>NC_081405.1:337113199-338331716 GCF_030272615.1 Cryptomeria japonica | reverse complement strand
CCTACCAGAGGAAGAATACAGAATTGCCCACTTACAAGAGCTAGAATTATTAGATGAAAGGAGCCTCAAGGCCTTGAACCATCTCTGGGTATATCAAAACTGCTTGCGTATGAGTTATCACAAAAAAGTTAGAACCTGGGAATTCCAAGTTGGTGATCTTGTCCTCATGGAGAATCAAAAAAATCTACAAGAAAGAGAAAAGAAAGGCAAGTTCGAGCCTAATTGGCTTGGACCATATGTAATCACAGCAAAATATGGATCAGGAGCTTATTAGTTGGCTACTCCTGAAGGCGATCCTTTGGATGATCCAATGAATATCATGCACCTCAAAAGATTTTATGCTTAGTCCTCAGAAAATCTTAAATTGTCAAAAAAAAAATCAAGAAAAATAAAATAAAAATAAAAAATAAAAAATGAGAAAAAGATCCTAAAAAAATCGTCACTTTGGTGAAAACCTAGCAAACAGGCGCCTTATGACACAAAAAAATTAAAAAAGAAAGAAAAAGAAAGAAAAACAATTCGTCCACCGGTGAAAACCACTTTGTGGCGCTATGGACAAGTACCTTGGTGAAAACCTCCATACAGGCGCCAAGGGAAATAACCAGATCCACTGTCTATCATGTCAACACTACAAATCACTCTGCATCCAATCCTCCCATTTGTAGCATTCCTTCCCTCTCTCCTTCCAATAAAACATGCGTATGATGATGAGTCTTCGCCTGAGTCATGAACAAGGAATGTCCCATTAAAACTGAGCTTTTATTCCTCTGTGTAAGCTTCAAGAAGTCTTGAGAAACAATCCCAAGTCCACATGTCACTCTCCAAAACCATTAAATCGCTTGCCTAATCCAAAAGTCCACTTTGCCCTAGGGATGACTCCTTCCCGCGCCTGGCAACCTAATCCTTCATCCTAGTTCTACTCTTGGCAAGAGGTATCATTTGGTCGCAAGGAAGTGACTTGTTAGATTTTGTTAGATCTTTTCATATAGACTTGCATCTTTTGCCCTATGACTACCACTATTTACACTACCTGGGTTCTTCCATATCCAGGTACATTATGATAGGCGCATATTGGGGCATATTTCATAATATGTCATGTTTTGGATCCCTCTTGTATAAACCGGCAACCTGGTACTAGTGTTTATCGACACTTACATTCTTGTGTACAAGAGGTATCGGTGTGTTTGAGGGTTTCCTTACACGAACCCACGTATTCGTGTTTCTTAACACTTGCATTGTTGTGTGCAAGAAATTCTTGTTTGTCTATAGAGTCAGTCCACGCCCTGGGTTCCTCATGGCACCCTGATTTCTATAATCAGTGGTGCAAGCCACTCAGGGCAACATCAAACTAGGTTGGCTCTCCATATTTGTTGTGCACAAAATCTCACCATCATTCCATCAAATCCTAAACTCAATAATCCCATGGAGTTCTCAATTTCCCCCACTTCCCATCTATTCCATATTCTTCTATCTAAGATCATTATGTTATTATTGGCATATTCCCTCTTTTTATTAATTCATTCAATACATTTACCATATAAGATTGCATCACATAAATAAAAGATACACTCATCCATATAGCATTACATTTAGACTGCATCATAAATAATTCACACGTGTATTTATACATAAAGCATAAAAAAACACTCATCCTGCATCCAAAAACTATGTCAGCAACACATCATAAACATACATACATAAGCATCCACTCTGCATCACAAAATAGGTCAGCATAACACATCCATGATTGCATCCATATATGACATCATAAGACAAACAAAAATAATCCATTACAATAAATGCTACACATCATCTGTCACCAATTGAATCATGTATACATATATATATAAAGAGGAAAATATGTCCGTCATGATACAATGACCCCTCATTGGATCCATTGTGGAGTATATGGGCCCCCGTGAGGGCCCATCTTCCCCTGTGGTCTTGCCTCTCCTATTCTTCCTTCCAAATTCTTCGCGACTGCTTCATATTTCTTCATCATTTATCCCTTCCACCTTGATTCTTCTTCCTCTCTTTTTGCGAGAATTTTTCATCCTTTTTTTTTTTTAAATTTTGAGGGGGCATACACCTCCCATGCTTTATGCTGGGGCATCCTTTTATTCTTCTATCTTCTACACATCACCAAAATATTAACACTTCAAAATAATTTTATTTATTTATTTTTAATTCCTCACATAATTAATTTTGATTCTGATCATGTCTTATACAGGATGAATCCTTCCTAAAACCAGACGTTGTGATCAGTCATGTCTTATACAGGATGAATCCTTCCTGAAACTAGATGTTGCGCTCTGATCATGTCTTATACGGGATGAATCATTCCTGAAACCAGACGTTGTGATCAGTCATGTCTTATATAGGATGAATCCTTCCTGAAACCAGACGTTGCACTCTGATCATGTCTTATACGAGATGAATCCTTCCTGAAACCAGACGTTGTGATCAGTCACGTCTTATATAGGATGAATCCTTCCTGAAACTAGACGTTGCGCTCTGATCATGTCTTATACAGGATGAATCCTTCCTGAAACCAGACGCTCTGATCATGTCTTATACAGGATGAATCCTTCCTGAAACCAAACGCTCTGATCATGTCTTATACAGAATGAATCCTTCCTAAAACCAGACGTTGTGATCAATCATGTCTTATACAAGATGAATCCTTCCTAAAACCAGACACTTTGATCATCTTTGTCTTATACAGGATGAATCCTTCCTGAAACCAGACTGAATCTAGATCTTATCAATTGAATCGATCAAGATTTTTCAATCTTATCAACCTAAGCAATCAAGCTAATCGAAGAACTTGCATTTTGATCAAACCACAGTTGCAAGAGTTGGGGCATCTTATCAAGTCAATATCATCATAAAAAAAACAATATTATTCTTTGAATCAATGCGTCATCACACCTCGCTTCAAAGAGGGGCAAAATGTAGACACTCAAAAATAAACTTTTTAAATTTTTTTAATTCCTCACATAATTAATTAATTAATTATGTTAATTCAAATTCTCCTCAATATTAATTAAATATAATTGATATTGTCACTGTAGTATGTGACTGATTTATTTAATAAATCAATCCCTTTCTTTATTCTTCTAAAAATTGAATTCTCACAAATCTCCCTCTTAGCTAATTAATTTCAATTAATTAGTTAATCCACATGCTTCCTACAAACCATCTTCTTAATTCATCATTAACCTGATAAAGTCTTCTAGAAACTCCCTAAACTCACTTAACCTTATTCTTCTAATTTTTAATTCCCTACACTCATTCTCTCTCCTAGTCAAATCCTCCTACAAATCCTAATCCCACCTAACATTTCCTCTAATCCCCCTCCTAATGAGTTGCTAATGGCTAATCATCATGATTAGCCACAAAGTCAACTCCTTGTCCCTTCCATCCAACTACTAGCTTTTAATGCTCTTTTCCTAGGTGAATGTGAGATCTTCGAAATTTTACAATCCTCTAGGCATCTCCTCTCCCAAGCAATTTTTAATTCCTTCTTATTCCTCCAATCTCCATGATTGTCCCTTTTTGGAGAATTTTAAATTCCTCCTCCCCATTCTTCAAGGAATGTCACATCCCTTGCTCCTCTCAAGGCACATTGGGAAGTCTTCCCAATGCACTTTTCTCTTCTCAAGGTACCTTGGGAAGTCTCCCCAATGTACCTTGAGGAGTGTGGAGACAAGAAATGCCTTTAAGGCATATCTCTTGGTCTCCACACCCTCTCTTGGGCCTTGTGTGAGCTCACAAGCAATCCTAGCCCTTCATCTTGAATCCATCCTAGCCACCCATTCTTCCTCTCCTCTTCCTATAAATTGAGGAGTCCATCCCTCCATTCTTCATCTCCAAATTTAGTAATCTTATGTTGTCCTTTTGAGCCCAGGAAATCATCTTGGCAACCTTATCATGTTCAAATCATATCTCATCCACACTTGATCATCTCATCCTTATCATCTTCCAAAACCATTCCATTTGTGCACAACATTGGAGAGCCATCCACATCAAGCAAGAAAGAAAGAGGAGCACATCAAGTGGAGCATCACCAAGGGGTGCCTTCACTTCATCAAGCTCCATCTGAAGGAGAAGGTAAAAGGATTGTGTGAGGTATATACATTTTCATTATTCATGTTTTCATGCATTTCAAATTATGTCTTTGATTCCATATACTTCCATGTTTGATTTGCATGCTTATTAACTAATCCACCTCACAGGTATTTTTCCCCTCTTCAGGTACTGCTTGCATTTCATGTATCCAAGGTCAACCTAATAAAATATTGTATGTGAGGTCTATGTCTAATACTTGGCACATAGTGTCCTTTTGTATTGGTCCTACTTGAATTGGCAACACTACTATTCATTTGGATGATCTCTCTTCATCATCATATGCTTTGATAGTGATCTATTTGTGTGGATCAATAGATTGCTCAGAGAAGCCTAATGCATGGATAAATTTCAAGGTATAGATATTGAGTCCAGCTCCTCCATCTATTAATACTCTTTTGACTCTATGTTTGTAGACCAAGACTTCAATGTGGAGTGGAGTATTGTATGGATGGCTCAATGAGATATTATCATGCTCATAAAAAGTGAGGTTATGAGGCCCTGTCATATGAGCTACCATGGCTTGGAATTTGTCAGCATCCAGATCTTGAGGTACATTTGTTTCCAATAACGCTTGTTCCAAGATGTCTGTCTTTTGGCGAAAGTTTCAGCAACTCTAGTATATATATTTGAGCAGGAGTTTTGCACAGTTGACTAACTAGATCATATTGAATCTTGGGTATGGTGTTTGTTGTTGACATATGCCCCTTCAAGACATATTTTTGAGCCTTGGTTGTTACGTTGATGGATTCATTTTCACACTTGTCCTTGATTGTGATAATATTGACTTGATTGTCCTCGGCTGATATATGATTGATGGTGTTATTGTATATGTGATTGATACGAGCTCCACGTGTATCATTTGAGGTTGAAGCTCCATCCTTGTTCTAGTTGGGAAGAGGATTCTTAAAGGCTCCATGGTCACCATTTGTCTTGAGACCATCGACTATTAAATCACCTCTATCAATCATGTCTTGAACAATGTTTTTCAGTCTCATGCAATCATTTGTTTGATGACCTTTGTTGCGATGAAAATCATAAAAGTGTGATTCATTCCACCAGGGTGGTTTGATTTGTGGTTCAAAGTTGTTGATTGCTGGTAAGGAGATAATTTTGTTTGCCAAGAGTTCTCTGAATGCTGACTCCATTGATTGCCCTAGTGGTGTGTAAATGCGTTTTGGAAAGTTGTTTGCATTACCTCGTGAGTTTGGATTAGGTCCTCGATTGGCATTATTGTTTTGGGTATTGTTGGTGTTGTTTGTGTTGAGTTGATCTTGATTGGTATTTGGTGCATAAGTGTTAGTACCTTGGTTAGCACCTTTTGAATTCTTTGTAGCTTAAGGATTACTTGATAACGCCAGCACAGGTTGCTTGGATTTTGGATCATTTAATTCATTTCCTCCTTCATTTCCAGTGTTTTTGTTTCTAGTCCAGAATCCGGATTTGTCTGAGTTGTTGTTGTTTTGGTTGTTGTAATTGGATGAACTTGTTCCTTCTTTGAAGAATTTTAATGTTCCTTTCTTGACGCATACCTCTTCTACTTGGATGCCATTCTCAATCAATTTGGCAAAAGATGGTATGCATTGAAGTTTTAGTATGTAACTCATCTCACTATTCAAGTTGTCAATGAAAATCTCCATCTTTTCCTTTTCAGGCACATCTCAAGGATATCTCGAAACCATACGTCGCCAACGTTGAAGGAATACCATGAACGTTTCATTGTTTTTCTACTTAGTATTACAGACATCTAACATAGTGATAGCATGTTGAATGTTATAGGAATATTGAGTTATGAATTTGTTGACTAATTCATCGAATTATCTAACAGGAGGTGTGATTTTGGATAACCATTCCATTGTTTGTCCTCCTAAGCTTCTTGGGAATAACCTCATCAAATAGGTGTCATCGTGGGTGAATTCAAGACTCATGGTATAGAATTCTCAAACATGATCACGGGGATCACTTTTCCCATCATATTTGTCAAATTTGGGAATGTCTGAGTTTGGGGGAAAAGGTACCATGTTTAATCATCTGTCAAATGGATAAGGACAAATTTCAGTTAAGGAGTATCGTATTGTTGTCCCTTGTTGCATGTCTTGCATTTATCTTTGTAACATTTCCATTTGTTGAGTGAGAGCAATCAAAGGTGCATTATTTTACCGAGGGAAGGGTTCTTCCCTTGTATTAGTTCTAAGTTGAAATGGTGTGTGGAACAGTATGTTTGGTTCGGGGATTTTTGCTTAGGGATATCTTGCTCGGGCAAGTTTTGTTCTGGTAGATTTTGCTCATCTATGTTTTGTTCAAGGTCACGGGTTTCTTCCTCTCTTTGTCGTTCTTGATAATCATAATGTCGAGATCTTGTTCTAAAAATGTCGGTGTCAAAGTCTTCAGGAAGTTTAACTCCTTTGCTTGTGAGCATGAGCAGATAGTTTTCCTTGTCGCTTTCCATTAGTCTTTCTACAAGTTTTTGAAATGAAGCGCTTTCTTGACATTCTTGGAGGAGTTCCTCAAAAATTTCGGTGTCCTCTAGATTCGGACACTTGAAAGGATTTGATAATCTTTGATCCATGCTAGACTCTGGTTGTATTTCGCCTTGTTTGTTTCGTTGAGAGCGAGTAACAGCAGGCATCTAATAAAAGCTTTCTATGACAAAAGGAACGAACTCCTCTTCGATGTTTTGTTCAGGGGTTGGTGGTTCAAATCGGGGTATGTTGTAAGTGATGCACTCTTTAGGAAAGAAGGTTGGATTGATCTTTTCTCCTTGATTCAAGCGTTGACTAAATGCTGACTTTTGACAGAATGCTCTACTCTTCAATGGTTCCTTGTCAAATTCATTTGTTTTGTCTTGAAGATACAAGTGCATATGATGAAGAAATGTTCGATGAGATTTGAAGAGTTGGTGATTGATGTATAAAAATTTATTTCGTTTGGCGAGTTTCAGAGAACTGGGTTGTTGTTTCTTCAACTTAGTGTTATGATAAATACTCTTTCTTCTCAGAATATGAGGATTAGTCATGCACGAGTGATCAATGGTTTCCTTTTATTTGTTTTGGATTTAGTTTATCTTGTTTTGGAAACTTAAGTTTTACTTTATCAAAATTAAGGTTTAGATGCCCCCTCACGACAAAGCATGTCAAATGATATGGAATACGAGCTTTCCCGATGTGGAAACTCGATTTGACAACTTGGAGTTTTAAAACAAGTATGTTTGGGGATAGAAATCCGTTTGATTGAAGGACATGTTTGATACTTGTGATGAGGTTCCTGATTTTGATAGGAGAGATGTGTTATCTTGCGACTAGTTTTCAAATTTTGGACAACTTTGTTCAACGGAAAACTCATTTTGAGAATAGTTTTGGATACTCTGTTTTGGTTTCTTGTTTGATGAAGTTTAGGCTGAGGAAGGAAAGCTCCTAAAATTGTTTTCAAATTTTTAAAAAATGACCTCTGTTTTGCCCCCTATTTTCCTAGTTTTGGCTACGCGCTAAGACAAAGACGCAATGCACTACAGAAAGTCCTTAATGCGCTAGAGAAAAGACCCTACGCGCTACGCTGCCCCCTGTGACGCACTAACTAGATTGCTTTAATTTTGCCTTGGTTCAAAAGGTTATGCACTAATATGGGCCACCAATGCGCTAACTGCTGATCTCTACGCGCTAAAGTTTGATCTCCACGCGCTAAGCTGATGCTTCAACGCGCTAGACTATTTTCAAAAGGCGCAACTTAAAACTGCCAGTTTTGGATTTTTATGAAGTGCTAACGTTAAGCCCTAACGCACTAAGGTAAAGGTCGAATGCACTAAAAGATGATTTCCATGTGCTAAGAGGTTGCTCTTACGCACTAAACTGCCCTGATATTTTGACTTGGTTGCTTTCCTACAATTTTTGGAATTTTGTTTTGGGTTTTCAGTGATGATAGATGATTTTCTGAAGTAACAAATGAAGACACAACACCAAAGAGACAACCATTTTGCTTAATCTAAACAATGAGTGTATGTTCTACGAGAATGTGTTCAAATCCTCAATGTTTTGACAGGTTTAGATACAACATGCACTTCAGTCAGACTCTTTATTCAAGGGTCATAAGCAATATCATAGCCCACTAGTCTCGATACTCCATCAGCTCAAACAGTCGTGTCACCCCCTAGGGGCGCCTGTTTTTTTATCTTTTGCCAGAAATTAACCCAAAGTGAATTGTTTCACAATTGAGCAGTTATCTTGGGAGATATATGGTGAGCAATCTTGGGGGCAGATTCTTCCCCACCCTTGCACTATGATATTACAAATGTCTGGATACTGACTCAGCTTAAAGTTTATATGCTAAAGTTCGTAATCAGGCTTCCCGTTTGGCCGTCAGTGATAAAATCCCTCGGGAGGCTTCCCAATCTTTAGAACAAAGGCTTTATGTATCTCAAGGATACTGGGGGAAGACTAATCGCTACGCGCAACCATTGAAAAGGACTTTCGCCACTTTCCACTTTTGATTATAGTGGGTTGGAACACTTGGCTTCAAAGTTGTTCCCCACTTAGGTCGTTCCCTTCAAACTGGCCAAAGAATGGATTTAAGAGTTTTTGAACCCCTCAAGAAGGCAGACCTGCTAAAGGATTTAATGCAATATGACTGAAAGCGTAAGAGTGGTATGGTTTTTTTATCACCCAATTAAGGGGAGAGCATATTCCTTCCAATTTCGAGACAAGGCAAACAAGGTTCTTTTTATCTTTCAAGGCAATAATTTGCTAAAATCTATATGGAGATGTTGCTCCACGAAAACATGGTGTTTATTTTATCCTTTTAAGGCAATGATTTTCTGATCTATGAAAAGAACTTGGTCAACAAAGTAAATTCGATGTTTGGTCAACAAAATAAATTGATCAAAAGGGGAAGATCTTCCCTCTTTAGTTGTGACTGACTTTGGACATGTGTGATTCTTTTACTTTGCAAAAATTTGAAGCGAATTCTTTTATGCACCAAAGGATGGTGAAGTTCTTTTTAAGCCCCTTTGTTTGCAAAAATAAAAAAAATTGCTTTGTTCTTTTTAGAGCCCAAAGTGAAAATTTGTTTTCCTAGGAAAAGCAAAAAGGAGTGTTTTTGCAGTTCTTTTTATAGCCCAAACAAGGTGAATTCAATTTTATCCCATAAGAATTAAAAGACTTTACATTTTAACTAACTTAAATAAGTTAGTAAAAACTTAAACTATTGTAACTCTAAAAGTAAAACTATGCTCCTCCCTGCAAGAAAATGTCAAAGATCCTGCAAAACACCAACCAAAATAGTTAGAAAAATACAGGCTCTTGTGGACTTCAACAAGTCTAAATTTAAGCTTGGATACAATTTTAGTTTTTGTCTTCTGTCTGTAATGCGCTACAGAAAGGACTATAAGCACTACAAAACAATTGGGATGCGCTATCAGATAGACCCAATGCACTGAACTATTTTTGGAATGCGCTGCGCTGTTATTTTCCGGCGCCGAAACCTACAGGAAAATGTTAAAAATTTGATGCGCTAAGTGATGGTTTTCAAGCGCTAGGGAATGAGTCCCACACGCCGAACAATGAGCTGGATGCGTTGGATGATTAACCAAATGCGCTAAGGGATGTTCCCTACATGCTAATTCATGTTTCCCGCGTACCTGCAAAAGTGATTATATTTAAAAATTGATTTGATTAATGGGGTAGTGCCCCCACGATGGGCGCCAGAAATGTGTGTGGGAAAAGCGGGTCAATGAAACTTGAAATGTGAAAAAAGTATTCGAAGGGACTTGTCCACACACCCACAGGACTTCTTGGTGCAAGTTATGGAGTCATGAAAAATGACTCAACTTCCCAAGGTAGGTTCCATGGTTCTCTATCTCACAAGGTCCCTCAAGTCAATGCCTTTGCTCTCAGATCACTGAGAAAAGTGACTTAGGGATGACGAATACAAGAACGAGGGATGCTTAAGATTTATTTTAGCATGAAATGCATCCTATCTATACATGATTTTACAAATGAAGTAAACTAGATTATAAGATGACAAGGTTAGTAGCAATACTATCCTAACATGATATACTAGTTAATTATTTAAGCTAATGATAAAGGAAATAGTCTAAAATGCTTATTAGATTAATTCCTATTACAAAGAGAAGCTAGATGTATTGATAAATTTGAGCATAAATGAGATACTAAAAGCTTGTATGGATGCTAAAATGGAGGAATGAGAGCTCTATTTATAGTGAAAATAGGGCAATGGATGGTCAAGATTGAAGAAGTTAATCAAAGGTCAAGATTGAAAGTTATCAATCCATGTTTACAATTTTCACCAGTGAAATGGTGACAATTGTCAATATAAGACTGCTTGAGAGGAGATGAAAGAAGCATTAAATGCTTGAGAAGACCTCATGGTTACCTTAGGAGGTAAGGGTTAAGGTTAGGTTAGGGTTATCCAATGGATAAAGCTTTTACCCAAGGGATAAACTCTTGTGCAAAGGTTAAAGGGATAACCATGGTCAAAGCAATAAATGCTTGATGAGACCCCTGGGTTAGATAAGGGTTGAGTTAAGCAAAAAGTCTCTAACCATGCCACTAAGGGTTAGTTAATCATTAATGGTTTGAATACTTTGGGGACATATTTGTAAGAGTCCTTCCAAATTTGGGGGTATTCAACAAGTTAGCGTGTTGAATGGATAAAGGCTTTAATGCCTTTAGAAGACTTTACTCCAAATTTGAGAAGTGACCTCCTCAAATTTAGGGAAAGGGGATAATGAATGGGTTTGAGTTAATTGATTAGGATTAGATGGATTTTAGAAGAAATTAGGAATAGGGTTAGGATGCAAGTGGGAGATGTAGGAAAATGCAAGTGGATGAGGGATAATAGGATTAATTAAAATAAATTGCTTAATTTCAATTTGGTTGCAAATTGGGAAATTAAATAAATTAGATTTATTTAATTGGGGTAAATTATTTAATTAAATCTAAATTTAATTAAAAGGTAGGGAGACGGGATTTTATTAAATAAAATGATTTATTCAATTAAATGATGTAAAGGGCTTAAGTGAATTTAACTAAATAAATTGAATAATTTATTTAATTTAAATAGAACAATGTGGGTGATTTAATTAAATTAGATTTAACCAAATAGAGGAATGGGAATAAAATGAACATTGAATATTCATTTAGGAATATGGTCATTTTTATACATCTACAGTACGGAATACGCTTCCTAACACTAATCTAGTGGGAGAGAACACAAATTTTCTTACAAATCTTCAATCGTTATAGAATAAGAAACACACACATAAGGAGATATGCAATATGCAAATAGGTTAACAATAAACACAAAATATATCATAAGGAAAATCCTTTTGAGAGAAAAACCCCACACTCCAAAAGCCACCCAATATATTATTCAGAAACCAACAAAAATATACAGTATAGTTGCAGAGGAAGCTTCTCACAAGAGTATCACCAACTATAGATTTGAAGGTAACTTGATAGCTATAAGACTTTTACACCCAACCTCCATTTCACAAACCTAATATATAGGAAATATAATACACAAAACCATCAAATAAATTTACAAATACATGAGCTAAAACCACCCAAAAAGAAGTGCCCAACTTATCTCCAATCCAAGATTCTATATGATGTGTCAAAACACACACCAACATGTGTAAGCCCCCTTTACAACTCATTTATGTGTTAAACACATTTTTATTTTTTCTATTTCAAGAGACCCAACTTCCAGAGGCCATAACTTTTGAACTAGGCATTTGATTAACAAACTATTTGAAGTGTCATAAAGCTCCCGAAATGTTCTATCAAGCTAACCGGCTTTGCCTATTATGACTACTTTCGAGTCATTTCAGAGCCTCTAAGGTCTTTCAAAATTGACTTTAAAACTTTCATTCACAACTTTCAAAAATAATTAAACTTTAATATCTTCAAATCCAAACATGATATTGCAACAAAAATTTACCATCATGCTTATTTAGCCAATCTGTAGCTATGAGAAAAATTTAGATCCAATTTGTGCTCAAATGTAAACTTACTATAAATAGTAACCTTATGTAAATGCAAGCTTGAGACACTGTTTTCCTAACATAAAATAGTAAAAATAAATTGATTTAAAATCTTTAAAATTTACAAAAGGAATCATCTTTTTGTAATGTGATTTAGGCATTGATAGACAAAAAAGATGACATAACTTTCAATTGGTAACTCAAAATGAGTACCATATATTTTTGAAAGTGGTTAATTTTTCATGCTCATTTGGTTGGAGTTGATTCCACAGTACTATTATAAAGTGCCATTTTTTTCTCCATTTGTACTTGCATATGTATTACACTTATAAAGTGTAAATGGTAAGGGGGGTATCTAATACTAATTTGAGTTATTTCTTGTTAGAGTCGATTCCACGGTATTGTTAAAATGTGCCTTTTTTTCTCCATTTGTACTTCCCTATGCAATACACCTAAGTGTCAATTGTATGGGGGTCTCTAATATTAAATCAAGGGGGTATAATTTGAGTCTTTTCTTGTATTCTTCCACAATTCCTTCTATTTTTTTTAGTTTGACACACTAATCATGGGAGATTATTCATTATGCATGTAACCATTTGTTGAGATAAAGTTCTAGTTTGGGGGTTCATCATGTCATTTAAACTGTAATTTTCTGTCAGATGTTTGTGTATTAGAAATAAGGGATACCGAATCATTGTCATGATTGCTGTAAATTGTCGTATGTCCTTAGACTTGACCCTGGGCCAAATGATGAATATTAAAATAATAGATGGTTTAAGAAAAATGATCAAGTTTGTGGACTAATAAGTAGTACAATTTGTGAGGGATATTTTCATCATAGAGAACATAGTAAGTGCCCTTTCATTGATTGGACTATCATCTAATAGTTGAATGGAGACCTTGAATCTTCATCAAATCATGATGATTCCTTGACTAGTACTGAGAGTTTCATTACCCCATCTTGTATAGAAACATCTATTCATTTACATTTGAGGATAATTTTTCTCCTCTACATATTGTTGCATCTAAAGTTGAGGACACTCCTATTGCTACTTCCATGTTGAGAGTTTCTTCTTTGAGGGATTCTAGTGGTTTGACACAACAAGTTCATATTAGTCTTCCAAAGATAGTTCATTAGGACACATCAGATATTGAATTTTTGTTTATGTAGTCCCATATTGCATACTTGTAGGACACCATTGAGGATATTCATATCCTCTTTCGTGATAGCTTTTATAGAGTTAGATAACATTCTTTAGATGTTTTGAGAGTGCATTTAGACTTCTTATTCTTTCTTTGCCTACATTTGCTTCTATCGTGATAATACTAGATTCTCATTGGCCTAGCTATCACCATACATCCATGGTACCTATTCTTGAATCTTCTATGGTACCTGATTCGTCATATCAATATTTATCACATTTCAACATTGGCTCTATTTCTTCCTGTCATGCCTGTGAAGTGTGTACATGTTATACTTGCAGCTGCAACACAAAACACTCAATAAATCATTACAAGAAATGGTTATAAAATTAATCAATGAAAGATAAAACCATAGCTAATCGATCTATTGCCTCCTAGTAAATGCGAGTATGAATTTTGCTCTTAGATCTGGTTATGCAAATTCCAATGACTTGACTACACTTAAATGGAGGATTTAAATGATGAAGATGCATAAGCTAGCAATGATAGCATGATTAAGCTACATGATTTCATGATTATTCTAGAAAATAAGCTAGAATGAAGATGCAATTAAGCTAGAAATAAGCTAGATTTAAGCTAAAATTGATCATGATAACAATGCTAAGAATGATTTGCTAAGAGCTATATGACTATAGTAACAATGCTCGAATGCAAATGAGATGGTTCATTATTGCTCCAAAATGGGGTCTATTTATAGGATTTCCAAGGCTAGGGGTGAGGTGGCAGGAATCAATAGTCAAGATTAAGTCTGAAGATATCAATGGTGAAATTGGAGGAGGTTGGAGAAGAGGTAGAATTAAAGGGAACATCTATCATCTCTGTGGTGACAAGTGTCAAGAGGCTTCTAGAAGGTTGGATGAAAGGGAACACTTAGTGACAAGTGTCACAAAGCTTGGCTCATGAGAGGGTAAAGTGTTCAAGGAAAGGGGACATGGTGGTTAGGATGTGCAAGCTGGGATGGGGTTAGGCAAACCCGAGGTTAGATGGAATGAGTTAGGTTTAGAAGAGGTTAGGTTAGGTGGCTAAAAGTTAGGAGAATTTGAATTTAAAAATTCAAATAATAGGAATAGGCTAATTAATCTCAACAACTCATAAATTGATTTGTTTTAATTAATTAGGGGATTTAGAAGAAATGAATTTGATGGGGGGATTAATTAATTTGAATTAATTAATTAAAGGGGATTATTGAAATGAACCTATTAAATAAATCCTTAGATTTATTAATAAGTAGATGAAAGGGGAAATTTAATCAAATTGCTTAGTGAATTCAATTAAATTGGGAAGGGGGATTGATTAAATAATTGCTTATTTAATTAATTATCTTCAGACCATTTTTAGGTGTATACATTTTGCCCCTCTTTGAAGTGAGGTGTGATGACGCGTTGATTCAAAGAATAATCTTATTTTGATGATGATATTGGTTTGATAGGATTCCCCAGCTCTTGATTGATAAATTATGGTATGTTGATGCCCCCTCGGGAGATCAATTGAGATAATTGATCTTTGGAGTTTTTTTTTGCGAAATTGATATCTCGATTAGAAATGATTCAATTCCTGCAACTGTGGTTGATGAAAATGCGAGTTATTTGATTATGGTGATGTGGTTATTGATGATTGATAAAGCTTGATTGATTAGATTGATAAGATCGAGATTCAGTCTGGTTTCAGGAATGATACCTTCTGTATAAGACAAAGATGATCAAAGCGTTTGGTTTCAGGAATGATATATCTTGTATAAGACATGATCAAAACATCTGGTTTTAGGAAGGATACATCTTGTATAAGACATGAGAGAATTGATTTAGATGTGATTGGTTGATAGAATTGATAAGGTTGATTAGATAAAGAACTGATTGTTTATTGATATCAAGTTGCAAAAAGATTCGGATATGTTGATGTTGATTATATTGAGAGTGATAGCATAAGATTTTTGTTGGGTCGACAACATCATGAGAGAGATGAGTCGTCAGTCTGATTGTGTATACACCTTTGATGATGCTTTGTTGATTCATGTGATATATTTAGCATTGGATAAGATGAGCTTGTGGGATCCCATGCAAGAATGAAATGCAAGCTAAAATACAAATGCAAATGCAAAGCTCCAACCAGACTAGTCACTGGATTATTGCTTTTTTTGTCATCATTGAGCTTTTTGAAATATGGGAAGTGAGTGCAAACATCGATGGTATAATTAAACCATGATGACCTGAGTACTTCTTTCCTAGATTTTGATATGGCAAGTTAGCACAAGCATCGAGGTATAGTTAAACTGAGATGACCTGAGTGTTTCTTGCGTAAAATAGGCAGTATTAATCATTTCAATACACAAATTGGAAATGTCTTCAATGATACTCTGATGATCATGTCCCGAGACAAATTTTTACATATTAATGATCAATTTTCAAACAACAGACAAGAAAAATATCATGTTCCTTCCTTGTTCCTCTAGTCAAAGACATCCTGGAGTCACTCAGAAATCATGATAGCGAAAATCAATATAGAAAAGTTGAAATAATCATGTTAAAATCATTATCCAAAAAGATATTATCCATTGAAAAGTGTGTGATGTGCTTAGACTGACTTTGTGATAGCTTGATAGTTTACAATTTGATCTCATGTTCACCGTTGGATGTGTCTCAGGTTTTGCTTGATAAGAGTTGTCTAACTGTTGTTCTACCTGTTTGATTAAGCTCAAAATGATCAAGAGTTTTGCCCCCAACTAGGTGTAGGATTTTTCTCCAAGCCTAGAAACAAAGTCGTTATGATATACCCAATGGTCCAAACCATGGCAAAAAGCCACCTAGGATGTTTGTGTATGTACAAAGGCTTTATGATGCATATGAATAGCGTTGATGGAAAATGAATGAATGCAAGCGAAAAGATGCATGAACTAATAGATGGAAGAGCCAGCGGACAGATAGCTCTTATTTGCCAGGTTTTCACCATCTGTTTTTATTGCACTTTTTCTCATTTTTTATTTTTTTGGATTTTCTGCTTTTTCACTTTTTTCTTTTCTTTTTTTTTCACTGTTTTTTATTTTTTTCTGATTTTTCACTGTTTTTTATTTTTTTGCTTTTTCACTGTTTTTTATTTTTTTTTGCTTTTTTCAGACATAGAATTTCTTCAGGTGCATGCTATTTATGGGTTCTTCGAGTTGATCTCCATCCTGTGTTGATAGCTGATATGCTCCTAATCCAAATACTGTTGTGATCACAAATGGACCTAACCAGTTTGGTTCAAATTTTCCTTTCTTTTCTCGCTTTGTCTGGTTGCATGGATTTTCTTTTAGCACTAGTTCTCCCACTTGAAAAATTTGTGGTTTGACCTTGTGATTATAACTTCGGCACATTCTTTGTTGATATACCTTTAGATGATCAAAGGCATTTTGTCTTCGTTCATGGATCAGTTCTAACTCTTGTAATCTAGATACTCGTTGTTCTTCATCTGGGATGAGACCTTTTAATGATACACGTAGAGAGGGTATCTCTACTTCGATTGGCAATATTGCTTCTGATCCATAGAAAAGGGAGAAAAGTGTGGCACTTGTTGGTGTGTAGATACTGGTACAGTAAGCCCATAGAGCAGGGTTCAATTGGATATACCAATCTCTTCCAGCATCGTTCACTATCTTTTTGAGGATTTTCAGAATAATTTTGTTAGATGCTTTTGCCTGCCCATTCCCTTGTGGATAATAGGGTGTGGAGAATCTGTGCTGGATTTTGAACTTCTCACATAGCTCTTGTACATCCTGGTTCTTGAATGGTCGCCCATTATCAGTGATAATGGTCATTGGTATTCCATGTTGGCAATATTGCATTATAACAGACAATGAAAGATTGTTGGAGGATATTGAGAAGGTTGTTGATGATTATGGATATAACTGATTAAATATGTTTTACTGTCTTGATATTATTATTTTGTCATTGATGTCAAGAAATTGATTTTCTAATTCAATATGATGTTGCCATATCTTGAGAAGTATGATATGAAGATTATAAAGATGTCGGTAAAAGACATAGGAAAGAATATGATGAATAAGGGGATGAATAAGGTATTCAAATGGGCAACTACTACCGAGTCAGACAATGATGAGATCATGATGTTTTAGATTGTTTTAACATCATACATATGTTGTAAATTGTAAAGGTTAATACTATACTATGTTATCAAGCAAAGAACGTAGTCGATAAACCCTAAGGAACCTAGTCGGTAAACCCTAAGGTTATCGCTATCGGTTAATGAAGGCGAAATGTCTACCGAGTGAAGTTTAGTATTCACCGAGTTGTTACCGAGTTGTAACCGAGCTATAATAGAATGCATTAAATGTTTACATGCGGTATTTAATGAAGGAAGTTGATGAGCTGGAGCAGATTAAATGATTGGTAAGCTGTGGAAGAAGTTTGTTAACGAATCTAAGGCAATGAAAAGTCAGCATGAAGATCTACAGCTCAGATTGAACTGCAATACCCTGGCACAAGTTCCAAGACTATTATGCAAGTTCCAAGGCAGGGTAAAACATTATTCAAATCGAAAGATGCATTGAACCTGGACAAGATTGAAGATCTGATGACTATGATTGATCATGGGAAATGTGATCAAGGAGATTAAGCAGTTACCTAATTGTTTATAAATAGGAAACTGTTGATAAACAATGTATGCGGGCAAGTGTATGCACGGGGATGCTACATAGTGATTACCGAGCACAGAAGCTTGAAGACCTGTTAGAATAACAGAGTATAGAAGCCCAGTAGATAGACAAGATTAGTTCTATGTCTAGATTGTATTGAACAAATAGGAATCTACTTTAGCATTTTAGATGTGAAGTTGCAGATAGATTGTATTACTGTTATTTTGTGAAAGTGACAGAAAATCTCTTAACCGAGTGGACTTAACAGTCTTATATGTAAACCTTCTAGCAAGGTGACATTCTGATTGAGTGTTTGAAATCCTTTAACAAGGTCACTTCTAACAAGGTGAAGACCCTAACAGATATGAGGGAAATCCCTTAACCGGGTCACATCTAGCAATGTGTTTGTAATCTTTAACAGGATTTGCTTTTAACCGAGCATACTCTAGAAAAGTATATTTCTTAGTGGGTCTGAAATCCCACAGTGGTTTTTCCCTATTTGGGTTTCCATGTTAAATCTAGTGTTATGAGGTTTATATTGTTCATATGCTTTTGAGTTTGCATGTTTAACAGTTTTGGTTATATTACTAAAATATATGTTACCGAGGTTGAATCTGATGTTTTTATGGATGATTAAGTTTGTATGATTCACCCCCCCCCCCCCACCTCTAATCTTGTTGGCTATTGGATCTGTACTTATATTAAGTGTCAGAACTATCAATTGGTATCAAAGCTTTGGACTCCGGAAGGAAAGTTTAAAGGCACTTGAGTTTAAAGATCCAAAGATGTATAAGAGGGATGCACCAAAGCTGAACAAGTCAAGTTTCTCTACATGGTAGAAAAGGCTGAAGCTACATCTATCAGGAGTTGGAGAATATGTTGTATACTATCTCGAGAATGATTTTGTTGCACTGAGCACCTATCCACTGACTATGGAAGAGATAAAGGCAAAGCAAGAACATATTCAAGCAATGATTGAAATAACATCTGCATTGACCGATTCAGAGTTTAATGATCTAGAAGGCTGCAATGATGCAAAGGCAATGTGGGATAAGCTCATATCAGTATATGGAGGAGATGAACATGTTCAAAGAGAAAAAGTAGACAGTCTGAGAGGACAACTTGAATCTATGAGGATGAATGAAGGTGAGAACATAACTCAGTACAGTACAACACTAAAGGAGATTGTTAATCAAATCAAAGGAGCAGGTGGAACTATTGAAGAAAAGGATATAACAAATAAGTTGTTGAGAACCCTTCTACCAACTTATGCAATCCGAGTCTCTGCAATCAATGAATTGAGGTCTGTACCTAACATGACAGTCTCTTTAGATGCTACTATTGGTAAGCTACATGCATTTGAGTTAAGTAATTTTGATAACAGTGGATCTTCGGTAAATAAAGTTGAATCTGCATTTAGTTCTTTTCATCTTGATGAATCTAATGATTACAATGAAAGAAAGTATAAGTACTTTGAAGGAGATCACAGTGGAGCAAGTGAAAGATTTCGGAAGAACATGGAAGAAGTACACAAACTATATGAAGAAATCAGAAAGCAAGAAGAGTTTGAAGCACTATTAGCCAAAAGGTTACCGAGAGGCAAAGGTAAGTATAAAGAAAAACTACCTTTGAAATGTTTCAATTGTGATAAAATAGGACATATGGCTTCTAACTGTCCCGACAAAGATTTTACTGAAAAGAGAGATTACCGAGATAACAGAAAGAAAGATAATCATTACACAGGACACCAAGACTTTAGAAGAAGAGATAGAAAGACATGCCTAATAGCTAATGAGGAATCTAATGATGATAAATTAGATGAGACTGATACAGAGGAAGTAGTTTATGTGGCTATCAAGGATGGCTCAGATGAAGAAAGGTATGAAGAAAAAGCCCTAATATCTCACACAAACACTAATGATTCTTGGATTATAGATAGTGGATTCTCACATCATATGATAGGAGATAAACACAAGTTTGTTATGTTAGAAGATTATGATGGAGGCTATGTTAGATTTGGTAATGATGCACCATGTCCGGTAAAAGGTAAAGGATCTATAACACTTCTTGATAATGCAAGATGCAATGATGTTTATTGGGTTGAAGGTCTGAAATACAATTTGTTGAGTGTAGCACAGCTAAACAAACTAGATCAAGACCCTATTGACAAAAAGGCCAAGATGTTGCTAAAGCATGAAGTTCTTGTGCTGGTGCATGAATCAAATTCCCATGGATCTGACATTGTTTGCATGTTCTCGCTATCTCAAAAGAATCTCATTCCACAGTCCACCAATAATAGCCCAAGCATATGAGTTTTTTCGAAAGGGTAAGACCACTTGAATGAGTGCCACGAATGTCATTATGGACTTCATGTAAGGCCTTCTCAGATTCTTCTTGTTCGAGACATCTTAAAAGAGTACCGTCTAGACCTCGTTTAAATAGGGTATCTGCGACAAGAGTAAAATGGGAGGATTGGTGAATAGATTTTCTCTTTTGGTTCTTCGATAAGTCAAGAGGTAAGGTGTTATCTTTCAAGTATGTGTAAGTTTGGCCATAGCGGCAGGAATCATGTCCAATAAGTTGACAGATGGTTTGGGAATCAGGACAATTATGAGCAGGATAAAACAACTCTTCCACCAGGAATTCATAACGTTGTTGATTTTCCTGTGTCTAAAGGAGAGAAGCAAGTGTTGTCATGGCGTCTGCTGCTTTGTTATCATTTCTTGGAATCTGCTCAAAAGTTATTTCTACAAAGTATTTCTTGATATCATCAACCATCTTTTTGTAAGGCATCAATTTTTTGTCCTTTGTTTGATAGTCATCATTAATTTGATTAATGACAAGTTGAGAGTCTCCAAAGACTTGAAGTTGTGTTATGTTCCATTCTATAGCCATTTTGATACCTATAACCAAAGCTTCATACTTTGTTGTGTTATTGGTGTATGGAAAGCTTAATTTGTATGCTTTTGGGATTGTATAACCTTGTGGTGTGATGAATAGAATACCTGCTCCTGATCCATGCTGTGTATATGAACCATCAAAGTATAATTGTCATGTTTTTGTTGTGACTGTTAGGATACCAGCATCAGGAAATTCAATATATAGAGGATGATCATCTTGAAGTGGTGCCTCTTCTAGTTGGTCAGCAATAACTTGTCCTTTGATAGATTTTCTGTCAACATACTCAATATCAAACTCACTCAGAATCATGATCCATTTTGTTAGTCATCCTGTTAATGTTGCTTTGCTGAGTAAATATTTCAGAGGATCAATTTTAGCTGTTAACTTGATGGAGTGAGATAGTAGATAGTGTCGTAATTTTTGAGAAGCAAAAACTATTGCCAAACATGTTTTTCTGTTGGTGAATAGTTGATCTCGTATCCTACTAGTGTTCTGCTGATGTAGTAGATAGCTCGTTCTTTTCCTTCATTATCCTGTTGTGCAAGCAAAACTCCTAATGATGCTTCAGTGGTTGATACATAGAGTAATAACGACTTTCCTGGAATAAGTGACATTAGGACGGGTGGTTGTACGAGATAAGCCTTGATCTTGTTGAATGCTTCCTCACATTGATGGTCCCACTTGAAATTAATATTTTTGTGCAATAGATGAGTAAATGGTTGACATTTATCTGCTAGTTGAGCAACAAATCTTTTGATTGACTGGAGTCTTCCTTGGAGTGATCTTAGTTGACTGATATTCTTGGGAGATGTCATTTCCATGATTGCTTTAACCTTAGCTAGATCCACTTCGATACCTCTAGCTAAAACAATGTATCCCAATAGCTTTCCTGAAGTTACACCAAAGGCACATTTCTTAGGGTTTAGCCTTAGCTTGTATTGTTCTAACCCGTCAAAGATCTTTTCCAGTATCTCTATATGTTCTTCTCTGTTGTATGATTTAGCCAAGATGTCATCCACATAGTCTTCATGAATGTATGCATCATGTCATGAAATATAGTTGTCATAGCTCTTTGATATGTAGCACCTGCGTTCTTTAGTCCAAAAGGCATGATGTTCCCACAGAAAGTACCCCCTAGACATGTGAAAGTTGTCTTTTCTTGATCTTCGGGTGCTATTTTGATCTGATTGTATCCGGAGAAACCATCCATTAAAGAAAGCACGGAGTGTCCAACAGTTAAATCTACAATGATGTCGATGTTAGGTAAAGGAAAGTCATCCTTTGGACATGCGTTATTAAGATCTCTAAAGTCTGTGCATATTCTGATGCTTTTATCTGGTTTTGAAACATGAACGATGTTGGATACCCATTGAGGATATGCTACAGGTCTGATGATTTCGACATCCAATAATTTCTTTAGTTCTGCTTTGACTAGAATAGCGATATGCGGATGCATTTTCCTTAACTTTTGTTTGACTGGTTTGGCTCCTGGACTAACATCCAAGTGATGCATAATAAGCTCTGGATCTAACCCTGGCATGTCTGCATATGACCAAGCAAAATTGATTTGTCATTGTTTGAAGAATTCCACATATTGTTGCATTTCTTCTTTGGACAGAGAAGTCGTTGGATGAAGAATCTTTGGTTGCTTTGTTGTGCCAATGTTAACTGCCTCTGTTGGTTTGATCAAAATGGATGACCTTTCTTGATAGTGCTAAGGTAAAGTGTCAAATCTCCCATCTTTCGGTGCCTCGAGGGGGTTTTCACCGTTAGATGCGTCCTTTGTTTTTACTTTTTCCTAATCTAATGTTGCCAATAAATGGTTTTTGGCATTAGACTTGATATTCTTTTCTTTATTTTCACTTTTGCGACTAGGAGATTTGGCACCCACTTGACTGGAAGATGTGTTGCTGACATTCTTGGTGAGAGTTGTTACAGGTTTGATTGCATTAAGATATACAGATATGGCATGGTCATTCAAAAAGGTATCAATGGCGACATGTCCTTCATTTTCCCAATCAATAAGCTCAGGGTGGATTATAGGTAGGGGATCTTCAGGTTGGGATATTTCAAGGGTTTCAAGGATCATGATGGATGTATCGAAGTTTTCCATGTGTATGTCAATGTCTAGAACGATACTCTCACCAGAATGACCTCGCATAAGAAGTTCTTGATTGTCCTCAGTTAAGTCCAAGTCAGCCGAATGTGATTCTAGTTCAAGTGAACTAGTTCCTGACGTTTGTCCTGCATACGTGTGAACTACATCAACTCCTACATCTCCTTCAAAGAAATTTTCTTCTGTTGATTCTTCAGAGTGATAGTAATCCCATTCCCATTCATTAGAATCTGTATCACTTGTAGCTTGCAATCTACAAATTTGGTCATATAGCATTTCTTCTGCTTTTCTGGCTATACTTTTCCTTCTTTCATATTCATCCTCTTCAGGACTGAGATTGAGTTTTGTCAACTTTTCTATGAGTTCTCCTGTATTTATATTAGCTTATTTCTTATTTTGATTGAGATTTAATGTTGCTTGAGAGATGCTTTTAGTTTGTTTCTCTTGTTGATTTGAAGCTTGCTTCTTTTGCCATTTCGTGTTTGCTTGTGCTTGTTGCTTAGCTGATTTTTCTTCCCTTTCAATTGCCAATTGTTCTTGTCTGTTTTCATAATACTCTTGTTGTTGACTAAAAGATGTGTCTTTTGGTAAAGTAACTTGTCCATACCCTAAGCTTGTTTTGTATGTAGTTTGCTGAGTGTAAGGGTGAATAGGTTCTGAGATACCTTCTTTTCTTTTTCCTATAGGACCTATTATGATATATCCCATTCTTCTGAGAATGTTAAATCCTTTTCCATACTTTTTTGTAGGTATTATGACATTGTTGATCTTTTGTTGAACTTCTTCATATTTGTATAGCCACTGTAGCACATCTTTGTCTTCTTTCTCCTCTGATAAGGTTCCAGCACTAACAAATGCTCCATCAAATATTGGAAGATGTTTCACAATTGGTTGTTGTTTAAAGTTTGATGGTTTTCCAAAGTATTTAGGAGAAAGTGGTAATTGTGATATTGAATATTCTTTGTTCCCTCTATCTCTTAGCTGCATTTGTTTTTCCATACTTGATAGAATAGAGGCAAATGATTGTTCCTTAGATTGTGTGCTCGAAGATGATGCCTCCCTGTTATGTGGAACAATGACTTCTTGGGTCATTTTTAGATTGCTGCAGTATTGAAATGGTTTTGAATCTGCAAATATTGTGATTTCCTGCCCATTGTAGGGAAATTTCACACACTGGTGATATGTTGATGGGACAGCTTGCAAGTCATGTATCCAGGGTCTTCCCAAGAGTACATTATACGATAAGTCCAAGTTGAGAACTTGGCATGTTGTGTCCTTCTACAAAGGTCCCACTCTGATGGGTAGTATCACAATTCCCTTGGAGGAACATTCTTCTTCATCATAAGCTTTTATGGTGATCCTTTTTCGAACATCAACTAAATCTTCTGAATATCCTAAGGCATGAACAAGACTCAATGAACATATGTTTAGGCTAGCTCCACCATCTAATAGAACATGTTTTGTGAATGAGGACTTCAATATGCAAAGGAGAATTGTGGGGATATTGTAAGGACATGTCATCTTCTTCAGTGAATGATAAGCAATGAGGGGTTGTGAGGTGTCCCACCATGGTTTGGAATTGATCGATATCAAGATCTTTGGAAACTGTTGTATCAATTAATGCTTTTTCTAGAATTTCTTTGTGTGCAGGTGAAAACTTTAATAGTTCTAAGATGGATATTTGTGTGGGTGTTTTCTGCAATTGCTCCACTAGGTTGTATTGTTTAGTATTGGATGATGTGTTTATTGTAGGACCCGAAAAAACAACTTTGGCTTTGCTTCTTGTGATAGCATGAGCATGAGCACGTTCTTGATTTTGTTTTTCTTTAACTATAATCATGTTTACCACATTATCGTATGTATGAGCGTAGTTTACATTCGCTTTACCCTTACCATTGTTTGTTGTTGAT
The DNA here is from genome assembly GCF_030272615.1 of Cryptomeria japonica. Taxonomy (NCBI): domain Eukaryota; kingdom Viridiplantae; phylum Streptophyta; class Pinopsida; order Cupressales; family Cupressaceae; genus Cryptomeria; species Cryptomeria japonica. The sequence continues at coordinate 338,306,835 of NC_081405.1, read as the reverse complement.
GATTCACCTTTCTCACCTTTCTCATAGTTTGGAAGTGGATTTTTAAAAGTTGTATGAGATTCATTTGTTGTATGTCCATCCACTATTATTACTCCATTATCAATCATATCTTGTATGATATGTTTCAACTTCTGACAACTATCTGTGTGATGTCCCTTGTTTCGATGGAAATCGCAATACTGATTATCATTCCACCAAGGTGGTTTGATTTGAGGTTTGTAGTTCATTTCTTCTAGTAAAGTGATCAATTTGTTTGCGAGAAGTGTCTTTAGTGCTGACCCAAGGGGTTCACCAATGTTTGTAAATTGTCTTCGAAAGAAAGTTTTTATAGTTGCTCTTTGGTGATTGTTATTTTGCTGAGTCGCTGCTGAGTGAGTGGATAAATTAAAAATCGGTTGTTTTGGTTTCACATTGTTGTTATCCACTATTCCATTGTTGACGACATTTCTATTTCTATTCCAAAACTTTGGTTTATCATTGTGTTTGTTGTTATTGGCGTTGTTGTTATTAGGAGGATGGACTCCTTCTTTGTATATTTTCAACTCACCTTTCTTTATCATGGCTTCCTCCATTCTGATTCCATTATCGATAATTTTTTAGAAACTTTGATTTCCTTGCATTTTTAAGTAATAACTCATTTGATCATTTAAGTTATTGATGAATATGTCCATTTTTTTGTATTCTGGCATTGTACGAGGATACCGCGAAGCTAACCGTCTCCATTGTTATAAAAATGTCATGAAAGGTTCTCCACTCTTTTGTTTGGCATTACATAGGTCTAGCATTGTTACTTCATGTTGTATGTTGTAAGAGTATTGTGAAATAAACTGTAGACACCTAAAATTAATATTTAATCAATTTAAGCCTATCAACATAATTAATTAACTTAATTGTGTTATCCTTATTCCTCTCAGAATCAATTAAATCTAATTTAATTAATCTTGTCACTATAGTCCAATAATTAATTTATCAAATAAATTAATTATTCCCCTATTCTTCTAAAGTCCTCTCAATAATCATTTCCTCTAAACCCACTCAGTTAATTAATTCTAATTAATTAACCTAGTCATGTGATTCCTACAAATCACTTTTCCTAATCCCACTTAGCCTAATTAATTCTTCTAGAATCTCTCATAATCAAGCTTATCATTATTCTCCAATTTTTAATTCCCATTCACGTCACATCAACTTTGAATCTCTCAAAGAAATTCAAATTTCTTTGAATCCCTCAATGCATCCTTATTTTGGAATTTTTAATTCCTCAAGTTTGAAATTCAAATTTCTCCCCCCTTTTTCCAAAGGAATTTTATATTCTTGTTTATTTTCCCAAGGCACCCTTGATCCATGCCTTCTATCTCAAATCAATCTTGACCCTTTATAATCAAATCAATCTTGGCCCTCCATTGGCCTCCTCCAATCTATAAATTGGAGCATATTATCCTCACAAGGAGATTGACTTCTTGTAGCATCCTCATGCTACCATTTCTTCTCTCATCCTCTTCTAATCTTCTCTCAAATCCATCCAATTCATAATCCATCACTCAAATCCAGTCCAATAATCCTTAATCCATCTTGTTGAGCACAAAGGAGAGCATTCCACATCACAAGCAATCAAAGGAGCACATCAAGTGGAGCATCATCAAGGGGCACCTTCACTTCATCAAGCTCAATCCGAAGGAGAAGGTAAAATAGCAAGGTGAAATGGTCTCTTTATGTTTTTAGCATTTTCATGTTTATTTCATTATGTTTTGATCACTTTCCCTTCTAATCCGTTTTCCCCTCTTCATAAACTTATCCACCAATTCTGAGAATGATCTGATTCCAGGTGAAAGTTTGGAGAACCATTCCATAGCTAGTCCAGTTAAGCTTTTCAGAAATAGTCTCATTAAGTAGGTATCCTCATGTGTAAACTCCATACTCATTGTGCAAAATTCTCATATATGATCTTGAGGGTCAGTGCTTCCATCATATTTTTCGTATCTAGGAGTTTCAAAATCTATAGGAAATGGTATCATGTTTAGGTTTCTGTCAAATGGATAAGGACAGATTTTTGTAGTTAGTATCGTCTAACATTTCCTCTTTGCATATCTTGAATTTGTGTTTGCATTGCTTGTAGTTGTTGTGTGAGAGTTGTGATAGGATTATCAACATTATTTGTTCTTGCATGACCATGATTTTGTATTCTAGGAGGATTTGGATCTCTTCTTGTTTCATCTCTAGCCCTTCTTGTATCCTCATTAGATTGAATGTTATTCAGAATTTCTACTTCATCTCTATTGGGTATGTAAGTTTCTTCGTTGGTTCTGGTGTTATTAGGGATTGACATGTCATTCATTTTGAGACCAAAGATATCTTCATATTGTTCGTTATTAGGAGGAGGATCACTTTTCTTTTGTGTCAATTTGTTTACATCAAAATCTTGGGGAAGTATAGCACCAGATTTGGCTAAAATTAGGAAATATTTTTCTTTTTCTTGCTTTGATAATTTATGCATAAATTTGTTGATTTGAGGATCTTTCTTGATGTCTTTGATATTTTATTCTGTTATTTCTCCTTCAATGTGTATTTCATCTTCATGTTCCATGATTATAGTTGTTTCTAATGTTTCGATTTCAGTCTCTGCGATTTTTTGTCTGTAAGCTCTAGTTAAAACGGGCATACACGTGTGTTATTTTGCTAGGATTTGATTGTCCAAAATTTGTTTTGATAAGTGATCAATTGTCAAGGTAGATACGCTAGAATGATAGACACAAAAAGATGATTCAAGTGTTTAAAAGTTTGCAAGTTTTTCGATCTTCGATTTAGGAGTGCAATGATGGTGATTTGATAAAAACCAAGTCCAGTAGGAACGATATATCCTACGATGTGGGACAAGATTGTCCTAACCAAACATTTCAGTTTCATGATAAAGATCCTGATGAGAAACTATGTTTGAGTGATCAGTTTACCAAAGAGGGTTGTTGGTGTAAATAATTATTCATCTTGGATGTTATTACACTTACTTAAGTTTACTTAGGATAATGCATTTTCATAGTAGTTTGGGTATGAGACACTTGGGTGTTTGTGCCACATTGGGATAGTGTGTGTAGGAGAAATTCCACCTTTTATGGTGTTGATCTTGTTATTACACTATCATATCCACTTATTATGGAGTGATAATTCCACCTTTGGTGGGTGATCCACCTCATGTGGAATATTATATTATTTCTCCTACCTACCCACACCTATTTCCTACCTACCCTTGTTTCTTATTAAGCCACGTGTCATGTTTGTGTGCTCACATATCCCTAGCCTTGCCTATATAAGCAGGCTCATCTACATTGTATGTAGCTATGTTATTGATCATTTCTATTGATGAGAATACAGTTTATTCTTGTCCTATATTGTGTCTCTATTTTGTACATTTCATTGAGCTCTTGATCTTGGCAAAATCCAACATGGTATCAGAGCCATTGGGGCTTCATTGATTCGTCTTGAAGAGGCATTATTGCGACGTCAAGAGGCAGATATGAGGAGCAGCATCTTTTGGAGGCGTCCTAGACCAGATCCAACCTCGCCATTGCGTCCAGAAGGTCGTTTCCATGAATTTTGGTTATAAAGTCAGCCTATTTTGGTGAGGAAAAATTTTTCCCCAATTTTGCCAAAATCGTACGGATTTTCAATTTTTTTATATAATTTTTGAAAAAAAAAAATTTTAATTTTTTGTTCTCTCGAAATTTTTTTGAAAAATCAAAAAATCGAAATTTTTTTTTTTGAGAAAATCATCAAAAAAAATTGCTTTTTGGGGGGTCCGCAGACCCCCCCCCCCCCCCGTGACCCGCAGGTTGCAGGTTTGCAGGTCCGCAGTGTACCTGTTGACAGATCTGTACCTGCGTAGTGCCACGTACTTGCTGGAACGCCGACGTCCACGCGCTTCCCACCGACAGCTCTGTCCCGCGCCGACCGTCTCATCCTCATTGGTCTCCGCCTCCCGGCAGCAGCTTCGCTTGCGCCCGCACCGCTGCCGTCCTCGCTACCGCCACCGCTCCCGGGCTCGGATCTCCTCTCCGGCGCTGGCTCCCATAGTCCGGCTCTCGGCTCCGCCAGTTCCTCCGCCACGCGAACACCAGACTGGCGAAACCCGCGTCCGCCACGTGGCAAGCGGCCACTGGCCCGCGGGTACAAACCTACCACGCAAACATCCATACAGACACCACGTGTATACACAGTCAGATTCCGTACATTGCCACATCAGCAGCCAAATCAGCCTGCCCAGTCATCTTTCCAAACAGTATTGAATACACAGTCACTGGCCACGTCATTCATCCGTACAGTACGGACGTCCAGTTAGCAGAGGCGAAGTTTTTGCGATGGTCATACGGCTGTCAAATTTAACCCAGTGAATGGCTGACGTCAGCGCCACATCGACAGGGTTTGAAAATTTTTGGACCCCCTCTCATTTGCATTTTTGATTTTGCAGTTCAACTTCAAATGGCCATAACTTGCTCATTTTTGCTCCTTTTTTGGTGCAATTTTTTTTGAAATGGGCTAGAATTTCATGCTCTCCGCAGTGGTGAAGAAATTTTTTGATTTTGATGCATGGATTTTTCAGAAAATACAGTTTTTGGTGACTATACCTGAGTAATCCCAGTTTTTGCAACTTCAGAGGCTTCGTTTGGGGTCATCCGACCTCCTTTTTAGGTGCCGTTTTTTTGAAAGTGCGTATTTTTTCATCTAATTTCACATGATGCTATCAGATTGATGCCATTGTAAGTAGAAATTTTACTTTCAGATCTTGGCCATTTTTGGCTCTCTTGGTACTTGTATATTTGCTTGAATCTCAGTTAGATTCATTGCACTATTGATTGAAGTCTCTTGTATCTCATTTGAGAAGTTGTAAAATTTGCATCATAAGTCCACTTTGCCTTGTTTTGCAAGTGGCTCATTGTAATCGCACTAAGTATAAAGTGCCAAAATCATCACTTTAGGGGGGGTACTTTGATTGAGTGAATTTGGGGGGTGTCTCTTGTGATTTTGTGCTCTTGTGTTCCTTCCTTTTTGCTGCTATGGGTTCTTCTAAGTTTCCTCTCTTAACTCCACATAATTATGCTACTTGGAAAATTGATGGATGGAGTAAACTTATGGAAAAAGGACTCACTTATTACATTGATGGAACTATTGTTGCTCCAGCTGATCCTAAGGCTGATCCAGTTGGTCACTTAGATTGGCTCACTAAAAATATCATGGCAATTGGTACCTTAAGAAAGTATGTATCAAAGGATCTCATTTTTCATATTGAGAAATGTACTCTAATCAAGGATGCTTGGAAAAAGTTTCAAGACTTGTATGGTCAAGTTGATGAGATTAGGGGATATCAAATTGATAGTGATCTCACCATGTTAGATCCCAAGAACTTTGATACTATACAAGATTATGTCACTAAAGCAAATGAGTTGAGGGCACAACTCAAAGATTGTGGCATTGATAAGAAGGATACTCAATTGATATTCAACTTGATAGGCAAGCTTCCACAAGAATATGCAGCATTTGTTTCTAGTTTCCAAACCCATTGGATGACAATGGGTTCAAGCTACACAATGCCTACATTTGATGCTTTCAATGAAATGTTGATGATGGAACAAACTAAGTTGATAAGCATGGGCATTCTTAAGGCTTCTAAGTCTCAAGCATTAGTGGCAAATCAAGGGAACAAAGGAAATCAAGGAAAGGACAACTCAAACAAGAAGAAATGGCAATCAAAGCCTAAAGAAAAAGCACCATCTTCTCCACAACAAGGAGATTCATCCTCTTCCGAGAGAGAAAATTCACCAAAGAGGGAGAGACCTACTTGTGCTTATTGTAAAAAGATTGGTCATGAGGAGCATCGTTGCCATTCTAAGAAGATTGATGAGCTTACACATATCATCAAAAAGCATAACATTGATTTGCCTAAAGTCTACAAGAAGGATGATTCATCAACTTCCACTTCCGCACATTCAAAAGGAAAAGGGCAAGCATTCATGGCTTCTACAAGTGGGAAGACTCACTCTTTTGGAACAAGAAAAGGAAAAGCTCTATGTGATACTATCAGTCATGATTCAGAGAGATGGCTTCTAGATTCAGGGGCTTCTCATCATATGGCATCTTCACAGTCTATGTTCTCTACATTTGAGCCTTGCACCATGCCACAGATTTTGATGGGCAATCATACATACATGGATGTGATTGGGAAAGGATCTATTGACATTGGGGATAACTCCTTCAATGATGTGTTGTGTGTACCCCACTTGACAAACAATCTCCTTTCTATCTATCAAATCACACATGGTGCAACTAAGAGAGTCGTGGAGTTCACACCTGACTCAGTTTTCATCAGAGACATGGAGACTAGAGCTATCATTGCAACTGGGGTGGTTGATCATGCATCTCGGTTATACTCCTTTTCAAATTTTGTTGATGATTATGATTTCACATTTGATGATTCTACATATGATGATCACACTTATTGTGATGGTTCAGATTTTGAGGAGAACTTTGGACACTTGAACATGGGGATTCTCACATGTGAACCCGTTCTTGAGTCTTGTATTTCATCTCCTCATATTGATATCACATCACCTATTGCACCTGATTATGCGGATAGTGCGACAGTTTTGCCTTCATGTGATTCAGTGCAACAGGATATTCATTGTCTTCCAGCTTCAGATTCATGGGATGATTACTTGACAGATATTGCAGGTTTGTTTATGGAATCCTACATTGCAGATTTGGGAGACATCATTGATGACATTCATCTTCTCTTTGATGAAGATGATCCTTCTTCGATTGTTGTGAGGGAACACTCTGACCCTCTTGTTCATTCTCTACATGATCATTCTTTCGAGGTTGACATGATTGTGGATACTTATGTACAGCAGTTGGAGAAGGTCTCTTTATTTTTTGAGAAGACATGTGAGTCTTTGGGACTTGTTCTACATCCATCTCCACTAGATCTTGGAGTGCCTTTTTCAGCAGTGTGGCACAGTTTACCACCTTTGGAGGGGGTACCTTTCAGCATCGACATGGGGACACTTGAGCAGTTTTCAGAGATTCCTTTCATCATGAGTTTTCTTCATACATCTTCCCTTCATGATTGGGGAGACTTCATGGATACACCTTTGGTTTTGTTTCTTCTTAAGGGGAGGAATGTTGTTCGACGTTCGTGGAGCAGTTTCTTCATACATCGAGCTTCTTCCATTGGTGCAGATTCTCCATTGAGGGGGGGTCACAGTTTGACTTCTCTTCTTCTCTTGTATGGGGGGGACTTTTTCCTCACATGGGGTTTTGTCCTTCACATTCTTCTATGAGAGTTCTTTGTATGTTTTCATCTCTCTTTTGGGGGAGGGTTTTTTCCCATTGGGTTTTTCTCTCTTTCCCCACTTTGTGAGAGATTTCATTGCATTGGTTTGCATGCATTTGCATTTGTACATGGGTACCTAACATGGCCTAGTAGCCAGGACCCATCTTGCATTGCTTAGTTGCATTGTAGACTTAAGTGCATTCCCCTAAGTTGCACTTAAGGGGGGGTGTTGGTGTAAATAATTATTCATCTTGGATATTGTTACACTTACTTAAGTTTACTTAGGATAATGCATTTTCATAGTAGTTTGGATATGAGACACTTGGGTGTTTGTGCCACATTGGGATAGTGTGTGTAGGAGAAATTCCACCTTTTATGGTGTTGATCTTGTTATTACACTATCATATCCACTTATTGTGGAGTGATAATTCCACCTTCGGTGGGTGATCCACCTCATGTGGAATATTATATTATTTCTCCTACCTACCCACACCTATTTCCTACCTACCCTTATTTCTTATTGAGCCACATGTCATGTTTGTGTGCTCACATATCCCTAGCCTTGCCTATATAAGCAGGCTCATCTACATTGTATGTAGCTACGTTATTGATCATTTCTATTGATGAGAATACAGTTTATTCTTGTCCTATATTGTGTCTCTATTTTGTACATTTCATTGAGCTCTTGATCTTGGCAAAATCCAACAAGGGTGATAATGCACTTTGAGATGTTTAGATCTTGAACTTGTTAAGGGTGAGCACTTTGAAAATCTTAAGGTGTTTATCTTCTAGAGTCTGATTTTGACGGATGATAACTTGACCAAGAAAACCAAGAAGATAATTTAAGCTCAGAACAACACATAACAGATGTTTATGAATACTACAAGTTGACCAAGCAGAAATGACAGACCTGAAAAATTCATGCAAAGCAGCAGTTCTGGACTGGTAAACATAGAGACTCGTATGACAATAGTTCATGAACCATACGACAAAAGATACAATACCGGACGACAAATTTGAAATTTCTTTTGAAAGAGAAGAGACTCGTACGACAAACTTTGTAAACCATATGACAAAACATATATCTCGTACGACAGGTGATCACCTGACTCGTACGACAGAGAACAGGACAATGAAAAATATGTTTGTTTTTGCCGAATTTGATTAGTGAATTTTGGTGTTTTGCTTATGTTTTCCAAATTTAAATGTCTATCTTTTTAATTTAGGGATGGATACATAGCAAACATATGATATAATAAGTGACTCCAAGCATGCTAAAACCTGAGGAAATTGGCTGAGAATAAAAACCTTTGCTTGCTGACTTAGGTACACACCCAATAGCTAATCAGAATATGGTCGTTGAGTCTCACATAATGGATTCTCAACGCCGTATTATCTGACTCCAAACACTAATGGGGGCACGATATGGCAAGTGTCTTGGGAGAGTTACTATCTCTCTTGCACAAAGATTATCACCCTTTCAGAGGTAAATCGGGTAGCTTCTATTTTAACCGGAACTAGTAAGGGATCCGTTCGGCGCGTCAGGGTATAAACTCAATTAAGAGGTCTCCCAGCCTAGAAAACCAAGGTTTGATATACCCGAAGGTATGGAGGAGAGCTATTCCCGAGCACTTACGTTGACTTGATTTTCATCAAATCACATTTATTTTATAGTGGGTTGGATTACTTGGTGTTAGCCGTTCCCACTTAGGTCGTTCCCCTCACAACGATCGTAATGGCTTTAAGAGTTTTTAAGCTCCTCGGGAGGGTAGGCCTGCTAAAGATATGCACTAATAAAAGCAAAAGATGAGTCGACTTTCTGATCACCTAAGAAAGGTGAGAGCATACTTGCCTATCATCAAAATCACATAAGACATGATAGTTCATTTTCTTTAACAAAATTGAAGTGTGCTTAGAAAACTTTAAGGAATACACAAAGTTTAGTCGAATTTTCTTAGGCAACCTACAAAATAGATCCATTAGTAGTCATTGATTGTTTTTTGAATTTAGTCTTTGATAAGTGTATCTTTGACAACGTCCTGCAAAACTTGTTAGGCTGCCAAAAATCTCATAAACAGGTCAGGATTAGCATTAATAAAACTTGGATTGAAACCCGAAACCTTGAAAATGCAGTTTGTTAAAAGTCACAGATACAGAGACTCATACGACACAAAATTTTCCAGCCAGAAATTCATACGACATGCATTTAGACCTCGTACGATAAGGCAAATAAACTCGTACGACACAAAATTTTCCAACCAGAAATTCATACGACATGCATTTAGAACTCGTACGACAAGGCAAATAAACTCGTACGACACATGATTCACTTGATACGAGTCAGGATTTTACTAGCCAGAAATTCATATGACACAGAATTAGGTTTCGTCCCAACCTAAAAGTAAGTTCGTAGGAGTTGGAAAATCAACTCGTACGACATTCTGAATCAGATCTGGCAGGAAATAGGTTTTGTTGAAGATTGAGAGGCCAAAAAGGATGATTTTGGCCCCACGGTGGGCGCTAAAATGTCGTGCCTGTGAAGTGTGTACCTGTTATACCTGCAGTTGTAACACAAAACACTCAATAAATCATTACAAGAAATGGTTAGAAAATTAATCAATGAAAGATAAAACCATAGTTAATCGATCTATTGCCTCCTAGTAAATGCGAGTATGAATTTTGCTCTCAAATTTGGTTATGCAAATTCCAATGACTTGACTACACTTAAATGGAGGATTTAAATGATGAAGATGCATAAGCTAGCAATGATAGCATGATCAAGCTACTTGATTTCATGATTATTCTAGAAAATAAGCTAGAATGAAGATGCAATTAAGCTAGAAATAAGCTAGATTTAAGCTAAAATTGATCATGATAGCAATGCTAAGAGCTATATGACTATAGTAACAATGCTTGAATGCAAATGAGATGGATCATTATTGCTCCAAAATGGGGTCTATTTATAGGATTTCCAAGGCTAGGGGTGAGGTGGCAGGAATCAACGATCAAGATTAAGTCTGAAGATATCAATGGTGAAATTGGAGAAGGTTGGAGAAGAGGTTGAATTAAAGGGAACATCTGTCATCTCTATGGTGACAAGTGTCAAGAGGCTTCTAGAAGGTTGGATGAAAGGGAACACCTAGTGACAAGTGTCACAAAGCTTGGATCATGAGAGGGTAAAGTGTTCAAGGAAAGGGGACATGGTGGTTAGGATGTGCAAGCTAGGATGGGGTTAGGCAAACTCAAGGTTAGATGGAACGAGTTAGGTTTAGAAGAGGTTAGGTTAGGTGGTTAAAAGTTAAGAGAATTTGAATTTAAAAATTCAAATAATAGGAAAAGGCTAATTAATTTCAACAACTCATAAATTGATTTGTTTTAATTAATTAGGGGATTTAGAAGAAATGAATTTGATGGGGGGGATTAATTAATTTGAATTAATTAATTAAAGGGGATTATTGAAATGAACCTATTAAATAAATCCTTAGATTTATTAATAAGTAGATGAAAGGGGAAATTTAATCAAATTGCTTAGTGAATCCAATTAAATTGGGAAGGGGGATTAATTAAATAATTGCTTATTTAATTAATTATCTTCAGACCATTTTTAGGTGTATACACTTCCAAGTGGAGGAATGTTGTTTGTCAGGCTTGCATCATCTTTAGCATTCATTTTCAAGCATCTACCATCACCATGCAATTTAATGTTCATTCTTCTTAGCCTCTCTCATTCTCTCTTATGGGAAGGATATTTTCATCGCATGGAGTTTTGTACTTCTCATATATTAGAGAGCATATATTACCCTCATTTAGGGGAAAGTTTTTTTCCCATAGGGTTTTCTCCTCTTATTTACAAGGAGCACTGCACTTGGGCATCTCATTAGGCTTTGATGACCCACTCTTTTGCCTCATCTGAGCTATAATTAAGGGGGAATTGGTGTATAATCATGCTTAGGTGGATTTATTACGTGGCAAGTTAGTTATAGGGGTAGATAGGATATTTTTGCTATATATGTACTTTCTTCCCATGCATTTTTCAACTCACTCAATACACTCTTCATTTGCTCTTGCAATTTTGCCTCTTTGTTGTTTCCATTTTGCCTGGTTTTCTTGACTAAAACTACATAAAGAACATTAAATATTTTTTGTTCTAATGTTAAAATTAAAAACTAAGCTTCTATGTACTTGTATCTCCCTTTTCAAATAGTTATACTAATGTAAATACAGTTTTTTCTGAAGTTCAAAAAAAGGCCTAACTAACAACATTATGCTAATCATGCACACATATTATTTTTGAGTCTTTAATATAAATATTTTATAATAGAATAAATGAAAATAGTTCATATAGCATGTAAAGATCATGAAATAAGGAGAACATTATTGAAAAAGAATCCTATTGGAAGTCTACTTCTAGAATCACAACATTTTACATCTTCAAGGAAATGACATGTTGTCACTTAAATGCATGTGATTGGGAGTAGATGTGCCAATATAGGAACACATTCTTTTCAACCAACTCAGTTAGTTTAGATAAATTCTTCTAGCATTAGATGTAATTCTTTAGTCTCCATATGTCTTATATAGTAAAAAATGCATCTTTTTTATAGCAACTTGATAGTAATTTTGACCTTATGAAATTAGGATAAAAACTAGATTATATAATTAATTTTTAATCAAAATAATTAATAATATTTAATATAATTAATTATTTTGGCATGTCAAAGGGTTTTTATTTAGGGGTGGAGGGTACTTTATCCTAGACTTTGCCTCATCAATTGTCTTTGCCCTTGCTTTTTATCATTAGATGGAATTGTTGGAGGTATGTCATCCACTTCACGTGGCACACATACTTTAGTTTACCTCATATATGTAATAACTAGAGTGGATTATGATCAAATTGAATGCTTATCCCCTTACTCAAGATATAGTAGCTCCATTGCTTGGTAGCTTGCACAATGACACACACAACTCCTTTTCATAGGTAAAGTAGTATTGAATTATGAAATTAAAAGTTTCACAATAATATGCAATTGCATACACAAGTTATGTGACTGTAGTGTTGAGTTCATGGTTAGATGCATCAATCTAGATTTCAAAGAGGTGTATAATGCCAAGCACTATGAGAACAAGTGTTGTATAAATGAAAAAAAAGATTTTAAATCCCAAAAGTACAAGGGAAATGGATAAAGTACATTTATAAAATGTGTCATATCATATCATGATGAAATTTAATTAACTGAAAGTGGTTACAAAGCACAATCGGGAGGATGACAATTAATTGAATACCGATCCTTCCAATATCATTAGTTAATATTGGAAACTTTCATGCTCTATATACTTATTTATATATACATTGAATTATTTAGATGGTGCCTTCCACTCAAGGGGCACATCCTTTACGACATTGTCTATTATTCTACTATTTCATATGATTTTAAATCTTATGATTATTATTCTTGATAATATTATTTTACTCACATGATATTTTTCATGATGATTATAGGGCCATCAATGAATACCAAGATCACACGTTCTAGTTATATGATTAACATCATAAGTTATCATCTTCTATAATGATAATAATTTTTAATAACAAGTTTTCCATGATGATATCTAACTCTTTTTTGTGCTAGCAATATACTTTATCTATTGATAATCACAATTTGCTCCATTACCTTAGTTTGGGGAAACATTTGGGTTATCTTTCTTATCAATACATGTGCTTTAATGAGCATATCATTAGCATCTTTTAATGTCATCACATGATGCTATTTTATATTTCTATATTACCATTACAATTTTCATGACTATATCATTTTTTATGTCTCTTTTACTCTACTCTAACTTAATTGCATCCTTTAAATGCAATTAATTAGAGGGGGAGATCATATGAGGTTAATAAAATTCATTTATTAAGTGTGGTTGTAGTGACTACCACACGATCAAAGGCCATTTCAAATTCTACCACATCACTTATGTTTCACCAAGGAGACATCTATTGGTTTGTTGCCTTAGGTAGTATCCTTGTCTCACTTTTGTGTCTTTGAACCTTTAGTTTGTCTTTTTATTTTAACTATGAAATTATATTATGTTTGTTTTATCTGCATGTGCTACTAATTGAATTCTCTCTCTATTTTGTAGGTTTCCAAGGTAGAGCACTCCTTTGCAAAGGAGCATGTTCTATGAAGTGATATCCACATCCGTTTTTATGAGTGTGACTAAATTTACTTTCACATTAGCTACTTGATTTTACTTTGACATGTATTCTCATGATGGTTTTCACGTAATTTAAAATGGGGGGCAAAATGTACAATAGCAAAAAATGCATACCTTGCACTTTTCCCCTTTGTTTTGGATCCATATTTGCTATGTCATCTCTTATGAAATATAAGGGGTACAAATGACACATTTTTCATTGATAATTAACAAACAACTTGTACCTCATTTATTTCCATTTGCACTCTCTCCTAGGGAATTGTCTTCATTCTTAGATTAAACTACTTCCCAGTTTGGGTTAGATCTATAGTTGCATAAATGATCCGTAAACCCTTATAATATAAACTCAAATCTAGGGTCAACCTTACCCTTTCTCATTTGATTATTGTGTGCCTATTAGACATGTCAAATGTTTCACTTATGTTCCTTGGAGTTGTATTTAAAGGGGCGATCCTCGTTTACTTTACAAATGACCTAGAACCAAGCACCTAGAGATGAATTTGACAAGAACATTCATGCTATATTTATTATCATTGAATCAGAACAATTTTGTTCCATATCTACTTGTGTGATCATCTAAGACATCCATTACATGTTTGTATGCTATATTTGATCATTTTTTAAGCCACTGCCTTGACAACCTTATAGGGTTTGACACAAAGGAGTAACCATCCTTGCCATGTTTAAATTCCTGAACACACAACCAAGTTTTTATACAAAGGCAAACATAAAAAATTGTGATAGAGTAAAAGCAAACATTTAAAGGATTTAGAAAAGGTAGATCAACACACACAAATTAGGTCTATATTTATGTATATCATATTTGTTGACATGTGATCGACCGCATAATTTGAAAAGTGACTTATAGTTAGAGATAATGACTTTAAAGTATTCATCTTGACATGACCAAAAATTTTATACCTTAACAAATTAATTACAAACATTTGTTTTTGATATTAAAAGCAACCAAAACAAGGGGGCTGACACAGGAATAGAACAAAGAAACAATGGCAGGCCAACTGTTAGTAGAGCAACAACAAAATTACAACCCTCTCACTTTCCTCTATCAAAAACCATAATCATTCTATGCATGTTCAATAGATATATAAAAGTCGTAATAAACATTTTAAACATTTGCCACGTAGGGAAACATGTAGATAAGTTCAAATATAAACAAAATTAAAACTATAAGCCTAGAGGCTATTAGGGCCGAACCAAAAACTGGAGGTTCGAGACATAGAAGCAGACTATTTCTTTTTTCCATGGCTCCTCTTGGGGAGGAGCTTCCTAGTCCATTCCTTGCTGAGGAATTTGAATAGGGCCCTATAGTCATCGTCTTCCTTGCCTTTGCCTTTAATAGTACTTTCCTATAGAAGACACAATGTAGTCGCCAAACAATGCATAACGTTCAAAGCAAACCTGGAGACGTCCTGCAACTTGTTTTCCATGGGCTCCATTTTGCTGGTGATTTCCTGCAAATTATCAAACAAACCCTCCACTTTCTTACCCAACTCTGCCAAGTTGCTGTCCTCTTCCTCCTTTATGCTGCTCACTTCCTCCACAACCATCATCTTCTTGAACTTGAGAGTTGGGGAGGGAGAGTTTGTCTGGGATTTGGGGTCGGCCTTCAGACTCATGGAATTTTCAGGGCTTTCAGAGGCATGGGTGGAGCTAACAGAGTGGGTGGTCGAGGTAGACTAAAATAGGGCCACATTCTTAGAGGGGATGAAATTCCAAGTTTCATGGGATGAGGAGGGGTCTCTTAGTGATTTTTCAGGGGGTTTGGAGGGCAGTCTCATAGAACGGCGAGGGGTGTTGACCTCATCTATAATTTCCACATTGGAATCAATCTCCTCAATTCTAACTTTCTTAGGGGTTCTAGCATCCTCAGGAGGGCGCTTTTTGCTTTTCTTACTGTAGGAGCCAATTTCAGGCAACTGAGGAGGGCTTGTATCGGGTTTATCGGTAGCAATGGCTAGGGGACATTTTTCAGCCACATTCTGGACAGAGATTGTGCGGGGTGGGCAAAGGGCCAGGTAGAAATTGTAGAGGCGTAGGATGAGGCCTTGGTGCAGAATGGGGAAGTCTTTTCCTTTTTTCTTGGCCTCGACGATATCCTTAACATTTGAGTCCAACGAGTGTAGCAGGAAAAATCAAATGGAGATATTCCATACCTTCCTTCCAGAGTGAGGTATTTTATAATGATATAGTAGACCTCGTCCCACGGTGACGAAGTCTCCTCCCGGTTGGAGCCACCCACCCTCTTCACAAGGTTCTCTCCTTCACGAAAAAACTGGTTCAAGCTGGTGGTATCCGAAATATGGCTTTGTTTCTTCCATTTTCTCCCCTCCATAGACAGACCTGTCACTTGGGCAATCACTTCTTCATTGATTTTGAAGGAGATACCCACCATGGTAACCCTTCTATCCTCCCAGGAAGCCACGAATTGCTTAGACAATCTCTCATCATTCCCTTTCATGCTTTCCATAAATTTGTCGATCCCTCCTTTTCAACAGACAAACCACACTGCCAACTTGGCTTTAAATTCGTCAGTTTTGTCGGGTTCCAGTCTTATCTTGTCCCCCCCCACGGTCGTTTCTTCCAGCTTAGCAGAGCAAAAGAGAAACAGGGTATCGAAAACACAAAGCCGAACTAGAGCAAAGGTAGAGTCGTGATAAAAACTTAGCCAGTCCCAGGATAAAATCACGCAATAAACGGTGTGATTATTACAAGTTGTGCCTAAGTGGATTTCACTTTCACAAAATCTACTACATTCGTGCAGACCCTCAATCCAGCCAATGTGATTTGGTCGATCCCAACTGTCGCCTTTATCACTGCCAATTATATCTGTCCGGATGATAATTAGGAAATTACCATTCCTGATATCAATTCTATAACAATAACTATCATCATTATTAAGCCGCTTTTGTAGGTGATGACAAGGCCAAACGTAGCTACGTGGCAGGCCCAACCCATGATGGGCGGGTTTCCCCTCCAAATTCAAAAATTGAAATTTGGCTCTCTTCATCTAGTGATAGTTATACGGGTTCATCATTAGACTTGGTTTTTTTGTCTCCAAGATCTCTTTGGTGATCATTGGCAGCAAATCGAGGTTCCTCCAGCATTGTAAGCCATTCTGCAGCCTTCCCACCACCGCCATAGAGTCTGCAACAACATTCCCTTCTCTGAAGATATGGCGGATGGTGAAACCATAAAGGTTAGCTAGAAGCATCCTAGCATCCCTCAAAATGGAATCCACTTTCCACCCAACAACAAATCTACCACTAATCGCTTCCACAATGATCTGCGAGTGGCCTTCAATTTCCAGACGTTTAATGCCAATAGATGTGGCAAATCTCAGACCCCAAAGGAGAGCCATTCCCTCGGCCTGAGTGACAGTATGGTTCTTTAGGTTGCCCGCATAAGTTGCAACAGTATTTCCCAGGTGGTCACAGATGACTCCACCTCCTGCTTGGCAGACATTTTGGGTAGACCCATCAAAGTTCAATTTGTACCAATGGAGGTTTGAAGCTAACCATTTGGTCTTTTTCTTGTTGATTTTTGCAGTGTTGTTGAAGACTTCAAACTCCAAGGGGAGCTTCCAAAGTTCAGCAAACATTTTTTATATTTTATATACATCAAATTTTTATCTAAATATAAAAATTCTCATTTATTTTCTAAAACATTTTCCTGTCATTCCCTACTTTTTAGGCTAAATGAGATTCTCAAATATTCATGCATTTGTTTATTTACGCCAGATTTATGAAAAGCGATTAAATTCTCCCTCGCTCCAATTTCTTTTTGAAAAAAATTCGTTACATAAGTTTATGAGCTAGTCAGTAGAAATGTTTTAGCTGTGTTCGAAAGTTTTATTTCGAAGCAAGGCGTTTGGTGCAAACGCCTGGTGCCAAACATTATTTTTTAAGCTGTTTTAGGAGGAAGAGGAAGATTTAAGAAGAGAGTTCGAAGCTGCGTCTTTGATTTTCGACGGTCTTTAACGCCATTTAAAATGAGGTGAGTTAATTTGTTCTGCTCAGCGTTTCTTTTGTCCTTGTTAACTGCTGTATTCTTTTCTTGTATTTTTTCAGACTTCAGAATGCCATTTGTCCCCGAAAAATGAAGTATAAAACCAGACCGGGCAAAAAACATATATTTGGAGTCTGCTTTAGGTTTTGCCAATTACAATAAAATACTTCTCCGAGGTTTTAAGATAAACTGTAGCAAAACCCTGGATAGGTATTTACTGAAAAAGCGACAACCACGGGCTTAGCCATGTAAAAAGTAGTAATATCAAATAGATCACGGTATGGATCGACGGCTGTAATTTTTTTTTATGAGTAGCAGAAACAGTAGTAAAAGGAGTATATGAGCATCGTCTACGTGCAATGAAGGTTAAATGGATGATAGATAGATTCTTATATGCCATTACTTATGAAATATAGGTAAATGATTTTTAACTTGAAATTATGCTGTTAAAAGTTGATTCTTGATAAATAATCACATAAAGAGTTAATCATTCAAAGTTGGTATTTATATTTCATTCATAGTAATCGTATTTTATTTAATTAAATAGTAACATGGAGAATAGAAAACTGCTCTAGTAAATTGCTAGAAGCATTTCCATATCAGCACCAACCTAGAGTGCTTTTGAGCAGCAGAGAGTAACTATTTCCTGGGTTTAGCAGCTATAAAATATTGAGCAAAACCGTAAGTTTCCAGCAGGAGCAGAAACAGGACATCAAATCAAGCACCAGTATGGCTTAAACTAGGTTCTGGGCACTCATTAGTGCACGACAGAGTGTCTTATCAATTGCTGACAAATGTTGCTAGTAATATGTCTCCTAGATCTAGGTCTGTAGGAGCAAGGTTTATTCTAAGAATCGATCAAGTTCAACTCGATTTGAATCCATCATAATGTAAGTTACAGACGGCCTTTATGATCAATCATAAGCTCTCAGTTGGTACTCGTTAGCTCATGAGATCTAAAAACCTTAACGAATGAACCATGTTATGAAAGAAGGTTATTAAAATCAGAAAATCATTTGTTCAAAAGAAACAAGTACAGGATCTCCCAAGATCTCTAGGGTACTATCTCCCAAGACCTCACAGTTGTCTTTTCTGACACCATTTACAGGGCAAGTGTTTTCCAAATCAGGTAGATAGGGTAATGGGTACTACCCCAAGTGGTCCCAACAAACCTTGTCCTAATTCTGCTACATGAACAACCAGTTTCATGAGATGACGAAAGATTTTAGAGAATGCCAACAAATTGCATTATTAGGGATTTTTATAATTTATCAAGATTCTATACATCACGAAATCAAAGTCTTTCATTCCAAGACATGGTTTAAAGAGGGTGTAAGAAAACTTATTGGCTGAAATCATTGACAAAAAACCTATGCCTCATCTATTTCCAATTTTCCATTTATACTGTCTTTCTAGGGACTTGTCTTAATTCTTAGATTCATCTATTTCCCACCTTGGGTTGGATCTATAGTTGCATAAATGATCTCTAACTCTTAGAATATAAATTCTAATCGAGGGATGGCAAACTTAATCAGTGACATTCAGAGGTAGGTCGAGGCTTGTGTCATGCCCCCCTTCATGAGAAAACAAGAATAATATACATATAAAAGTAAAAACTGTAATGGATCGCCCTTATAGAAAAGAAAAGGAAGTAATCATATAATGGTCAGCGATTTCTTGAGAGATAATAATTTTAGCAGAGGAAATCTTAAATAAAGCAACCCTTATTGCCTTTAACAACAGAGATTAAGAAGGCCTTCAACTACACCGATCAAATGAAAGGGTAGCATTAATTAAGAAGAGGCATATTGTTTCTAAAGGATGGGACTCTTAGTAAGAAAGGTGACTCTCCATCCGCTCTTGAGGATATACAAGGGAGACCACCAAGTGAAGGAAAGGCATCAAACAGGATCAAGCAATTGAGATCTGATCTGATAAAACGCAGCAATAATCTGAGTTTATAGAGTAGTAAGACAGCAAAATATTATAGTTCTGAAATAACTGGTATGATATACGTGGAATCCAATAATTGTTGGTTTGTGGTTTTAAGACAGATTTGTTTATTTAAGTAATTATGCATCTGATTTTGTAAGGAAATCATATTAAGGAATTGTAAGGGATCATAATAGGAAGGTTCAGGAGTATGGGTACCCTCAATTAAGTAATCTACCCATTGAATTAAAATTTGTGGGCCAAGGGGTTGGATTGTCTTGGATGGATGTTCTCCTTGGGCTTAGTTGAGGAGGGTAGTTGTCCAGGTGTCCTATGGTGTTTCCCCTTCAAGTTTCTGATATGGTTGATCCTTAGGAATCAAGTTATGATGTGCAGATTTACAATAAGAGTTTCATTATTATTCCGCTTCATGTTAAATAATTATTTTCCTAAATTCAATTGCTGCAGTGTAATTTAGTGAAGAATACTCTTGTAAATAACTTGTATTATTCGTATTATTATTTTTTGGGCAAAAAGCATGTATATCTCAAAAAGAGACATTACAATTGGTATTAGAGCATTATTCCTGCTAGCCTGCGAGACAAAAGATAGTTAATGCAACTAAGCCAAAGAGCTCAAAGGGCATTGGAAAGGAAAAGGAGATGACTTGCAGTGAATAATAACTCTACTCAAAGAAATAAAATGGGTGAGTAGTTGGGAGATGAAATGAGAGCCTTCATGGAACACAATGAAAGGACAACTCAAGCACTCCTCCAAACCTTACAAAATATGAATAATACAATCAGTACCCTTAGGTCCAATAAACAAATCGAAGAGATGTTAACTCTAATCAATTTGAAAATAACAACATAACACCTATGGGATCAACCTCTAGATTAACAAGACCTTCATTTCTACCTAGGGAAGAACACACAATTGAGGAAGAAGAAAACAATCCGTCCATTAACAATGTTGACAAAATTGCTGAAGCCTTCTCAAGACTGGATCTTGAAGTTAGGAGAGATGTTTCCTTCAGGGATTATTGTTATGCTATAACACAGAATGCCACTAGTAGGGAAATATGACAACCCAACAAAGATTTACGACAAAGGGTAAGTAAAATGACTCCTCCCAACTTTGATGGATTTGGAAGAGTCACGACACATTCATGAGTTCAAAAGATGGACACCTATGTCTCCCTTAGTCCCATGACAAAAGAGGATGCTATCAAATTCACCATTCTACATTTGGAAGGAATTGCCCATGATTGGTGTCATCATTGCCTTATTACTCAAGGACACCAAAATGTGACAATTTATGACAAATTCACTCAAAGGATTTTAAGAAATTTGATCCAAAACATCTTGAAAGATACTTCAAGTAACTAACACAATTGAAACAACAAGGAACCATATGATATTATATAATAGAATTCCAAAGAATTTTTGTCATGGTATCGGGGGTTTTCGAAAGTAGACTTGCATACCTATTTATTGAAGGGTCAAAGGAATCAATCTGGGGTTTGGTAAGTGCTCTTGATCCTACAACACTTGAAAATGCAATTAAAAAAGCATCAAGGTTGGAAGTCATCTTTTAAAAGACAAACCCTATACAAAGAATCTAACCTCAAACATGCATGCCCAACCCTCCTATAAGAAAAATAGGCATCAAAAAACCTTTCATCCTAGAGGTGACCTCAAGGAGCTTTGAAGGAAAATTATGTTTCCAATGTAAGAAGAAATGGGAGCATGGACATAAATGTGATCGAATAGAGCTTCAAAAGAAAAAATTTATGTTTCCAATGTAAGGAGAAGTGGGAACTTGGACATAATTGTGGAAAAAATGGTCAAGTGCAGAATATAGAGGCATAAATGAGCGAAGATGTATGGGAAGAAGAAAGAGGAAACCCAAGCAAAAGAAGAAGGTGTGATGAGGAAGACTATGGAACCATAGCTGCAATCTTGAAAGCATCCAAGTATCGCCCCTTTCGAATTCGTAGTGTTCTAGTGGGGCAACACAACTTTACTGACAAAGGTTTGGTTACAAGAATGAAATTGGACATTGTAGATTTTAAGGGCTTTAAGGTAGCCGTGGCTGATGGGTTCACTACGCCATGTACAAGAAAGATTCCACAACTAATTATCACCTTGGGAAGGCACCCAATCAAAGAAGATTTCTACATTGTAAACATGGGGGACACGGATGTAATCTTGGGTGTCCAATGGTTACCCTCTCTAGGATGTTTCTACCTAGACTTCTAAAAAATGGAACTTTGTTTCCAACATAATGAACAAGAAGTTCTCTTACATGGACTATCCGATGGATCCCCAAGAGTAATTTTATCCAAAAGGATGGAAAGAACCTTTAGACATGGATGGGTGGAATGGGCCGCTCAATGCATACTTGACAAGTCTTCCTCCAATGGCAAAGCCATACATGTTGACATCCAACCCATCCTAAAAAAACTCAAAAAGGTATTTGGCAACATCCCATCGCGAGTACCTCTCAAGAGAGGTTTTCTTGAAGAAGGGGCTAAACCCGTAATCACTACACCTTATAGGCACCCCCCAAAATTTAAAGAAATAGAAAAACCATGAATGAGCTTCTCGAAATGGGACACATTCAACCTAGTTCTAGTCCTTTTGCCTCCTCCATTTTATGTTAAAAAGAAGGACGACCCTATGAGAATGTGCATAGATTATAGAACCTTGAACAAAAAGACTATAAAAAACCATTATCCTATTCCTAGAGTTGCTGAACTAATCGATGAATTTCATGGAGCAAAGTACTTTTCTAAAATTGACTTATGATCTGGTAAACAACAAATTAGAATGAGGAAAGAAGATATCACCAAGACCGCCTTTAGATGTCACCATGGACACTTTGAATTCTTGGCCCTACCCTTTGGTTTAACTAACGCCCCCACAACATTCCAATCACGCATGAATCACTTATTCAAAAAACAACTAAAGAAAGTTCCTTTTGGTTCTTTGATGACATTTTGAGTTACGGTAAAACATGGGAAGAACACCTTAAGCATATGGATGAAGTCCTAGGAATTCTTGAACAAGAATGTGAATTTTGGTTGGAAGAAATCCTATACCTGGGAGATAAAATCAATGCACAAGGGGTAAGTGTGGATGAGGACAAGATTAAAGCCATAAGGGAATGTCCAAAACCAAGAAACCTAACCTTTCGAAGGGGATTCTTGGGTTTATGTAGCTACGACTAAAGGTTTGTCAAAGGATTTTCTAAAATTACTGCTCCACTCACTTAACTAAAAGGGATGCCTTTGCATGGAACGAAGTAGCCCAACAATCTTTTGAAAGACTTAAGGAAATCACGAGTTCTTGTCCCGTTCTAGCCATTCTTGACTTTACATTACCCTTTGAGTTAGAGTGTGATGCTTTCGAAGACGGCATTGGAGCATTACTCATGCAAAATAGACACCCAATTGCATTCGAGAGTCGCAAACTTACGGAAGCCAAAAAACATTACTCCATTTGCTTTGCGGAAAGTTCATTGTAAAAACTGACTACAACAGCCTAAGGTTTTTCCTAAATCAAAAGGATTTAAATGACTGTCAACAAAAATTGGTTAGCAAGTTGCAAGCTTATAATTGTGACATAGAATACATTAAAGGGAAGAACACCATTGTAGCTGATGCCCTATTCTGCAAACCCTACTTATGCTCCATAACAAGCATTTTCATAGATTGGAAGAACTCGATTATTGCTGAATACGCTAAAGATCCATGAGCAAATGACATCTTAGAAGGAAAGCTACAAAATAAAGAATATAAAGTGGTGGAAGAACTCCAGTGTTCCACGGGGACGTGCCCCCCCCCCCCCCAGGCCCATGCCCCCCCATCCTCGAAACCCGTCCCCAAAACTTAAGCCCTTTGTACCCCGTCCCCAACACCTGTGGAACATTGAAGAACTCATTGTATAGAAAGACAAGATAGATTTTGTATTAAACTCAAAGATTAAGGAGAAAATAGTTAGAGAATACCATGACAACCCTTTAGCTGGACACTAAGGATATTATAAAACCTATAAGCAAGTAAGAGAGAAATGTTCTTGGAAAGGTCTTAAGAAAGACATCCTAAAACATGTTCAAGAATGCATGACGTGCCATAGGAACGAGGCAATACAAAATGGGAAGGTATTTCCATGGATTTCATAATTTCCCAAAATACAAGGTAAAGATTGTATATACGTTTTGGTGGACTGCCTAACCAATTATGCACGTTTCATTGGAATATCCATATACTATAGAGCTCCTCAAGTAGCTGATGTTTTCTTCAAGGAAATTTTTAGATTACATGGCCTACCTAGAAACATTGTTGGCAACAAAGATAACCGATTCCTTAGTTTGTTGTGACAAGAGCTTTTCCAACTAGCAGGAACAAAACTCATGCCAAGTACACGTTACCATCTCTAAAATGATGGGCAGAAGAAGATTGTCAACAAATGGCTGGAAGGATACCTAAGAAACTATGTTATGGGACAACAAAATGCATGGATCAAGTGGTTACATCTTGGGGAATATTGTTATAACTCCACACATCATATGTAAAAAGGGATGAATACCATCAAGGCCTTGTTGCAAATATGCTATTCAGATTGCCATTGATGTCAACTCCCTGGTCCGGATGTAGTCCAATTGTGTAGAGAGTGGTCCAGTTGAGCATAGATTGTGCATATATGAGCCAAATGTTATGTGGAAGGTTAGAATCTATCTGAAGATGTTTCAGATAGCAAATAATGTTAGCATGATGTGTTTATGGAGTATATGTGAATTTTGTTTGGTTCGGTCAGTGTAGAGTTGAGTTTAGATGGATAAGTGCAAAGTTTGTGCAGTTTCTAATATTGTGGAGGGATGCACGCATTCCTCATCTTGCTAGTACTATAAGGATGTTATGGATCATTGGATCATGTTCCTAGAATGTCTTAACTTCTTTTGTGGTCGCTTATTTTAGTTTTGGTTTGGATTAAGAGTTTTTGTACAATGGGAAGATGTTTTATGTGAGCGGTTGCATGTGTTGTACATAGAATCCTTTTGGAGATATCTTGGAAGGTGTGTCAACTCGGTGTAGGTCTCTACACATCTCTTTTGCTTTCCGCATTAGTTTTATGAATCTTTTATGGGTGGATGGTAAATATACATGTTACATCTTCTTCGGGCCAATTTCATGAAGAATATTGATGATCCGGTTGGTATATATAGTGTAGATCAGTTGGGTTATAGTGTGTGCGATATGGAGATGATGTAGTAAGATATGTGATGCGAGTTTGAAGCGAAACAAAGGTCTGAAAGTGTTATAGTGTAGATTGAGTTAGATGAGTATTAATAAGTGAACTGTTATCCACATATTGATAGATGCCGGTCTCCTATGCAGTTCAATCTTTTATTCCTATTGTATCTGGACAGATATTTTGTATCTTGCCCTGAAGAAGTGTTCTTTAGTTCAGCAAGTCCTTTTGTATCTTGCTCTGAGGCAGTGTGCCTTAGTCTGCAAGTTTGGAGTAGTGAGTTCCCTGACCTATGGCCTAAAACCATTGTAAACACTTATATATAGTGTAACTTTGAATCTCAATGTGGTTTTTCCTAGTTTGGGTTTTCAGTGCAAAAATCTTGGTGTTTTTGTGTGAATGCATTTGTTGTTTCTGTAATTGACTTTCATACACATATGTTGATGGATATTATGGTTTAAGTGTTTTAATCTGATCAAGGTTTTAGTACATGATAATTCACCCCCCCCTCAACATCCAGTAGTGTTCAACAATTGGTATTAGAGCTTTTGGTTCTTGAAGAGACAGTTTAACCATTGAGGTAGATCTGAGATTTGAACACCATGTTTGAATTTGAGGATATGGATGCTCTGGAACAACATGGCTGGGAAGTTGAAGGTGTTGTTGATATGTAAGGAGAATTGGGATCCGCTTTGGTAGATCTGGATGAAAGCGGATTCATGTGCAAAAAGGCTGAAGACAAAGTTGCCTATTTGAGAAAGCTACTTGATGGAGGAAGGAAAGGTATGGATGATCTTGACACAAAGCTAAATAGCAAAACTAAAGAATGTACCGGACTTGAAAAGGAAGTACGTAAATTGAGGAAGGAACTGAAAGATGCCAAGGAACAAATTGACAAAGATTTGAAGCTAAAATGTGGAACTGAAGTACTTGATGCCATGCTAAGTGCTCAGAAGTAGAATAAGTATAAAGATGGGCTTGGTTTTGAGAAAGGTGAAAGTTCTAAAGACAAAGGAAAGGAAAAGGTCAAGGATACTGATTAGAATCAACATAATTTCATTCTAGTCCGAAACTACATGAAGAATGACAAAAGGTTTTCTCCAGCTACATCCAGATACTCGTTTAATGGTAATTGTTTTTCATGTAATAAATTTGGACATAGAGCTAGTCAATGCAAAAGTTAGATTAAAAATCAATCTGTTAATACAAGATGTTATTCTTGCAATAAGTTTGGGCATAAGGTTGTTGAATGTAGAAGTAGAATAATGTGGATGGATATAGAAATATGAACTATGCTCAATCTTTCAATGGAGTATGTTATGTTTACAATGCATATGGGCACAAAGTTGTTGTATGTAGGACAAATAGAAGATTCAAAAGAACTGGTAATGGTAGAATGAATGGTGGTGTATCTCAACAAGGCTCGGTATGTCATAATTGTTACAAGATGGGACATATTGCAAAACATTGAAGAAGGAGGATTGAGAAGTCTAATGGTTCGACAAAGAAAATTGATATCAATTAGAAGGAGAAAATGAAGAGGACTTGAGTAAAGAAATCAGAAGATAAGGTTGAAGAGAAGATTGAAGATAAATTCGCACCTACTGTGGGTGCTGAGCCCTCTTTCGGAATTTGATAAAGATAGCTAGGTTTGAGGGGGAGAGTTGAAAGAAGATCTTAAGAGCCCCCATACAGTTCGATGCTGAAGTGCTTTCAGCATAACATAGTTAAAGAAATCATTTCTGGAGGATTTCGAATGACTTGATTGGTCCAAAATACAGTTAAGTGAGAAAAGTAACAAAAAACAGTTTATTTATTAGCTTTTTGAAGTATGTCAGTATTAGTGCATTAATGATTGTCATTAAGTATGTGGGACTTTTGAGCTCATTTGTTCACTTGTGAATTGCTATTTCGAGAGCCCCTGTTCAAAGAGAGTTTCTGTGTGATCAAGTGCGATTGAAGCGTTAGTCGGAAGCAAACCCTAGTTGCCATAAAGATGTTGATTCCAGTTGTTGTTGATCCTGAGCTAAAGCCATGATTTGTTCTCAAGCCATATCCGTATGTGGCAATTGTCAAAGATAAAGAAGGTGTATTTTTGAAGGTTCCACTTTACTGGTTGTATACCGAAGATGTTAGGGCATGTATCCATGCTGAAATGGAAGAGGCGAGTCACTCAAAATTCAATGATCTTTGGAAAGATATGACGGAAGATGATTCAATTACCCTTAAGAGCCAATATAAGAATATTTCATAGTCAAGGTTAAATATTTGGAGGGTATTTCTTGATTTTATCTATGATACTAAGTGGATTAAGATTGTTCTAAGCTGCATTCGTGGAGACACCATATATTTAGACAAACCCTACAAAATCATGAAGAATGATATTAGGGCTTTGATTGGTTTGTGCGAATGGCACCATTTTGGTAAGAAATCGGTGAAAATAATATTGTTATAGAATTGACTAGTTCAATATTAGATAAACGAGCAATGACCGTCGAAGATATCAGGGATCTAGGAGTGAAGTATGCAACCAAAGGGATAGCATACAAAGTTTATTTTTAGAATTGAGAGGGTTCTACAATTGCTATTGCAATTCATATCGTGTTCTGAATGGTGGTGTGTGTAGAATCATTTGACCTATGTGAATTGATGTTGGAACAACTGATGGATAACTTGGACAATACAAGGAAAAATAAGTACCCATTTAAATATATGGTTCCTTGATCATTTACCTTGCTTTTATGTACATGAATGAGCTTCTCGAAAGGGACAATCATGTATGGGAAAAGTGTACACCTATCGAAGCGCAGATTGGATAGTATGTTAAGGGTTTTAGTATGGATGATAAGTCATATAGAAGAACATTTGGTGGTTGGTTTAAAGATTTCCAGTTGACACTGCAAGAGATGGAAATATTTCCTTTAGATCTGGTCCGAAAGTACAAAGATTTGTTTACCTTTTGGGTAAGCAAAGATAATTTTTTACATTATGACAGTTGAACTGCGAGTTGCATGGATTCTCGAAATAAGTGGGTTGGAAAGAGACCCTAATGAACCTCATTTTGGAACTGTGGAGGAAATTGAAGCAAAGCTGAAAGATGAGAGGTCCAACAAGGGATTTAATAAGAGGATGTAGAGATCTAGGATATGGGCTTACCCAGAGTTGTAGAGATCTATGGATAGAGAATGACAAGATTTGTGTTTGCATTGTGATCGAGTTCCTTCGGTTCTCCTGCCAGGGCTGTACCTAGTGAGAAGAAGGCACTGAGGAAGAAGGCAAAAGCACAAGGAAAGCTAAACATATAGGAAGTTGAAGTTGAAGAGATTGAGAGCAGCAGTGAAGAAGAAACTAAGAAAGAAAAGTTAATTATTAGTCCTAGGACCAAGAGGATATAAAAGAAGAAGACATTGCATCCCCTGCAAAGAAGAAAAGAGGATAGACATCCATTGAAAAGAAGAATGAGCTGTAGAAGAGGATTTAGAAGAAAGGAGCAAAGAAAGAAGAACCAGAGGTAGATCCACATTATCAACCTCTCAATTTAGATAGCCTTGTTAATGCAATTTGTGAATACAAATCTTTGGATTATATTGTGGATGCCCATGATGAATCTTGGCTGGTTGATAAAGAAATAATTGAGAAAGCAGTAATTAGATACATGATCATCTATAACTAGAATCTGTGTGATATTCAAGATAATGCTCATAAAATTTTATATGCAGCCCTAATAGAGAGGAGAAAGAAGGTCGTATCAAAAGAGAATGATATTGGGATTGCCGCTATTGACAAGGTTTGTAGTCCTTTATCAAAAGTTGTTGGAGGCAAAATTCAACAAATGCTTAACAAAAGATTCTAAAAGAAAGAAAGAGTAAATTTGATAATGGGTGAAGACCCTAAGGACATTAAGAGGATCATTAGGCAATCAGATGATATTGCTGCTGAAGTTGCAATAGAGGTAGTGAAGTCTGTCTTCTTCTCCAGAGAAGACAAATAGAGGATTGAGTATTGGTGAATCTAGTGGCAGTGCACTTGCTCTTGGAAAGGAAGTAGGAGATCAAAGAATTGACACAGGTCAACTAGAAGCAATTCTAGATTGTCAAATACAATTTGACCAAGTTCCCATTAATGAAGAAGAACAAAAAAATGAACAGGAGACGGTAGATGTCATAGGACAACAAAATATTGAGGTCATTGGTCAGGAGAATGTACCTGAGAATTAGAATGATGTAAATCAGTTAACAGATGATACAATGGATATACCAGTGGATGCTAGCAAAGAGATGACTGCAGAGGAAAATGTTGAAATAAGTAAGACACATGATAGAATAAAATTGACAACTGCTGAAGGAGGAAAGAAGGATGAGGCTTGTTTAAAGAAAGTTCAAATTATTCTAGACAAAGGGAAAGAGACTGAGAAAACATGTGTGGCCGAATATTCTAATGTTTCTGAGTCAGTCAAGCTGAAAATGGTTATTGAACTTGGTATAACATCTGAGCTACTACAAGTACTGGTAACGCAAGGAAGATTGGGTCTAGACATGCTATCACCTCGACAAATGCTTCAATTGGGTGATGCTCTACATCTAAAAGCCAAAAGAAAAAGTTTTGTGTCTAGAGAATTGATTGAAGATATGATGAAGTTTCTCCATGAGAAACATCTAGATGTTCAAATTGATGAGGACCAATTAAGAGATTTATTAGAAGAACTGAAGGGACAAGCTTCGGGCTTTGAAACAAAGATTGCAAATATTGTGGAGAAGAGATTGATGGATAACATATTGCAGTGGCTAATGAATAAGTGTGCAGAGACACACAACTGTCTGAAGGACAACATTGCAACATTTGAGCAGAGTGGATAGCGTGATTCAAGTTTTGTCACTCTTGGTCCAAGTCCACAAGCAAGACTCGGAAGGAAATTGGTGTCCTTGAAGCCAAAATCTTGGATGCGTCCAAGGCAATTGATTTGAGAAATGACGAGGATGCAAAGGGGAGAATAGAGATAGAACAATTATATAAGTAGATGAACAGGCTATTGGAGCAAATATAAAATGTGAAGAAAGATTTTTATAGACCAAGGGACATTGTTTACATGCATCTCTCTAGCATGGTGAAAGATTCTCAATCATATGTGCATCTGTATCTGTCTCGGCAAGTTGTGATGTTGTAGAACACATTATTCTGGAGATGGAGAGGTAGATCAAAGTTCTAACCTTTGTGGAAGTTGATTGGAGTTTTGCTTGGACAAAATTAAAAGTTATTCATAAAGATATCATTGCCCCTACTTTACAAAATGCGTAGATGAGTTTTTGGTAAGGTCTTCTTTTTTGTTGTGTAAAAATTTTCTTGGAGCTTTTTTGCTGATGAGTGTTGAACATAGGGGGAACACATTCATTGTATAGTACTAGAGTACACTTTGTCTTTGATGTCAAAGGGGGAGAAGCTTTGAATTTAGAGAAATTTTTGTATTCGGAAGGATATGTGTTGGAACAAGTGTTGCCATCAATGATAAAGGGGGAGATTGTTGCAAATATGTTAATTTGATTGTCATTGATGTCAACTCTCTGGTCTAGATGTAGTCTAGTTGTGTACAGAGTGGTCCATTTGAGCATAGATTGTGTATATATGAACCAAATGTTATGCAGATGGTTAGAATCTATCTGAAGGTGTTTTAGATGGCAAATAAGGTTAGCATGACATGTTTTCGGAGTATATGTGAATTTTGTTTGGTTCGGTCAGTGCAGAGTTGAGTTTAGATGGATAAGTGTAGAGTTTGTGCAGTTTCTAATATTTCAGAGGAATGCGTTGCATTCATCATCTTGCTAGTGCTGTAAGGATGTTATGGATCATTGGGTCATGTTCTTAGAGTGTCTTAACTTCTTTTATGGTGATCTGCTTATTTTAGTTTTGTTTCGGATTAAGAGTTTGTGTATGATGAGAAGATGTCTTATGTGAGCGGTTGTGTGTGGTGTACATATAATCCTTTTGGAGATATCTTGGAAGGTGTGCCAACTCGGTGTAGGTCTCTACATGTCTCTTTTTTGGGCCGATGGTAAATATACATGTTACATCTTCTTTAGGTAGACTTCATTAAGAATATTGATGATTCGATTGGTATATATAGTGCAGATATAATTGGGTTATAGTGTGTGCGATATGGAGATGATGTAGTAAGATATGTGATGCAAGTTTAAAGCAAAATAGAGGTATGAAAGTGTTACAGTGCAGATTGAGTCAGATGAATATTAATTAGTGAACTGTTATTTGCATATTGATAGATGCCACTCTCCTATGCAGTTCAATCTTTTATTCCTATTGTATTTGGATATATGTTTTGTATCTTGCCTTGAAGAAGTGTTCTTTAGTTGAGCAAGTCCTTTTGTATCTTGCTCTGAGGCAGTGTGCCTTAGTTTGGAAGTCCGGAGCAGTGAGCTCCCTGGCCTATGGCCTAAAACCATTGTAAACACATATATTGTGAGTTTGAATCTTATCGTGGTTTTTCCCAGTTTGGGTTTTCCACATAAAAATCTTGGTGTTCTTGTGTGAATGCATTTGCTGTTTTTGTTGTTGACTTTCATGCACATGTTGAATGAATATTATGGTTTAATACTTGTTTTAGTTTGATCCAGGTTTTAGTACATGTTGATTCATCCCCCCTCTCAACATCTGGTAGTGTTCAACACTTGTATGGGTATAAGGCAACCTCATTTGGAATTTTAATCCTCTGTGGAAGTTGTGTACTAGGGGCCAAAGATTTTGTGCAGCAAAATGTGGACATTATGAATACACTTAAAGATAATCTGCACCAAGCACAAAACCAACAAAAGATATATGCTGAATGAAGAAGGACTGAAAGGACATTTGATGTTGGCGACTTGGTTTTTCTAAGGTTACAACCCTATAAGCAGTCATCAATCAAGGTAAGTGGAGCCGAGAAGTGTAAACCTAGAAACTATGGACCATGCAAGGTTTTAAGCATAGAAATGAGACTCGGACTCGGGACTTAGATCGGCCAAGTTTCGGCAAAGTGAAAAACCCAAGAAATTTAGCGATTTTTAAGGATTTAAAACTTGTTTCATGCACCCTTTATTAAGCAAACCTTAAATACACAATAACATCATCAAGTAGAAGTTAATTTGATCACATACACAAGTATACATCGATCACATTAGTCTAATCGCAAATTGTAGCCGAAGGAAATAGCAACCAATAATCTTAGATATATAAATAGTGTCAAATGTAAAAATATTACAAACTCATCGAATATGAAATCCATGACATCAAAATTCAAATGTTCCAGTTCCACACATATATCAAAAGTAAAACAACTACAAGTCTATGGTTCAGAGGAGCTTGGGTCCTTCCTACGAAGGCGTCTAAGGTAGGTCCTAGATGCGTCAGCAGCCATACTGTCTGCCCGTGACTCCAATCTACCCTCACCAACATCAGCTATGTCTGGCTCTAGCTCTGGCTCTGGCTCTGCTTGCGCTCTAACCTCCTCCTCTGCCATGGCTACAGCCTCAGCCTCTCTATCTACCTGGTCGATCCAATCTAAGTCGTCATCACTAAAGATAGGATCTGTAGCCTCACTGATCCACTTAGATTCTGGATCAACCTCCTCTAGCGTAATTAGGGTGGTGTCATGGTCCATAACTTGTTTCTGTCTAAGTCGAAGGTTATAATGAACAAAGACTATGCTACTGATCCACTTAGATTCTGGATCAACCTCCTCTAGTGTAATCAGGGTGGTGTCATGGTCCATAACTTGTTTTTGTCTAAGACGAAGGTTTTAATGAACAAAGACTAGATCATTCAACCTCTCCACATATAGTCTATTGCGCCTCTTGGAGTGTATGTGCTCAAACATTCTCCAATTGCGCTCGCAATTGGAAGCACTGCATGGTTGGCTCAAAATACGAATGGCTACCCGTTGAAGATTTGGTGTTTTAGGACCAAAGATCTGCCACCACTTATCTTAGATGAGAAAAAGGAAAAAAAATCAGCCTCATTTAATTATTAATAATAAATTGAATAACATATAATTAAAATTATGCTCTTAATTTCTTAAAATATACATTTTACCTGGCTGCTTTTTTGTCCGATTTTCTTGGCAAAGTTGACGACAGAAGACCTCCCCTTCTGCATTAGAAAAGGCCTCTAGCTCCTAGATTATACTACTACTATGACCAGGCGACATTCACTCTATCATTGAGTAGAGCCCACTAAGAACCTCCTCATCCGCCTTGAAATCAGGGCGCAAAATGGAATGTCGGATTGAGGTAATAAGCAACTGCATGAAGGGGCTTGTGAAGCTTGGCCTGCCATCTCCTATCAATGATATCCCAAATGGGACGATACTTACTCTCATCCCCTTCATAGGTAGATCTGATGCCCTCCTGGGCCCTATCCATGCCCTGGTATATGTAGCCCATTGCGGGCTTCTCCCCATCAACAACACGTAGGAGAACTACCAAGGGCTCAATGAACTGCAAATATTGTGAAACAATATCCG
Organism: Cryptomeria japonica; assembly: GCF_030272615.1. NCBI lineage: Eukaryota > Viridiplantae > Streptophyta > Pinopsida > Cupressales > Cupressaceae > Cryptomeria > Cryptomeria japonica. The sequence goes on along the minus strand of NC_081405.1, from coordinate 338,273,585 downwards.
ATATCAGTTAATGTAAGTGTGAAATTGTGAATGAAAATAAGCAAATAAAAGAAAAATACGAATAAAAATAAAAAGTTAAAACTTAAAACATAATGTAGAATGCTTAAAAATTTTACCTTCACAATCTTAGCACAAGGGGTCCAAAATCCTGGCTCATCAAAAATGCAATCTGCTGCATCAACTCCTGCAACACTCGTAGCATAGTATGAGGAAGTCCACTCCTCACCAACAAACATACGTCTCAAAGCTGCCTTACTCTGAATCAAAGATTGCAGTGTGATGAAGTTAGTAGCAAATCTAGTGATTTCAGGACGAGCCAACTCCTTTTGCCCCATGTATTGCCTCATTAAGTTATAAGGATCCATGCATGATTGTATACAAATTTGCAAATATTTTTTGCCTTCTCTACACATGTCCTGATCCATGCAATCTTACCAATGTCCTCGAACATGAGGTCAATGCAATGGGTGACACATGGAGACCAAAATATAGATGGGTGCTTCTCCATCAAAAGTTTACCTGCAGCAACATAATTTGCTGCATTATTGGTCACCACTTGTACTACATTCTCCTCACCCACTTTATATATGACCTCTATAACCTCACATAGGTAAGTGGCATTTTTAGAATGTGTGGAAGCATCAATGGACTACATGAACATGGTGCCACCTGAAATTTGAAAACAAAGCAAAATAAGTGATCAATGATCATTCAATAAATCTCAAATAAAAAATAAAATACGAATCATCAAATAAAATTCAAGTTATTCAATCACCTGCTGAAGAAACAAGAAAATTTAGGAGCGTTCGATTTCTCCTATCAGTCCAACCATCAGTCATGATGGTGCAACCCTTCTTCTTCCATATCTCTTGCTGAACCTCTAATGTGGCTTTTACATTAGCCACTGATTCTGTCAAAATTGGGCCACTTAACTCGGAATTAGAAGGGGCTTTGAAACCTGCCCCACAAATATTGATGGCATCAACCATGCTTTGCCAATAAGGAGACCTATCACAAATAAATTAAATAAGACAAGTGTAAATATTAGACAAAACAAACTAAAAATATTAAAAACTTAAAAACTTAAAAATTTAAAACAATCAAATAAAAACTAAAAGGAATTACCTGGCTGTGAAGAATGGAATATTGCAATAAAACCAAAATCTTCTAATTGCACCTTTAGCCTTATCGTGTACCTCTTTGTTCCAACCCATGCTCTCAAGTGAAGGTTGGGCACTAGGAGTAGTGCGTGGCTCAAAATATGAATCCATCCTACATTTACGAATTCTAGGACCAATGGTTGCATTGAAAATCCCACTAGCACTGGCACTACCGGCAACAGAAGCACTCGCACTAGGACGATATGGAGGCATGGAAGAAGCCTCTCTGACACAACCAATGCTAGCCTGAGCCATCTCCTCCCTTTGCCTCTTCTTTATTTCTTTTCGAGTCTCAAATGTCTCTAATAGCACTTGGCACTCATGAATAGCCTTAGGAAGTGCTAGTTTGCAAGGGTCTACATCATGGCCATGTATGCCGGCAAGGTGGTATTTCAATCTATTTATGCCTCCATGAAAGATTGTTTTGCAAAATTTACATTTCGCCTCTCCTCTTTTTTGCTCGGTAAAAGGTTTAGTATATTTCCAAGCTGGATCTTTTCTACCTGGGATTGTTCTGCGAGGAGGAGTGGAACTAGACATTGTTTTCAAAAGTTGAAGGTTGCTGGAATAAGACAATTACAAAAAAAAAAAGAATATTTGTGCATTGTTAAACTATAAATTAATACAAAAAAAAATATAATGGCAATGTTTTGATTTTGATACACAAATCAATGTAATAGAATTTGTGTTCATTTTTTTCAAAGAAATCAGCAAACCTACCATGTAGATTGTTTTTTTCATTTCAAAACATAAAAAAATCAGCAAACCCTACATTGTACATTTTTTTTTTCAAACATTGAAAAAAAATGTACATTGTAGGGTTTGCTGATTTCTTTAAGTTTTGAGAAAACAAAAAACAATCTACATGGTAGGGTTTGTTGATTTCTCGCCATCATCTCCATATCGCACACACTATAAACCGAACTGGACCTATAATTACTGTACTTACTTATTAAACTCGAACTGCACCATGATATGTACCTTACGGTATAGGCATGTCAATGGACAGACATGCCTCCACGTACGTGGAGACATGTCGATGAATAGACATGCCTCTTCATTGAGATGTCTCTACACCTAAGGTTATGCAAGACAGCGATACCTAATCGTTATTTATTTAGTTAATAATCAAACACCGATTCCTCTTATCGTTTAGCAGTTTAACGATTCTTAAAATCATTTATCATTATTGTTACGTGTAAGTAACGACTTCCATAATAGTCTTTGAAAAGAGATCGACTTAAGTCGATATGGACATCAATAAATATATATCGAATTTATTTCATTTAGAGAGTCGATTTAAATTAATCAAATGAAATGATCAATATAATCGATACTTATAGATACGGTGCTCATATTCCGATTTGTATAATCATTAATAAATATAAATTATGTATATATAGATATTCGTATATATAATAATAATGACACTTATTATTATTACATATATTAATATGTATATATTCATATCAATGATAATTTGCATTACTTATACATATGAGACTTCTCCAATGGAAGCTATAAAACATCAACACTCCCTCTTAGCTAGGGAGGAGGATTACAAGGTATTTATAGAAGAACTACACATAGTGTAGTAGAAATCATTATATGATATCAGGAGCAAAGGTCTACAAGTATCAACACTTATGATACTTACCAGAACCCAACATGTCCAATATGGTATGTGCACTAGCATCAACCATATGATGCCTACCATAGGGATGTATGAAAATCATGGCATACTCACAGATATTAAGCACTTAATATCCACCATGATATATCTCAACAATTCTAGGATATCAACCTTATGATAAAAATTGTTCTAAGAGATATGCACTATCATGACATGTTCACAGATATCAACCATATGATATCTATCATGATAGATATTAGAGTTATTGTAAAGTCGTCACCTTCCAATAACTACTAGAAATACAAGTGATTATCACTCAGAAGTCGTCACTTTTTAATGATGTACAAAGGTGCACATAATGATAAAAGGAGTTTATATTAAACATCTTTAGAATATATTAGTACAATAATAATGCCGAGACTCAAAACTCAGAATTTACATTTCAACCATACCAAGCTTACCTTTGAAGTGTTCTACCTTTGTTTTGGCTAGAGGCTTGGTGAGAATGTTTGCTGTTTGATCTTCAGTACTAATATATCTCAGCTGAATTACCTTTCTCTCCACCATGTCTCTAACATAGTGATAAGGTATGTCAATATGTTTCGACCTGTCATGAAATACTGGGTTTACTGAAAGCTTTATACAACTCTGGTTATCACAGTGGATAATAGTAGGACTTAAGGATTGTCCAAACAATCCTACAAGGAGTTTTCTCCACCATATTGCTTCTCGTGCTCCCATAGATGCCGCAATGTACTTTGCTTCTGTGGAGCTCTGAGCAACTGAAGATTGCTTTCTGCTAAACCAGGATATCATGGTTGATCCTAAACTGAAGCAACATCCTGATGTGCTTTTACGATCTACCACACTTCCAGCCCAATCGGAGTTTGTATAAGTTTAGTTCTATATTTTTTATATTTTAAGCCATATCCAATTGTTCCATGAAGATATCTCAAGATGTGTTTTGCTGCAACTATATGTAATTGCTTTGGTTCACACATGAACTGACTTAGTGCATTCACAACATAACAAATATCTGGTCTAGTATTGACCAAGTACATCATTGATCCAATCATCTGCCAATAGAGGGTGGAATTTGCTGATTCAGAACTTGCAGTTGCTTCTCTTAATTTGTGTAAGTTTGTTTCCATGGGAGTGGACATAGGCTTACAATCCATCATTCCAAACCTTTTTAGAATGTCCATTGTCAATAGTGTATTTCCCTTGATTTAGAATGATCTCATCAATTTGCTGCCACACTTCTAAACCGAGGAAATAGTGTAGAGGCTCTAAGTCCTTCATATCAAATTCAGCTGCAAGTTCTTGTTTACATTTGATGATAAGATGCTCTTTGCTTGTTATTAATAAGTCATCAACATAAAGGATAAGAATTAACATATCTTCATTTATTACCTTGAAATAAAGATTCGGATTTTCATCATTCTTTGAGAAGCCGAGTCCTGATAGATAGTGATCTATCCTTTCATACCACACTCGAGGAGCCTGTTTGAGCCCATATAAGGCTTTCTTCAATTTGCAAACATGAGAATGTTGTTCATGCACTACAAATCCTTCAAGTTGTTCCAAATAGACTTCCTCCTCTGTTACACCGTTTAAAAATGCAGTCTTTACATCCATTTGATGGATTTTCCATCCTTTAGACGCAACAATAGCAATCACAGCTGTGACAGAAGTGTATCGGGTAACAGGAGCAAAAGTTTCTTCATAATCAATTCCCTCTCTCTGAGAGAAACCTCTGGCGACAAACCTTGCTTTGTATTTTTCAATACTTCCATCCGCAACATGTTTGATTTTGAAAAGTCATTTAGAAGACACTACTGATTTTGTTCTTAGGCCTAGGCACAATGTCCCAGACATCATTCTTGAGAATAGACTTATACTCTTCTGTCATGGCTTCTTTCCAGGCTTGATATTGAAAGGCTTCCTCAACAGTAGAAGGTTCTGAATTAATGATTTCACTCATTAGAGCAATGTGGCTAGAGAATCTATTAGGTCTTTTACTTTCCCTGAAAGTTCCTTTTGTAGCTGCATAATTTTCAGCCTCCTCAATCATCTTCTTGGCCCATAGTGGTCTTTTCTTTTTCACATTAGTGTCCCTAGGTTCAACCATATAGTCCATAGGTTCAATGTGAGTGTTGCCTTCAATTGATTCGTGAGTCTCATTTTGAATCTTAGAGGAGTGATCCTTTTCACTGGATTGAGGGGATTCATCTTTTGTTTCATTAACATCCTTAGATCTTTTGAATGCAACATCCTCTTCAAATATTACATCCCTTCTTAGTTCAATTTGTTTTTGACTTGGAATATAGACCCGATAGGCTTTAGAAGTTTCACTATACCCAACAAAGATTCCCTTTCTCCCAGAGGGTTCTAATTTAGATCTTTTCTCTTTAGGGATGTGAATGTAAACAAGACAGCCAAAAATTCTTAAGTGACCTATGTCTGGTTTTATTCCTGTGAATGCTTCTTTAGGAGTTTTGTTATCAAGAAAGGAATGTGAACATCTATTTTGGATATACACAGTAGCACTAGAGGCTTCAGCCCAGAATGAGGTATGAAGGTTTTGGTCATGCATCATGGCTTTGGCTGCTTATACTATTGTGCAAACTCTTCAAGGTTGATTGTGGCGAAGTTGTCAAAGTTCTTCATAAGGTCTCTTGTGCAAATCTAATCTAGACATCTGCTGCTCCTCCTAATCATCTGCTGTTAATGAAGGGTTGCATTCATCACCGATATCTTGAACAATAATCTGAGATAAGTCATTGCCTTGTAAACTGTCTACATTTGAGATAATACATATCACATTTAAAGGCCGGGTTTTTCACCTCCAAGAGGGAAGTTTTCCCAGGGTATTGGTGTCTTGTGTCTTGTGTTTTATTGCTGTTACTGTTTATGCACAATTTGATTATAATCTAATTGGTTAAATTAACATTTGATTGCTTAAAATTAACATGGTATCAGAGCTTTAGGTTCATTCAAATAATCTGATTATTAGTTGCCTTTCACTTTCAGTTTGCTGTTTTATAGTTTTGCAAGATGGTTACAGGTCTAAAAGTAGAGGATAGACTTGAAGGTGCCCTCAATTTCACATCATGGAAGGTTCATGTCCTCTGTGCCCTTGAAGAATTAGAGCTGTTACAGTTTGTGGAAGATATGGATTTGACTGAACCTTCGGATCCAGAAGAGTTAAAGCAATTCAAGAAGAATGCTCTCAAAGCAAAGAAGTTCCTTATTGATTCCGTAAAGGATCATCTTGTTCCAGTCATCTCCAAATTGAAGACAGCTCGAGAGATGTTTAAACATCTAGAAGGGATATATGAGATCAACAACATCAGCCGAACATTTACATTGAGGCAGCAGCTTCTTCAAGTCAAAATGAGAAAAGGTGATTCAGTCATGTCCTTCTTCATGAAGATTTCAGAATTGAAGTACCAACTCAGCGCCATTGGAAGCGAGGTTGTGGACAAGGATATTGTCATGATTGCTTTGAATGGTCTTCCTGACTCTTGGGATCCTTTTATTCAAAGCATAAGTGGAAGAGCTGAATTCCCTTCCTTCGATCGCCTCCAGTCAGATTGCATTCAAGAGGAGTCACGCCTTGCTGGCAGAGAAATGCATAAAGGCTCTCATAGAGGAGATCAACATGTGCTAGCATGTTAGAAGAAAGGGAGGTCATTGGAAGAAGAACAACTTCAAAAGAGATAGAGACTTCAGACCTGGTCTTCCTGACTCTTGGGATCCTTTTATTCAAAGCATAAGTGGAAGAGCTGAATTCCCTTCCTTCGATCGCCTCCAGTCAGATTGCATTCAAGAGGAGTCACGCCTTGCTGCCAGAGAAATGCATAAAGGCTCTCATGGATGAGATCAACATGTGCTAGCATGTTAGAAGAAAGGGAGGTCATTGGAAGAAGAACAACTTCAAAAGAGATAGAGACTTCAGACCTCCTGCTTACGATTCAAGGAAGAAGCCAAGGGATCTTTCACGTGTTCGTTGCTTCAGATGCGACAAGTTTGGACATTATGCTAAAGAATGTCAGAACCCGCCAATGCAAGGAGAGGCCAACCTGAATGAAGTTGCAAACTCAAAAGACAATGAAAACTACCTCTTCATTTTTGCCTTGTCCAGCAATGTGCCAACCGATAGCAACACTTGGTTGATCAACAGTGGTGCATCTAGACACATCACGGGATATCGAGAGCATCTCTCAGACTTGATGGAAAAAGAGTCCAACCTTCATGTGGTAATTGGTGATGATGCTCAGTATTCGGTTAGAGGTTTTGGTAGCACTTCTTTAAATTTAGAATCTGGCATGTCTTTGCATCTTAGTGATATCTTATTTGTACCTGGAATTAAGAGGAATTTAATTTCTATTTCTGCTCTAGAAGATAAAGGTTATCAAATAGCATTTTCTGAGGGTAAAGTACTTGCATGGCCTAAGAAATCTAGTATTAAATCTACTCGTGTTATTGGAAATAGATATGATAGTTTGTATAAGCTTTCAGCTAACCCCATTCGAGCACTCATTCATGAAGCTCCTAAATCTAGCGAGTTATGGCATAGAAGGCTCGGTCATCTTCACTATCAGGCACTTCCTTCACTTGAAAGGATGGTTAAAGGTATGCCTAAACTTAATCAATTTCATTATGATGCTTGCAAAGGTTGTGCATTATGTAAGAACACTAAAAGTCCATTTCATAAAAGTGAAAGTAGAGCTAAAGAAAAATTAACATTTGTTCATTCTGATCTATGTGGACCCATGTTTGTTCCTTCACCTAGCGGATTTCTATACTATGTTACATTTATAGATGATTTTTTTAGAAAGATTTGAATTTACTTTCTAAAATCTAAAGAATTTGATGAAGTGTTAAGTAGGTTTAAAGAATTTAAAGCTCTAGCTGAAAATATGTCTGGTAAAAAGATTAAAGTGTTAAGATCTGACAATGGAGGTGAATACACCACAAGTAGCTTCAATGACTTTTGTGTAAAAACAAGAATTAAGAGGGAGTTTGCGTTCCCTACAATCCTCAACAAAATGGTGTAGCTGAACGAAAGAATAGAACCATTGTTGAAGCTGCCAAAGCTATGATTCAAGATCAGGACCTGCAGACCTTCTTATGGGCTGAAGCATCCAAGACTGATATGTACATTCAAAATAGATGTCCTCATCGTGTCCTGAAGAACATAACTCTTGAGGAAGCTTTCACAGGAGTCAAACCATCAGCTACCTAAGGATCTTTGGAAGTCCTGTCTATGTTCATGTGCCAAAGGAAAAGAGGACCAAGTTAGAGCCTTCCAGGAAGAAGGGTATCCTTGTTGGATATAGTGAATCTTCCAAGGTATTTAGCATCTACATTCCTGGTCAAAGGTACATTGAGGTAAGTAGGGATGTCACCTTTGAAGAAAATATTGCTTTCAAGAAATCTGAAGGTTCTCTTATTGATAATGATAAAGAAGTTAATGATAATCAAGATATGGATATTAATACTAACCTTGAGATTCAAAGGGAGCCTATTGAGCTTCCTGAACCTATTGAGCATGATGATCCTCCTGAGCCTTTGGTTCCAACTGATGGACCTCTAGATATTGTAGTTAGCAAGAAAAGACCACTTTGGGTTAGAAGCACAATTCAAGATGCAGAAAAATTTGTCGCTCCTAGTGGCACTTTCAAAGAAAGTAAGAGACTTTAGAAGCTCCCTAACTATGTTGCAATGATGTGCAACATCATTGAAGCTTAACCATCCAACATAGAAGAAGCTATGAACCAACAAGCATGGAAGTTAGCTATGGACGAAGAGTATCAATCCATCATCAAGAATAATGTCTGGGATGTTGTGCCTATACCTAAAGGTAAGTCTGTTGTTTCTTCCAAATGGTTGTTTAAAATTAAACATGCTGCTGATGGTAGTATAGAGAAACATAAAGCTAGATTTGTAGCTCATGGTTTTTCTCAAAAGGAAGGCATAGATTATGAAGAAACATTTGCTTCTGTTGCTAGATACATTTATATTAGAACTATTATAGCTATTGTTGTAGCTAAAGGTTGGAAATTACATCAAATGGATGTAAAGACTGCCTTCCTTAATGGTGCTATTGAGGAAGAAGTCTATATTGAACAACCTAAAGGTTATGAGATTCATAATAGAGACTCGTGTGCAGATTGAAGAAAGCTCTCTACGGTCTCAAGCAAGCCCCTAGAGCTTGGTATGAAAGAATTGATAAGTACTTAGTCAGTTTAGGATTTTATAAGAATGATGCTGACCCTAACATTTACTTTAAAGTATTTAATGGTGAAATGCTAATTCTAGTTCTATATGTTGATGATTTATTTCTAACTGGTGAAGATAGTCTCATTATTAGGTGTACGAAAGAATTAGCTACTGAATTTGAAATGAAGAATCTAGGTCTAATGCATTACTTTCTAGGGTTAGAAGTGTGGCAAAAACCTAATGAAATTATTCTAAGTCAAGGTAAATATACTATTGATATATTGAAAAGTTTTGGTATGATGGATTGTAAACCTATGTCTACTCCTATGGAAACTAACTTGAAGAAGTTGAGTATTTCTGCAGCTAACTCTGATTTTGCAGATCCTTCAGAGTACAGGTAGTTGATTGGATCCTTGATGTATCTAATTAGACCAGATATTTGCTATGCAGTGAGTGCACTTAGCCAATTCATGAATGAGCCAAAGCATGTTCACTTGGTGGCAGCCAAGCACATCCTGAGATACTTGCGTGGAACAATTGGCTATGGGCTGAAGTATCCAATCAACACAATAATCAATTTGGAAGGCTACTCTGATTTTGATTGGGCTGGAAGTGTTACTGACAAGAAAAGCACTTCAGGAATATGTTTCAGCTTGGGTTCCACTATGATCTCTTGGGCCAGTAGGAAACAGTCCTCAGTTGCATTAAGTACTGCAGAAGCTGAATACATTGCTTGAATTGTGGCAACTAGAGAAGCAGTTTGGCTTCGCAAGCTTCTTGCTGGGTTGTTTGGAGAACCTTGGGAATGCACTGTTATTTATTGTGATAATTAGAGTTGTATTAAAATGTCTAATCATCTCGTGTTTCATGACAGGTCAAAACATGTGGAAACTCATTATCACTATATTCGTGATATGGTACAGAGAGGTGCCATCCAGCTGAAATATATCAACACTAATGAACAGGTTTCTGATGTTCTCACCAAGCCTCTAGCTCGAGTGAAGTTTGAGTACTTCAGAGAGAAGCTTGGAATGGTGGAGAACACAACATTGATTGAGAGGGAGTCTCAATCTTAGTGATGCAATTCAGTCTGCATCTTCCACCCTTTGCGGGCAATGCAAGGTGGAGTCATCCTCTGCGGGCAATGCAAGGTGACAACGTGTCCTTCTCTGGGATAAGGCTAAGGTGTAAGACCTCTTCCACCCTCTGCGGGCAATGCAAGGTGGATCCATCCTCTGCGGGCAATGCAAGATGGACATCATGAAATGAGTTCATGATATTTATGTGTTTTTATTGCAGGTATACTCTATAGAGCTTATACATTCATCCTTGTGGGCAATGCAAGATGAAAGTCATGAATGGATCATGACATATGTCAAATATCCTCCCTAGCTAAGAGGGAGTGTTGAAAATGTTAGCTAGTTCGGATACTTGATTATCGAATTTTAATGTTGTCAAATGACAATTAAAATTCACATGTATTATCTCAATTAAATTTGTTATTGGGCTGGACCCAAATGTAACGTGGGAAGCAATTAAATATATTATTGGGCTGGACCCAAATGTAACGTGTAAAGGCAATTACATATGTTATTGGGTTGGGCCCAAATGCAACGTGGAAAGACAATTCAATGACTATTGGGCTGGACCCAAATGTCTAATGCGGGAAATGTACAATGACAATATAACATTATTTAATTAACATGCAAGCCGACTTTAGGGTAATTGAGGCCAAAAGGTTGATATATAACCACTTCAAGATGAAGTCATTTGAACACAATGATTATCAAATGCTAGAGCACTCCAACAGCATATGGAAGGTCCTAGGTTCGAGTCCTAGCTGGTCCATGTCTCAACAAACAGGACAACCAAAAATTCTTAAGTGACCTATGTCTGGTTTTATTCCTATGAATGCTTCTTCAGGAGTTTTGTTATCAAGAAAGGAGTGTGAACATCTATTTTGGATATACACAGTAGCACTAGAGGCTTCAATCCAGAATGAGGTATGAAGGTTTTGGTCATGCATCATGGCTTTGGCTGCTTATACTATAGTTCTGTTTTTCCTTTTTGCAACCCCATTTTGTTGAGGGTTGTAAGGAACAGTGAACTCCCTCTTAATCCCAACATTATTACAAAATTTTTTAGTTTTCAGAGATGTATTCCCCCCCATTATCTGATCTAAGAGTCTTTATACTTTTACTTGATATGTTTTCTACTAAAGCCTTGAATTCCTTAAACCTTTTAAGGACTTCATTAGACTCTTTACACTTTAGAAAATATATCCATGTCTTCCTAGAATAATCATCTACAAAAATAACATAATACAAAAATCCTCCTAATGAGGGTACTGACATGGGTCCACATAAATCAGAACGAACGATTTCTAATACATTTTTGGATTTACTTTCACTATTATGAAATGTGCCCTTGGTATTTTTTCCTAAGGCACACCCTTTGCAGATTCCTTCATGTTCTTGAATTAGCTTAGGTATCCCTGTCACCATTTTCTCTATAGAAGGTAAAGCATGAAAATGAAGATGCCCTAATCTTCTATGCCATAGTTCACAAGTGTTAGAAGATTCATGAATAAGTGCTTGTGAAGGAGAGATGCAAAGTTTGTATAGGCAACCATGTCGAACTCCAATGGTGACAGGGATACCTAAGCTAATTTGTGAAGGAGAGATGCAAAGTTTGAATCATCCCCAATTGTGACTTCCTCATCAGATTTTTCTATCATAGTGTCTAAGTGCTCTTTGAATCCTGTTATATGCCGAGATGCCCCACTGTCTATTACCTAGGTGTTGAGGCTGGTTGATACTTGAGTGGATAGAGCAGAGTAGAATACAAGTCTTTTAGAGTCTGTGTTGGGCTCACTGACTTCAACAATCGAGGCTTGAGGCTTAGGTCTGTCAGGACACTTTATAGCAATGTGACCATATTTATCACATCTAAAGCATTGTACTTTACATAGGTCCCTCTTCAGTTTGAAGGATTGCTTCTTGGTTGAGTCTTTACCTCTCCTCTTCTTGAAGTTATTCCTCTTCCCTCTTTTGTGAGACTGAGAGTTTAGGGCTTGCATTTCTTCATTTTGGGAGTTAATTCCAGCCCCTCTAGTGGTCAATTTGGATTCTTCTTGTATACAATCAGTCTTTAATCGATCAAATTTGGGGAGTTTGGATCGAGCACTAATTCCTTGAATAAACGATTCCCAAGAAGTGGGAAGTCCGTTGAGTGCCAACATAGTCAACTCCTTGCTATCGAATGTGTGGCCAATAGTAGATAATTGGTTTCTTAGTTCCGTTATCCTCATGAAATATGAAGTGATAGTTTCACTTTGGTTCATTTTGATGTGGTGTAGTTGCTGTTTTAGAGCAAAAACCCTACTAGTGTTATTTATCTCAAACATGTTCTCTAGTGTTGAAAACATTAGATAAGTAGTATCTAATTTTGAGATAATAGGAACAATGTGATCTTTTACTCCATCCACCAATAGTTTCATAGCCTTATTATTATTTCTTGTCCATAGGAGTTTTTCGTCTTCTTCATCAGGCATGGGTAAGGCCTTTTCCACAAGAGTGTTTAATTCATGTTCCTTTAATGCGAGCATCGTTCTAAACTTCCAAGATACAAAATTTGTAGCTCCTTCAAGTCGGTCCTCAGGCATAACTCCATTCACTATGTTGATGAATATAGAAATCTAGAACTTTTAATGGAGTTTGGTTGTTTCCCTTTTATAAATCTGATCGGATCTTTTCTTCAAACTAGCTCTGATACCATGTGAAAGTTTGGATCAGATTAGATATGTAAATAGTTTTTTTTTTATAATTTAGTTCTTACTAAACTATATGACAATGAACTCGAGTGCAGGTTGCTGCACATATGAAGGGAACAAAACTTAATGCGTTTTATATATGGGAGTCTGCTGAATGAAGCAGATCGATATCTAAAAGGCTTGCCCTTATAATTACTGTACTTACCTATTAAACTTGAACTGCACCATGATGTATACCTTACGATATAGGCATGTCAATGGACAGACATGCCTCTACGTACGTGGAGACATGTCGATGAATAGACATGCCTCCACGTACGTGGAGACATGTCTCTTCATTGAGATGTCTCTACACCTAAGGTACGTGGAGACATGTCTCTTCATTGAGATGTCTCTACACCTAAGGTTATGCAAGACAACGATACCTAATCGTTATTTTTTCGGTTAATAATCAAACACCGATTCCTCTTATCGTTTAGCAGTTTAACGATTCTTCAAATCGTTTATCATTATTGTTACGTGTAAGTAACGACTTCCATAATAGTCTTTGAAAAGAGATGGACTTAAGTTGATATGCACATCGATAAATATATATCGAATTTATTTCATGTAGAGAGTCAATTTAAACTGATCAAATGAAATGATCAATATAATCGATTCTTATAGATACGGTGCTCATATTCCGATTTGTATAATCATTAATAAATATAAATTATGTATATATAGATATTCGTATATATAATAATAATGACACTTATTATTATTACATATATTAATATGTATATATTCATATCAATGATAATATGCATTACTTATACATATGAGGCTTCTCCGACCGAAGCTATAAAACATCAATAGTCTAGACTTGAAAGTTTGACAAGATGAAGAATTTGAGCTAGAAGGCCAAATTCGCTCTTGACCCTTCCAAAGGTACAAGAGCGAATTCCTCCTAAACTCCTTTTGCCCTCCTAATTTGGATGAAATCTCACTCTGGAATGATTAATTGAGAGAGATTAGCATGAATTCACCCTTGGGGATGCCTTTGGACAAACTTAGACTTGGTAATTTGGAGAGAAAGTCAAGAATTTGAGCATTATTGCAAAATTCGCTCCTGATCCTTCCAAAGGGATAGGAGCGAATTTCCTTAGACTCTTCTCTTGCCCCTAGTTTGGATCATGAACCTTCTTCCCATGGTTTGAGTGAGAGAAAATGATCTATCCATGCCTTTGAAGGTGAGTTGACAAGAAGTTGAGCGAGGAAATGTGAAGAATTTGAGCCCTAAAGCCAAATTCGAACCTGACTCTTCCAAGGGTACAAGAGTGAAATTCTTCAAAGGCCCCCTTTTTCACCCAAAGCATTGAAAGAATTTCGTTCTAAACAAAGTAGAATAGCAAGGACATGAGGCTTGAACGTGAAGACTTAAGATATATTCGAGAATTTGAGCCAAAGAGTTAAATTTGCTCTTGACCCTTCCAAAGGGACGAGAGCGAATTTCCTTAGATCTCCTCCCTTGGTCTTAGCTTAGACCATTACCCTTGCTTCCCAGTCATGATTGAGAAGAAGACGACCTATCTATGCCTTGTGAGCGAATTCAAACAAGATTGGATCATGAAAATTGAGCCATGAAGCCAAATTTGCTCCTGACCCTTCCAAGGGTACAAGAGCGAATTTCCTTAGATTTCCCTTATTGCACCTAGTTTGGACCATAAAAACTTGCTCCCATGGCGATTGGAAGAAGATTAATGACTTAAAGTGAATTGCAAATGTTAAGAATTGAGCAAAATGCCAAATTCGCTCTTGACCCTTCCAAAGGGTCCATAGCGAATTTTCTTAGAAGGTCATGTACCATCCAGAGGTACCCAAGCGAAATCTCTTCTAGGCCTTCTTGGGAGTCAAAATGATGATATCTTCATATGAAAGAGTTGGAATCTAAGGCTAAAATGATGAAATGAAGGCAATAAGTGAATTTAACTAGTAAAGAAGCTAATTCGCTCATGTACCTCTCAAAGGGTCCAGAGCGAATTCCTCTTGAGGCCTGTACCTTGCCCAAGGTCTAGAGCGAAATCCTTCTTTTAGGCCTTTTTGGGGGTCAAATAAATGATATCTTCAGAAGAGAGGGATTGAAAGGTGAAGATCAATGCAAATTGAAGTAAGATGAGTCTATGAACTGAGCCAAGAGGCTAATTCGCTCCTGACCCTTCTAAAGGGACAGGAGCGAATTTCACTAGGGGTCATGTACCTTCCAAGGGTACACAAGCGAATTTGCCAAGGATTGTGCTTTGATCCCAAATTTGAGCAAGGAAAACCTTAGGATGCCTTCCTAGCATAGACCAAAGTCAAAGCAAAAGTAAAATGAAGGATGAATTGATCATGCAAAGCCAATTTGCTCTTGACCCTTCCAAAGGGACATGGGCGAATTTCTTTGAGAGCCTTGTACCTTGCAGAGGGTCCAAAGCGAATTTAGTCTTAGACCTTCTTTGGGATCAATTTAGTGATGTCTTCATGTGAAAGGAAGTTGAAGTTTAAAGCCAAGGCAATGAAGTGAGAGCATTGAGGTTTTCACCAAGACCTAAGGTTTATGCTTCAAATTCGCTCTTGACCCTTCCAAAGGTACAAGAGCGAATTTCTCAGAAGCATGTCCTTTCCCCTCAATTTCAAGAAAAAAGCCCACAAGGTCTCTTCCCAAGATGATTTGAAGCTTAAATGACTTAAACAAGTAAGCTAAGTGGAAACCTTATCAAAACTTAAGCCTTATTTACCATTTGTGCTCCTGTACCTCTCTGAGGGACCAAAGTGAATCTCTTTGAAAGGGGTGTCCTTTCCTCTCAATTTTAAGCTAAAATTAATTCAAGTGTTTTCTTATTGATGGTTTGAAGAGGGAAACTCCATGCTAGAATGAATATATTATGTGCACTTAACACTATCTTTTGTTTGTTTTCAGGTCAACAAGATCCAGTTGGAGGGAGATTAGGCCAGGACGAGGAGGACCTCTTCAAGTTTCATTATCATCATGGATACTTCAAATGCAAGGAAAAGGACTCAAAGTGCTTCTAAGTTGAAGGACTTGAGGAGTTCAAGGAGTTGCAAGCAATAGAGCAAGCTATCCTCAAGGTCCTCATTCTATCACATGAAGAAACCACAAGATCTCAAAAGGAGATCATACAAACACTTCAAGGGGAGATACGCTACCAGAGAATAAGACTTGACAGTGAAGAAGCCTCATCAAACACAAGAGAGTCAAGGAGAGGTACACTATTACATCAAGGAGGATCAATCAAGGACATCGCAAGGGTACGTTGAACATGATCGAAGAAGTAGATAGTTTCAGAAGAGTTAATCAAAGTCCTCTTCTCATCATCATCATATTGAGTATCAAGAGATATTGCTCAACGTTCCTTGACCAATCACAAACACAAGACAAGGTGGCATCCCAGTCATTGTTCCTCCAATCAGAAGGCTCCACATCAGAATGTCCAGATTTAGTGAGTCACGCATGCAGACACAAACTCCGATGTACCTACCCTTGTTTCCTATTGGTTCTCCTGTTTTGAATGTAATTTTATCAATGACTAGAAGAGTTTGATGTATCAAACCCTAATTAGGGTTTTCATCTTGTAATCTTAGCCATTGATTGAAAATCAATCCGAGCCATTGAAATGTAAAGAGCTCAAAATAAAGCTCTAGCTCTTCATTTGAAAAGGTCAATAGTGAATAGTTCGTGAATAGAATAGCTAATAGTCAGTAGTGAGTAGTCAGTAGAATAAGGAATTAGAATTGAGTAGGAAGAGAAGGCAAGAAATTGTTGCCTTAATTGTAAATAAACTTCATTTTTCATTGAAGTTAAGGTGAAATGTGTTGTTTCTTGCAATATGCATGGTTTCTTGTTGGATCTTCATATTAGATGGTAGATAATTAGATTGAATGGAGAAAATTGTTGAATGCACTCATGTGGAATCCGCCTAGTCCATACCACTAGCCTCTTGCTGATTGTAAGTGAGCCTTGCGTGGTCAGCTAGCATTGAATGAGCTTTTCAAATTGTTATACGTCCATTGTTCATGCATTAACTTGGATGCTGATTAGTATTTGATGGAAATGATTTGAACATCTTCAAAATTCTCTTAGAAGATTGCACTGAGCTGGTGTCGAATTGTTCAGTTTGATGGTGAGGCCTAGCCCAGTAGGACTCCACCTAGTCTTTCATCTATATTCTTACATTTTAGGTCCTAGAATAGATTCTCTAAACCCTATGCTTTTGATATTTCTTCATCTCCCAGTGAGTAATTAGGACTCAAGTTCCAACTAATCAAGCATTCAGACAATCAAACGTAAGTCCCTTTGTGAATCCAGCATAATCACATCAACCAATAGAGCTTATCCACACGTAGAGACCCTACATACCAGAACCTTGGAGTTATTTCGATTGATCCTTAGGCAAATCTTCAGCATTCGAATAACTTTGTTCAAGAGAGGATAAGATACCTTGGTATTTTATTCTGTGTTCGCATGTGCATAAAAAAGACATCAACAAGAACATGGGCAGTTTGTATGGTTGTCCAGAGAATCCTTGGATCCTCAAGTAGGTGAACCTGGGATATTGGATATACCAATGCCCGAACCTGCTGATCAAATCTTTTGACTCTTGAGATAATCGCCGATGAAGAGCTCCCTGAAGAGTTCTTGTGATATGCATAGGGAATGCATCATTGACCCTTTTCAAGTGAAACTTCTCCTCCAGGTGTAGTTGTGGATAACAATTGTAGACAGCGAACTGGTTCTCTTTATTTCCAACAACTCCTCTACACACAAGGCTCTGTATCTATATGTTTTGGCCAAGGAATAGATCAAATAGGAACTCATATAAAACGTTCTGTTTTTCTCTAGGTTCCTCAACTGATCATCTAAATTGTCACTTATGATCTTTGCTCAGTTAATCATCTTAACTCCAGCAATCACCTCATGGATAAAATAGTACATCCATGGTTCAAAAGGAGCACCTTGCTGGCTGCCCATAACTCTGTTTAGCAAGACTATGAGGTCTCCATAGTCCTCTCTGAAATAAGGTCTGATGAGGGTCTTAGGCAACTTTGAAACACTTTTTCTAGGTTTCTCCAACCATGAATATAATGGGGTCCCCATTTGCAATGGGGTGATGTGTGAAAAAGTCACAACAAGTTTAAATCAATAGTTAATGTTAACTTGGAGAGCTCAAAAATCCTATTTAAAATTATTTGGATCAGTTGGGTTTTAAAACAACAGTTAATGCTAACTTGGAGAGGGGCTGTTTATAGTATGTTGCTCTGTTCTACTTTTCCATATGTTTTATTGAGCTTTTGTACCTTCTTTTAAGTACTCAATGTATTTGTTATTTGTTGTGCTATGAGAAAAACAATAAAACACTTGTAAGAATTCTATCAGGGACTCTTGTAAAAGTATATAGACACTGGGTTTTGGACTTCATACCTCTAAGATGTCCAATTTCAATATCTTTGAATTTATGATAACTCTAACTATTTTATCATGTGGCAATCTATAGGAACTATTTTAACTGTTTTGTTAAATGTCTTTGACTTATTTTCTAATCAAAACTTTTGTTTTCTTTCTTGCAGCAAGCCTATGGATGAGGATGTTGTGAGTTAACTGAATTCCTTTACATATGATTTATGTTTCACCGTGTTTATCCATGCAAATATTTTTAATTGGATGTCTTAATTATTTGGGTTGATATTATAGTTATATTTTATCTTCTTCTTATTATGCTTGTATTAAAAATCTTAGAAAGCACTAAGGATTAACCATATCATGTTGGAATGGAAAATAATGAGTCATGACTCTTAAAAATGTAAATATGCATCAGGAACTCAGCAGTGGATGATCAGATTGATAGTTTGTTTGCATTAAATTTGAACCATTGAATAGAGCTTATGCTTATAATACTAAAAATATTACGCATTCTGCAACATTGTAGATTATTCTGATTTCTGGGTCTTAATTTGATATAACACAGATCATGCCTTTTTTAATGTTTTAGATACATTTTGACGAGTTAAAGTTTTATTCCATAAAGGGCACCAAGCCCAAAGATTACATTGACAAAATACCATCCCACATGGAGCCAGTAAATTCTTAAACGTGACGACACTTAACATCCTATCTTAAGCATTGCTAAATAACACCAATTGGTTTATTTTCTAATACATGAAATAGCAGACACAAAGCTAGAGAAAGCAAATCACTTGTCTGGGTCATCCTGATTTTTGTTGTTCTCCATCTCAACTGTGCGGCCCTCTTCATTGGCATCACCATTGTTGTTACCTACAGATTTGTTATTGCTGTTAGGGATTGTTGCTTGCTGCATTATTATTTCTGTAATAGGCTATCAGCCTGATTTACTTCACCACCTCAGTCTGTAATAGGTACTATTAAAACTCCCACAAAAATATCCAACATTGCCCCAGAATTTCTGTGTCATTTTGCATGCACACCATTAACTCCTCTTATCAATGTTTAACTTTGAACTTCTCGGCAAGGCATCACTTTGCACGTACAATCTTGGCCTTCATTAATCTTTCATGCTATTCAGCTTTTTGTTTGGGTTCACGATGAAATATACCTGCTTGCAAAGCAAACTAATTTCTAATAGTACCTTCCAGATTAGACTGGAAAACAGATTATGCTAACTCAGATTTATTTTCTCAGATCAATACATCACTCAGGTATAATGGACAATTCTGAATACTTCCTCAGATTGTATTCATTTCGTACCAGTCATTAGTTCAACAATTGCATAATGATTGAGACTGCAGGAAATGGAATAACTGAATACATATATAAAACAGACTGTCTGCCTACTGCATGAATCTGACAGTAAGAATTCCTACTGGTAAGAATACCTTCACTAGAACAATTATAAGAACCGAAAGTCTTCACCTGAGACTTCTCAAAATATCCTCTATCCCATGATGTGGGTGGTGCTGGTTGAGATTGTGTTCCACTAGTCTGCTGCGATCTGGTGCTCAGATATTTACTCATGATCAGCTTCTGATCTCCAAATGTCATGTGGTTCTTATCTCATTATGGCTGGTTTGGTAACTCCTGAACATGCTACCTGTAGCTTTCTTTTATGTGCCGAGGTGTTGCCCTGAGACTGCAACAGTAGCTTTGCCCAAGGAAAACGGATTAATATTGCAGAGATAAGCCAAGCAGCGTTAGCATCCCACTTGCCCAGTAAGCTCTTCAGATTGTCCAAAAGCAGATGCATCCGTTTAATGCATTTGACAATAAAACTATTCGATGATTAAAGCAACCAAGAATACCCTGGAAATACTTGCCTTCAAATAGGTAGGCCACCAAAGGTAAACTGACCAAAAAACAAACCTACACAAGGAATAGGTTCGCCTTCAAGGCACATTATTGAAAATAGTAACAATGCAAGAAGTCGGCTTGAAGTTGGCCTCTAGAGGCGATTTAATTAAAATTAATAATATTTAACAGTTATTTATAATTTTAATCTATTATTTATTAAATATTTGCGGGCCGACCCAGTGACATAGATTGGGGACATTATAGTCCTCTCGTCCCGGAGATTGCTTGTCCTCAAGCAATCCACACTTGCATACCCAAACTGAATGCTAGGATCCCAGATCAACCTCAAAATCTCT
Source organism: Cryptomeria japonica (assembly GCF_030272615.1). Classification (NCBI taxonomy): domain Eukaryota; kingdom Viridiplantae; phylum Streptophyta; class Pinopsida; order Cupressales; family Cupressaceae; genus Cryptomeria; species Cryptomeria japonica. The sequence goes on along the minus strand of NC_081405.1, from coordinate 338,253,133 downwards.
GCTCTGCCACTCTGCTGCGCTACTCTAAGATAAACATCTCTCTTCCAAATTCCCTCAATAATCTTATCAATCCTGGAACAAAGGAGTGTGAATGTTTCTTGACTCACCCCCATGTAATCGGAGTGCATAATCATGGGATCTTCTAGATAAACCTGCAGTTCTTCTTGGCTCATATCTCAAACAAACCAACCATCTCAACATCACACAATTATATTGCACTGTATCGCATGGGCTAAGCATTCTCATATGTTGAGAATCGTCATAATTACATGAGGCAAGTATGCTCATACCTTATGTTTGGATTGATGATTCCTGGACATTATCTTCTGTTATTGAGGAGTCCTGTTTGAGAGCTTGAAATTCTGATCCTTTTTTCTGCCCCTCTATCATCACATCTTCCTTGACGACCCCCCCCCCCCCCCCCTCCCCTTAAGCTACTCTTCTCCACTTCAGGTTCCACAATTGCTGCTGTTGAATATTCCTCTTCTTTTCTTATTCGTCTTATGTCATCATGAGGTCTCCTTCCCCTTGAATTTATCCAATCTAGATAACCCAAATAATCCTAAAAAAGAAATACAGATTTAATTTGATCAGACAGCCCTAAATCTTCTTCAAAGATTTTGATGGCTTCAAATGTGTACCTTTTGTGATCCAATAATTCCATTTCAAAATTCTCCTTACATAGCTGCTCCCCATATCTTCTTCTCCTTCACCAATTCGTTTGAAGCTCAAAATATTCTGTAAAGGCCAGGTCTTGATGGATGGTGTATATTTGGCATGACATCTGGCTACTACCTTAGCAGGTTCTTCTGATCGTTGTTCTTCCTTTAGGGATTCTGTGCCCCATCTTTTTAGAAGTTTGGCTTTGAATAGCTGAAATAATGTCATTGGATCCAGGGCTTCTGATTTTTGTGGAGCTGCATCACCAAATCCTCAGAGGTTGGCAGGAAGGTGGCTCTGATACCACCGGAATATACCCGCTTGTAAAGAAAACTAATTTCTAATAGTATCTTCTAGACTAGAGTGGAAAACAAATTATGTTAACTCTGATTTATTTTCTCAGATCAATACATCACTAAGGTATAATAGACAATTCTAAATACTCCCTCATATTGTATTCATTTCATACCAGTCATTAGTTCAACAATTGCACAATGATTCAGACTGCAAGAATAACTGAATACATATATTTAACAGACTCTTCACCTTCTATATGAATCTGACGGTAAGAATTCCTACTGGTAAGAATACCTTCACTAGAACATTTATAAGAACCAAAAGTCTTGACCTGAGACTTCCTGAAATATTCTCTATCCAATGATGCAAGTGGTGATGGTTGAGATTGTGTTCCACTAGTCTGCTGCGATCTGGTGTTCAGATATGTAGTCATGATCAACTTCCGATCCCCAAATTTCATGCGATTCTTATCTCGTAACTATTGAAAATGCTACGTGTAGCTTCCTTCTATGTGCCCAGGTGTCGCCCTGAGACTGCAACAGCAGCATCGCCCAAGGAAAACGGAATAATATTGCAGAGATAAGCCAAGCAGGGTTGGTGCCCCACTTGCCCAATAAGCTCTTTGGATTTTTGTCCAAGAGCAGATGCATTTTTAATGCATATGACAATAAAAACATTTGATGATTCAAGCAACCGAGACTACCCCTATAAATACTTGCCTCCAATTTGGTTGGCCACCAAAGGTAAGCTGTACTACTGTGACATGTGGCAATATGTTGATCCTGAATTCTAATCCTTCCAAGTCATCGACACATAGAGCGAAAGTGATTTCCCAGTCCAGTTCTTGCTTTTGAAAAGCATCTCTGATGGACAGGATGTTCAATGCCGTAGCCAAATCGCTCTTCAAGTCTGGTCCTGTGATGGCAAAGAAGATGTCTTGTGTTCCTACTTCTGACCTTCAGATTCTCCAACTGCATATCCCTTTCTCGGATAGTTTCTTTCGCAAGTATCTCTGCAGCTATAAGGAAAATCTTGTCCTGAATCGCCTTTGTCTATTCTTCTATTCTATCAGCATCAACCTTTACCTTTTCCAAGACTTCATTTCGTGCAACCAGCGTCTAGTGCCAACTATTGAAGTCATAGGCATCCTTTGCTTCAATTATTTTTCCATCAACCAATTCTTGTGGTGGGATTCCTTTCAACTCTCTAAGCAACGGGATAATTCTATCTTGGATATCCTGGAAGTCAGTCCACACTTCTGCCATGTTCACAATCCTGGAAAGTAAAGAAGAGTTTTGTTCATATGCTGATGACATTCCTTCCATAAACGTGGCTGCTTCTTTTCTTGTACTTTCCATCCAATCTTTGGTCTCTCTGGCTGACATTGCTTCTTCCTCAAAACCTTTGACTACTTGTTGTGAATTTAAGAGCGAAAGAGCTTCTCGATTTGCTTGATCAAGTGGTTTAGTAGTCAAATGCTGAATATAATCTCTTAGGCGCTCAACTTCTCTCTTGTATTCATTCTTCTTTCCTACTTCCTTATCTAGTCTTGCCTTCATGGAAGCAACTGAATTGTCTAGGTCTTTTTTACTTGGGTCTTTGTGCTTGGTCCCAAGTCAAAGGTGGCAATCTCATACTCATGGGAACCAATATCTCCCTTTGCCTTGTCTACCTTTGGCACTGCAATCTGTACTGTCCTACATCCTGTTTCATCTCTCTGGATGGTGGAAAACCTTCTGGCTGGCTTCTTTACTGCAGTTTGCTCTAATCTGGCCAATAAGTCAGTCATGCCATCTTCTTCTTGTTCTTCTACTACTTGTGTTTTTATTTTCAATCCCTCCCTCAGCCAATCAGAAACAGTGGGCTGATCAATGCCTTCTACTTCGTGGTTGCTTTCTATATGTGCAATACCCCAGAGAGCGGAAATCATTCTCTCTTGAAACTCACCTTCTTCAACATCCATTTCATTTTTTGATTCTAGGATTTCTTTATGGACTAATTCTACATTCTCCTCATAGACTAGGGAGGGATTTCCATATCTGCCAACGACTGATCAGTGGCTAATATATCTATGTTTGCGGATGCGGCAGAACGAGATGGTTCCACCCTTTGTTTCTTTTGAAAATGCCCTTCAGTCACAATTGCCTTTCCTTTAGTTTTCGAAGAACTTTCCACTTCTTTTTCTTTCGCACCTTCAATTTGTCTAGCACCTTGAGAAGCTTCAACATTTGAGGAACATTCTTTTGCTTCTCCCATAAAATCATATGTCAAATTTACATTCTTCTTCTCAGCCTTTGGATTTGCTGATCAACCCACCAATGGGAATAATTTTCTACCGATCGCATTAGGGTAGCTAAGTCAACATGTTACGGTTCTGACCATTTGATAGGAGGGAGAGGCGCATCCCCATCAAAGCGTGGCTGAGTGCACTCTTCACTTTCTTCCACTTGATCCGACACAGGGAAAAGTTAAGTGATCCTGATTAAACAAATCCTAGACCACATCCTTTTCCTGACATCATACTCATCAGCAACATCTGCCCAATAGACTTCAATATCCACCCTATGTCTAAATCTTTCTCTGTTCACTGATTCAATATTGCCGCGAGGATCAAAGTTTGCCCTTGATTGGTAGAAGGTAAAAGAGTACCATTGCATCTCCAATCTAGCTATTTCAGTTGCTTGTGCTGAAAGACAAGATTCTAGCATGTTTCCAATAAAGAATGGAAAAGAGATACCAGCTTTTTGTCTTATTCTCTTGAAGCTCTGATATGATTCTAATTGTTTGAGAACTTCCAATAGGACCATCTTGTTGGTTGGATAGATTGGCAATCGGTAAGGACAGCCAGTGAAACCTTGGATTTTGATATAAGTGAACTTTGGAAACTGGATAAACCAGGATCCGTACTTGCTGATTAGTCTTTTTGATTCAAGAGAAAGTCTTTTATGAGTACCTCCTTGCAATGTTCTTGTGATATACATGAGGAATGTATCGTTCGCCCGTTTGAAATGATTTTTCTCCTTGAGCTACAACTGAGGATAACAATCATATGATCGAAATTCATTCTCACCACCTCCAACTGTGCCTTTGCAAATCAGTCCTGAATATCTATAAGTTGTAGCCAGTAGATAGACTATGTAAGAACTCATGTAAAATGTCTTCATCCTCTCTAAGTTCATCAACTATTTATGAAGGTTGTCGCTGATTATGTGGGACCAATTGAATAATTTGGTTCCTGAGGTGATTTCATCCATGAAATAATACATCCATGTGTGGAATGGTGCACCTTCAGTACTGCCCATTATTCTATTCAGGAGTTAGATGATATCACCATATTCTTCCTTGAAGTAAGGACGCAGCAGATGCTTTGGCACTTTCCCTTGAGGTCTTTTCTTTTCTAACCAAGACTTGTTAACATTCACAACATAGAGTTCAGACTGACTGTCATAGACCTTCTTGGTTTGCTCCTTAGTCTTGTGTGTGGCCCTACTATGGCTTGGTATGCCAAATGTCTCTTGAATGGATAATTCTAAAAGATTAGCTAGGACTCTTCCATCTGGTGCAATTATCTTTCTTGATTGTGCGTTATAGTGCAAGGCACATTCAATTATCAGCTTAGCACATTCCTTGGCTGGTGGAAATCTAGCTGCCTGGACAATTCCATTCTGCATCATCTTGTGAGCAATAGGTGTAGGGATGTGTCCACCATATCCATACATTCTTTTCTTAAATTCTTCCAAATCGACATGTTCGAGGTCTGTGTCAGTGATGTTCTTCCATTTTGATTTGACCTTGGATTTGAACTGTGCTCCCTTGCTGGCGAATTTCATTGGTGCTTCCTTGGTCATCTGCTTGAAAAACACATGAAAACTTAATATTCCTCTTTTCTAAAAATTTCATTTTCAGCCTGTAAAAATGTTAAGTTTTTGTGAAAAAATAGTTTGAAAGTGGAGGGTTTGGCCAAGAAATTGATAAAATTGAGGAAAAATTGACAAAAAGGTAAGAAAATTTAGTCGGATTGAATCTTTGAATGATTGAAATTTACCTTCAACTCTGAAAATCTGTCTTAAAATCAGAGAAAGCACTCAATTTCTTGACCTCTAACACTTTAGAAGATTTTACTTCTTGAAAAATTTCTCTTGAAAATCAAAATTTACAAACTTGAGAGAAAACTTCTTTTCAGTTGCTCTCCAAATTCTCAACCTGAATAGTGAATTGTGAAAATGAATTGGTTGAAAATATATAGTCTAGGATTTTAGAAGTTTTATTCTTGTTTTTTGTGTTTTTAAATAATTTTATTATTTTTTTTGTTTTCATCTTTCCACAAAATTCATCTTTCGCCTAAAAAGCAAAGAATCTTCTAGAACTTTCTTTTAATTTCCAAAATTTTTGAGTTTTTGAAAATATTTTTTAGTGTTGAAAAATAATCCTTGAAAATAATCTTAATTTTGGAAAATAATTTAAAATTTATTTTTTGTGTTAAAATTATTTTCCAACTTGTGTGCTTGATTTTATGTGTAATCTATGAAAATGTCTCTTCCTGGCATGGCAAATTAATTGTCTTCATGTCTGATCAATGAGTGAATTTTCATTTCTCATCAGGCATCTTCACATATTCCATTTATGCTTGGACGATTGGAATGTTTGAGTTTGATCAACTTGTTTGGACAATTTTTCAGTCTTGTCTTGTGGATATGTCATGCTTAAGGGTTTGTCTCTTGGAATTTACTTCAATCTTCTTGTTTTGGCATGCTTTGTGTCAATTTGTTTGTTCTTGGACAATCATCCCTTAATTTGTTTAATTTGTTTTATGCCTTCGAAAGAGTTCGAGCAATCATCTCCTTGTGTTTGGTGGATTGGAAAAGTTTAGACAGTCATGAGCCTTCTTGGCAAGATTTGTTTCATCTTGTGTCATGTTTAGTGTCCAACCCTAGGTGGACTTGGATCAGGTTATGCCATGTTTTATGGGACAAATTTCATGCTTGAATGCTTTCCTCTTGGCAAGGTGGAGTTTACACATCCTTGGACAAGTTTGAATTTGTGCTTTAATTCATTGAACAAAACCTTGGCTTGAGAGGGTGGAGTTGGAAGAAGTTTAGACAATTTTGTTCTGACTTTATTTCTTCTTTCCTTGCTGAGTTCGTATGTGCTCAACCCTAGCTGCTCATTGGAGTCAATTAACCTTGGATCGGAGTTTATTGCTTGGACAAATTTGGATTACTTTCTTCCTCAGCGAATTTGGATAAACATTTTCCTTGAATATGGTAGGGCGGACTTTCCATATCCTTGGACAAGCTTCAATAATCTTCTCCTTGATCAAGACGAACTTAGAGATGGGAGATGTTCTTCCTTGCAAGCGAATTGGAATATGCTAAGACATATTACTTTGTCTTTGTGCTCATTGAACTTCCAATTTTAAATTCGCTGTCTATGATGAACTTGGATGAGTCTTGGGCATGTTTGGCGGAGTTCAAAGGTAAAGATTATATCCTTTTCCTGCCACAAATGAATTTGCTTTTATTCATACCCATCTTCATCTCCTCGAGCTTGGTGAACCTTAAATTTGTTTGCTTTGATTGCTGTTTGTGACAGACTCAAACAGTTCTGTTTGGTTTTCAAACCCTTAGACATGCTTTATGGCGAATTCTATCATCTGTGTTGGAAATATGCCTCGAATTCTCTTGATCAGTGTTCGGGTTGATCGGTGTAACTTACCCTGATGGAACCCTCTTCTTGTGATCGGCTATTGGGTGAAAGTTTAGTAGATCTGACGGTCGGGCGAAAAGATCCAACGGTTGTCGCTATACTGCGATGGGAAGATGACCGAAATGTTATCCCTCGCGACATGGCGACCAAGTGGTGGGCCCGGCAAGAGAGTAGCTCAGGTGAGATAACGGTCAAGCATATCAAGGTTGATCCAATGGTGGTCGCTAGTTCGCGATGGGAAATTGCTCGTTAGAATATCCATCGCGACCCAGCAACAAAGAAGAGCTTCATTCCGGGTGGATAGTGAGGCCGTGCTAAGGGGCATGGTAGGGACTCCAGAGCCAATCAGGAAATGACACGTGGCATAAGTGAGTGGCTAAGGTGAGTTAAAGGCCGAGCAAATGATCGGACGACGATCACAGAAGATCCGACGGTGGTCGCTAGGTCGCGATGGGAAATTGCTCGTTAGAATATCCATCGCGACTCAGTGACAAAGAAGTCATTCCGAGCGGTTAGTGAGGCCATGCTAAGGTGGCAGGGCAAGAACCCCAGAGCCAATTAGGGGGTACCACGTGGCGGAGTGCAGAAAGAGATCAAGGAAGATCGGACGATTGGGATAGCTGTTTGGTTGTCTTGTCGATGATCCGATGGAATTGCCTTCGGTGATCGGGGTATTATCGGAGATCGGGAGAACTGGTTGTTTGCTACACCGATACCCGATGAGGTCGCCTTCGGCGGTCGGGTTGATATCGAAGATTGAGTCTACTTGTTGAAGGCTATCTTGATAAGCCGATGGAGCCGATTTGTTTGGAGCCGCATTAGTGGAGTCGTTGGTTCATCGGGAGATCGGAGCAATGTTTTTGTGGTCTTTCCGATGGCCGATGGTGTAAAGACTGACTACGGGTGTGCGTTCAAACCAGAGTCCAAAAGATTAACACTTGGACATTGAAGATGGTCTTGTCGGTATATATGAATACAAACCGACCCGACTTCTTGGTGCATGTGGGATATTGTGTTTCTCATGAATGCAGACCAACATCGACGGTTAGACTTCCTGGCGGTTGGAGCGACTAACTGTTGTGTGAACTGCATTTGACAGGTGTAATCAGAGTAGCTAGAGGAAACCGAAACACAATGTTGGTTAGGTGGAGGGATGTTATTGCATGATAGACCGTTGGACTCCATAACGGTTATGCTTAACCGATACATTGTAATCGATGGCTGATATATATGTTGCTAGAGATGTAACCAAAGGCAATAGAGAGGTTACTGTGTGATGTATGGTGTGGAGTCCTATTGGAAGCCTGAGTGTTCAGCATAGGTGATGACTGTGATCCGAACATAGATTCTGAGAGCAAATGCCTGTGAAGAGGATCTGTAACTTTATTGTAACCTTCTGTTAACTGTGAATAAAGTGATCTCTCTTTGGTGGTGGGTTTTTTACTTGTAAGGGTTTTCCCACGTAAATCTGGTGTTTACTCTCTATTGTGTTTTCTATGTGATTAGTTTTTCATTAGTCTGTGTATATCTTAATGTTCTGCAAAAGAATTTAAAGACATACTTGCTTGATTCCCCTTAGAATTGGTGTTAGGAGAGCATTTTCCGTACTGTGCTTTCCTAACAGTCTGATAATCTGATCAGGTTCTGTCATGCTTGGAAGCTGCTTATTTTGCTCGACCTTAGCGAATTTTGGATAGAGGCTTATGCTGCTCTCACAATATGCGAACTTTTCTTAGCAAAAAGAAGTTTTAATGAAGTGAAACCATGTCTTATACCTGCTTGGCGGTTTCTAGAAGTTTCTATACTTGCTTTCTTCTAGAAGAAACTCCTTTAATCTTAGCGAATTCTCAATGCTTTCTTTGTTCTATTTACTTCCTTCTTTGGAAGCCTTAGAAGCTTCTCCTATATTCGATTTCTAGAAAGCTTTTTGCTTTGTGCTTTATTTAGCTTTGTTTCCTCTTCAAGATATGCGAACTTGGGAAGCTTTATTGATTTCCTTCTAGAAGGAAAACTTGAGATTGTCTTTCATCTTTTCAGATTTAGAAAGTTTCTAAACATGTGTGTTCTGAATCTTTCAAATGCTATGTCAATGCCAACTTAGAAATCCTCATGCCAACTTGCCTTTACTCCATGCTTTGGTCTTATCTTTAAACTTAGGCGAACTTGGAAGGTTCTTATGCTTTTCCAACTTTGGCGAACTTGGATGATGTCCTAGGCAAGTGCTTGGACATGTCTAGGCGGATTTGAATGGGTCCTTGCCATGTGCTCATGTTTTGTTGCCTTGGATGAACCTTGGACAATCATCTTCCTACCTCTCTTCACACTTCCATGCCTTAGTTTATTTTCAACTTTATTTTGCTTGATTAACCCCCTGTAGGAGTTTGGCTAACTCTTGCCAAGAGTTAATTAACCTTCGGTAGGAGTTTATGGCCTGTCAGACAATTTTGCTTGATCATAAGGCGGACCTGATTGAGTCTTGGACAACTTTCCTATGCCTTGGCGAACCTTGATCCTGCCTAAACATCTTCCATGCTTGACATTCCTGGACGGACTTGATTGACCATCTGCCATTTTTACTTCTTCAACTTAGGCAAAATTTCCAATGTGCCATTTCCCACTGTTACCTTCAGCAATTTATCTAGAACGGAACCCTAATTAGGGTTTCCACTTTGCTTTTTGCATTTGGGACCTAATTTTCGAAATTTGAGAACATGGGCACTGATAATATGGCTGATCTTCTGGAACAAAACCCTAATTAGGGTTTGCATTTTGCTTTTTACCCTTGAAGACATAATTTTTCAAATTTGAGAACATGGGCAGTAATAATTTGGCATGAAGATCAAAACCCCAATCCCGGAATAAAAACAAAAAAGCAATACTTAGAAGCAAAATTTCTTGAATTTGAAGACATGGGCAGGACTGATATGACGAAAGATCAAAACCATAATCTCAGAAAAAGCAAAAATTTTGAAGCCTTGCTTTTTATACCTAGAGACAAGATTTTCAAATTCCGACAACATGGACAGAGATGAAATGCCTTGAGGAACAAAACCCATATGCCACTTTCAAAAAAAGCAGAAAAACCAAAAAACCAAAAATTTCTAAAAATAGAAGTTGTCAGAAATGACCCAAATCAATTGCGATCCTCGTCCTTCAGACCTTCTAAGCACTTTGACAACATTCATACATGATTCTAAACATGATTTCTCAACTTGGCTCGGGATGACCTCATAAACTCAAACTCAAAACTCTCTCAGAAAATGGACTTATGAAACTGCAGAGCTGGGACAAAACCCTAAAAAGCGAAAATCTGGGGGTCCCCATTTGCGATGGGGCGATGTGTGAATTAGGTCACAACACGTCCCCACCTTGCAAACCTCCATCTCTGTATATTGATCTATGATGTCTTATTTGTAATATTGTATTGAAAAAAAATAGTCTCTTAAAAAATGTTGCGTAAATCTTTATCAATTATATGGTAATGCCTTGTATTGACAATTTTTTGCTCTCTCCCTTTAGCAAGGGAGGGTACCTTATCACTGCCTTCAACAGTAGGCAATTGTATGCAGCCTCTAGCACATAATCAATGACAATAAAATAGTACGAATGTTTTTATTTTTAAGTTGTTTTTGTATATGAGGGTGAATAAGGGGCGTGGAAGGGTCTTTGGACACCCTTTTAAACCCATTAAAAAAACACCAGATGTCTTCAAAAAAATTAAATAAACTATGCTTTCCATAGGGGATGCTTGGCCATCCTTGGGATGATGATGGATGTATAGGACATCCTTGTTTGCCTCGGGAACAACCATGCATCCCTAAACTATCTCTTGCCATCCCCGATAATAGGGATGTGTTTCTTAAACATTTCAGGATAGCTCTAAGTGGAGGGGCAGGCGGCATTGGCTACCAAATGTCCCTTGCTGTATTGCCATCCCTGAAATGCCCTAGGGGATGGGGACAGCAGCTTGAGGGGCAGGGATGCATTCCTGTATAGCACATGTATTTTTGTTTTCCTTAATCCATTTTCTCTAGTTGAGATGGGAATTGGCTCAAAGGATTCATATTATGCTTAATTAGATCTCTTAGATCAAAATTCCTTTTCTTTCAACCCTCCTCCTTGATTGTATTTAAATCACTAAAACTTGTGATTTATTAGATTCTCAGCTTAGTTTTCATTTTTGCATTTGTTTTCTTATGCATTTTGGTCTTTTGTGTTTTGTAATAAATTCTATAGGTATTTCTAGCAATTTGTCATGTCCCCTTTTCTATTAAATTCATTGGGGACCTTTTTCTTTATCTCCCATAGGTTAAGGGATAAAGTTAGAGAAATATTTTAAATTTTAATAGTAATGTTTTAAGTTAGTCTTATTAATATTATTTAGAAAACATTGTAAAATTACAACTAAAGTATTATTAGTTAGATAAAAAGGGCGGTCTAAATGGGACATAATAAGACTTTGCAATATTTTATTAAAATATTTTTAGATGAGTACTTTTGGAGGGAAATAGAGAGTTTAAAAAATTGATGCCAAAAAAGAGTATAAAAGAAAGGCAATAGCTCATAAGGAGGTCACTGAATTTATGAAATCAAAACCCCCCTTTGATCTGATAGCTTGAGCCTTTGTGCTTATCTATTTCTCCTAAGGATGAAAACACTTGGAGTGTGGAGATATGGAGGATGAAACCCCTCTAGCTTTCCAGGCAAGAGTAGAGGACAAAAACCCTTGTTCTTTGAGGTGGTTTTACCAAGGATTCACAATCATGCAAAGAAGATTGTAGCTTATTTCCAGTTTCTAGTTTTTGGTGTTTCAATAAGAGGTCACTGTTCCAAATATCTAGAGTTTCCATTGCTTGCTGCTGTGCAACATTCATCATTGTTATTGTACTCTTTTGTATCTGCTAGGCTGCTGCTATAGTCCCCTGTCATGTGATAATATATAATATAAATTGCTGTTTGCATGAGTAAATTCAAATTCCATTCAGCCCTTGCATAGAGCTGTGCCTGCTAGGATCAAGTTGTACCTTCTGTAGACGGTCATACCATCTATTTAGTACATTATGATAATGTATTGTGAGCTCCCAAATCATTGTTTGTATGCTGTCTTTCACAGCAGTTTATAGTGACAATCATGTATATCGGATTTCAATATTGACACGTGTTTGTTAAGCTTTTAGTAATGATATTTTTGCATGTGCTGCTACCTTGTTGCAGTCATATTTTACAGCAACAGTGAATTAAGTATCGGTGCTAGGGTTTAATCATTTAATCTTCTTGCATCTATATTGGTGCTGTCATTTGACAACTATATATATTTAGTTGTGTGTGAGTGGCACAGCTGTTATCTGAAAAGTTCATAATAAGTAGTATTCAAGTTGCTACAGTAACATTATACTAACTTGTATAATCGGGAGACTTCATGGAAGTTGATGCCTTCTATTTGTTCGTTGTATGCTCTCAAAAAACTGCAGGGTTTTTATAAAATTGTGAAAAAGAGACAACACACAATTCATGCTATGGTTTCTTGGAAGTGAGTCATTTAAACAAGAAGGTTTTTACCCCTAACTATTTGTCAAAAGGTCCATCAACACTTTATTTTAAAAAAAACATCAATTATTAGCTTTCGATTTGTATCAGTTACACAATTCATTGCAAGTGTGTTTTGCCATTTTGGTCTCACCTAATGTAAAATTTCATTATCCTTAAATGCAAATGAATTCATGAAATTTTGTTTGGCATCTTTTCATTCTACTTATTGATTTTCATACTGTTGGTGAGTTGGCTTTGTCTTTTCTAGGATCTTGCAGTCATTCTTTAACATCTTCATTCCAAGTTTCCAAATGTTATTAGAGCAACTATTGACAACCCTAGAAGAATGTTATTAGAGCAACTAATGCAAGAGGAGAAAGTGATATGGTTCACTTGCATTGGGCAATAGGCATTCAGAAATGAAATAAAGATGTAAGGTGCATGGCCATTGAAGAAGAGAGTTTGCTGAAATATCCCTTACATTTTTTCATTTTTAAAACACAGGGATTTGCATCTGTTAACGTTAGCATAAGAAAATCCAGCAAACTCAACCACTTGTTCAACAGGAGTATTAGATAGCAACTTGGAAAAACATACTGAAAATGAAAGGAATTACAACTTGGCGGTGTAACTAGCCACTTCCATTTTTCAGCGGGCGATACAAAAGACTAAACTCGACCACTTATTCAGCGGGCGTGGTAATATCAAATACTGGTAAGTAATGAAATAAGAAATTGGCGGTGAACCAACCACTTCCACTTGTTTAGTAGCTAACAAGATTAGCTTCAAAATCTGAAAATTAAGAAACTCTGTTTAGTACTACTAAATCAGCGAATTACATTATGGCTAACATTGAAGCATCATGAGAAAACATTGCTACTATGATTCAAGAAGCTAGAGAAACCAAATTAAACGCAATGCTGATAAATTATGATGAAAAACAGGAGTTAGAACAACAATACCCAATCTGATATGCAACAGCTGTAGACTGATTTTTTTGACCAGCAACCCAAGAAAGCTTCAAATGATCATATCTCCCTCGATTCTCCTCCAAAATAGCTCAAACTAAAAGCAAAGACACCATAAAGGCTAGGCGTCCAACCTCCATCCAATCCCAAGTTCCATCCAGCAACTAGGGAGACAGCACAAATCCCAATGCAGCCCAGGCAAGGTGGTACGCCTAGCTAAAAGGTACGACCATCAGCAAAAATCAATTTCCTCATCAAAAATCATGAAACCTTGGGCATAGGAGCGCCCAGATCTCTGGAAAAGAATGAGTCAGTACCCACAAAAATTGGACCAAACCTCTAGATAGTATGAGTATAAACTTGAATCAGCAACTAGGGTTTTTACACTCTAAAAACAAACACCACTCACACACCAACTAGAAAACATCAAATCCACTCAAAACATAAATCTCCATTGGAATACCGTGGCAACCTCTGGATGAAGCTGCACCACACTCAGCTAGGAGTTATCTTTCAAATTCAAAATTGGAAGAAGCTAGGAGGCACACAACCCCGAAGCAAGAGTCTTTGAAAATATTTCAGCAGCACTTCGTTATCAAAATAATAGCATCTCAAACTTGCTTTTATAGCTTTTCTCAAGGAACCGACTCTCTTCTCTAGGCCATGTGGGATAAAAATTTTTAACTTTATTTTATTTCCCTTTTCATGTGCACCAATAACTTAATAAAAATTATTAATAATTTCCAACTAGGAGGACAACATGAGAACATCTTTTTAAAACAACTTAAAGTCATTGAGCCTAGGCGTGGGGGTCAAGAAGCAACTTGGAATTATAAAATCACTATAGATATTACCTTCCAAAAATGGACTCCAAGAGAATCGAATGAGCCACTCAAACCGGACTGCCAAAAATAGAAACCAAGCGTTGTATTGTATTGCTAAAAATAATACTTACTAAAAATAACATACTGCTAAAAATAGTAAGTGACTCCAAACACCTTTTAAGCACAATCCAGGTAGCCGTCAACATTTACTAAAAATACTAAGTTCAAAACTCCCCTCTGATGGAAATGCAGTTCTGAAGCTCTTGAAAAACGCAGAAAAACCCAGAAGGCAAACTTGGTATAGATCCATCTAACAGTCTAGAGCTGAGAAGGGGACATTACATTTGCCTTAATATGATAAAACAATATCCAAATAGGAGGAATATGTTGATCAACTTGGTAGTACAAAAGTGTGGGTGTACTTTTGGAAGTTGAAATCCAATGTGTTTGAAACTTTGATAAATTAAAAAAACTTTAAATCGCTAGTATAAAAATAGTTAGGTTGTGAGGATACCGGTCTTAGATTTGATCATGGAGAATAATTCTTTTCAAATGACTTCAACAACTTTTGTGCTAAACATGGTATAAATAGATAATTCATTAAAACCTACACTCCATAGCAGAATGGAGTGGTTGAGAGGTGGAATTGCAATATCACAAAAAAGGCTCAATGTTTGATGGAGAGCATGAATATTTCAAAAAGCTTTTGGGGGTAGGGTAGTATTTACGACAACATATTCGTTGAATACGAGTTTGTTGATGTGTGTTTTACGCACATAACAATACAGAATAAATTACCAAGATAATTTACCCTCTCTAGAACAAAATCACCTTAGATGCTAAGAATGAGATCAACTAAAATAATTCCAAGGTTTCTACATGTCAGGTCTTGACGAGTGGGTAACTCAATGGTTGATGTGAATTGTTGTGTTCACTTGGGGACTTACGCAAATGTTTGGATTATCTTCTTCAATTATGAAGATGCGGAATAGGTGTACTGACAACTTAAGATTTATCAATGTGGCTCTAGATTTAATTCTTACTAAAAAATGGGCAAAAGGAATAGGGTTCAGGAAATCTATTCTAAGCCTAGGAATGTAGGAAATGATGAACAAATCTAGTGGAATCAAACTAGGCGAGGTCTCACAAATAGGTATTGACACAAGCTTAGTGCAATCGTCTAAGGTATACTTAAGGATTTTCAGACTATCACCATCAAACGTTGACACCATCCAAGTTGATGCTTGTCAAGGGACGCATAATTATTGAAGTTAAGCTTACTTAAATTTCCAGTTGACCACATAAGGCGCACTTACCAACGACAAGAGGCTAGTGGTATGGATTAAGGATTCCACACAAAATATATGTTCAACAAATCTTTCACTCAATCTTAACATACATGAAAATAAATTCTAATCTAAAATTCTAATCTAACTTGGAGGAATTGAGAACCATGAATGCAAATACAACACTTGAAGAGCAAAATCACCAACAATTGAACAATGATTATGATTCAAATAGTTGCAGCATATACCAACAATTCTACAAA
Organism: Cryptomeria japonica; assembly: GCF_030272615.1. NCBI lineage: Eukaryota > Viridiplantae > Streptophyta > Pinopsida > Cupressales > Cupressaceae > Cryptomeria > Cryptomeria japonica. Next base: position 338,237,600 of record NC_081405.1, on the reverse strand, counting down.
AACTCCCTCTTACAAATGAGAGACAAGGAGGTATATATAGAGTCTCTTACAAAATGGATGGCCAAGATTGATCCAAGATCAATGGCCAAGATCATGCCAACAAAACCCTAGAATTGCCCTAATTAGGGTTTACATAAAAAATGGAGCCACCAACATATGGCCCAATGAAAAGATACCTAATCATCAAATAGGGAATCTTCTAGAAGATTCCTCCCTGCATTTCTCTCTCGTTGCATACTCCAAGAATCTAACCAATATTGAATCTAACTCCTCCATGGAAATGCTAGGCAAGTTATCTTGCTGCAAATCAATCACGTCCAGTGAATCCGAGCACGCATCCAAAGTGTTCTCCCAATCTGGCATAAGCTTCTGCGAACTATGAACATGAATCAACAAAGAGACCAAGTCATCCATTTGACTCTTCTTCAAAGAGTCTAACTGACAAAAATACATAAACTTCATCTTGTCTCTTAATTCGGCTAAGTGTAAACCACTTGCATCACTAACATCAACACCCAATAATTCCTCAATCAAGGCAAGGATCTTCATTTGAATGTCTTGAATTAATCCCTCCATCTCCATACAACTCGACTGGGCGTTCTCATAAGTTGATCTCTTCATGGCTAATGAACAATACCAGCCATGGAAATCGTATCTGTCTCCACTATGCACAATGTTCTTGCTGACCAAAGTGGAATTAGGAATCTTCTTTAAAGCCTGGAGGTGTGGAATAGTCTTCTCTTGAATAGGTCGGAATTCTTCCCAAACTCCCTCCAAATACTGGATTTTAAACACGAGCCCTGTTGTCCTATCATATGCATGGACAAACTGAATAAGGAAATCATCTGCTTGCTTTCTTGCACTCTCAATCCACTTTTCCACCTCCGAGAGTGTATCTCTCGCTACCTCATAGTGTGAATGTATTCCATGGTCAATTGCAATAGGGGAAATAAGGGTGGGATTTTCACGCTTTATCCCTGCAATATACTCTCTAAGTTTGATATTTTCTTCTCTGTACCTTTCCTTCTCTGCAATTTCTCTGTCTAACCTTGCGTCGATCGCCTTGAGGTTATCACGAACCTCCTGAAACTCTTGCTCTCTGGATGTACGACCAGGGGCAATTGAAGTGATATGGAAATCCATAGGAGTAGCAATGTCCGCTGTCACGCCTGCAATAGAAACAACAATCCGCGTAATCCGCATTCCTGTCTCATCTCTAGCTATGTGCAACAAAATCTCAGCTCTCTTGGGTTCCTTCTCCTTAGCACTCCTAGCTAGGTAGTCATCAATGTTATCAATAGGCTGTACCTCTATTATTTTCTTACTTTCTCCATACTTCTCATCAACCAATTAGGAATAGTGGCCATCATCGAGACATATTTCTCGATCAAGTCCTCTCAATGCCGAGATAACATCATCATCATTGTCAGGATTATTCCTGGTCAAATCGTATCGCTCATTTCCCAAACTAACTTCCAAAAGGACAGTAGGGGATCTCGACTGATCATCATTCTCATTTGGAGGTGCAGATGTCGCTGTGGCATGTAACTCTTGAATATTTTCTGGTAATATCACTGTGTTGGAACACTGTTGGGTTTCCTTGTTCTGCTTTGTTACTTCAATCACTTTAATTGATGACACTGAGAGGTGGTGGAGTGATAGGTGGAGGAATGATAGTCTTCTGTTTCTTCTTCTTCACCTCCTCAATCTTCTTCACTCTGGCCCTGACTTCTCTTGGCGTGTTCTTCTTTCTCTTGGGAGCTTGACTCTCTTCGTCTGCATGAATCCCGACATCACTGATAGTCCTTTGATCATCCTCAGCAATAGCATCCTCAACAAGGTAGGCAATAACAACGCCTTTAGGGGTTTTGATCATTCACGTGAGGATCATAACACCGTGCACACTTCAAGATAAGCTCACTGCACTGTATGGGTTGTGGAAATTCAGCGGCATGAAAAATACCACTCTTCATAATGTTCGCATAGGCTGGGGAAGGAACCTGATTGCCGACTCCGAACATCCGTTGTCGCATTTGGTTCAGGTCTAGGAAATGCATGTTTGTATCTGTGATCTCCTTCCATCTGGATGAAATCTTGAGCTCTGGATAGAATCCAGTCTCCAGCATCTTTTGTAGTTCTTTCCTTTCCTTAAATCCGGACTTTGACATCGTACTTGTATGAAGCTTGAAGTTAAACTTAGGAAAATAAATAATGTTCTTGATAAAATTCTTGACTTTCTAAAGATTTTAGCTTAATTAGAGCGTAAAGTCAGGAGAATAGTCCACACTCTTGGTAGATCTTGACAATTAGATTCAAAATGTGACAACGTTAGGGCATGGAAACCCTCTATGAAACTCATTAATACGTCTTTATACTTAGAAATTTTGCAAACTAAAGTGCAAAGGAGTATACCGGATCAACGATGACTATGGAAAGGTGTGAAAGGTTGTGTTTTCACACAAGGTATGTTTGAGGACACCTTCCATGGTCAACAATGGAGGTCTAAATCTGAAGACAACCTGCAACTAATAAATTAACTTCAAAAAACATGTTGCATTCCTTCAAAATATGCACAAACTTGATAAAATCAGTTTTGATGATAAAAATAATTAATCTTGAAAACATAGTTATGGCTGGTAAAAGATAAATTTCTGAGGACAAGCAGCCAATAACATAGTTGCAGAGCTTGAGACAACCTTCTAATGGTCTGAAAATGATCCCAAATGCCTCCAAAATGTCTCCAAATGCAATCGCTAAAGTTGCAGCTGGCTGGGCAATAAAAGTTAAGTCTGAAAATTGAATGTACAGCCAACAATGGAGGTCTAAATCTGAAGCAAACTTAGATCTGAAGCAAATGACAACAAGTAGGGAGGCAAAGGTGGCATCAAACATGCATGGAATTCACCAAAGTATGCTCCAAGCAAAAATCGAACTTTTCCAGCCATGGCGCCATTTCTAAAATTCTGAAAATGTATTCAATGTAGCTCGAATCTGCAACAATGGAGGTCTCGAACAAGAAGCAACAATGGAGAATAAAATCGCCAAAGCTCTCAAACACCACAAATCACCATCCTCAACAAAATCGCCAATTTCTACCAAAAATCACCAAACTTGGAAAAATTGAAAAATCTGGAAATGATCTTCAATGGCAGCAATGGAAAGGATAGCTAAGCTGGAAAAAATGGAGGAGAAAAGAATCCTCAATCCAACACTTCACTTCAACACTTTGCCAAAATTCGCCAATAAGAGAGAAAAATCGCCTTTCATGGTGACACCTGGTAGATTTAATAATAAAATATTGCTAGAGACTCCTCTCTTATACTTGCTTTTGCCTCTCACTTTCACCACACAAGCAATGTGGGATAAAACACTTGCTTATAAACTTGTTTGGCAAAACCAAGTTGCTTCTAGAAGGTTAAAATATTAAATGCTTATTGCAAATTATTTAATTTTTTGCTTTTAAAATTTTAAATAATCGTTAATCATCATTTAAAAACAATTAAAATGGGGCCCACTTATTAAATATTTCAATTTTAAATCAAAATTGAGCCTCCCGAGGAAAATTGACTTGGGTTGGGATTGAAAAATCCCATTAAAATCACTTAAAATGTCAAAATATTCACCACAAGGGAAAATCAACCTTAGCTTGGATAAAAATCCATGCAAAATTTCATCAAAATGCATACAAAACAGGCTAGGGGAAAATCGATGGGGGTATGGACAAGGAATCCACACTTCCAAATTCACTTCATTTGCAAAAAACACTCCCTGGTGGAATTTCGACCTCAATCTGGATGAAAATCCGGACTCTAAACTCATCAAATGCTCTCAGTGGAAAATCGACTTAGGCATGGACTGAGAGTCTGCACAAAAATCCGCACTAACTTGTCACAAAACAACTTGGTGGAAAATCGATCTAGGCATGGAATCATCCTTAACTTCATCCGCACTCCTGGTGGAAAATTGATGACAGTTTGGAAAAATCCTAACACTTAGCCAAATTTTAAGGCTTCCAGGGGAAAAACGACCAAGGCATGGATAAACAGTGGTGGAAAATCATAGCCAGTATGGATTTTAGGGGAAACCCATGTGTAGTGTGGATTTTGAGTGGGGGAAAAGGGCGGGTAGTCTGGAATATGAGGGAAAAAGCACCTCTAGCATAAAATTTGACCTTTTAACCCTTGGAATATGGATTTCCCTTAGGAATTTGACATTTTAACCACTCAAAATCACTTAGAAACTTCAAAATTAGACTGGACTTAGGCAAATTTTCCAAAAAATTGAGCGAAACACGAGGAAATTATCGGGATAAAGTGCGAAATCAACTTAAATAATACCTTAGAAGCGATAAAACAATTCCAAATGGTCTGGGGATACCCTGGCACTTTAAAATCACCGATGTGCGTGCTTAAAAACACGTTAATGCTCAATAGGCCAACACTTAGACAAAATTTAGGATCATTAAAATTCCAACGTTAGCAACTTGATCTTAACACTTCAAAAACCCTAAACGGCACTAGGCATGATCAAAACTCCGAGACTCGAGCACGGGAAACGCAAAATTGCCCACGAAGCAACCAAGAACCCTAACCTAACAACGCAGAAAGCAAGAAAAGAGGGGGTCCTCGTTAGCAATGGGGCGATGTGTGAAAAGGTCATAACAAAGTCCAACACAAGTAGTGAAGAAAAAGACTCTAGAAGATGGTCTAAGAGGAAGCCTAAAGCTTGTCATCTTAAAGTCTTTGGTTTTGGCACCTATGCCTAGATTCTAGATGAGAGAAGAACAAAGTTAGATCCCATGAGCAAGAAAATGATGCTTGCAAGGTACAACTGTCATAAGACTTATAGGTTGGTTGATGTTGACATCAATAAATTAATCTTTAGTAGAGATGATGAAAAAATGGGACTTTCTAGACTTCTTTAGAGATGAAAATTATCAGAAAATAATCTATTGTGGCTAAAGATTCAAGTGTTCAGCTTTAGGTAGCTCCACTTGAAGGGAGTGAGGATTTTAAGCAAATGGAATCTCTCATGCTTGTGCTAGTCCTAGGTTATAATGGCGACAACTTGAATCAACACCAAATTGAATTATAACATTTATGCTAGACAATGGAGAGTGGGAGCGGCGAGGGTTTCAAACGGTTCTGATGCAGAGGTTGAGGAAGACGATGGCGCCGAGGACGATGGAGAGTTTCTTCCCCCCTTCTTCTCTCCTTTCCTGTCTCGGTTGTGGGTTGTTCTTGGCTGGGCCCTTGAGGTTTCTGAGTTGGAGCTGGGGGAGGAGGTCTTCGGTTCTGTGGGAGATGTGGAGGAGCGCTTTGAGGAATAGTCAACTCTTTTTTGTCTGGGCTCGAGGAGAGATGGTGCGAAGGGGTGTGGCCGCTGTGACGGGACCCTGTACCCAAGTGTGGGGTTATGCTTGGCACTTCGAGAGTTCAACGTTTGCAGAGGAGTCCCCTTTGGAGTTGCTGTAGGTGGTCATGTGGCACTTGGGGGTGGAGGAACTTTTCTCGTCTGTTGGTGTGGTAGCTATGTTTGGGACCCTGGAGGAGTTGCTGCTGTTGTTTTTGAAGGTCCTTCTTTCCCTTTGGGATTTGTCATGGAGGGTTTCCTTTTGTTCTGGTTTTGGGGCTACAGGGGGCCTTAAGCCTTGCTTTGGATCTCTCCATGTCTTTCCCCCTTGTCCTATTCCTGTCACTTTTCTCTCAGCCTTTTATGGTGTTTCCAACCATTACTATAGAGGTGGCCACATCTTTTATGGAGGTAGAGATGGTGGGGCCTGGAGATCACTGGTTTCCTATAAAGGTGGAGATGGAGGCCGTGGTGTGTTTTGGGAGGAGTAAGGGGGAGACTGTGGTTGTCCTTTTTTGCAGCAGGCCTTCTTCTGGGTTTGTGCATTTAATGTTTCTACCCCCTTTGATCCCTATTGAGGTGGTGATGTTGGGGGGTCTTTTGATTCGAGATCTGTGTGCTGTCTTTCTGTTCAAGGTTTGGGTTGCCTGCTCAAATCTATTCTGCCTAGTTGAGCCTTATAGGTTTATTTTTTGGTTGTTGGGCTTTGTTTTGCGTTATGAAGTTAGTGGTGGCTTCATCCTGACGTTTCTGGTGCCTATTTCAGGTTGTGGGTTCCTTTTAAAATGCACAGGCAGGCTGGATGCTAATAGTTTTCAAGGGCCCAGCCTGGTTTCTTGTTGTCTTTGCTTTTGGTTAAGGGCAAGCTTTGCTTTTGGAGACTTGAGATCTTTGTTGTAGGTTAAGGGTACCTTGGATAACCCCTCTCTGTTGGTTCTGGGAGCCAGTTTAAACCCCAGTCTGAAGGTTAGGGGAGCCTTTCAAATCCCTTTGAGTCCAAATTGGGAATGTTTACATATCTATTGTAATATGGTGTCTTTGAAGATTATGGGTGCTTGGATTTGCCCATGGTATCATTTGAAGGTTAAGGGAGCCTTAGTAAAACCCTTGAGTGTTCTTAAGTGCTATAGTTTGTTGTTGTAGTTGTTTTGTTGCTGCCGGCATGATTTAAGTGTCTGGCTGGCTTTCTTTGTTTGGGGCTGTGCTGGTGTGATGCTGGTGTTAGTCAATTGTGTTGGTTTTTGTTTGTGGTTTTTTTATAGATTATATCTTTGAGCAGCTTGCTTCATTGGGTTCTAGATCCCGGTAAAATCTAGTGGGCTTTTGGTTCCTTCAAAACCTGTTGTAAGGGGTTTCGGGTCACCTCAAAACCTGTTTTCCCTTAATCAAAAACATTTAGATAACACAGGTGTAGGTAGCCCAAGTCATGGTGGCACCACTGTTTCAGAAGAGACCAAAGTGATGGCACAATAGATGTATGGGTAATTATCTAGGGATGATCATTAAGAGGTAAGTGCATAAGGAACATGGTCAACTTTTCTCTGATGGCCAATATTCAAGAAGTTTATGAGCTACAGGTGTTTGAGGAGACAAAAGCAAAATTGAGTGGGGAAAAGCCATGGCAACTGAACATGAGTCTTATGAAAAATAACTTGGGATTCTATAGACCTTCATTTGGGAAAAAATCCATTGGTTGCAAATGAGTGTATAAGGCTAAGTATAAGGTAGATGACACACTAAACGAGTACAAGACATGGTTGGTTGCAAAAGGGTTCTCATAGAGAGGAGGCATTGATGACAAAGAGACCTTTGCTCTTGTAACAAAAATGAGCACCATCTAATTAGTCCTAGCCATGGCAACTTAGTTTGGTTGGACTATTGATCAAATGGATGTGAAGCTCGCCTTCATCAGTGGAGATTTGGAGGAAAAAATCTACATGCATCACCTATAGGGTATTTAGGTTTCAGGGAAGAAGCATCTTGTATGTCAACTAAAGAAAGCTCTATGTGACCTAAAGAAAGCATCTTATGAACGATGGCTTCTGCAAAGTCCTTCAGATTCGAATCTATTTGTCAAAAGCATAGGTAATGATCTCATTCTAATCTTATATGTAGAAGACATCATTAGTGCAGGTAGTGAGGCACATGCTATTGAAAAAATCAAATCTAGAGTATAGCTTTTGACATGACTGATCTAGGTCTCTTACATTACTACTTAGGTGCAGAAGTGTGGCAACCATGTGGCAGCATTTTTGTTTCACAAACCAAATATGCCAGGAGTTTGATCGTCAGATTCAGAATAACCTATTGCAAACTCTTATTTAATGTATGGAGAAAGGGTTAACGCTCTCAATGAACACTGGCTCTTAAATAGTTAATGCATCAACTTACATGCAACTAGTGGAAAGCTTAATATATCTTATAGCCATTAGACATAATTTGAACTATGTTGTGACTTTCATTTTTAAATTCATGAGAGCACCAAAGATAGGACATTGGATAGTAGCAAAAAGGGTGTTTAGATATGTGAAAGGGACTCTTGACTTTGGCATTTTGTATAGCAAAAGCAAAGACCCTGGGCTATGTAGGTTTATAGATTTAATTTGAGTAGGTTTTGTAGATAATAGAAAATCCACTTCTTGATATATTTTCAAACATAGCATGGATGCAATCACATGGACTGACAATAAGCAACATGCAACAGCTCTTTTCTTGACCTAAGCAAAATATTTAGGAGCAATGAAAGGAGCATGTAAGGTAGTAGGGCCCAAGTGGATGCTTTCAAACATGAAGATGCTGCAAACAGATCCTACAACCTTGCACCTTATCTTGTGACAATCAAGGGATGCTCAAGGTTGCCAAGAATCTAGTCTTCCATGAGCATACCAAACATGTTGAAATACATTGTCATTTCATTAAGCAACCTGTTGAAAATAGATTGATTATGTTGCATTATTGTCCAACAAAGGACTGAATTGTAAACTGTAATTAGTTGATTGACCATTAAGGGAGGATATTAAAGTAAATATTGAATGGTAATAGTCATTTAGTTAATAGTTGTAGTCTTTAGTAAAATCATTTCAATTTTATGATATATCTTATGTTTTATTTTCCTTGAGTATGTTCTTTTCATTTATCCTACATTTATAACGTGGGTTATCTCCCATACTTGTAATCCTTTATAAGAAGGCTTTCCCATCTTATCTATTTAATAAATATCTTGTTTTTCTTTATGTGTTGGATATTTGTAAATGTTCTAATACACACATTTAGTAAGAGAGATTGATGCATTTGACACATAGAATGATCATACCTCATAGGAAGTTGTGATGTAGGCGCTGGTTTTCCTCCTTGTCCAGAGTCTCTTGTGCACGGGTGGTCTTGACACCTAGAACTCTTTAGTGTTCTCATGTTCTCCGGGGGGGGGAACCTTGGGTGTACTCAGGCCGCTCCTAGGCAAATCCAAGGGGACCCAAGGGCCATCTAAACCAACAATCAAATAAAATCATTTTTAATTTTTTTTTAATAAATAAAATTCATTTTTTTTGAACATTTTTATAAACAAAAATGTGCCAAATACCTATGAAGGTTTGTGTGGTTTAAAAGTCCTTAATTTTGGCTTGGCGGCATGGGCTCTCCCCTTGACCCCATTGGGAGTATTGTCCCTAGACCCTAATGAGGGGCTGCCCCTCGATTCTGTTGGAGGTGTTGCCTCCAAACCAAGGGGTGCTACCCCTCAACCTTGCTGGGGGCGTTGCCTCCAAACCCCCACAAGGGGTGCTGCCCCTCAATCCCATTGGGGCCTTGTTGTGACCATTTCACACATCGCCCCATCGCAAATGGGGACCCCCTCTTTTTGCTTGTCTTTCGCTCGCTTTTGCTTTCGTTTTTAGGATTTTGTTAGTCAGTTGGTCGTCTGGATTTAGGGTCAAGCCTTAGGGTTTTAATTTTTTGTCTTTTCGGGCCAAAATCCAGTCGTTTTTGAGAGCTTTTGAGCTTCCTTTTCTAGGATGCAAATTTTGAATGCAATGAATTCGCCAAAATGGTCTAATTCTCAATGGGAATGTTAATGCAGAGCTTAAATATGTCTAAGTGTTGACAGTCAATGTGAATTTTTGTCCGATTGAATATTTTGACCAAATTTTGACTTTTTTGACTTTGATCTTGGGCATTGGAATTGATTTGTTTTCGCCTCGTGAAGTGTTAAAATGTGAAAAATCTTGTTATTTTGGCCTGTAGGAGCAAAATCGCTCCTGTCCCTCAGTGAAGGACGGGAGCTCATTTTCAAATATCTCATCATCCCTGCAGAGTCTAGGCAAATTTCAAGTTGGACGTGATGGAGAACGGCGAGACCTTTCCATTGAATATAAATTGAAGATTTTCATGAGCACAGAAATGCCTCCAGGAGGAAAATCGCTCCTGTCCCTCAGTGAAGGACCGGAGCTACAATTCAAATTTCGCCTTGTCCTTGCAAGATTTCGAAGACTTAATGATTTGAGGACGTCCAAAGGAAGATGCTTTGCCAAATGAATATAATTTGATATGCAAAAAACGAAGGAGAATGACCTATATTGACCAGATCGCTCCTGTCCCTCTCCAAGGGACCAGGGCGAGGTACCTTGTAGCTCTCGTCCCTCTCCCAGGGACCAGAGCGATTTCCTTCATTATGCAAAATCCAGACAAGGGTCAAGGCAGGTTTACGTTCAAAAACAAGGGAAAACATGAGATAAATGCGTTGAATATAAATTGAAGATTTTTGGGACGTCCATAACGGTGTTAAATGCCTAGTTCGCTCCTGTCCCTCAGGAAGGGACCAGAGCGATTTTTGATATAATTGCCTTTTTTGCAAAGTTACAAACAATGTCAAGGCACGAACGAATAGAGTGAAGAAGGACGAGTCCGTTGAATATAAACTTGGAACCTGGCAAAGTGAAATGAAGACCACAAGAGCAAGTTCGCTCCTGTCCCTCTCCAAGGGACCAGGGCGATACAATGGTGATGATACTTCCTACGCAAGTTCAAGGTCGTTCCTCCGAAGTTCAAGGTCGACACAAGTCAAGACAAGGTAGCGAGGGACGTTTCAAGGCATTTTCAATCAAACACAAGCATCAAGGTCGTCACGTTGGAAGGATTTGCGCTCTAAGACCCCAGATTGCTCCTGTCCCATGGGAAGGGACCAGAGCGATATTTCCATTAAGGCATCGATTTCAAAAGACAAGCAAGTGTTAAGCTACCAAGAGGATCGAAAGGACGTCATTACACGCGTTGAAGATAATTGTAAGTTGAAATAAACAAGAACAAGCTCACAATGTTGAACTTCGCTCCTGTCCCTCAGGAAGGGACCAGAGCGATATTAAGTATATTGATCAATTCATGCAAGAATTACGTTGAGTCAAGGCTTCACAAGGTTGTAAAGGGTTCAAGACGTCTTTTGAGGATGATATGCAAGAGTTTTGAACGTCCAAACATTATCAATCAAGCTAAGGAGTCCATATCGCTCTTGTCCTTTGGACAAGGACCAAAGCAATTTCATCAAAAACACTCATACTCCTTCAAAGTCAAGGCAAGGCGAGGATGGACGAGGTAAAGGACGTTATTTCGAAGGCAATAAACAATGAACCAGGGTTAAACGTTACCAACTTGAGCTCAAAATGGAGAAAAAACATGGATCGCTCCTGTCCCTCTCCAAGGGACAAGGGCGATGATCCTTATAACATCAAAGGTACCTTGCAAAAGCAATTGGGACGTGCGTGGAATGGACAAGCAATGATATTATTCGCCTTACAATGGAAGTTCGAAGGTCAAAGATACAAGATGAACGTGAAGACATGGAGATCGCTCCTGTCCCTCTCCAAGGGACAAGGGCGATGTTAGGCAAAACACATGATATTCTTTGAAAATCACGTTAAGACAAGGACGCACAAGGTTTTAAATGGCACTTGGAAGATGATACAAGGAAAGGATCATATCAAAATGGAGAATTTCAAGCAAAAACCTTAGGATCGCTCCTGTCCCTCTCCAAGGGACAAGGGCGATGATACATCTAAAGACACTTATGCGCACATGCAAGGCAATCTAATTCGAAGAACCCAACCAGATGATCGATTTGGAACGTGGAAATGAGGGAGTTGAACGTTGAAAACGCAAGAAATCATGACAAAAATGGTGAATCGCTCCTGTCCCTCTCCAAGGGACCAGGGCGATGAGGTACGTCCACTTCATTTTCAAAATTTTTGGCGCCAAATAAACCTTTTTAAATTCATTTTAATGCCAAAATTCGAGAAGATTTAAAGTCCTATTTAATTGGCATTTAATATGGCGTTTTGCATTAATTAATTATTTTGCCTTGACTTTAAAAAAAAAAATCGAAATTTATTAATTAAAATAAAAGGCATTTAATTAATTAATAAAGTCGAATAAGAACGCTCATGCATATAAGTCGGCCTTGTTATTTTATTTAAAAATCGTTTGAAATTACTTTATTTTATCAAGTCGGCCTTGAGGGTGAATTGTGATGTAAGCGCTATATAAGGGGGGTAAAAACTATCATTTCTACATCATTATTTTACCTTCCTTCATGCGAATTGAAGTTATCAAAAGGTGGTGCGAAGTGTGCTTGAAGTGTGGAGTGCGAATTGCGTTGAAGACCAAAGGTGGTGCGAGTTTCATTCATCCAAGGGTGGCGATTAGTTATCAAAAGGTGGTGCGAATTTGAAGACCACACTAAAGGCGAACTTGGGGATCCATCTAAGACCACGTCGAAGGTGCGAAACTTGGAGATTTATTTGTGCGAACTTGAAGATCCATTTGAGACCACGTCAAAGGCGATAATTGAAGATCACGTTCTCTCCAGAGGTGGCGAAGTCAATTTGGAGGAGATCATATTGAAGATTACTTTATACCTCAATTTTGCCTAGGCAAATTTTGTTTTTGCATTCTAGAGTTAGCTCTCTATCGAGGTATGGCGATTTAATTATTATTGCTTTATTCATTCATCGTCATATTTCAAATTTTGAAATTTTGAATTTTGATTCTTGAATTTCTCTTAGCTCAATCATTGTGTTTAGGAAATGATAACTCTAGAGACTTATCATGAGGTTTCCTAAAATTTATCTCTCTTATTTCCGTTATCTATTGCAAAATCTATTTCTTATAATGAAGTGTTGTGTAGGTATGGCGACCCCAAAGGCGGGAGCATCCACCAGTCGCTCGGCTCTCATGAAAGAAGATCAGAAGACCGAAGAAGTGGAGACCAAGATCGTGTCTAAGTGGAGCAACATTGGAGATACCAACTTGGGGAACTTTAGCACGAAGAAGTTCCGAGAGGTCCCTTACATCGGCAAGCCATCACCTGTCGCTCGGAGAATTATAGAGAGTGGCATCATCAAGGCGGCCGGTTTTCCTCCAGCCATTCAGTGCCACGAGTTGATGATCGAGTGTGCCCGTCACTACAATCCACAGTCCAGGACAATTGTGTCCAATGAAGGAAACACTTTGGCGTATCTTTCAGAGGAAGCCATAAGTGAAGCCTTCCATCTTCCAGAGCACAGGGACATGATATACAAGAGCATTGAAGGAGCCAGATCAGTGTACGATGATGATCCAGATGCTTGCCTAAGCATAATCAACAAGAACTGGCTACTCAAGAGTCGTCCTCGTCTGAGCAAAGTACCGAACACACCACACAGGATTGATTTCCAGGAGGAGTACAGAGATTTGATTACCATGCTCAACAGAGTTACAGGAGCACCTCATGCCTTCTATTTTGAGAAATGGATGTTTTACTTCATCCAGGTGATTGTTCAAGGAAAAGGTACAATACATTGGGCTAGGATAATTAGCCATTGCTTAGACGTACAGTTGAGAAGACTCAGGGCTACTAAGTCCTTCCACATGAGTTCATACGTCATCTATGCCTTAATCAGGAGCGTTGAGTACGCAGGACTACCTCACAGAGGAGTGATTGGAAGAGGACCCGGCGAGGTCAGAGTTTGTGAATCCTATACCTACTTGCATCATCCACCAGGGAAGAACTACAAGTTAGTCAATGATACTTTCATGATGAACATCACAAGGACGTTGCAAGGAGGGATTCACAACAGATTATCTCAGGATGCCCAGGAGTTCATCAAGAGGTACGGTGCTTGGTTCATTCAGTTTCCCAAGTTCACTTAAATTAGAGTGCATGGATGTCCTTTACCTCCATACATGTTGCCGAGGTACCCGACAGACAGAATTGTGTTACTTGAAGTAACAAGGCAGTTGGCAGCATATGTGAAGGCATTCAGACACAGACATCAGAATGGAGTTCAGGTACCTATTATTTTGGGTAATTCAGTTGAGGTATGTCCTAATGTCTTAGCCATGGATGATGCAGAGAAGGAGTTAGCCTTGTATCCTTTTTCATCTTTTGCTTGGAGGAATAGTTTTGATCCACATGGACATTTAGAAGAGACGGTCGGTAGAAGATTTAGACATGAGCACCAAATTGAAGATTTTATGATGAATCTCCTAGATGATCTCGAAGTGAAACGAAAGATGCATTCTAGATTGCCTTTGGATTTCATCAGGAAATGTAAGATTTACAGAGTGGCCGACCAAGCTCAGGACAACGGCAGGCACATCCAATCTTCATATGATAGAGAAAGCAAAACAATAAGTTTGAATTGGAATGAGCCCGAGGCCGTGGATTTAGATGATTTGATGGCACCAGTCTTGTCTTATACTCACAGATGGGTAGACGTTCAGCATCAGAAGTTGAGAGAACAAGGCATAGCCATGTCTTTTACTTTGGAAGAAAAGCCAGCTGAAGGTGGAGCCAGTGTTAGTGAAGGCAATCCTAATCCTAGGAATTCAGGTGAAGGTAACCTTCGATGTGCCAGTGAGGGCAATCTCCATTCGAGAGGTTCGAAGAGAAAGGAACGATCAGAAAAGAAAGAGCCTTCCAAGAAAAAGTTAGGTGCCAACAAAGATCAAACACCAGGTACTTCTTCCAGACCAGAAGATAGAACAGTTCGAGTGGAAGAGTCCATGGAGTCGATGGTACAGAATGACAGACAAGAGGAAGGACAGGCACAGCATGTTTCGTCAGATGGATCTCTCCAAGACTATGATTTAGATAATGATAATGAAGTAACATCTCCTCCCAGACAAGAAGAAATAGTACATAAAGAAATTCAAGTTCAAGAGACAAGATCGAATATCCCAGATTGGTTGAAGGAAAGATTGACTAAGGTGATCGTAATAGAAGACGAGGACAGTGCAATTGATTTAGAGAGCCTTGTTGGACGTTCACATATGACAACAGAGAAGAAGAAGGCTACAAAGATGTCCAAGATGATTCGAGATGAGACTGGATCTAGAAAACTGCAGATAGCTACACCGGCAGCAGACAAATATGAGGGTGAGATCCTAGCAGAAGACTATCATATACAGACTATTGAGTTAGGACCATCCACAGCAGAGCAGACTTTAGATGATGCCACCGACACATTTGAGGCATTGAAGGACAAGCTTAGAGAAGAAGTAGAAAAGAATAGAAAGCTTGAGAGAGAGGTCGGTGCATGGAGGGCTTATTTCAGTCACATCAATGAACCTTTGGGACGTCAGGATCCAGTTAGATCACCAGTGCAGGCATTGCCCCTTCAATCGATCAATGAAGCAGAAAGATTCAGGAACCTGGTCCAGCGTACATGTAGTTGGATGGATAGATCTCATACAATGGCCTTAGAGTTTGTTACAAGGATGTCGAAGATCATTCATCAGGCTATCCAAGTTCTTGAAATTATCCACAGATTGATGGCAACCGTAGCTGCATTTGCCCATACTAAGGACGTTGTCATCCCTGTCTTGAAAGTAATAAGACACACATCCAGAAGAATTTTAACGCAGGAGAGGATCTTAGAAGGTGATTCTCACAGTTTGTTTCAGTGGTCAACCTTACTCCATATAAAGATTGTTCTCTTCGAGGACATCAGTGTTAGATGTGGTCAAGTTGAGGAGGTGATCAATCCGATCCAAGACAGAGTATTTGAGGTACTTCGTACCATTCTTGGCAGAAGGATCGAGGTCGAGACAGATGTGGATATCCAGGAATTTGAGGATAGAATCAAGATCATCTTTCGCAAGGACGTAGATGTTACAGATGAACAGTATGATCAGATGTATGCCACCATGCTCCTGATTGATAGAACGAAGGAACTTGAACCTACTTGGGATGCAGCTCTTCTAGATGCATTTGATCAGGTTATCCACTTGGAAGAGAGTATCAAGAATCTTCCCGAAATTCCAAGCACAAAAATCGAAGGAATCGTGACAAAATTCATTGCATATGCTAAGAAAGAGAATTGGAAAGGGAATAAGATTCTAGATGAAAGGTTGTTACAGATGACATGACATCTTATTTCTCATTGGTTGATACCTCCTAGATTTTTGTGCCGAATTTAATATTTGGCTATGTATTTGATATTGTTCAGTAAAAGGAGGTCATTTGTAACAAACCCTAATTAGGGTTTAGGTGTCATGATCTTGTCCATTGATTTACTTTCAATCTGGACCTTTCATTGTAATTGGGGATGCTATTTATACCCCCATTTTCATTTCATTTGATAATAGTGAATAAGTGTAAGAGATAATAGTTGATGTAATAGAGAGATTAGAGTTAGAAGCAATTTTTATTTTGTAGCAAGATTGAGTCTTGAAGAGAGAAATTCAAGCAATTGTTGTATATGATGACTTGGAAATCAATAAAATATTGAAGTTATGGTGTTTTGTTGCAAATTTCTTAAGTTATCTTCATGGTTGTTGGATGTACTTGAATCACGCTCAATCAAAGTAGTTTGTTAATTTGAAAGACTAAGTGTGAGGTTTGATATTTGGTAGGATTCGCAATCCAAACCACTAGCTTCTTGCTGATTGTAGGAACGCCTTGCGTGGTCGACTGGAAAACATTTTGAGTCCTTAACCTTCAAGCATTTTCGTATCTAGGATATGTACCTTCGTAGTAGTGTCCTTGGTCTTTGATGCATTGAACATCATTATTACCTTAGAAGATCGCACTAATTTCAATTGAGTTGTTATCTTATGGCAAAATTGAAGTTGGTTGAGTCTTGCCAAATCTCATTCATGCTAAGTCGTTCATAGGGTTAGGCTAGATTAGACTTCCTTAAACCCTGTCCTTTTGCCATTTTTTGAAAGTTCCTTTTAAATTAGTAAAATCTTCGAGCCTTTGGAATCCGTAAGACGCCTTGGAGGAAACAGCAAATCACATCATACCACTAAAAAAAGCTTGTCCACACGTGGAGACCCCACTAAAAGAACCTTGGAGTCCATCTAACTGATCCTTTTTGCAGATCTTCAGCAGTTAGAGACTATTTTCTCAAGAGAGGATAAGATGCCTGTCGGTATTTTATTCTGTGTATGATTGTGTAGAAAATACACGTCAACAGGCCTCCACTCCAAAGCCCGAAGCTATTGAGACTCGTCACATAAGAATCTTGATTACAATGAGGGGGTTTGGGAATGGAGACCAAAACTCACAACTTTGACAATTATCTTTATGACTATAAATTATAGTAATATCATTGGTCAATGATGAAGTATCAGGTTATCAAAGATCAATGTCATTATTATTATTATAATATATAATATTATATGATATATCAAATGTATTTGCAATTTTGTATCACACACACACACATGCACACACACATTCGCATGCGCACACACACACAGTTGTACCCAAACATACTGTTCCCAAGTAATTTTTTGCTGTACCAGCATACTAGAACCTCGTACCTGTACCCGACCCCATACTACAACCGGCAACATAGCTTGTCTATATATGATTCACCATTACCTAAGCAACCCCAAAATATGGGGAATATTTTTACCTTGAAACTTGGAGAAAACTTAGCCTGAAATTGACAGAAACTACTGAAAGCCAGAACAAAGCTAGAGAACTATACGTTTCTTAAGATTTCCAAACAACATACAGTTTGTACGTTCTGTCTAATGGGTCTGGGGTTCAAATTTTCATAAAACAGTGATACATAAAATGCTTGAATTTATGATATGATTATTACCAGTATATTTGTACAAGAGTGGTACATTAAAAAAACAGAATGATCACACTTAATAGGAACTGTGGGATGGGCAGATATTACTTCTTATCCCAATGCTTCTGGACATGGGTGGTCTCTAACATCTGGAATTCCCTCTGTATTCAGATGTTTTGATTTTAACAAGCCACAATTAGAGATGATGCATTTTATGAAATAATCGAATTACTCTTTTAATTAGATCTTATTACTGATTTTAATTTGTCCAAAATTTGAAGCACAAGTTGCTCATCTTAACATCCAGGCTATCAATCCTTTAACAAGATTTTGAGTCCGTAAGAGCTATGAACTCTCGTTGGTTGTCTTTAGAGATCTTCATTCCCCTTACAGAAGTATGGGAAAAATTACCAGATTATGCAGAATTGTTCCTAGTCTGGTGTAGATTGCTGTTTCACAGAGCCTTAATTGGCTATCTCTGGCCCATCTTTGGAAAAGAACCGATGGAAGATATTTGATTTTAAATTATTTCAAAACTAAATATGATATATCTTTCATTCTCAATTTGAATTTTGACATTTCCTTGTAAAAGGGCGATCCAGGAAATAGATATATTTTTAGTTTCTACTTGTGATGTCAATGATACTCAAGAATTAATAAATTATTATTTATATTCATAAGTATGTTGTCATGATACTGAAAATGGGCCTTCTTTGCTATTGATACACACAAACTTCTCTTTTGAAGTTTTTATACATATCTCTACTCCATATTTCGGTTTCCTTAACAAATATAAACATATTGCTACACATGCAAACTATCAAGGAAACCTCATTTTAAAAATTGCAGTTATGGAACTTCCATGCTTTTTCCGAGTTTCCTTGATGAGGGGTCACAAGCATGTGGTTTTGAACTTTTGGGGATTGCAAAACTTTTCCCAAATTTTGTAGACAGCAGGGGGATGGTGGTGGGACAGCTATCAAAATAACTTAAACAAACTAAAATCAGCTGGTATATAAAAAGTGACTAAAATGTACTAAAGTTGCAATGATTGTCCTTCTCCTTTTAGATTTTTTGGGTTTTTAGCATTTTTTTCAGTTTGTGCATCCAATAGAGCAATCTGTAGAGTCCTACTGTAAAAACTGGCCACAGGAGCAATTTTTTATTTTATTTTTGAACTAGCAAAAGTAAATACAACTTTTAAAAAAAAATCGGCAGCATTAATATAGATGTGACCTTATTCAATTCATACATAATGTATAAGCTGAATTTAAAGTACAATGCTTATAACTTAAGAGCACCTAGAGATGAACAAGAGCTTGACTTGTCATGCATAGCAACTGGATTCTTGGGTTCTTGTTTTCTCAACTCATGGGTGCAACAAACCTAGCCATGTGGACCACTACCCCGTCCACCCCAACCAAATGGACTTAGCAAGTTGTCATAGAGAATGATTTTGAAGTAATGGTGTCGAGGTGAGGGGTATAAGTGGGGTGAAACCTGGGTTCTCAAAGGAGAAGTGTACTTAGTGCATCCAATACTACACCAGGGGTCCATCTTCACCCCAATAGGTCAAGATGCCATTGGACAACTGGGAAGAGGACTATGGTGCATCCCATACTACACTGAGGGTCCATTCTCAATCCCAAAATGATCATGTGGGCCAAAAGGACATTTCCACAAGTGATGAACCTTTCCAAGTTGGTGGATTCCAACTTCTGTCGCCCCTAGCCCACTGGTGATAAGCTTGTCTATCCAGAATGGAGTAGTACTGGACATATACCATCACATGGCCTTGGTGATATTGTTGACTAACCCCTTCTCAATACAAGTAGCACTTGGGATTGGTCACTTTTGTGTTATAGGTGATGGCATGCTAACCCTCTTGATATAATGGTCAGCTTTGGGTTTCTGTCACTGGCATGCTACCGATAACAACCAGCTCAACTGCTCCAATGTCATATCTAGGATAGCCCCTAGCAGTCTTCCACCTCTGCACTATAGTTGAAGGCTAGATAGTCTGTAAGGTATGGCAGTATCTCCAGGCATCTGTCATCGGCATGGTCCAATGACAACATTTTAACTGCTCTGGTGTCTGGAGAATCAAACTCGTGGTCATCTACAAGCTTGGAATTCAGAGGTGTTCTAGCCATACTAGGCTTAAGATGGAGGGCACTCCATGGTGAATTTGAATGGAAATCAGACAGCTGGAGGCATAGGATCACCATACTCAGACTTTTGAACTAGAAGCTATGAGGCATTTTCTCCTAACTGAACAGCATGGACTAAATTGATCACAGGTTGCCAAGAAAAATTACCAGTTCAATTCACAATATGGCTTCATTGGCGAGTTCATTCCAATGAACTATGATCCCCATATGCAATACATCATTTGGTGTCCAATAACTTTGCTGCCCCATAAGGCTGTAGCAGGTTAAATAATTTATTCTTGTTATTATATCAACTTTAGACAATAATGGGATTTTCCTTCCTTTTTCCCTTTTCTTTTTAATTTTGGCAAGGCCATGCATCATTAATAAATTAATAATGCATTTACAGAGAGAGAACAATCAGCATTAAACAGTTGTCTAAATCATGATATATTACTAAAAATTTAGATCGATAATCTCTTTGCAATCAACTTACCTCATAGATAGCCTAAAGAGGAGACTTGGACCAAGAATTTAAAACCAAACTATCTACCCTATGTTCAAGCCTTCAAGGGACTAGTTTGAAAACTGTGAGTGCAATGGAAGACCAGCTTGTTTGGTTAATTCAAGGGCTGCACGTTATTATCATTTTTTATCCTTTTCATCAGATTGTATATGATACATGGCACTTGTAAACTCTTTTATTAACTTATACCCTTATTGCCAAAGTAATCTACTCTTTTCTTTCTATCAGTGGTAGAGTTATTATATTTATGGGAGTTTTTGAAATCCTATTCTGTGATTGCAAAATTTGATTCTATAACTTTCATATCAATAACACCTCTTTGCTATTGGATTTTACATTTTCTGGAAGCATTCAGCTGCCATATAATTTAAAACCAAAGTATCTACCCTATGTTCAAACCTTCAAGGGACTAGTTTGAAAACTGCGAATGCAATGGAAGACCAGCTTGTTTGGTTAATTTAAGGGCTGCACATTATATTATTTTGTGTCCTTTTCATCGGATTGTATATGATACATGGCACTTGTAAACTCTTTTATTAACTTATACCCTTACTGCCAAAGCAATTTACTCTTTTCTTTCTATCAGTGGTAGAGTTCTTATATTTATAGGAGTTTTTGAAATCCTATTCTGTGATTGCAAAATTTGTTTCTATAACTTTCATATCAATAACACCTCTTTGCTATTGGATTTGACGTTTTCTGGAAGCATTCAGCTGCCATATAACTAACCTATCTTCATTTAGTTATGAAGTAGCATAAAGCTAAAACATAAATTTTTGTTCCGATACTTATTAATAAATGCCTTCGTAGGGTTCAGCATGCTTTGGTCCTAGGGCTTTAAGAATGAAACCAAGTAAATTGTAAGATTTTTAAGGCCTCACGCAGTTCTAAAAACGTCTTTGGAACTCATTACCATAAGAAAACTCGAACAAACTAAAGCATTTAGGCACTAGAGATAGGGAAAACTGCAGCTAATCTCTGTATATGCAAATTTAAACAGCTATTTTTAATAGATAACCCAATTAACAGTGCCTAACTTAGTAGGGTAATATTCTACCTATGAAAACGTCCTCAATGTGTCATGCCCAACTCATAATCACGCTTCCAATTTTTCCCTAGCTCTGGTCAACCTCCACACAACTTGACTGCTTTTTTTTCCTGAAAATCTGGATACAGTCACCTATTTAACAAGGTTGTGGGTTTTGGCTTGCTCTGCACCAGCTTTTGCCCTCAACCTGCAATTTGTGGGAGGGGAGAATGGCTGCATTAAAATTTCACTTCATCCTTGTTGGGTCTTTGGCAAAAATGCCATGACCTTGCTTAAATTTTTACTCTATTCTTCATTCTTTCACTTTTATTTATTAATATTATTTCTAAATATCAAATGCTTAGGAACATGTCGAAGTTTGCGTTTGCCAATAAGAATATTATTTTTGTTTGTCGCGCCTTTTGTCGCGCCTTGATAGTTGGTTGAGACGAAGGTGTCCATCACTGACACAGTTATCAACACTCCATCAACATATCCAGAGAAACCATCATCTTGTTGATAATAACTCTTGTAGAATGTCTAGGGGAAGGTGAGAGGTTTAATTGACCATCATCTGGAGTGAGTGACCGGCTAAGGGTTACGACGACTTGCATCGAATGGGGAAATTCGCAATCAAGGAATTCATATAGTTTGACTTGATCCTATGGTTACAAAGGCAGGGTTAATGGGCTTCGGGACTATTCTCAGGACAAGTTGCTAAGTCCACTTTGTTCCACCCCTGAAAAGTGCAAAAGCATTTTAGTTCTCTCTCTCACACACAAGGTTTTAGCAATTGGTTAGTCCAAAATATAAATTAAATACATATAGATATAATCATGTCGTAAACGAAATGAGACCAATTAATTCATAACTTTTAAATGCTAGCAAATTGTAACAGTTAACATATAAAGTGCTAATTTTGAAGTATCAATTGTTAAATCTATACAACCATTCAAAATATCAAGCATAATTACAATTTAATGCTAGGTTTTCCAGTATAGTCCAAATTACGTTGGGACATCAGGCATTTAACACAAAATAAACTATAGAGTTTGCTGGGATGTGGCACCTTCAAAAAGTGAATGCCCACTCCAAGTCTTCAAGACCCTGGGACGTCTGGGACATTGAGGACATCACCATGATCCTCTGAGATGCGTCCCTGTGGAATTCTGCTTAACTTAGCTGTACTATAATCTTCCTTTGGAAATAGGAAGCAATAAATTTGTGATTTATCATTCATTTGTGCAGTCTATGCATGATGATAAAGATCATGAACTGTTTTTAATTTCAACGACAGGTTTCTTTTTATATGGGATGTTTTTTTCCATATTTGTACCCTAAGCAATATCTTTTCTTGAGTGGTATTTGCCTGTTAATTATTAACTGGTTCCCATTTCTCTTAAAGTAAGGTCTTCAGCGTCTTAGTATTTTGAAAGTTACAGGCACAGACCTTTAAAACATTTTTATTGAATATTATAATGAGCTATAATTGTCCTGGTGCTATGTTTAAATCCATACTGTAGTAAAACTCTTGTGATTAGTCCATTGCACTGTAACTTCATTGAATGTTATGTTTCTTTATACACAATTTTTTTTTGCTATATGTGCAGCCAGAGAAGACCGAGGAGGAGGAATTCAACACTGGTCCCCTTTCTGTTCTTATGATGAGTGTGAAAAACAATACACAAGTAGGTTGGTTAGTTAAAGGAAAAAATTATTGATAAGGACTTGGATTGAAAGATCTCTGTTTTAGAGTTTACTGCTACAATTATTGTTTTTATCTGCAAGATTTTTACATCCCACACGGTTAATGTCTCTCCTTTTTCACCACAGGTTCTAATAAACTGCAGAAACAACAAGAAACTCCTTGGACGAGTTCGAGCCTTTGACAGACATTGCAACATGGTTCTGGAGAACGTTAAAGAGATGTGGACGGAGGTCAATGAACTTTTTCATCTTCTTGAACTTTAAGACACTTTTTAATGCATATTCTGGCAATTGAGTTGTACTGATGGACAGCAAAGTTCACAATTTTCCCTATGCATTTAGTTACACTTCCGTTCATTCTAGCTTTGATTCTAATGATATCATTTACAGGTACCTAAGACAGGAAAAGGGAAAAAGAAAGCCCAGCCTGTCAACAAGGATAGATTCATCAGCAAAATGTTCCTTCGTGGAGATTCTGTGATTATTGTTCTTAGAAATCCAAAGTGATTAGCAGTTTTTCTTTTCAATTATTTGAGTGCACACAAGTTCCTGGATATATGGAAGCATTTTTGTAGTGGAAGAGAAATTTCAACGTTAAAATCTTAAATGCTTTTCAAATATCTTGAGGTTGGAAGAAGTAAATTCTGACAATCCCATGTTTTGTAGTACACAGTATGATACTTAAGTTAATAGGAACCTTTGTTTGTCCTCTATTCAATCTAGGGAAGGTTTTAGAACAAGTTTATGTGGACATGAATTTTGTTTTGATTGTTAAAGAGTAAATACCGTTTGGATAAATTGTGCACAGTTGCCATATATTTCCCCTTCCCTGCTCAGATATGTATGTCCGTGTAAGAGATACTGGATAGTGGATATAGACGATACTCCTGGATACAGTTTCCATTCTTCCTCATTCCCCCACCTCACACGTGTTCCTTGTGTTCGCACCCATCTTCACTAGCCCTTCTTTTAAGTCTCTCTGCAATCCATATCTTCACTTTTCCTCTTCCTGATGATGATGATGGGTTTATGAATGCAATTTGAAATGTTGATTAAAAAAGTATATATACAGTTTTTTCCAGAAACAAATCTTGCACATTCAAACACTGTAAATCTAGCAATTGCACTTTGGTGTGCAATGGGTACACTGAAGAGATATGGGAAGTCGATTAAGCAAAATTTTGGTATATTTTTGCATATGTTTATGTTGTACATGAGTTCAATTGGTAGAAAGAAATATAGGGGTAGAGAGCGAGAAATATTGGAGCAGAATTTGTTTGCATGGAGGATTTGTGGTGAGTGTGATTTTGCACTTTAATTCACTTATTATTGATCATCAAAATATCATATATCATCCAAACCTATTCTATAAATTGAATAATTTTAATCCATGGTGAACCTCTTAGTAAGATTTTTGTATGCCCTCTCTACACTAGTTGGACAAACTTACAGGAAAAAATAGCTTCACCATTTTTACTTTATGATAAAATAAAAATTGTTTGCAAGAGGGAGAAATTTTAAAAATTCCTCAATATCACAACCAAATAGTGTAGAGAACACTAAAACAAGTGAATCAAATAGACAAATACCAAAATATATACACATAAGGCTTATGGAACAAACAATCCAATTATAATAGAACTATAAGATGGAATTATGACTAGGGAGGCCATCGAATTGGAGAGAAATCTACCCAAATAAACTTTTATGCACTTCTCTCTAATTTACAAAATGCAAAACCTTCAATTGTAGATTAGCAACTTTTAATGTCATGCTCAATTTCCTCACTCACTTTTCAAGAGCAATCTATTTTCTTATTGACCATTCATCTATTTTCTAAATTAACATGTGTATGAAAGAGTGATATAGAGAGATAAAGAGGGACATGGAAAGAGATAGAAAGATAGGGAGATAGATGGAAAGAGATACTCAAGGAAGGAGGATATGCTTATAGTGAGATAGTTGCAAGGAGAGTTGGAGTGAATAAAACAGAGGGAGATATAGAGAGGGATTGGAGAGAGATAGAGAGAGATAAGGAGATAGAGGTAGAGAGAGATATAGAAAGAGATAAAGTGAGGAGTGAGAGGGAGATTTTTGAAAGTTAAATATATTATTATTAAAAATTCCAAATAATATATATTAAATTCAATTATTCATATATTATTTATATATATTTAATATTATAATTATTAAATTAAATAAAAATAAAATTTTAAAAGGTTTAAAACATATAATTTGTTAGTTATATATTATATTTATTATTTTGAAACTAAATTAATTTTATATATGATAATATAATAATTAATAAAATCTTTAAAATATAAAATATTTAAGAAATTCTAAATATATAATTAACTATTTCTACATTATATTTAAATAATATAAGCAAGGTACTCCATTTCTTTTAAATTTTTATATTTATTTCAATTAAACATTTACATATAGACTAGATAAAACAAATGTACACAAATATTCATTCATTCTATCTATATCTATTTTAATTAATACATATTATATTTATTATTAGATAAAACAAATGTACACAAATATTCATTCATTCTATCTATATCTATTTTAATTAATACATATTATATTTATTATTAGAAATTTTTATTAAGATAAATAATTATGAATTAAATTAAGTCTAATAAATTTTAATTTTTATATTTGTCTTTCCCTCTTTATAGTATACTTGTATTTGGTTCAATGGTTTCTTGTAGGACTCTTAAATAGTCAAAGCACTATATCAAGACATTGGTCTATAGCACGAAGGAGTAGGAGTGATAGAGTTATATATTGTCTTCATGTCATATAGGTGGTTGTTTTTTTTTCTTTTCATTAAGGATTTTGAGTTCTACATGGTGTTAGCTTTTGTTAGTCTTTATTTTGTCTTATGATTTTGTTCTTTCTTTGCTCTTAGCTTTCTATATGAACATATATAGTCATTGGTAGGTGCATAGTTTATATATTATGGGCAATGTTGTTTGTTATGAATTACTATTATCAAGTATTTTGTAATGAGTTTGTGAAGGATAATGTAACATATTTGTTATATAATATGATCTATTTGAATTGTTTGGAAGGATGTGTCTCTTATAAAACTCCTATATTTTTAAAACAATTTAAAAAAAAAAAATCAAATAATAGAAAATGATTATATTAAAAAGAATCTAAATGGACATATAGAAATGATGGACATTTTAAAGTTTGTATAAGTAATATGTTAAATATTAAATATAATAAAATTAAATAATCAAAAAAATTCATATAAAATAATAATAATGCAATTCAACATATCTAAATCACATGAAATTTATTATTATAGGTAGGTTAAAATAAATAAATATTTAGTTATATTTTTATAGTTACAATCTATTCTTGGTTTACAAAATTGTTGACATAATAATCTCGTTGTCTTTAATCTTTTGATTTGAACTTATAGTACATATTCCGAGTCTTTTTGTTTTAATTGTAATAAAATAGCTTGAACATTTATTGAGCATAGTATATATTAAATGTCTATTTTTAAAGAAATTGTAATTGTGTTTGGTTACAAATACATTCACACACTTAAATACCCCATTTCTAAGACAATAATTAGGTAAATAAAGTTTGCTAAGATATAAGAAAAATAATTTTGAATATGTGGACAATAACAATTAGGTGAAAAATGTATGTAATCTCGCCAAACAATTTAAGCCACTATCCATATAAAAGTAATCAATCTATACCCCACAAAATATCTAGAATATAAACATGTATATAAAGTGACCAATATAATTTGATTGATACTTATATATTTTTTAATCTTTATTAAAGGTGAGATGGTTTGAATAATAATAAAAAGGTAATATAGTTTGACCAACCATGTTTACTGTATTCAAGACTATGCATTGATAATTAAATTCTTTACTTTACTTGTTGCGAATGCAATTTAATGTATGTATATATATTACCAAGCCATGCATATATTGTAACTTTTATTTGGCTATAGATAAACCCCAACATAAGGTATTTTGAATAACACATTTTATATCTGCGTTCTAGAATTTAAAACGGGTTTTGCGTTCGAGATTGTGGAAGTTGCGTTCAAGACTGTGGTGTGGTAGCTACGTTCGAGGCTGTGGTGGATATTGCTTGCTTTGTTGTTTTTCCTTGACCATGGGCCCAGAGCAACTGTTGGTAGGAAAGGTATTTTGAATAACACATTTTATATCTGCGTTCTAGAATTTAAAACGGGTTTTGCGTTCGAGATTGTGGAAGTTGCGTTCAAGACTGTGGTGTGGTAGCTACGTTCGAGGCTGTGGTGGATATTGGTTGCTTTGTTGTTTTTCCTTGACCATGGGCCCAGAGCAACTGTTGGTAGGAACAGGTTTGCCTTTTCCTTACTTTCTTGTGTCGTTTATTTTAATCTTTTTCATTTCTTTTGTCTCTTCAAATGACACTTTGTATTTGACATTACATTGCATTACTTCAACTTGGGGTCTGCAAAACCTTCTTTGACCTTTCTCTTTAAACGACTCTCTCTTTTTTGGAATCTATTTCAATCGACAATGTTGGGTTCGAAAATCTTTCTCAAGCTTTCTATTGGGGTTTGAAAAACCTTCTCACACTTGCAAGCTAGGATTAGGGTAACCGCGGGCTATCAATAAAACAGAACAGTGCTGATTCATATCAAACAAAAATAGGGTTTGGTACACTTTCTCAAACTTGCAATTGGGGTTCGTAAAACCTTTTCAAATTTGCAAACTGGGGTTTGGGTAACCACAGGTTACCTTAGTTAGAACCATCAATGAGTGAAATGGTGCAAACAGTTTCACGAGTGCTTGGTGAATATCGGATTACTAGGTTTCATGATTACTAGCATTTTGACAGTTCAAATAGCTATGACAGAGCAACAATCAGGTATAACAGTGGTGGAGTAAATAAGATCTTATAATAAAGTACTACAACAAATGACAACTTGAAAGCAAAATAAATTTTTCAAAGAGATGGTTTAGTACAAAACCCTATTTCTGGTATGTTAAATATGGTCACACAATCACTTGTCATAAACAGTCACAAAATCCTTGTGCATTTTGAAACCAATATTTTGGGCCAGGTAAAAATTGCCTTACTAGGCAATACTGGTAAATGGCTTCGGGTCAATGCCAGATAGTTCAAAGGCATTCTAAAACGCAGACTTGCCCGTCTGAATTGGGCACATGAAAGGGAAAAACATTGCCAGAGGGTCAATAAACAAGGGGTAAGGTAAAAGGGTGGCTTCAAGTTGCCCCCTCCTTCCTATTTAGATGGCGACAACCTTCTGTGTGATAGTAGTAAATTTGTTGACTCTGTCTTTTTCAGCCGTACTTCTACACCTCTCACTTGGAAGTTTGTTATATGTGCAAGAATTATTGATGGCCAAGGAGAGGTTAGAACTTCTAGAGGCTAAAGAGAAAGAAAGAGACCTTAAAATACATGTTCTGGCTGCAAAAAATAAATCTTTGGCATACATTAACAATGCTCTAAAAGAGCAAATTTTACTGTTGCAAAAATCACTCTCAACTGGGCAACTTGAATGACAAAACACGAAGGACGAATGGTAGAATATGCACGTTAAATGGCAAAATGTGAAAGTTTCAATGGAAGCAAATAAAGTTTCAGCAGATGCTGAGGCATTTCATGATAAAGAGGAATTGATATACCATGCTAGTATGTTAAGAAAGGCAGAATTGTAGAGGAAAAAAGTAGTTTCACAGAGGTTACCAAAACTTGGGATAAGAGTACTAAACACTCTGCTCATATGGGTGTGGAAGCAAATACTCACATAGATCATAACAAAGAGAGAGAGATCAAAGAAAGGCAAGTCAGGGTATCTAACATAATTATCAAAGGTGTAAAAGATTATGGTGAAGGTGAACACACTCTTGATTTAACAAGAGACTTTCTAAGTGAAGTGCTGCTTTGGCAAGGTCAAATCTGCCAAGCATGGAGGGTTGGCAAGTTATCTGATGAAAGGGATAGGCCATAAAATTCGTTATGTCTAATATTCATGACAAACAAAATCTATTAAGCAAGAAACAACTCTTAAGGGGTTCTCGTTTTCTTCTAGAGGAAGATCTAACTATGAGGTAATAAGAAGAGAGAATGGTTGAAGTGGCAAAAAATAGAACAACTAGAAATGAAGGAAAAAGGGCATGGCTGTTCAAAGGAAAAGAAGTTATTGCCCATTTTGGTCACCTTTCCAATGTAGAGTAGCAAGTGGGCAATAAACTCTTCGATAGGCAGCTATACGACAAGGTCAACATTCACTCATAGGGATGAAAAATCAACTTTGAGTCTTCCTCATCAAAACAAATAGCAATTAAACTTAACTAAGGTTTCTTTAAGTTTAGTATGTTGGAATTTCGAAGGTTATCTTTGGAGACGTGGGCCTGGGTTAGGGCCTATTGCAAAAGGCAAAGACATTATTTGTCTCATAGAGACACATGAGCACGAATGACTTAAGACTCCCTTGTTTGAAGGCTATTGGAAGTTGGCAGTGTGGAATGAGGTACTGCGAAATGGTAAAGGCCATGGAGGTATTATGGTTCTAGTGAAAGAAAAAAGACGTGTCACTCAGTTGGAAAAGGTAGACTCTAATAAACAGTTCACATGGTTCAAAATCATGGAAACTAGTAGTCTTCTCAGAATTGTAGCATGTTATTTTGCCCCTCAAGTCTCTAAAAATTAGAAAAAGTGTGGTTTAGATCACAAAGACCCTTTTGTAGCTTTAAAAAAGGATGTTGTGTTTTCGCAGCGAGGGGATGTTCTCCTTGTCGAAGATTTCAATGCTAGAACATCAAATGAGCAGGCTAGTACACTCAACTATAAATAAAATTCTAATCCTATTTGGCTCATAGAAAAGAGAAAACATCAGTGGGAAAGAGTCTCAGAAGATGCTAAAGGATGCAATCATTTGTGGGAAGAATTGATCACTTTATGTGGCACATTTGATTTAATAATTTACAATGGTTTGTCTAGATGGTCAAAGTCGGGCAATTTCACTTGCAACACTTACAATGGTGCAAGCGTGGTTGATTATGCAATCTATTCGCATAATTTATTTGAGAGAATTGAGGGAGTTGTGATTGGGGAATACATATGGGATCTCAAATCTGATCATAGATCGTTGTACATAAATTTGTTATGGGCTGAAGAAAAGCAACTTGGGGCAAAAACTCAATGCCCTCAACAATCACTTTCATAGGACAAAATCCTTTTGACTTTAGAAAATGGTAACATCTTCAGGGTTACGCTTGAGAGACTTTGCAAGGGGTAGAAAATGCATGTGCATGATGTTAATAGCCATGCATTAACAAAGCTGATCCACGGGGCTCTTTCAAAGTACAAAAGATCAAGGAAAAGAAAGTCTGAAACTAACTGTTTTCTAGTTAATGCGTGGTTTGATAAGGAATGTAAAATGACTAGGAGAAATTTAAGAGAGTCAAATAAAACAAACTTTGACATTAAAGCCTACAAGCAGATTCTAAAGAAGAAAAAAGTTGATTTTATGATCACAAGGCGAGAGGAGCTAATTTTCCTTGGAAAAAATAACCCCAAGCTATTTTGGAAGGAGCTTTGACCAAGAAAGAAACAAACTGAAAATAATATCACAACCACTCAGTGGTTTGATTATTCTAGGAAACTTTATGAACAGGAAGGTGAGGTGGACCTGCCACCCTTGGTCAACAATACGAAAAATCTTTCCACCATGGAAGAAGTCAAGATAGGTATGAAGAAGTTAGGTGTTGGTAAGGGAAAAGACTAGGTGGAGCTTCAAGAGGAGTATCTCAAGTGGGGCATGACATCGCTTGCTCCTCACATTATGAAGATCTTCAACAATATCAACCAGCAAGGGTTCCCTAAAGATTGGATCATTAGTCTTAAAATACCTTTTTTTAAGAGCGATGACGTCAATAACCCCTCCAATAATAGAACAATAATGATTAATCCTTTGTTTGCAAAACTATTTGGCAACATGATAGAAAATAGAATCAACAAATGGGCTGCAGAAAACCATAAACTTGCTAAAGGGCAAGCTGGTTTTAGGCCAAAACACTTGACAGTTGATCACTGTATCACTCCGAGGCACATTATCGAAAAAAGGTGGGAGAAAAAAGATGAAGATTTTCATTTCTTTGTTGATTTAAAAAAGGCTTTCATTTGGCTCAGAATGGAAGAGTTGGGGATACCTATATATCTCAGAGGTGCTGTTCATAAGATGTACGAAGAGGTGAAAGTCAAAATAAGAACTTCAACCGATATTTTAGAATGTTTTAGGTGTGATATCGGGGTCAAACAAGGTTGTCCTCTATCACCTTCTTTATTTGGCTTATATATTGACAAGCTGGAAGAGTGGTTAAACATGCATAATGGTGAGGGTATCCAATTGGGAGTATTTGTTATAAGGTTGCTCCTTTATGCAGACGATCTCATTTTGATTGCCAAGTCTGCCTATGGTTTACAAGAACATTTATTTGTCCTTGAGCGCTTTTGCAAAATGGTGGGAATGCAGGTCAATATCAGGAAGACTAAAGTCATGGTTTTTTCTAATAGTAAAAAATCCAAATCAACATAAGTTTTATTTTGAAGGAAATATACTTGAGGAAGTTGTGGAGTACAAATATCTTGGCATTGACTTCAACAAAAAACTAAGCTGGGAAGGTTGCAGAAAGAAAAGAATGTTAGGAGGATGGAAAGCATTTTATGCTCTTCAAAATAGGTGTAGAGAAGCTGAGGTTTGGGATTGGAATACTTCTCAAATTCTGTTTGGTCTTTTAGTTTTTCCGATTGTCCTTTATGGGTGTGAATTACAGGCCAACAACACTTCAACCTCACAATGGAAGCAAATTGAGGGAATTCAAAAGCATTTGATCACTAGCAAGTTCAAAATCAAAAGCAATGTCTCATATGATATCACGCTAAGTGAAATGGGGGTTGCCCCTATTGAGGCACTTGCTATGGTGCGTCTCATAAGCTATCTAAAAAGAACTGAACAAATGGAAAAAGTTAGATTGCCTAAAGTAGTCTTCAATGATATATTGTGCAAAAGAAAAAAAGACGTGGATGCAAAACATCAAGTGGATGAGTAAATGGAATATCCATTTTAATATGTGTCCCACAAATAACAAAGACATAAAGGTCTTCGTTATAGATAAATTCTACAAGAGGAATTGGGAAAATGGGCTTGGAAGGAAGAAAATTTATTATATCAATGAGTTCAATCCCACATGCGATCAACTTCAAAAAATGTACATCGGGGCCAACATTTCATGATGAGCTAAAATTCTTATTGCTTAGCTGAGAACCAACTCTCATCAACTTCATTGTGAGCTCGGGCATTGGAAGAGGCTTGGGAAGAGAGAGTTTGCACTTTTTGCGATTTTGGGAACGTGGAAACTGAACAACATTTTATTTTAGAATGTGATGCTTACAAGGACAGCAGGGACACATTTTTTAATATTTTATCTGATTTCTCTTGGCATAGCCTATTCAACAAGGAGTTACTAAAGTTGGTTTAATTTGGCATGGACGTTAAAAATTATCTATCTATCTATCTATCTATTATGCTAAGGGCGCTTCTACGATAAATAGTTTATTTAAATTCTAATTACTTGCGTGAATGACATGGAAATATTTAAGATAACCAAAATTATGTAAGGAAAACTCAAAGCAACAAGCATCTTTCTAGCTTTGTTTCTTAAAATGAATTTTATAAATTCATTAAGTTCATTTTTCATTTGTTTTAAACCATAAATCCCTATGTTGCATTGTACGATGAAAATCTATGGCAAAAAAGAGAGTTAAGTACTTTTAGCCCTCCATTTTCTTATAGTGAAGCCTTGGTCTTTATAGGCAAAATTTATGCACCTGATTTTTTTTAAAATTCTCTACATTAGTTTTGTAAGAGTGTCGTGTAGGCTTCTTTTGCCTCTTAGCCCCTAAATCTGTAGAAACCCCGTTTAAGAGGGATTGGCGAAAAGATTGTAGTGATGAGCATGAGGCTATGCGTGGTATATAAGTTTAATATTGTAGATCAAAGATTTCCATTTGCATGAATTTGTTCCTCATTCTGTGTTTTGCAAATACTATCGAGTGATGTGAGGTGGAAAACCAAAAAAACTACGAATGAGAATTAGGGCAAAATCAACAGTGGAGATGACTTGCATCATGATTCATAGTTTCTCAAATAGTCTTAGGCAGGGGTTCCATGAGGGGGGCTTAAGCTCTATTTTAAAAGAAGAAGTGGTCTCATGGAAAAAAATATTTTTCTTGCTATGGGATTATTTGGAATATTTTCCAAAATAAATAGAACCTTTAAATCTCCCTCGAAAAGTAGTTTTTTACAACAAACAACATTTTTTAAGAGTGACGTGCCTCCTGAAAAATATATCTTTTTTGCTATAAATGATAAAAAATCAATTATTTCGAAGTTTGGTTTGTAACATCAATATCCAGTGCATGGAGTTAGTTTGATAGTGATATGTTGAATATTTTTTATTTTATTAAGTTTTGAAGTTCAAATAATTATAGTTTAGACATAGGTGTACACTTGAACACATAACTTGTTCTATATATATCGTAATTCATTTTTTTTGTTAGAAATAAGACATCAATACCTAGGGCATAGATATTTTTTCATAATTTTTTTGAATTAGTTTACTAATTTTCCCAATGTGTTGAACAAAAAAGTTCACGTTCACTAAAAAAACAACATTTTGTAAAATTTAAAAAACAAGATCATAAAAAACTCACAATGTAATAAAGTCATAGTTGTTGGAAAGCTTGCTTCGAGCACTACCATCCTGTATTTTTTTGGGTTGTCAAGATTCTTTCACTTGAGCATTGAACCAAAGGTTTCAAGGCCAGATTTTCTCAGAATTCTGAAGAGATTGGGGGAGAGATACCTAGAAAGGGGGTTCAAATGAACACCCTTTCAAGTGAAGGGGGTTTGAACAAACCCACCGCAGTTTGTTCGAACCCATGTTCATACGAATATGGAAGGCACAAACAATCGCAAAACCGTAAAAAAAAACATTTAAATAGGGGTTCGCTCGAAGGGGGGTTCGAGCGAACCCCTTAAAGCATAATATTCTATTGAGTTTGAACAAACTTAATTTTGGGTTTGGGTTCATTCGAACTCCACCGTGAAATATGGTTTGTTCGAACCCCCCTGGGTAGTTCGAGTGAACACCACTAGTTCGTATGAACCGCCCTAATCTTTTTTCCCACACCTGCGATTTTCCTTCGTGGGTAAAAGTGGGAACCACTGTTGTGATTCAACCCAAATTCAAAAGGGAGGTCGGAAAATAGGATAAGAATAGGCTCTGAAAGGGGACAATGACTAAAAAGGACACAAAGAACCTGAAACACATGACCAAAAAGTCTTATTTGCTGGGCAAGAGAGTTACACCAAAATCCTAGCTAAGGACACATAAAATTAAAATAAAAACAAGGACCAACAAAAACAAAATAAAAAAACCGTAACTAAAAAAGGTAGGCAAGGGATTTCTACCTAAAAAAATATACCTCATTGATTTATGCATATCCATTAATTGGTTGAGAAAAATAAATCCCATGATGAGGACACTAGCATGTGCAGATATTTTGTTCGAGATTATGTACCCAAATAGCCACTGTTCATTAAATTTTTTAGATTCGAGAGCTGAATCCAATTCTTCTTCTATGTAACTAATCACCTCCTTTTGGATGAGTTGAAGTATTAAAGTTTTAGGTTTTCCAATGTCTCTTTGTCGATTCCGATCTTTTTCACCATCATTTGAAAACTTTTGCTCTCCTTTTGGAATTCAATTTTCTCAATTCGAATGTCTTTAGTTGAAACTGAGATAATTTACTGAACTTTCATTCTCTTCGGTTCCAACTATTTAGTGCATATCAGCTGATTATAATTGTCCAAGAACATAAAATCTTCTATTAATGTTGCTCTTAAATTCATGATTCAAATGAAAATAGTGTGAGAATCTTTGATCATTAAGTATTAGGTTGTTGAGGAACTCAAGACCATGATCTACTTCTACATGTTTATCCATGCAAGGATTCATCAACATTTCTATCAATTCTTCGAGTTATACATATCCTTTTTTGTCATCTTTGAACCAATATTTTAGACAACTCATCTCACTAAAAATACCATTTCCATGCACATCCCTTGTCTGACTCATAACATCTCTATTTGAAATCTTGCTCACTAATGTGTGACTTTCTTTACAAGCTATCTCTTTGCAACTCCAAAAATCATCCTTGGCACAGGTTTTCTGGTATTCATCAAAAGGGGGTAACTTAGAAGATTCTTTACTAGGAAGGAACCAAAAATGAGAGTTGAATGGGCTCATACTTTGAATATCAGACATTAGAAACCTTTCCTCAAATAGGAAAGATAGGTGAGTAGGAAAATTCTCCCCATTAGGAGAATGTCCACTTGGAATCTTAGGGTTCAAAGAAAAGATATGATTATTACAAAATTTCCATTGCCATATTCCTTCTTTGTCCTCTTTTCTTTTGAAATCTATGCTTTGTCTTAAAATTTTCTGATCTAGATTCTTGTGGGAAGACAAGATGATTTCATCATAAAAGATGATTAAGGGTGTCTATGAGTCCTTTTTATATCTTGGCTATAAGACTTTACATCAAAGACAACATCACTTGTAGGTGAAGAATTCTCATTTACATCATCATTTTTTACCTAGTTTTCTCCTTCTGTTTCTAACAATAGAGGCAATGCTTCTATAGAGGTAGACCTCATATTACCACAAAAATTCCTCAGGAGACTAATTGGTGTAGACTGCTCTTTAATCATGTTCCCAACCATCCCTTTTGAAGGTTCAAATGATTGTGGTTTCTAAATATCAAATTCTATAAGCATTTGGTCGAAATGGAAAAAAGGTGACTTCATTTTTATTTGCAAAAATAAATATGTCATGTGGGCTATTATAGATTCTCTTTTCTTCACCTTTATCATCAAAGGACTCGGTCAACAATTATTCAAATGATGAACAACCCCTAGTTCTTTCCATTCTTTCGATATTCACCTCATCAAATCCTAGGAAATCATCATAAAAAACAAAAACTTTCTTTTTTGAACTGAAATCGACATTTGTATTTGTAGATAAATATTTTCCCTTTATAGGATTCGTTTGATCAAAATCAAAGGTAAATATTTCTACTTCAGGGGATGAAAACCAAGATAGAGAATTGTTCGTACCTTTTCTTATACCATCTGGAACACAGTTGACCTAAAAAATATGTCCACTTTTGTCCACTATCGCACATAGGAAATAATCATCTAAACTTTCTAGGCTCCAATTGGAAATACAAACGACGTCTTGTTCTTCAGGTGATAGCTCTTTCCTAGGAGATGATTTTGAGCTATAAATAGTGATTTTTCCCTTCCACTTGCTCATTTGCATTGTTCTGAGTTCTTGGAGATCATTGTGAGTCTTTTGCTTCTCTGCGAGTATTTGATCATCATGGCTGGCTTTAGGGTACAAGTGTACTTGTTTGAGCGAGTATGTTCGTATCAGAGACCACCGAGGATAGGAGACATGGTATGATTCCCAACGTTTTCTCTATATTTTCCTTGTTTTTGTCAAGTTTTCCAAAATTTTTTTAAAGCCCTAACTTTTAAGCATTGCACAATCTCCTGTCGATGTTTATCTTTAATGTACCACATAAGCCATAAACATACCACATTCACATATGTGTTATGCATAGGTCACAAGTGTTATGCATTCATCTTTCTTTTTTCGCATTAGTGCTAATTGTTATGCAAAAGTGTCTATTGTAACACATTCATTGTAAATAAGGTTTTTCTTGTCATGCATATGTTGATTTTTTTATTGCGTTGTCTGATATCTGACGTTTTCTATATGTTTACTGTGTAGGAGAATATTGAAGTACTATACTGCTGACATAGTAGACTCAGTGGTCTTGATCTTCAAGACCAGTTACTTGATGAGGAGGATGCGCATATCCGACATCTGGGATTATATCATATTTTACATTTGCCAGAGATTATGACCAACATGGCCTTGATTATTGCGTTAATGGAGTGGTGGCATTCCGAGACGTGTACCTTCCATCTTCCTATTGGTGAGGCATCTATTACCTTAGACGATGTTTGGTGTATACTGCATATTCCCATCCATGGTATGAGAGTTGTATATGATCACAATGATGGCGTCGCTAGAATGATTGCCCTTTTTGAGTGTGAGGAGTAGGATTTGCAGATTGGTGGTCACTATGATATCTCGTGGGCTTGCTTGGACTATGATGATCTTACTATAGTATTGTGGAGTATCGTAGGTGTTTTGCTTATCCTTGATAGGAAAGGTCATGGATTTCCAGTTGGATGGGGTAGAGTTCTCCATGATATTATTGTTCATCAACGAGTGTATGCTTGGGGTCCTTGTCTCTTAGCCATGGTTTATTATCAAATGCACAACATTGTTTACTTGAGATACCAATCAGTTAGTTGTGGCATGACATTGCTCGAGACTTTGGGCTTGGGAGAACATTTCTATCTCGAGGCCAGTTATTCATGTTGACTTGCAGCTTGAGGAGCCATATGCGTACACATATACACCTGGGATTAGACACAGGGGGTCGAGTAACACCGTAGTATCCCTACTTGTTTGAACTCATTAGACTCACATTTTATTATTGGTTGTTTTCAGTGGATACATTACCATGATATATTATTCAGATTTTTATGACATTATGCTTTAGCTAGAGATGAGATGTATAATTTATTTGAAGTATTTCAATACTTGTGATTTATGGCATTTTATGGATTATTGCTATGTACTGACATTTTACTTTACTTATGCAATGTGAAATTATATGTTGTGTGTTTGCGAGTGTATTGGATGCAAGGAGACGATTTTCCTTCATTCATTTCGGTGAGACAGGGAACGTCGCGATTCTTCTTCATCGGTGTGTATGCCGTGTTTTTTATATTTTATATATATGCATGTGTGGTTCGGTGATGCAGATTATTGCAGGTACAATTATCATGTAGGTACGGGGTATCGTCTCCACCTGGCTTCACAGGTCTGAGCGTGCCTTATATTTTCCGATGGAAGTGGAGGAGATAGTAGTTGATCCTATTTTACTTAGTTACACTCGTATGAGTGTCGTCAGTTGGTCATCTTGTTAGTTTGTTCGGCCTTCATATTTTGTCGTTTGATCTTTTTATGAGTATTTGCTTGAGTTTTGTTTAATTTGAGTGTTTAGTGGATTAAACTAATTAATTAATTAAGTTTATGGAATTATCTCATAGTTGTATTGTTTATGCATTGAGATTATAAATTTAGTTAATTAAAAGAAATTATTAAATTAAGTTGCAAGCTGCATGATATTAGAAATATATTTTTATTTAAATAAAAAAATAAATTAGATTAATTGTATTTATTATTTTCTAAAGTTATAATTAAATAAATGAATAAAAGGATTAATTAGAATTAAAATATTGTTTTAATTCTTTATTTAGAAAATTAATTAATGTGCATGAGAAAAGAAAAGAAAGAATGATGTTTTTTTTTAATTATTGCATGTTAGCTTATCTTTGGTGATAAATCTAGAAAATAAAATAAAAATTACTATTATTCTAAATTTAGGTTTTTTATGAAAAAGCTATTGAACCTAGAATTTTAGTTTAAATAGGGGTATAGGTCTTTATTTTAGTGATATAGGAACAGGTCAGGAATTTTAGGTGAAGGAATTTATTGGAAGCTTATTGAAAAAGTTAGCGCGCTTCTACAAATTTCTTCCAGGAAAGCTATACCAGGTTGGATGAATTCTTAGTTGTGGGTTTTTAGTAAATATTTCTATTTTTCTCTGATTGTTGTGTGTGTGTAAAATTATTGTTGAATACAAACCCTCTTCTGGTGAATTCAAGTTTTGTTTTAAATCCATGCCTAGCGTGTTTTTCTAGTTTATGGGAAAAATGTAATTTTGAGAACATTGAGAAAATTATTATGGAAAAATTATTCTCTCTGGTTTGATTTGTTCTAATAGTCCTTTAAATAAATCTTTGTGGTTTCTTAGAAATAAATTTAATTATGAATTAACTTTATTGGATTATCTAAATTTAAAAAAAAAAAATGTTTGAAATAAATTCTGTGAAGGAGTTTCATTGTATAGGAAAATTTTAAATTCTATGGAAATTCTATAAAATGATTTTTTTAGGTATTTGGAAATTAATTTTTAAAAATATTAAAAAAAAAAACGTATAAAAAAATGGTAGTGGTAAAACTACCTACGGTAGCAACCGCTACCAGCGGTAGTACACAGTACTATCGACGGTAGCAGTGCTACCAGACGGTAGTACTAGCTACCGGCAGTAGCTTGGGCTACCGTGCCAAGGGCCAAAAAAATTATAATGTTTTTTTTTTAATTTTAAATTATTTCCTTATCCCCCTGTGCGTACTGCGATATGGTCGTTTCGGGTTTCGTACCTAGGGGCTGGGTAAATAGAATAAATTATGTGATATTTTTATATATGTATATAAATAGATATATGTGTATATATATATATATATCTTTATGGGTATTATATTATTTTAAATGTTATTTAATTATTGGTTATGAGTTGATATATATATATATATATATATATATATATATATATATATATATATATATATATATATATATATATATATATATATATATATATATATATATATATATATATATACGATGTATATATATAAGTATGCATAAAATTATATCATAGTCATAAAATCAGTTTACAGCTTTGAATGTTCAGAAAAAAGCTTATAATTTTTATAATTGATAAATATGTTGAAAATACATTAGGAGAATTATTTCTATTTTAAATCTTTTTGGACAAATGACAAAACGGATGTTTTGTATTAAATAGTTGTATTTTCTTATTATTTGGAAAATCTTTATTTGCAAGTAATTTATGCTTTGGCTGTTTTAAGAAAAGATTGCCTATGTTAGGATCTTGTGTAAATGGTGCTTTTAGTCAAGCTTAAATTTCATTAGTATTCTAGTTGAATTGTCATTGTGTCCTATGTTATTATTTCTCCTTGACCAGGTGTTGTTGTATAACCTTTTGATATGAGCCATTGTGTGTTTTTGTCCGAATGGTCAATCTTGGGTTACTGATTGTGTATATTTCACCTGTGCTTTGTCAAGATTGGTTATGGTTGTCTGTTACGCCATAGAGTTCTCGTAGTGAGACATTTCCTGTTAGTGTCCTATGTGAGAGAGTGGCTTTTGAGCGGGGGCCGTGCCTGAAGTGGATGACAGGATAACCCATCGAAAGTTAGTTAAAAAGTGATAACATAATAATATATTGGGGGGGGAGTGAGATAATTATTAATTAAGATAAGTGTACCTCGTGCATGGGTGAGTGCTTGTACAGGGCTCATACTGTTACGAGAAGGCCTGGAATGGCAAACTTACCACCTTGTCTTCACAAAAGGATTGGTAGGGTTCGCATGAGACTTAGTTGGAACCGGAGGCTCGGGAGAGGTTACCAGGAGAAACCTAGGATGGGGGCCGGGACCTATGGAGGCTGTACCATGGTAACCATCAAGCTATGCGATGACACTCTCTTCTTAGAGTCACTTGTGTTTTGTGAGTTGAGTTACATGGATGTTTGTAGAGTCTTGTAGTCCTTTTGTACTTGTCTTACTTTGCTTGCTTGAGGGTTTTCTACTATCTCCTAGCACGATGGGGTGGTTCTATTTCAGGATCACATGGTCGGATGGTAGTGCCAGTTCCCATAAGATGTTCTAGATTGTATCTTCAGGTGAGGAAAGGCTTCACCGATGTTTCTTGGTTCGTGGTTTATGTACCAGCTCTTGTTCGAGATCATTGTTCAGTTGAGACCTTGTGGTCATTGTATCAGACTTTTACGTAACCTTGATATTGTAACCTTATAATTAGTGGCATTATTGGAAGCCATGTATTTATGGATATTGTAATATTATGTCAGTGGAATGTATGTTATTGTTTTGATCTTATGTTTAAATGGTTTATGGAAATTGGATATATTGGAGTACTTTAATTTCTTCATTATGGAATTTAGATGTATGTGTAGTTTTAAACTTAAGCATTCAATTTATCTAATTAAATGGATTAACTGTGGTGTTAATATAATCTACAAATTTAGTCTTTGTTGGTTACCCTTGGGAAAACATATGTTAGACTTCCGCTGTGTTTTAAATGTGCAATGGTTTTAGTTAGTGCACTTAGTCTTTAACAAATTTTTTTTTATTTCACCCTTTAGTTGCCTAGTTGTGTTGTTTTCCTTTAGGGTTCCTAGCGGGGCATTACATTTAGTATTAGAGCCCAAGTTTCAACACTGGGTACTCTGGGTTTGTAGTGTGCCTTTCTGTTGACCATCTTGCTTAGGTCATAAATGTTTGTATCTCTCTTGCCTTATTCTTGCTATGGATCTGAACGGTTTTCTCTTTTATGGTACCAGGTCATGGCTAGGAAAGCTAGAGGAGGTGGCCGTACGGGTGGTTGCAAAGGAGGCAGAGGTGGAGGATGGGGCCATTGTTCTGACCATCACTGTCCTTCACCACCACCCACTCATGAGAGTGTTGAGTCGGAACAGTCAGTTTATCAGGAGCAGGAACAATCTATTCATCAGAACTCTCAGCATGCAGGAGAACATGTTCCCGAAAGGGAAGAGTTGAGACAGATGTTTCAGGAGGTTCTGGCTAGGTTAGGCCAAAGGACTAAGTTTGAACAACCTATTCATGCTTTGGTTAATGAGCCGTTTCAACAGGTTCCAGAGGAGAGAGAGAGAGAAAGATCACCAAGGAGAGGGGAGATTCCAGCTGTCCGAGATCCACCTTCCTTGGGTCACATAAAGGACTTGATGAGGTCCAATCCTCCTTACTTTGATGGTATGGGTACTGGTCTTGAGGCATAGACCTAGCTTATCGGCTTGGATCAATGTTTCGCTATGTTTTCATACAACAACAACACCAAGGCGAGATGTACTATTATGCGTCTCAATAAATTTGCTTCAATCTGGTGGAGATTAGAGGAGGAGAAGATCAATGTATGCATTAACACCATCACATGGGAACTATTTCTGGAGAGATTCAGGGCACGATTTCTCTCACCCCAGTGGAGGCAGACTCGAGCAGATGAGTTTTATGCCTTGCATCAGTATGGGATGATAGTAGACCAGTATGAGCACAGGCTTTGTGAGCTCAAACAATACGTCGGAATTGGTAATGATGAGGCTATGCTTGTTCAACATTTCCTGAGAGGTTTGAATGACCGTATCAGTGGAGGTGTGAGGGTATTTGAGCCAGCTTCAATGGAGATAGCTGTGGCAAAGGCCAGATTAGTTGAGCTGAACCTTAGTCGTGCACTTGGTGGTTAGACAAGTGTGCAGATAGGAAGTGCACCTACCAATGGAAATAAAGCTCGAGGAAATCAGTCCCAGTCAACTACACCATTTAGAACTGCTCAAGCACCTGCTAAGAGTGGGCAACAACAACAGCAACAGTCAAAACCAAAACAGTTCTAGGGCCAACAAGGTGGCAATTCTCAATATAAGAAGGGCAGGAACTGGCAGAGGGGCAAACAAGGCCCTACTGGGCAGGCCTCACAGAGTGCATCTCACGCCCCTAGCCAGGGAAGTTTCTAGCAATCTAGTGGATCGACAGGTAATAGAGGAGCTTGCTTCTCTTGTGGGCAGTTTGGTCACAGAGCTGCACAATGCCCTCAAAATTTCCACAACATAGGTAGTCAGAGGCCACCAGCATCTGAACCTACAGTAGGAGATGCAGGGAGATCCCATAGAGTATTTGTAGTGGTAGATGACCGCCAAGCTGATCATTAGGGTACAATCATTGAGGTAGTAGGTATGTTGCATGGAACCCCTATCTCTGTACTTTTTGATTCTGGACCTTCTGATTCTTTTATTTCTTCATCCATTGTGGAGCGGTGCAGACTTACATCTACTAAGCAGGTGGATAGGTGGCAAGTAGAGTTGGCTACAGGTGTCTGTGTTTCTGTAGATGCCTTTATTCCCAGTTGTGAGTTGAAACTAGGAACCATAGTTACTTCAGTTGACCTTCGGGTTATTCCTTTGGGCTCTTATGGAGTTGTATTGGGGATGGATTGGCTATCATCTCATAGTGCTCGGGTTGATTGTCGCAAGAAGACATTAGTGTGTTTAGATGACCTTGGCAGAGAAGTGGAGATTGTTGGAGTACAAAGGCCGATATCCCTATGTATGATCTCCTCTATGCAACTTAAGCGGTGCATGCATAGAGGATGTCAACTTTTTGTAGTCACTCTTGAGGAATTGGATGAGTTAGAGAGGCAAGAAATCACTCTTGATAGTCACCCTATTATTAGAGAGTATGCTGATGTGTTTCCATTGGATATTCTTGGTATGCCTCCAAAGCGAGACATAGACTTTCATGTCGATTTGGTTCCTGGTGCAGAACCTATTTTGAGAGCTCCATATCGGATGACTACTCAGGAGTTGAGTGAATTGAAATTGTAGATAGAAGAATTATTGGCCAAGGGATTCATTCGTCCTAGTGTTTCCCCTTGGGGTGCGCCTGTTATCTTCGTTAAGAAGAAAGATGGTTCTCTTCGGTTATGCATTGATTATTGACAGCTGAATAAGGTAACCATCCAGAATAGATATCCATTGCCTCGTATAGATGACCTTTTTGATCAGGTTAAGGGAGCCAAGGTGTTCTCTAAGATTGACTTGAAGTCTGGATACCATCAGTTGCGCATTCAGGATGTAGACATTCATAAGACAACGTTTCATACTTGTTATGGTCACTATGAGTTCACAGTGGTGCCATTCGGATTGTCGAACGTGCCTTCAATTTTCATGAGCTTAATGAATGGGGTTTTTTTCACCTACCTCGATCATTTCGTCATTGTATTCTTGGATGACATTCTGATTTATTCTAGATCTATGGAGGAGCATGAGGGTAACTTACATCAGGTACTGCAGTGCTTAAGAGAAAATCAACTCTATGCCAATTTAGCAAAGTGCGACTTCTTCCAGATTGAGGTGAATTATCTTGGTCATGTGGTTTCAGGAGAAGGTATATCTGTGGATCCTTCAAAGATCCAAGCCATTATTGATTGG
This sequence comes from Cryptomeria japonica, assembly GCF_030272615.1. Classification (NCBI taxonomy): domain Eukaryota; kingdom Viridiplantae; phylum Streptophyta; class Pinopsida; order Cupressales; family Cupressaceae; genus Cryptomeria; species Cryptomeria japonica. The sequence goes on along the minus strand of NC_081405.1, from coordinate 338,193,619 downwards.
CCAATGCCGACTAACGTTTCAGAAGTTAGGAGTTTTATGGATTTGGTCGGATATTACCGTCGCTTTGTTGAAGTCTTTTCCTGGATAGGACACCCGATTACTTCTCTTCAGAGAAAAGGGAAGAATTTGTTTGGTTAGAACAGTGTGAAACAATTTTTAAGACCTTGAAGGAACTCCTTGTCAGTGCTCTGATTTTGGCAGTTCCTGATCCATCTGGAGATTTTATGGTATGCACAGATGCCTCTTTGGAAGGTATAGGTGCAGTACTTATGCAGGATGGATGTGTGGTTGCTGACGAGTCTCACAAACTCAAGAACCATGAGTTGAACTATCCAGTTCATGATTTAGAGTTGGCTGCTATAGTTCATGCTTTGGTTAGATGGCGGCATTTCCTGTTAGGGCATCGGTTTGAGTTGCATAGTGATCACTGCAGTTTGCAGTATATATTCACACAACCAAACTTGAATGTTCGACAGTGAAGATGGATGGAATTCTTCTGCGAATATGATTTTGAGGTTCGTTATATTCAAGGGAAAGAGAACATAGTAGCAGATGCTTTGAGTCGTAGGTGGCATGAAGTTTCAACATTATCCCTTGGAGTAGACTTGAGAGAGAGAATTCTTGGAGTTCTTCCTAAGGATACTTGGTATCAGGATGTTAGAGCTGTGATAGAGTCCGAAAGGCCTTTAGAGGGTAGATTTTATGGGTATAACCTTGAGGCAGATGGACTTCTTCGTCACCATGGACAGATCTATGTACCTCCTTTGGAGGGTCTTCGTGTTTTGATCATGACTGAGGCCCATTGTGCACCTTATTTGGCACATCCAGGTGTCAAGAAGATGCATGTAGATCTTAGACAAATTTATCATTGGGCGGGTATGAAATGAGACATTGCTGATTTTGTGTCGAAGTGTCTAGAGTGTCAGCGAGTGAAGGCAGAGCATCAACACCCAGCAGGGCTTTTACAGCCTAATCTAGTATCGGATTGGAAATGGGATATCATTTCCATGGATTTCATTGTTGGTTTGCCTGTCTCTTCACGTCGTCATGATGCCATCATGGTCAAAGTTGACAGATTGACTAAGGTTGCTCATTTTGTTCCCATTCGAGCTTCCTATACGGCAACAGTGGTGGCACGAGTCTTCTTAGAAGAAGTAGTGAGATTGCATGGAATTTCGAGGTGGATCATATCTGATAGAGATCCTGTCTTTACTTTAGCATTGTGGACCTCACTTCAACATGCTTTGGGGACTCAGTTGAACTTCAGTTCAACTTATCACCCAGAGACAGACGGTCAGACAGAGAGAGTGAATCAGGTATTAGAGGACATGCTTCACATGTATGTGATGGACCAACAGTCACGCTGGGAGGATTATATCTATCTAGTGGAGTTTGCTTATAACAATGGATATCATAGCTCCATAGGTATGTCCCCCTTTCAGGCATTGTATGGTCATCCTTGCCGCACTCCTTTGAGTTGGGATCAACTAGAGGACAGGGTACTTATAGGACCGGATATTCTTCAGGAGATGGAGCAGCAGGTAGATCGGATCCATGAGCATTTAGTAGCAGCACATGATAGACAGAAGAAGTATGCAAATGCTCATAGGGTAGATCATCAGTTTTTTGTTGGCGATCGTGTGTTCTTGAGAGTGCATCCATGGAAGAGTCCGATTCGTTATGGAAAGGGTTCTAAGTTGGCGCCTCAGTTTGTTGGACCTTTTGAGATCCTTGAGAGGATAGGACTTGTTGCCCACCGTCTTGCCTTGCCACCGAGTCTATCCCACATCCACGATGTCTTTCATGTTTCAGTTCTTCGACCTTATCATTCCTGATGTGACACATGTTCTTGATTGGAACTCTTTGCAGGTCGAGGACGGGCAACTTTCCATGGAGCCCGTGCGCATTCTTCAGCGTCGGGATTTGATCCTTAGGGGTCGTACCATCGACCAGGTAAGGGTCCTATGGGACCCAAATGACAAGACCTCGACGACTTGGGAGGATGCAGTGAAGATGAGAGAGCTATATTCTTATTTATTTTAGGCTTCCAGGAGTAAGCCTAGTTTTGGGGGGGGAGAATGTAATACCCCTAATTGTTTGAACTCATTAGACTCACATTTCATTATTGGTTGTTTTCAGTGGATACATTACCATGATATATTATTCAGATTTTTATGACATTATGCTTTAGCTGAAGATGAGATGTATAATTTATTTGAAGTATTTCAATACTTGTAATTTATGGCATTTTATGGATTATTGCTATGTACTGCCATTTTACTTTACCTATGCAATGTGAAATTATATGTTGTGTGTTTGCGAGTGTATTGGATGCAAGGAGACGATTTTCCTTCACTCATTTCGGGGAGATAGGGAACGTCGTGATTCTTCTTCATCGGTGTGTATGCCGTATTTTCTATATTGTATATATATGCATGTGTGGTTCGGTGATGCAGATTATTGTAGGTACAAGTACCGAGTAGGTACGGGGTATCGTCTCCACCTGGCTTCACAGGTCTGAGCGTGCCTTATATTTTCCGATGGAAGTGGAGGAGATAGTAGTTAACCCTATTTTACTCAGTTACACTCGTATGAGTGTCGTCAGTTGGTCGTCTTGTTAGTTTGTTCGACCTTCGTATTTTGTCGTTTGATCCTTTTATGAGTATTTGCTTGAGTTTTGTTTAATTTAAGTATTTAGTGGATTAAATTAATTAATTAATTAAGTTTATGGAATTATCTCATAGTTGTATTGTTTATGAATTGAGATTATAAATTTAGTTAATTAAAAGAAATTATTAAATTAAGTTGCAAGCTGCATGATATTAGAAATATATTTTTATTTAAATGAAACAAAAATTTAGATTAACTGTATTTATTATTTTCTAAAGTTATAATTAAATAAATGAATAAAAGGATTAATTAGAATTAAAATATTGTTTTAATTCTTTATTTAGAAAATTAATTAATGTGCATGAGAAAAGAAAAGAAAGAATAATGTTTTTTTTTTAATTATTGCAGGTTAGCTTATCTTTGGTGATAAATTTAGAAAATAAAAAAAAAATTACTATTATTCTAAATTTAGGTTTTTTATGAAAAAACTATTGAACCTAGAATTTTAGTTTAAATAGGGGTATAGGTCTTTATTTTAGTGATACAGAACAGGTCAGGAATTTTAGGTGAAGGAATTTATTGGAAGCTTATTGAAAAAGTTAGGGCGCTTCTACAGATTTCTTCCAGGAAAGCTATACTAGGTTGGATGAATTCTTAGTTGTGGGTTTTTAGTAAATATTTCTATTTTTCTTTGATTGTTGTGTGTGTGTAAAATTATTGTCGAATACAAACCCTCTTCTGGTGAATTCAAGTTTTGTTTAAATCCATGCTTGCCGTGTTTTTCTAGTTTATGGGAAAAATGTAATTTTGAGAACATTGAGAAAATTATTATGGAAAAATTATTCTCTCTGGTTTGATTTGTTTTGATAGTCCTTTAAATAAATCATTGTGGTTTCTTAGAAATAAATTTAATTATGAATTAAATTTATTGGATTATCTAAATTTAAAAAAAATAAAAATGTTTGAAATAAATTTTGTGAAGGAGTTTCATTGTATAGGAAAATTTTAAATTCTATGGAAATTCTGTGAAATGCTTTTTTTAGGTATTTGGAAATTAATTTTTAAAAATATTAAAATATATATATATATATATATATGGTAGTGGCAAAACTACTTATGGTAGCAACCACTACCGGCGGTAGCAGTGCTACTGGATGGTAGTACTAGCTACCGGCGGTAGCTTAGGCTACTGTGCCAAGGGCCAAAAAAATTAGAATGCTTTTTTTTTTAATTTGAAATTATTTCCTTATCCCCCTGTGCATACTGCGATATGGTTTGTTTCGGGTTTCGTACCCAGGGGTTGGGTAAATAGAATAAATTATGTGATATTTATATATATATGTATATAAATAGATATATGTATTTTTTTATGAATATATATATATATATATATATATATATATATATATATATATATATATATATATATATATATATATATATATATATATATATATATATATATATATATATATCATAGTCATATAATCAGTTTACAACTTTGAATGTTCAGAAAAAGCTTATAATTTTTATAATTGATAATATGTTGAAAATACATTAGGAGAATTATTTCTATTTTAAATCTTTTTGGACAAATGACAAAATGGATGTTTTGTATTAAATAGTTGTATTTTCTTATTATTTGAAAAATCTTTATTTGCAAGTAATTTATGCTTTGGCTGTTTTAAGAAAAGATTGCTTGTGTTAGGATCTTGTGTAAATGGTGTTTTTAGTCAAGCTTAAATTTCATTAGTATTATGATTGAATTGCCATTGTGTCCTATGTTATTATTTCTCCTTGACCAGGTGTTGTTGTATAACCTTTTGATATGAGCCATTGTGTGTTTTTGTCCAAATGGTCAATCTTGGGTTAGTGATTGTGTATCCTTCACTTGTGCTTTGTCAGGATTGGTTATGGTTGTTTGTTACGCCATAGAGTTCTCGTAGTGAGACATTTCCTATTAGTTTCCTATGTGAGAGAGTGGCTTTCAAGCAGGGGCCGTGCCCGAAGTGGATGACAGGATAACCCGTCGAAAGCTAGTTAAAAAGTGATAACATAATAATATATTGGGGGGGAGTGAGATAATTATTAATTAAGATAAGTGTACCTCATGCATAGGTGAGTGCTTGTACATGGCTCATAATGTTACGAGAAGGCCTGGAATGACAAACTTACCACCTTGTCTTCATGAAAGGATTGGTAGGGTCCGCATGAGACTTAGTTGGAACCAGAGGCTCGGGAGAGGTTACTAGGAGAAACCCAGGATGGGGGCTGGGACCTATGGAGGTTGTACCATGGTAACCATCAAGCTATGCGATGACACTCTCTTCTTAGAGTCACTTGTGTTTTGTGAGTTGAGTTACATGGATGTTTGTAGAGTCTTGTAGTCCTTTTGTACTTTTCTTACTTTGCTTGCTTGAGGGTTTTCTACTATCGCCTAGCACGATGGGGTGGTTCTATTTCAGGATCACATGGTCGGATGGTAGTGCCACTTCCCATAAGATGTTCTAGATTGTATCTTCAGGTGAGGAAAGGCTTCACCGATGTTTCTTGGTTCGTGGTTTATGTACCAGCTCTTGTTCAAGATCATTGTTCAGTTGAGACCTTGTGGTCATTGTATCAGACTTTTATGCAACCTTGATATTGTAACCTTATAATCAGTGGCATTATTGGAAGCCATGTATTTATGGATATTATAATATTATGTTAGTGGAATGTATGTTATTGTTTTGATCTTATGTTTAAATGGTTTATGGAAATTGGATATATTGGAATACTTTAATTTCTTCATTATGGAATTTAGATGTATGTGTAGTTTTAAACTTAAGCATTCAATTTATCTAATTAAATGGATTAACTATGGTGTTAATATAATCTATGAATTTAGTCTTTGTTGGTTACCCTTAGGAAAACATATGTTAGACTTTTGCTGTGTTATTAAACGTGCAATGGTTTTAGCTAGTGCACTTAGTCTTTAACAAAAATTTTTTATTTCACCCTTTAGTTGCCTAGTTGTGTTGTTTTCCTTTAGGGTTCCTAGCGGGGCATTACAAACACCTTGTACTGGTGACATTAAATTGATATCTTGCAACATTTCATTTGGAGACCTTATTTGAATTTCCCTAGTTGGGCAGATGATGCTCAACACTTTCCTTTCTATAGATAACAGATATATCTCATTGGGAGGACCATGGAGACACTTAGGATTATCAAGATGTACCTATAGGACGAGTACTTAGATAGTTTGGAGAGGTACAGGTAACACCTATTGTCACAACTTACTTTGCTTGTATTTCTCATGAGGTTTCCGATTGGGGTGTGTGTATGCAACTGCATGTGGCTACTGTAGAGTTTGATGCTCTTCAAGAATTACAGTGGGGTTGGTGTATTGCTGTGGCAGATCCAGGGACCACCACAATATGATGCATGCTGGGCCTGGCATATGCCTATTCCATTGACTAATCTGACAGTTCTGATCATAGCTCAACATGTGCATCATCCTATATAATGACTGTGGATTGATATGGGGGATATGAGGAGAGATGACAAAGGGGAGGAGGGCGGAGGAGGAGAGGAGGGAGGAGGAGGAGATGAGGGGGACAAGGAGGATGTAGACATCGGTGGAGACACCAAGTCTAGGAGCAGTGGAGATGATAATGATTCTGTAGAGTCATCGAGCAACGAGGATGGGGATGATGATGACATGCCAGAGTTAGAGGATGCACCTTCAACAAAGGGGGGTGGAGATGAAGGACAAGGTGGTGACGAAGATGATGATGATCCATAGATTCTCAAAGCACGGATTCAGAGTCTAGAGGATGAGGTTGCTAGACTTAGGCATCAACGAGATGCTGAGTGAGATTTATTCCACTAAGATTATGGTGCACTAGAGACTGATAGGGACTGGATTGCAGGTGAGAGAGGTTGCCTTTAGAGGGAGAGAGACGATGCAGTGAGGCAAATGCATATTGCACAGGCCGCTTATGACCAACAATTTGCTCCAAGTATCGATGCACGTAGACATTTAAACAAAAATACTATGGTATACATGAGGCCTTTTATTATCAACAAGTCTACCATGAGGGATAGAGAGCTCCGAGCTTTAGTGAGGTTAGAGGTCATTTCGGTTCTAGTAGGACTTCTACACGGAGGACCAACAATGGTGATGTTATGGGTCCACTGTGACATCCTGGGACATGATCTAGCAGGCAATATCCACTTGGAGATAGAGGTAGTGTGGGTTGAGATACTGTAATCATGTTATTAGAGCCTTTGGGCATGTTTTAAGATGATTGCATTTTGACACATTACTATTTTTGAGTTATATATATGATATGCAGTTTTTTGGCGGCGATCTATTATGCTTTATGTTCCATGTATGCTGTATGATTCTATGTGTGATGTGATGCATGTCTATATGATTTATAGATGATTTTTTATGAATGTAATGATTTCTATATGGTTTGTGATGTAATGAATAGTTTAATGTAATCTTATATGATACTCATGCAACTATATGGATGCAATTAACTATATGAATGCAAATTAACTATATGAATGCAAAATTAATATATGGATGTGAATTAAACTATATGGATACAAATTTAAACTATATGGATGCAATTTTGTTTTTGTATGATAATTGTCAAAATATTGTTTTATCCCTTTTAACTCAGATGTTTCTTGACAAAATGCTAGTAAGATAAAAGAAAGAAGAGGTTGATGAAAGAATAATGTTAGATGATAGAAAATGATTTAGAAAGAGACGATGAGAAAAAGAATCAACAAACTAGAAATAAGCAAATGAGATGATATGAAAATGATTGATTCACGAACCTGTGTCATTATTTATTGTGCAATATATATTCATCACCGAGGCTTATTATTAAACAATGGAACTTAGCACATCAGGGTATAAGGAACCAAGATGTAAAGATATCTCATTGAAGAAACAATCACATGGCAGACAAGGAGTGAAACCCTCCATTCTGGCAATTACACTAGGGGTCGAGGTATGTGTGGCATTCACAACCTGAATGTTCCTATCACATTCACCCACTAGAGAAATTTCCCTAGAACTTCATTAGTTCACACCACAAACAACAAACAAAGAAAAATATAATTCCCATCATGGCTCCTCTAGGCACTTGTGGACATCCTTGAGTAGCATAGAAACACAATCTATCGCCAAATGATAGAAGATAAAGACTGACCCGAACAAAACTCAACAACTATACTAATCTTGTGCCTTCGTTCTGAGTTGCTTGATGTGATAGTTGATAATGTCTGATCTTAGAAAGTTGCAGACCTTGTTTAAGACTGATCTGTTTGATTTCAAGTGCATCCTCTTTTGTTTAAGACAAGATAATGATCACTTGATATGGATATTGATACAATTGATAAGACAGTTTGATCAGTTGATTGCAGATGTTTGAATGGATAGTTGTATCCTTTGTTAACTTCGTGCAAAGCATTTGCTGGATATCTGCTAGGGTATTTGTTTCTTGTGAGACATTTTATTGCAAGTTTTGGTTTGATTGATTTTTGATTGTTTATGGATTTTGTGGATTGATATTTGAATGTTTTTGGTTAATTTTTTTCACGACTTTTTATGATTTTTGGTTGAATTTTTTCAAGAATTTATCTGAATGTTTTTGGTATTTTGTGCTTTTCACTGTTTTTGAATTTTTTTAGGACTTTTTACAAATTTTAGGATTTTTTTAGGACCTTTTATGATTTTTTCAGGACTTTTTACAATTTTTAGGATTTTTTCAATTATGCCCCCAATGTGCAAACCTAGTTGACATGATGATTTGCAAAATGCATGTGGAGATAATGAATTTTTAGGCATGACCTATGTTAATGTAATATGCATGATGAATGTGCATATCCTATTCGAGAAAGGATGACTACATTTGTTTAGCATTTTGTAATACACCAATTTAATTGGAGGTACAAAAAATTTCATAGATAAGCGATCAATCGATCCTTAAGGTCCCTTGGAACATCCAAAGTAACACACTTAGTGACTAGGATTTACAAATGGAGATGCATAAAACTTCCCCATTGGTTCTTGAAAATTTGATCTTCTTTTACCCATGTGTGTGCAAATGAGTTAATTACCGCTCTTGTGTTCACTAAAGATCCTTAGCATCCTATATGACTAGCTACATGGATTATTATAACTTCAAAAGCATCCCGAATAGAGCCTCACTGCCAACAAGATTTTAGAGCTCCGATGAGGTTATAGACTGTAATTTCTTGAATATTGCTCCATTGCGAGTAGGAGTCCATAGCCTCGATGGAGTTACTTGCATGTTCCCATAGTCAAGATTTTTGTCGCACTTTGTATGCATGATATTTCAATTATATATCATTTCTCTTTTTCCTTGAGATGGATATTTGGCATAGCACTTTTTAAAAAATTTTCTTGCCTTGACTTGTAAGTAATGAAACCTACTTGGGTGTGACAATTACAACAATGCTGAAGAATTTTTGATTTTTCACTAGTCATATGATCAACTAGGTGTCTAGAATGAATTATAGATTTTGTTAATGTGTTTGAGATATAGAAATTAATAGATTTTGGGTTACAAATCTCAAATATTAAAATCACTACCCAACCATAAATAAAGTGTCATCACAGGGTAATGTTGAAAATGAATGACCTTAGGACCTCAAAGACTTCATGTCCGAATATCTAAGAAAGGAGATGACCCTTGTTTCTTTTGAATGCAAACAAATTATAAACTTGGACAATTGCCTTGTTTTATTGATGCCGCTATATGCCAATGCAGGAACTTTGCGAATGCGATGCATTTGAAAAATAAACTATATGTGATGCAATGATTTGAATAAAATGAGATGCAACACGGAAAACAAAACCTAAACTAACCCAACCTTTAAATATAGTATCGTTTAAGGTGCATGTTGTTCATAGGGCTATGGAGTTTTGTGTAGGTAGTTCATTGGTCTTTGTTTGAAGAGTTAGATAAAGATGTCTTTTCCAATAGGATATAAGGACTCAACTAAGTGTACCCGTTCAACATCTTCAATGTTGATTTCCTTAGTTTTTGGATTTTGTGGATCATCAGAGGGAAATCCAGCTCTGGAACCCATGAATTCAGCTATAGCCTTATCATTTTCAAAGCAATCCAATTGTGGTAGATCCTCTTGCCCCCAGTCTTTCAAGTGCGGGTAATATCAGGAAAATAGATTCTAGTTCCGAAGTTGTGACATGAGTAGGTGTTATGTTTATTTCTATTGATGCACTTGAAGAGGATGATGAAGTCAACTAGGTGTTGATCTTAATACTTGGTGTTAAGTTTGTGCTTGAAGAAGATGATGGGATAATTTGGTTGTTGATTTCATTAGATGGCGCCATGCTTGTTTCTGTCACCACATTGACATGTGAAAATGGCACATACACAATCATTGATAAATTGTTCTCTATAGTATGATCAGGATTGGTGATTTCATTGATAAAGGGTTCATGCAAAACTTGTGTAGAGGGATTGGGATCATGAGGGCGACTAGGAGAAATGATAAGTTCATTTGAGAGGGAATCTTGTGAGAAACATGAAGATGAAGGGATGTAGGGATCTTGATCAGGATCTAGAGAAATAATGATATCTTGCTTAGGACATGAAGGTGAAGGAATACTTTGATCTTGACTTGGAAAGGGACTATTAGGAAGGATGGAATGGATGTCCTGATCTTGCTTAGGAGGTGGATGTTGGATGAGAATTGAAAGGACACTTTGTTCTTGAGATAAAAGGGTATCATTATGAATGGAATAGAAAAGAGCGAGAGGATCATCATAAGATTCTTGGTTGGTGGGATCTTGATAAAAAAATGGGTAGTATGGACTGGTTTGTTCTTGATCTTTATTTGTTTCAGGACTCATTTCTTCTAATTTTGGATCATCCTCTTGACATGCCGAAGGAGTTTAGATATGCATGGGAGATTATTGGAAGGTTTCAACACTTTGGCATGACGAGAAAGGATTTTGAATGAGACTCTCTATAATAGGAGTATATGATGTGATTGGGTCTTGAATTTTTGAAGTATGTAAAGGACTAGGATCATGACTTGGATTAGAGTGGATTTGCATTATGGATAGCCCTTGGGAGGTTGCATTATTGTATAAAGATGGCGTGTTCTACTCATGTGTGACTTCAGGGTATGAAGAAATGGATGGGAAAAGCCATTGCTAGACATGGGTAGATGAACTTGTTGCATGACAGGTGACACATTGACCATTTTCGATTGATGTCCAAAGGGTGACATTTTTGTAAATACACTTGATTTCATTTGGGACACTCTTGGTGGTGTTTTTGAAGATAAGAGGATATTCATAGACATGTGATGTGACTGAAAGCAAAATTGACTATGTGATTGTGTGTGACCTTGGTAGTGGTTGACTTATTTTCATAATTTACGGTGCTGAGAGTTGTGTTGCTTGTTGTTTTGGTTGTTGGACTTGCATTGTTGGGCTTGCATTTTTGGATGATGAAATGGTGGATATATATGATTGATTTGGACTTTGGTTGAATGGGATTTGATTTTGGTTGAAAGGGGTTTGAATGTTGGGTTGAATTGATTGGTATGATTGATATGTTGGGTTGAAAGAAAAAAAAGGTTAACGTGACTCTAATGTTGGTTGAATTGAAGTAGGAGAGATTTTATTAAAGAGTAAAGGTTGATCCGTTTGAATGGTCTCACAAGAAAAATAAGGTTGGCTTGATAATGATTCCCTCATGGTTATCATTTCCCTCATCATTTTTTCTAACCAATCCCTATGGTTGTTAGTGTGTGTGTGAAAAGTGGAATAAATATCTGCAAGCTATAAGACACAACACCTTAATTAAATCATTGCATGCATGGTTAGACAAATATAATCATGAATATAAAAACCATAACAAATTGACCTATTTCAAAGGAGATTGCAGACAGAAAGAAAAAGGAAGAAAGTCTTGCTGTATCCCCGAAGATTAAATTTGAAGAATGTGGTAGGTTGATTCATGATAATGATATGTTGAGGACTGATTTGGTACAATCCCAGAGAAATAAAGAAGATCTTGAGAGACAAATGATGATACTAAGAGAATATTTAACTGCTGCTAGTGAGTACAAAGAAAAATTCAAAATCAGCTCAACACAACTTGATGACTTATTGAAGAGACAAAGGCAGATTATAGATTCCAGTAGACTTGGATTTGAGCAAGGACAAAGTTCTGGTACTGATAATGATGATAAAAACCATAAGAAGTCAGTAAGATAATTAAATGGTTATAAACTCAATGGTAGATGTTTTGTTTTCAATAAATTTGGACACATGACTAGGCAATGTAGAAACAGAGCAAATCAGAACCCTGATTCCGCTCCCGGTAAATGTTCTAAATGCAATAAGTTTGGTCATAAGATAGAATATTGCAGAATGAAATTAAAATACCATGCTTGTGGAAAATTTGGATATATGGCTAATCAATGTAGGTCAAGAAATTTCATCAGGTTTTAGCAAAGCAATTCAAAAGAATAATGTTACATGTTATGCATGCAATGAAATTGGACATATTGCTAATTCCTGCAGAAGCAAAAATCCACCGGTTAGTAATGGAGGATCAAATGAAAAAGGAAAAGAGAAGGTCAGTGAAATCTGACATGATCACACTCAGAGATGGGTTAGAAAGATTGAAGAGCAGTCATCAGATGGGAATGTCCCAGTTACCTATCCGACAGAAGAGGCTGCTCTTGCACCGACAATGAGCTCATCCGGTAACTAAGGCAGGTGCCTTAGGGGTAGGAAAAATTCATGAAGATGATGCATATGCTCTGGGAAGAGGCTCTAGAAGATGTTCCAGATATTGGAGAGGATTATATGACATTGATATGTTCAGAGTGAGATTCGGTATCTTTCACCGGCAGCCATTTATGTCCATGAAAGATTAAGGTTTTCTTGATGGATAAAAGGTCGAATACACTTCATTGTTAATCACCCAACATTCAGAGCAATTTCAAAGTGATTTAGAGTGACTCAGTGCAATCAAAAGCTATTCAGAGGTAATCAAATTTCTTCTTGAGCGATCACACCGATGTTTGGAAGGATTTGTTGAATATTTTCACTGACAATGATCAAAGGTATTTTTATTGAAACATGGAAGTAGGATTATCTTCTGTTCCTATTTTCATTGCAAATCCAATTGTAGTGGAGGTTAAGGACCACCCCAGACCAATTTTCAAATGGTATCCACATGTGGCTACCAAGGAAGATTCATTTAGAGCGTTTACTCATGTTCTAGAGGGAGTGGTATATGTAGAAGATGTTAGGGCATGCATTCATTGTCATATAGAGGACTTAGGTACTTCAGAGATTAAAGGAATGTATATGAATGAACTCATTGGAGAATCTGGTAAGATTAAACCTACAGATCAACACATTGAAGATCTAGGGTTCATAGATATTCTGGATATTTTGGAGTTCGAGGATGAAATAATCAGATATGTACTAAGAAGAGTACATGGGGAATTCATATGGCTGGACAGACCCTATAAAATCACTAAGGAAGCCATCTGGGAAATTACTGGCTTGTCATCGGTAGGGAAACATGTGGATAAGAAAGTATTAAATAACTTCATAACGAAGATCACCGACACCACATTTGACAAGATATCGATGAAGGTGAGAACTATCATCGACACCGACATCAAATTTGGAAGCATAGTTATAGGATACAAGGTAACTCAGTCTAACCGACTGAATTTAGTTTTAAGTTCATGTATTTTGGCTACATATATGATGATGAGGGATAATATCAAGTTAGATCTTTGTGGCTGGATGCTTGAAGAGTTGTTAATCAACTTAGGGAAGATTAAAGGTGAGAAGAAGGGAACCTTCCGGTATGGAAACCTGTTAGTCTTCTTAATGCTATACTTTTTGAATGAAGTCCAAGAGATGATAAGGTATGGGGTTAATTCAAGGCTTTTCAAAAATCTATGAGGTCTAGAATAAGAGTACTTGAGTATATAGTAGAGAAATACTCTACCGACATATGTTTTATGGTTAAGAAAGATGAGACCCTCATGGAGGCAGGCAAGCCTTGAAAGATTTGGATAACAGAAATGGGCTATAAGGTAGACACATTAATCCTTGATGTATATTCAAAAATTCTACTTGATGCAGAAATAGATGAGGCAGAGAAGCCCTATGGAACTACACAAAAGAAGACTCTTGAGGTTGAAACTGAGCTCAACTGGAAGAAAAGGGGAAAACAAGAAGGAAATGCAAGTAAATTTGTACAAGAGGATTCCAAAGACATTAAGGCACTCATTGATGCTATCTCAAAGAAAGGGAGAAAGAGGAAGGATCTGGTAGTTTACATTGAACCTGTGACTGTAGATTCTAAGTCAGAGGATAACACACCATTAGCCTTCAAAAGGGTTGCAAGGAAGAAACCAGAAGAACATAAAGTGGAAGGAAATAAGCAACTGGTTAGAAAGGTCACTATCAAGTTACAAACATAGAAGCAGTCACCTAAGGCCACACCTACAATTGCATCCGGTACTGCTAGGAGGAGGAAGAAGAGTGACATTGATTTGGCACTTGAGACTGGTAATGTAACTATTATACTACCCAAAAATTGTGTAGAAATTGTTAATGAAATAACTAAGGATGGTATGCTGAATAATGTTAAGTTTTATTATGAAAAATTAGAAGTCGATGAACATAGATAAGTAGAGGAAGCAATCTTGTTATATTTAGATATTTATAAGAAAGCATTAATTGAGATAGAAAATCAAATATCGACAGAGTTATATAATGTGTTAGATGCTAGAAGGTTATCTTTAATGAAAGAAGATAAACACATTAAGATGCAAGAATTTTTAGCTATTTGTGTTAATATAGCTCCAGATGAGATGGAGAAGACAATTGAGGTTGCAGATAGAAAGATTTTTAACATCAAATACAAAATAACTGGCCTGATGTTAGGAAGAATGAATGAGGTAATAAGTCAACACAGAAGGCTTGGATCAAATTTTTGGGAGAACACAAAGGATTATGTACTTCACCAGAGACAAAAACCGAGACTGTAGATACACCAGTTGAAGGGAAAGGAAAAGGAATTATGGGTGCTCCACCCTCAGTTTTGAAAAATATCAAAATAGTGGAAATTGAGCCACCGATTAACACAAATGTACAGACACATGTTGAGAGACCGATTAATACTGAGAACATTATATAAGATACTAATATTGAGGACAATTTTCCTCCGAATACTAATGTACAGGTTGAGGATACTGTTCCTAGATAGGAATCGATAGTTGCATGTACTGCACCTAGTGGTGAAAACACCTATGTAAGTGAGGAGGTAATAAAAGATAAATCACTAGAGAAAATAGGGGAATCCGGTAAGGTACCAGTTGCGAGCCCATCATTGTTGACAATTGACACTTCTCTAGTTGAAAAGAAAACCATCACAGAAATGAGTCCCACAAAGCTGATGATGATGGCTACTAAAAAACTAATGAAGGAGGGATCCACAGACAAAGGGATAATAGATCAATCAATAACTGTTTTGCACAGATTGGTCCTAGAATGTAAGATTGAGAATGAAGCAAGCCCTTTTGACAAGCTTAAGGTAATCAAATAGCACATCTTAAAATATTTTCAATCATTACAGTAAATCTCTAACCGACAAGAACTTGAAAGATTCAGTCTGGCTAAAAGAGCCACCTTTGATCAGATCATTGAGATAGAGAAGAAGAAGATTGAGGAGAAGTTAATTCTAATTGAAAATTCTTTGAAACCATGTACTAACATATACAGGGTATGTTGTAATATTGAAATTCTTACAACAAATGTAGATAAAAAAATAAAGGAGTTACAGGACAAGATTGCTAATATTGCTAACTCTTTTGATGGACTAAATTCATTGACAACATCAATTGATGGACAAATTTTGACCTTGGAGAACCAAATTTCTTCTCTTGAAAAAGAAAGAGATAAGATCATTCAGAGAGCTAGAAGTCTCAGAGATTTGGTGAGTCCAAGACTGGATTCACTTTGTGCACATAAGAGGGAATGCATGGATATGCTGGGAAAGCCCACACCAACAGAAGTCAATGAGAAAGAATCTCTTATATATTTATTGAGTGGATTTGTATCCATCTCCGACACATTCAAACTCAGCTGGGATACTTAAGTGGAATTATTGGTGAAAACTTATCCAAAAATCTTGAAATTGGTCAAGCTCCCGTAAGACATTTTTGGAGGTATTCAGTGTATAGTACTTATTCTTTGACATTCTTTTTACACTTTTTAGGCACTGATGTCAAAGGGGGAGTAGTATACACATGAAAAAGAATGAAGAGTTTCATACATTAGGGGGAGTTACAAAGTTTTTGGAAATCTGGAGTATTGGAGTTTTTTGCATATTCAGCTCAGGGGGAGCAGGGTAGGATGAAACCGGTAGTTGAAACCATGACCATTTTTCACATGACTGTTGCCATCAATGCCAAAGGGGGATATTATTTGCAATTGACACTCTATTGGTTGGTTTCACTATGTTTTCATTGATGGCAACATGATTTTGGGTTCTGGCTTCATATGGTGTACCGACAGACACTTCATATACTCTACACCGACACTGACAGGATAGAAGATTTATTTGGTCATCGACAATGCAGGCCAACATGCTATAGTAAAAGTCATAAGTACTGGAGGCCGACATATCTTGGATTCGGCATCGGAAAATTATTTTAATGTTTATTCATTTATGTTATCTGTTCGACATGTAATATGATATTGTATATATCTTTGTAATCCGACATAAGACATGAAAGTTGTATAGGGTATATAGGTCAGTTTGATAGATCATTTTGTAATATGGAAATAAGGATGTGGATGAATATGGATATTTAAATGTAATATGATGCAAAATCATTTAGAGAGATTATGTATGTGAGAAATTTAGTGTAAGGGTTATTCTGGTACAAAGGTTTAGGGTTTTGACCGAAATTGTATTCTGGCATAGGAGATGCTATCTTAGTAGTTCACAATCCTCCAGATTGTTGTCTGGAATTTTATGTAGTCAGTGAGGCTCTTATTGTGATTTAGCAGTGTGCTCTAGGCTGTAAGCCTTCCTGCAAGTGCAGGCCCATCATATATTGTAATATCTCTTCATATGGCTAGTGAATTGATATCGTGGGTCACAAATCCCACCGTGTTTTTTCCTCTTTGAGGTTTTCCATGTATAAATCAGTGTGTTATGGTTCTCATTTATGTGTTTGGATTATTGGTTCCATTACTTATTTCAATTATGTTTATACTGGTATATCGGTTGGTGTATGAATATTTTGTTAAGGTTAAAATCTACTATTCCAGTATAACACCGATTCACCCCCCTCTTAGTGTTATTGGTTTCCAATAATCATATGTCATTATTTAGGTTATGTTACTCAACCCCACTTGGGCAAGACTGACTATTGGATGAGATAGTTGGATGATTTGATTGCTATAGTAAGGAGACCATATAAGGGTCTAGAGCTATGAGATGATTGGAGAGCGCAGAGGAAGGATATGTTCATGACTCGACCTCTTATTGGCATATTGGTATCTATCATTGAGCGATTTGTGGTATCTAGGGTGATGAGATAGTATGGGAGACCTTAGAGTATATCCTAGGAGTTCACAACCTATGCTCGATATGGGGAGGAGGAGAGACGAGGACGGGCACCAAGACTGTCATATGCACTGAGCATTTTGGAGTTAGTGGGTTTACAACTGCAGAGATGGGATTATCTAGAGGATGTAGCAGACGTGGGGGTATCACCCCAGTATAGAGATTGGTTTCAGAGACATCCTTTTCCTTGGTTTACACATCCTAGAGAGCATGCACCTCTTATAGAGGATGTTAAGGATGATGTACCAGCACAGGTAGAGGTACCAGGTCAGGTATAGGGATGAGGACAAGTGCAGGGACAGAGAGAGGATGCACCTAGGTAGACATGAGGTAATCTTGGTGCTATTAGCAATAGGGTACCGATGGGTGGTAGACAGTGAAAGAGAGGGGAGGGTGGATCCTTAGGAGCTATTCGGGTGGAGGTTGGTAGTGCTAGGGCAATAGAGGTTGGAGGTGAGGAGGAGAGAGCGGATCCTAGGTAGGTTAGGTAGTAGAGATATGAGAAGGGAGGTGGAGAGGGGGATGTCGGGAGAGAGCAAGGAGTACCAAATGTAATACAGTCTTTGAGATCAAGGTTGACAGGTTTGTAGTCACAGTTTACAGTGGTACAGATGCAGTTGGCAGAGTGATACCGACAACTTGCAGAGGTTAGAGCACAACGAGATGCTCTTCAACAAGAGGTTTTGCATGAGATGAGCCATGCATCTTATTATTGCAACTTATAGTGTAGCAGTCCCAGTAGCACATTAGGTTTTTTTGTATTCTCAGTATATGGCTTGATTTGAGGGAGTTAGGGCACCTAGACAGGATGTCGGTCAGTAGGAACCACCTCCTCCACCTGGCGATGAGGGAGAGGCAAAGAGTTAGCCTGTTATGTTTCATAGATTTTATTATATACCCCATTTTTGTAGCCTATGCAATTCTTGCTCCAATGAGACATTGTATTTGACAGTTGATATCATTTGTACTCTTGGATACCAAGGCTTCATATTCTGCAATATTGTTTGTGCAAGGAAAGAGAATTTTGTAAGCCTTTGGGATTGAATATATTTGAGGAGTGATAAAAAGTATTCCAACACCAAAACCATGTTGAGTGAAAGACCCATCAGAGAATATTTTCTAGAATTGCTGAGTAAGGTACATGATGGATTCATCTGGAAATTCTATGTGCAAAGGTTGGTTGTCTTCAAGCGAAGCATCAACAAGTTAATTTTAAATAACCTATCCTTTGATAGCTTTGTGTTCTATATATTCAATGTCAAATTCTGTAAGAATCATTACCCATTTAACCAATCTCACTATAAGTGTTGCTTTGCTGAGAAGATATTTGAGTGGATCAATCTTAGCCACCAGCTTGATAGAATGTGCTAGCATGTAATGTCTTAATTTCTGTGATGCAAATACTAATGCCAAACAAGCTTTTTCTATGATGGTATAGTTCATCTCAAAGGACACTAAGGTCCTGCTGATATTGTATATAGCTCTTTCCTTTTTATTCTCATCCCATTATGCCAAAAGTGCCCCCAATGATGTATCAATAGCTGATATGTAGAGAATTAAGGGATTGCCTTTAATTGGTGGCATCAATATAGTTGGATTAGAAAGATGTTCCTTGATTTGCTTTAGATGTTGTTCACAATATTCATCCCAATTATATGTAACTCCTTTTCGTAATGCCTTTGTGAATGGTTGAGCCTTATCTGCTAGCTGAGAAATAAAGCATCTTATTGATTGGAGCCGTCCTTGTAAACTTCTCATTTGACTAACATTCTTTGGAGGTGGCATTTCCATGATAACCTTGACTTTTTCTGGATCCACTTCAATTCCTTTCACTGAAACAATATATCCTAGAATCTTACCAGATGTAACCCCAAATGCACGTTTCTTGGGATTCAATTTGAGTTTGAATTTTTCCATCTTATCTAATATTGGACTTAGTTTTGATAGATGTGTTGATATTTTCATAGATTTGACTAGATTATCATCAACATAGTCTTCCATGTTTTTCTACATCATGTCATGAAAAATTGTTGTTACAACTCTTTGATAAGTAGTGCCTGCATTCTTTAAGCCGAAGGGCATTACATTCCAGTAGAAGGTTCCCGATGCACAAGTGAATGTGGTTTTCTCTTGATCCTTAGGTGCAATTTTGATGTGATTGTATCCAGAAAAACCATCCATCAAAGAGTACATTTCATAGCCAGTAGTCATGTCCACGATCATGTCTATATTGGGTAGTGGAAATTCATCCTTTGGACAAGATTTATTTAAATCATTGAAATCTGTGCAAACATGTATTGTTTTGTTAGGTTTGGAAACATGTATGATATTAGATATCCACTTGCCATAATCAATTGCTCTGATGAATCCAACTTTTAGTAATTTTTCTAGCTTAGCCTTAACAAGTAATGCAACATGAGGATGCATTTTTCAGAGTTTTTGCTTAAAATGTTTAACTCCAAGAATGATAGAGAGATGATGCATTATGAGGTCAGGATCCAGACTCGTCATATCAACATATGTCCATTCAAAATTGATCTTCTTTTCTGTGAAGAAATCAATAAATTGTTTTAGTTCTTCGATTGACAAGGATTGAGCCACATGTATAGTGTGTTGAGCTGCTTCTGTTTCAATGTTTACTGGATGTGTAGGTTCAATTAGCACCAATGATCGCTCTTGAAAGTGATTAGGCAAAATGTCAAGTATCTCACCTTCAGGTGCCTCAGAGAGGTTTTCACCGTTAGGTACATCCTTTATTTTTACTATTTTTTATTCTGACACTGCTACAGTGTGGTTTTCACCATTAGAACTCTTATTTTTCTTTTTTTGATTTTTGCGACTAAGATACTTGATATTTGCTGCTGTCATGTTCTCACTTTGTTCACTGGTGGAATAGTCCATTGGTTCAACTACATTAAGATAATGAGCTAGTGTATAGTCATTGGAAAAGGTAGGTATATTCAAAAGGTTGATTTTGGAGAGTATGGTCAATAAGCTCAGGATGTACGAGTGATAAAGATTTAACAGGTTCAAGGAAATTCATGACATTGTCATCACAACTTTTGATCGACGAGTTGAGTTCTAGAAGAATATCTTGTGTAAGTGTCTCGAGACCAGGAAGAGTTAGAACACGATTATCAAAGTTGAAATTAATATTTAAGGATTCTAACCTAACAAACCTAGCATTAGCATCATCCTCTACTTCAAACTAGACTACATATCATGGTTCAATAGTAACGGGTTCAACAGAAAAAGTTTCAACATTCATGATGAAGTAGTCATAGTTTGGTCGGGTAAGTGCACAAAGATGGTGGTCAGAAAAGTGGACACACCCCCCAAAAAACATGAAAACCAAAAAAATGCACATGGGGTATTTCAAATTTAAAGAACCTCGTACACGTTTAGGCTCATTTTGCCAAGCCTAACTAAAGGTAAACTATGTATGGGGTTTAAAGTATACCAATCACGTACACAGTTTAAAAACTAAAACCCCATATGCGGTTTAAAGTATACTAACTGTGTACGCGGTTTAAAAACTAAAACCCTATACGCGGTTTAGAAACTAAAAACCCCGTACGCAATTTTAGTTGCTAAACCACATATGCGTTTGTTTGTCAATAAAATGAAATTCATTTAGCATTCCATTAGGTTTTCGGTAGGATATATACATAAAATATAAAATTTAAGTATCTTTCTTATACTTTAAGTTATATTTTAAGTATATATTGTTAGGATGTTTGAGAGTGGTTCCAGATCTCTAAGAGTTATAATACAGATTCTAGTTTTTTGAGTATTTTTATAAATTTCAGTCTTATCAAATTTCAGTAATCAACATGCTTATATCAACATTATCTCTCTCATCTCTTTCCTACATTCCCCCTCTCTCTTCCATAACCCCTACCTTTTTGTCTCTTAGGCATCTCCCTCTCTACTTTCTTCCCTCTCTCAAGTATCTCTCCCTCTCTACTTTCTTCCCTCTCTCGAGTATCTCTCCCTCTCTCTCTCTCATCTCCCTCACCCTCTTTCCCTCTTTCATCTATCCCTCTCTTTCTGTCTCTCTCTCAAATATATCTATCTCTATCTCTTACTCTCTACCCCTCTCTTCAATGTCTCTCTCTCTCTCTCATTCTCTCCCTCTCCCTCTCCCTCCCTTTCTCTTCCTTTGTCAAGAATTTCTTTCCCTCTAACTCTCTTTCTCTCTCCCCCTCTTGCTCCATTTCTCTCTCTCAAATCTCTCTCCTTCTCTCTATCAAGTCTCTAGCTATCAACCTTTATCTATCTATCTCTCTCTCTCTCTCTCTCTCTCTCTCTCTCTCCTCCTCTCTCTCTCTCCCATTCTTTCTCTCTTAAGTCTCTCTCCCTCTCTGCCTCTATCTCTCTATCTCACTCTCCTTCTCTCTCTCTCTCTCTCTCTCTCTCTCTCTCTCTCTCTCCCCCAATTGTTTATCTCTGAAGTCTCTCCCTCTTATCCTCTTTCTCTCTATCTCACTTTCCCCTTCTCTCAAGTGTATCTCTCTCTCATTCTATCCCTCTCTCCTCCCCCTCCCTCTATCCCTTTCTCATTACCTCTCTTTCTCACTCTCTTCGCACCTCTCTCTCTCTAGTATCTTGTACTCTTATTCCATCCATTCCTCCCTCTCACTCATACTCTCTCTATCTCTCACCCTCTCTTTCTCTCTCTCTTACCTTCCCTCCCTCCACCTCTTAGGTCTCTCTTTCTCTCCCAATCCCTCTATCCACATCTTATATCTCTCTATATCTCCCCCCTCTCTCTTTCTCTAAGTCCCCTTCTCTATGTCACTCTCTATCTCTATCTCTCCCTCTAATTTCCCTCTCTCCCTCTCTCTCTCTCCATCTCTCTCTCCCCCTCCCTTTCCCTTTCTCTATCTTTGTCTCCCCCCTCTCTCTCTCTCTCATTTATCTCTTGTCTCTCCCTCTTAGTATCTATCTCTCTATCTCACTCTCCTCCTCTCTTAGCTGTATCTCTCTCCCATTCCCTCCCTCTCCTCCCCCTCTCTAGGATCATATGGTATTCTTAGGGGTCATATGGTATCCTAGGGATCCATGCATGTGTCCTAAGCGGTCATAGGACACCATATGACCCATAACAACACATAAGAGGTCATATGAAGTCCTAAGGGGTCATGGGACACCATATGACCCCTTAGAACACCATACAACCCATAATGTCACCAAATTGTGTCTTAAGGGGTTGTAGAACACTATATGACCTCTTAGGACACCATACGACCCATAACGATACCATATGGAGTCCTAAGGGGTCGTAGGAGAACCTGAACTTGGAGGACACCATTTTGTTCTCATGTCATATGGTATCCTTAGTGGTCATTTGGTATTCTTAGGGGTCATATGGTATTCTTAGGGGTCATATGGTATCCTTTTTGTGTTTTTCATATCATATGGCATTATTAGGGGTCATATAGTATCCTAGGGATCCATGCATGTGTCCTAAGGGGTCATAGGACACCATATGACCCATAACGACACATAAGAGGTCATATGGAGTCCTAAGGGGTCATAGGGCACCATATGACCCCTTAGCACACCATACGACCCATAATGACACCAAATGGTGTCCTAAGGAGTCACAGAACACTATATGACCTCTTAGGACACCATACAACCCATAACGACACCATATGGAGTCCTAAGGGGTCAAATGGAGTCCTAAGGGGTCAAATGGTGTCCTAAGGGGTCATAGGAGACCATATTACCCCTTAGGACACCATATGACCCCTAACGACACCATATGGTGTCCTAAGGGGTCATAAGGTGTCCTAGGGGTCACAGGATACCATAAAACACATAATGACACCATTTGGTGTCCTTGTTAGAATAACCAGTGGACAACTGAGAGGGGGGGTGAATCAGTTGTCAACAAATTATATTAATCAAACCAATTTATAACCTTTAACGAAGCACATAAACATTGAATACCGAAATAATAAAAACAAATATCAGTAAGTAATAAAACTTAAGAATAAAATAAATAATTAACACAATGCAACCATACCACACAACACCATGATTTGTACATGGAAAACCCAGTAAAGGGAAAAACCATGGTGGGAAGCCTACCCACAGTCAGATAATACTTCTGTAGAAAGTATGTGATACAATGAGGGGCCTGTACATGCAGGAAGGCACACTACCTAGAGTGTACTGCTCATTATAAAGGAGCCTCACTGACTACAGAGAGGTTATAACCACTTGAATATAATTAGACAACAATCCAGAAAAATGAACTGCCAGAGATAGCATCCACCATGCCTGATTCTGGTCCCGATTAAGCTCAATACCGGAGGCCTTTGACCTCTTACATAAACCCAAATCAATCTTCAATGATCGACCAAATCTCCTACCTAAATGATATTATATTATTCGCACATTACATTTTTCTGGCATGATCAACAATGAGATCTTACATCAATTTATACAAACCCTAAACCAATTAGGTCGGCCACCTAAAAGATATTTCAGTAAGATCATTACATATATCCACATTACAATGATATGCCATGTCATCTTTAGACCAAAATAACATTAACCAATCCATAAATCATCCTGGTAACGTATAGAGAACATGTTACATGATACCGGTCCATAACCTAGATAGGTACCGAACCTAATCTGGGTCCACCATGCCAAAGATTTGTCTCCAATCAGTCGAGGCACAAACAAAGATCATCTTCAACATCCTGAATTCCATCTAGAAGTTGCACAATCACCACTTATGCATCCTGTTAAATATTCTTAGTAAAATCTCTGCCGGTAAAACCTTAAACCCTTAGCAGTATAGGCTTACTAGAGTGTATGATAGTATCCAATCACCAAGTCAATACCAACTAACCAAGACATTATCCAAAAACATGTAACACATCAAACCAAACACACTCCATTAATCCAAACATGCGGGAAGTGTCCAACTGATAGTCCCTTCTGCTGATAACACTAGATCTTCTGTCAGTAACCAAAACCTGTCTGCTGGAAACAAATCATAACAACTAGTGTTGACATCAATGACAAAACATCAATGCAATGAATAATCAATTACTTCATATTGCCAACAGTCCTAAGGGGTCATATATGATCCCTTAGCACACCATAGGACCTATAATGACACCAAATAGTGTCCTAAGGGGTCATAGAACACCATATGGCATTTTTATGTGTCGTATAGTGTCATGAGGGGTCATATGGCATCCTATGACACCTTAAAACACCATATGGTGTCGTTATGGAAATCAATATGTTCATCTTCTTCAAACGTTCTACTTTATATCCCATGTTCTTTAAAAAAAAAGAAAACTGACCACCTTTTCAATCTTCTTAACACCTCATCTATATGGAAACAAAAATAAGATATATTTGAGGGAGAGGAAGAGAGAGAGAGAGAGAGAGAGAGAGAGAGAGAGAGAGAGAGAGAGAGAGAGAGAGAGAGAGGGAGATAAAGAGAGGAACCTTGTACGCGCTTGAGAGGGGGAGAGATGGATACAATACACATACATACACACATATGTGTGTATATATATACTTAATATATTTTATATATATATATATAAATATTTTATATTATATATTTTTATATTATATGTAAATTATATATTATATGTATATACACATATCATATATATAAGATCATATTATACACACTCCCAAAATTTAAACAAACTTAGCGCGTACGTGCTATTTTTAGTAAAAATAGTACGTACACAATTTTTATAGTAAAAATAGCATGTATGTGCTTTTTATAGTTAAGATAGCACGTACGTGCTTCTTACACCATAAGTACCCTGTATGCTTTTTTTATACCATAGGTACCCGTATGCGCTTTTGGTTGTTTAGGCTTGGAAATAGGCTTGGATGACAAAGCTACGGATTGGACGTTTGATTTCCCTCCATTTCCCTCCTTTTTGACGTGTTTTATTTTATCAACTTGGTTTCTTGACTTTGTCATCATCAGGATTACACTTCATCAAGTGACTATTTCTAAAATTGCCACCATTATTTTACCCATCTTTTGAGCTTTCTAACCATATAATTTTTTAAAAATTTGAACATCAATAACATATTATTATTGAATTTCTTTTACCAGTGTCTCCATAGTTCTCACAGACATATATGCACTATTTTTTTAATACCTTTTGATATAATTATCCAATTTTTTTTTTTAAAAAAAAATTATTGTAGTGCACTTAATTCTTTGCAATTTAAAAAATTTAATTTGTATTTTTGATTTTTTTAGTGCAACTTATGCTTCGCGCACGAACAAGTACCTAATTTTCAGGATGTGGTCGATTGGAAAAATCAAAAAAAAAAAATGCTCAACAAAAAATTACGAAAAATACACATCTTCTAGTGCTCACTCTTAACTATCTTTTTGTCAAAGGATTTTTAAAAATACAAAATCTAACTATGACTTTTTTGATGCGCATGTTAGACACTATGTTATGTTTTTCTGAAAAAATCAGGGTTTGTTTTTCGTGCGCAAAGGATTTGACCCCCTTAATCTTATCCAATTTTTAAAAAGTTTAGTAGTTTGGAAACTAGATTTAGAGTACTACAATATTTGTTGTTTAATTATCTTCATATCTTGAGTGGATGACTTTCAAATTTTGCCTCCAAGTTCAGGTTCACCTGATTTAAGAAAAAAAGTGTCCACTTATACCCCCCTTTTTGACCACCATCTTTGTTCACTTACCGAGTGTCGAGTAGGTAATTTTATAAATAGATCTTATGTCAGAGTGATCAGAGTTAGAAGATGAAGCCTCTAACTCTTCTTCAAGTGGCTTAGTGAAAGCATGTATAGTATCACTATCTACATCTTTGATGCTACAAGTTCCTTCATGATTTGGTTCAATGATCACTTGTATTTGACATACCTGTTGACATATCCTTGATGAATCTGTTAGTTTATGTCGCCTTTTCCATTTAGCTTCCTCTGGACTAATGACTGGCCCTACTTCTGTAGCCTCCAATTCTTCATTTGTAGTGCCATACCTAATTTGTCCTATTTCATTAGAGGGAGATATAATAGGTGAAGAGTTTTCTTGTGCTCTTTCTTCTTTCAGCTGTTGTTCATAATCTTCTTGTCTTTTTAGTCCAATTTCCTCTATTTCCTTTTGTAGTTTTAAGAACACTATCTCTTGTGCTTCATCTATGATATCACTAGGTTCTTCAATAGTTTCTTCAGTAGATGTTGTTCACATTAAAAATTCCATAACTAAGGTTTTCAGCCAGGTTGCTTATTTTGCCTTTTCAGTTTTCTAGCAATGCAGGGTGTACAAGACAATTGTCAGCTCGACATTACTCCCTTGATCCATATTTGGCGCTCAGTTTTTGGAGTAGCACAACGGTGACAAATGGAAAGATGCTGCTGACTGGGCTTCTTTTCGGGGCCCACCTTTTAGCACAATAAGCAAACAGTTACCTGACACCGTCAAGTTTTGGCGGGTGTGTTTCTGTTTGAAAGGATTTCCTAGCTTGCCCCTCTGTGGTTAGCGAAATATTTTCGGTTTATGACACTATGAAGATCGTTGTAGGTAGGGAGTGAAGTCTTGGGGCCGTTTTGCTGGGTGTGATCTTCAGGGCAACACAACATGGTTTTCTGTTCAGGGGTGGTTATGCCTTTTTGGCGTGTTTGGGAGCTGTTTCTGGAGCCTCGAGCTCTATTTATGCTTTCTTTTTCCCTATTAGTGGGGGTTCATAACTTTTCAAGAAGAACAATTCAGTTTTCTTAGTAGGAATTTTAACCTTTTTAAACTATTACTATTTTTTGAAGAAGGTTATTCAAACTGTGCCTGCGGCCTTTGTGATACTTCTTTAAGTATGCTTTGATGGTCTTTTCTGTGCTGTTATATTAGAATTCCAATAACTTTGGGAATACATTTATCTAAGATTTTGTCGATTAAACTATGTTTTGTACTTGTTATCTGGTAAATGCATGATAAGTATTTCTTTATGTTGGAAGGAAATTTAATTGTCTTGGTTATGTTCCCGATTGAGACTTGTAGATTGTTGAATGGGCTCCAAAATCATATGTACCTGGATTTTGTATGCTCATGTCTTCTCAAAAAATGCTATGGTGCATCACCTCAATAGTATAGATTTATTGTTTTAAAATTTCCTTCTTTCCCCTTTCCTCCAAACCCTTAAGGAAGAGCCAACTTCTCAATCCCGGAGGTCATTCAGTGAAACCCGTGCAACTGGTCCCCCATCACTGAATTTCTCATAAGACTGTTTGTTTCCAAGGTAAAATTTAGAGTCAACAGTTCTTTTTCTGGCATGCCTGGTGGGACCATTTACTTCAATTATATTTCCGAGCTAGTTTATGAGTCATAAGCTTGTCACCAGAAGTCAGACAACTTTGAATCCTCACCTTCTTTTTCCTCCACTGGTGACTGTCCATTTAGCCTCAGCTTCATCCTCACAGAGTTTCCTCGTAGTCATAGGTGCTGTGATGGCACACGTTCCCCCCAGAAATTTTGTGACTTGGGATAATGGTAGCCCTCTCATTCCCCCAGTTCCACCCATGGTTTGGGGAGCCATCCCTGCAGCTGCGCTTAAGGCCGTCCCTAAGTTCACAGGAGAATGTCATAAAACTCCTGGGGAGCATTTGCAAGATGTAGCCACTGTCTGCACTGTCCATGGCATCACTAAACATAATGTAACTCTAAGATTTCTCGTAGCCTCTTTCAAGGGAAAAGCTTTGGATTGGTTCAGATCCTTAGGCCCCAACACTATAGGAGATTGGGATCATATAGGAGATCATTTCTTTCAGAGATTCTCGGATAAAGTCGACATATTGTCCTTGATGCATCAACTCATCACAATAAAGAGGGCTCCAACTGAAGCACTAACGGATTTTAATATGAGATTTTAGTGAACCTAGCAGAGGATACCTTTGTCTGCCCACCCTCTGGTAGATATGGCTTTCGTATTCTATTTAAAAGCTTTCAATTTTCACATATCAGTGATGATTCAGTCTTTAGGAGGCAATACTCTTCCGCAAGCATTTGACATAGCAATCCAACCTGAAAATAACCTCATCGACGCCAGGAAGCTATCCCCATGCCCTATAATGCCAGTATTCTCTGAGATATCCACTCAAGTCTTAGAAGAAGATACCCCCAGTACGTCCACTCCACAATCTATGTATTCATTTCCTACTCCCCAAACTGCCTCTCTGGCTGCTGAAGTTAGTGATATGAAGAATCTCCTAAGATCGTTCTCCAATGAGATTTTCAACTTAAAAAGAGCCCAGGTCTCTCCTGCCAAGCCCCCTTTTCAGCAAAATTTCCAAGGGAATCGACCTCCGTACCAAAATATGAATCATCATGTTGATAAACCTCCTCAGCCGAATGGCCAAATAGTCCTAGTCCCCAATCTGTTGTAGGTTGTCTACCCATGACTGGTAGGGAATTGATAGTGGGCCAAAATAACTTGGCGGACGACACCAACTCTTGGTGTTTTTTATGCAACAATGCTCCTACTCCGAGAAATTGCCCAAGAGGGAATTTGCAGCAGAGGGTTGCAGAACAAAGGAAGTCGAGCATGACATCATATGAGTCTGCATATACATCTCTGGGTATGGATAATGCGACTTTTGTTGCTTAGATGCAAGGGATGTCATTGCAACAAGAAATAGAGATCACCCCCGACCATGCACTTTTTTCATGGGTGGAAGATGAGGATGCAGTGCTAACGAACGATGCAATCACATCAAAGGATGAAACCCCTCTCGTGCACTCAGATTACAATCTTTTCTCTAAAAGGCATTTGACTAGGGAAAGCACCGACAGTATGAGAACAGTGCCCGTGGACAGACCACTTGAACAACCGGTCACTAACTCTGCCTATCTAAGAAAAGAGTTCATCCCTTATAAGCTGAAGGAGCCAAAGGTTCTCACACCTCAAGTGCTAGATGTGGTAGAAAAATTGAAGAAGGCCCTGACTCATGTCTCTCTGTGGGATCTCCTGAGTATTTCAGAGAAAAAGAACAGACTAAGAGAGGCTCTGTCTCATGATGGAGAAGATGCAAGTATGATAGCTCCACAATCTCTTTAGATTGACGGAATGGGTCTCCAACCCACAACAGGAAAAACACACTCTCCGGCCGTATTGATAAATGAAGGCTCGCCCCTGCTGCCCAAAGAGAAGGTAAACCTAAACCAAATCCATTCTACCTTACCCTTATAGTTGGAGATAGACTTTTGCATAAATCCATGATAGATTCTGGGGCTAGCACTACTGTCATGCCTAAGCCAATCGCCGAAGTATTAAACATAAGGTATGACCCTTTGAATAAAGGGGTTATGTAGCTCGATGGGAATAGGGTTTAGATGATAGGTCTCATTAAAAACCTTCCCCTAACATTGTTTGCATGTCCGAGTGTGACTGTGTCTCAAGAAGTAGTGGTCATTGATATCCCGCCTGTCTTTGGCCTCTGTCTTTCTCGAAACTTTACCGCTAAAATAGGAGGCTATATGTCCCTATATTGGTCCCATCTCATCCTCCGTACCCAGCACGACGCCAAGCTAAAAATACTCTTAGAACCTCTCCATGTTGAGCATATAGCCGACCAGGCCTTGATCAATTTCGAACCTACACACACCTCTATATCAAATGATGAACGAAAGGTGGTAGAGATTTTAGAAGACGAAGAAGTAACGGGAGAAATTCCACCTGAGCAAGAGGCCTTCCTGAATGATTTCATAGATTCAGACCCCTTCTCTAACTACCATGCCATCGACCTAGGTACCTATTGCATTTTTGAAGAGAATCAGATCATCTTGAAGCTTACTAAGGATCCATTCTCCAAAGAGCAGTTGTCTTCAGCACTATGGACCTTGCACTTCGACAATGCCAAATGCAAGATGGGCTCCAGAGTGGGAGTTTGTCTCACTCCCCCTTTAGGTGAACAAATCCTAAAGCCTTTCTGGTTACAGTTCGCGTGCTCAAATAATAAAGCGGAGTATGAAGGATTGATTCAAGGTTTGAACATGGCAGAAATGATGGGCCTTAAAAAGTTGAAAGTCCTTGGCGATTCTGAGCTGGTGGTCCATCAAGTTTGAGGGATATCTAGTGCCAAGGACGTCCACATGAGGTCTTACAACGCTGAATCTAATAGAAAGTTTTGATGCTTTCAATATCATAAGCATTCCTTGGAAACAAAATACCATAGTGGACAAAATGGCCTCCATCAGAGCGCAATTTGATCCCGTTACAGACTTACTCACTAGCTCCTAAGCAGTCTATGTGGTTGTCCTCCCGGCTATCCCTGATAATGATACTCACTGGTAGGTGTTCGAGAGCGATGAATAGATCACTTTTTTCATCCAAAGCTCAGGAGAATTTTCTGATTAGCTGCATCTTAAGATAAAAGGAGCCTATGGGAATCAAGTCATCCAACTGAGATCTAACAAGCTCCCTAATGGTTTGATCACTTTAGAGAACCTGTTTGACCATGAAGACGCCAAAAAAGATAAGCGAAAGCTCACAACAAACAAAGAGGATTATGCCAAAATGTCAATCGACACTGGAAGAGTTCTCAAGGTAGGAAAGGATGTCTCCTTCGAAGACAAAAATAAGTTGGCCCGATACTGTGATGAATATGAAGGTGTCATGGCTTGGTCCTATGAAGATTTAAGAGGATACAATCCTAATATCATCCAGCATACCATCGAGCTTGCAAATGAGGCCAAGCCAGTCTGGCAAAAGAAAAGACCGGTTAACCAAAAAATTGAATCTCTCATGGCTCAAGAGTTGAAAAATCTGATCGAATCAAGGATCATTTACGCCATAAAATACAATACATGGGTGTCAAATTTGGTGCCTGTTAGGAAAAAGAATGAAGATATCCGACTCTGTGTTGATTTCTGAGATCTAAATCAGGCATCTCTCAAAGACCACTATCCTCTGCCATCAATGGAACAATTACTGAGCACAATGGCAGGATCAGAAATGTTCTCAATGCTCGACGGTTTCTCAAGATATAACCAAGAAAGTGTGAAAGCAGAGGACCAACACAAGACGATGTTCACCACTAAGTGGGTGATGTTTGCATACCAAAAGATGCCCTTCGGATTGTCAAATGCTAGGGAAAATTTTCAAAGGGCCATGGATTTAGCTTTCAAAGAGCTAATTAATAAGATCATCTTAATATACTTAGATGACCTGACTGTGTTTTCCAAGCACCAGGAAGATCATTTTGACCATCTCGAATTAGTCCTCCAAAAATTGCTTGAATTTGGGATTTCCTTAAACCCAAAAAAGTGTATTTTTGGGGTTCCTCAAGGAAAATTACTTGGGCATATAGTTTCAAAGGAGGGTGTTTCCATTGACCTAGACCGAGTCAAGGCCATTAAAGACCTTCCCCTCCTGGTCAACAAAAAGGGAGTCCAATCTTTTTTAGGAAAGGTCAATTTTGTTAGTCATTTTATTTCTGACTTTGCCAGAATAATAAGACCCATCACCCTCATGTTAAAAAATGATATACAATTCAAATGGACTACTGAGGCCAAAAAAGCTTTTGATGAAATTAAAAATGCTATCTGTTATGCTCCCATATTGTCTAACCCAGACATGTCAAAGGACTTCATAATGTATGTTTTTTCTAGTCAGCATGGCATCACCATGGTCCTAACCCAAAAAGATGCCCAAAAAGGAGGAGAGCATCCCATATCTTTCCATTGAAAAAATATTAAGGATTATGAGGCCCGATACAACTTTGTCGAGAAGCAAGCCTTGGCCGCGGTAAAAGGACTAAAGAAATTCAGGCATTTCATCGCCTGTAATAAAACCACAGTGTACGTAGCCCATCCTGCAGTAAGGGAATACATTATGGAGGGTGACATCACTGAAAAAAGGGCAAATTGGATCACCAAGATCTTGGAATATGATGTTGATATCAAGCCAACAAAGCTCATTCACGGGAGAGGCCTGTGCGAATATAAGAAGCGTCTACAGAGGAAACAGTTATGCTTTTGCTTGATTTTCCAAATGACAGCTAGATTGAGAAGAGAAAGCAATTTATGAAGACCAAGATATTTCCCGAAGAACTCCCCCGACTAAGAGGAGATTTTATGGACTCCAAAATAGCGGTTTCCACTTAATAGATGGAACTCTTTTCAAAAGATTTTGACGGAGTCCTGCTTCGCTACATAGACCAGAGCCAAGCTGATAAAATCCTACACGAGTTCCACTATGGCTCTTGAGGAGGCCATTTATCTACACCAACAACCACTATCAAGATTACTCAAGCCGGGTATTTTTGGCCATCCATGTTCAAAGACACACACAATTCAGTGAGGGGATGTAAGGAGTGCCAATATTATATAGGAAGGAGCAAGAAAGCTGCAATGCCACTCAAGCCTGTGTCAGTGGAAAAGCCTTTCGCTCAATGGGCCCTTGATTTTATCAGAATGATCAACCCCCCAGTTCAACCAAACATAAGTGGATCCTTACTGCTACTGATTATTTCACCAGATGGTCCAAAGCCGTTCCTTTACAGAATTCATCAGAAAGTGAGGTGTTGGCTTTCCTGGAGGATCTGGTGTGCCGATGCGGTCCCCCAAAAACCATTATATCAGATAATGTGCACG
Organism: Cryptomeria japonica; assembly: GCF_030272615.1. Taxonomy (NCBI): domain Eukaryota; kingdom Viridiplantae; phylum Streptophyta; class Pinopsida; order Cupressales; family Cupressaceae; genus Cryptomeria; species Cryptomeria japonica. Next base: position 338,160,705 of record NC_081405.1, on the reverse strand, counting down.
CATTCACAGGCTCGCTTACCCAATTCTCCCTCAACAGAGATATTAATCTCAAAACCTCTTCTAACTACTATCCTCAAGGGAATGGACTTACCGATTCCACTAACAATAAGTTGATCAAACTTATTAAAAGGATAGGTTCTGAATACAAGAGGGAGTGGCATCACCACTTGAGAAGCACATTATGGGCGGACCGCATAACACCCAAGCAGATTCTAAAAAACTCCCTGTATAAGCTGGTATACAGAAAGGATGCACTTTTCCCCATGTTGCTAGAGATCCCATCTTTGCAATTACTAAAATCAATGGAAGTGGCTTAAAACAACCCTATGGCTGTAAGATTGGTAGAGGTTATGGAGCTAGAAGAAGCAAGGGAGGCAGCCTTTGCGGCTCTCCAAGATAGACAGGAAGTCGTCAAAAGATGGTTTGACAGTAAAAGGAGCGTTGATTTGGTCTTCGGCCTCAGGGATCTCATATTGAAATATAATGAGAGGGTGGCAAAGCCTGGTCAACACACCAAGTTTGATTTCCTGTGGGAGGGACCTTTCCGCATTATACATTGCAAAGGTTTCAATGCTTTCAAGCTAGAAGACATGAATGGGGACTCCCTCCCAATTCCGGTTAATGGTTTCCATCTCAAACCTTTTCATTAGGTGTTCCGTGCCCTTTTAAATGTATATAATGTATATAAGGTATATATTGTATTTTTAGTTCCTATTTATCTTATTTATTCCCAGCTAGAATCAAGCAAGAAATAATAGAAAGAAGAGAAAACGGAGAAAGAAGAGAAATCAGAGAAAGGAGAAAAGCAAAAAATTCATTATATTAAAATTTTTTTTGTATTTTCATTACAAAATGAGTAGGCTCTTGGCCCCTCCTTTTTCTACAATCATTTTGCTCAAGTGCAATACGACAGTTCCTCAGATCTTCAACAACTCCCTTCAGTCTCATCCTCCTCATCTTCAAAAGTTTCCTCTTCTCCCGACCACTCAGAGTTAGAGGCGCTCTCGAGCTCCCTGAACATGAAAATAACAACCAAGTTTGGTTGTTGATTTGGCATCAGAATCCTTGGGAAGATATAGTCTTAGAATCCAGTACTTCCTAGACTGGGACTATCAAATGGACACGCAAAAGAAATTTTGTGGCAAGCTCAGCGCGATACCGATGAGAGGATAGTGTCATTGTTTTCAGCCCACTGATGAGTGGGTGTCAAGCTTCCTCCTCATTGTGTGTAACAAACTGCTCCAGGTCAGATGGCAGGGGAAGCCCTTAGAAAGGGATGTAGTATGCAACCACATTCTCCAGTCCGCCCAGGTAATCTTTGGAAAAGAGAGTTTGAGTTAGCTGCAACGCTAGCAGCCTAGACTGGCCGCAATCCAGCAAAGAGGCTATGAACTGCGAGCAAATATCCGTATTCACTCGGTATTGGTCTGCATTATCAATGAAATCTTCTCCAAGTACCCACTTAATGATGGATTTTATTAAAGGATTCTTCCTATGCATCATCCTTTGTAATCTTTGATCGAAGATATTTCCGAAGAAAGCGACCTACGCTTTGTTGCTGACGAGCCTAATTGGAGTATCCATGACTATAGAAGCTCCACCGTTAAAAGCTTGTAATGTGGTAAAAGAATGTCTAAAAAGAAATATTTATAGGAGAATTTCAGCAGAAGATGTCGAATGCTCAAAGCGCATGCCTTCCCAAATCCTAATGTTTCTATCATATCTCCATTAATTCGCACCATGCGAATGAGCTTGTTCTCAGAATGCCGATGTCCTGCTAGTTACCTCGAGAGGGAGGTTGATATGCACAAGAGCCATGCGTATGTACAGATACATCACATTTTAAATACCAAATTCCACCAGATTGTCTTAGCTCGCATGAACTTTATTACCTATCGATCCTCTCGATCAAGGAAAAGATTTGCCTGAATGGATTTTCCTCAAGTAACGATAGGTTAGCCAAAGGCAGTCTTGTGAAGCGAGAATGGCGACGCTCTTAATCTGTGAGAGTTTATTGTAGCTACAATTTGAGCTGGGGCACATGTAAGTAAGTACTTGCCATTAAAAATTCACTTTTGTGAAAATCTAGGTGCATTTTGCCTTTAAGGCTTGAGGCTCTTTTGTCTTATCTGTCCATTTTTGAAAAGAAAGAAAAAGGAAGATGAGGTATTTTTCTCTCCCAAGTTTTAGAATTTTTTCTAGCAAAGGAAAGAAGCTTTCTGCCTGTAATGGAGTCTGAGGCTAAATCAGCAAGTGTTGTTCCTGGAGGTTTTTGGCTTGATGTTTTCGGGGAGCTATCCTTTTCTATGCATGCCATCCCTCTGAGTACAGAGTATCCAAGAACAAAGACCAAGGCTAAAATGACAACTCAGAATGCGTCTGCTGTTCTGGACTTCTTGGAAAATATTTTTTGAACCAGAGGTTTGTAAGTAGCCTAAGATTCTCAGAGAGGCTGCATGCTCTAGGATGCTTCATCATAGAGCTGACTCCCAATCCATGGCAGTACGTTTCTGGAGTAGTGGTGCTCCCCAATGCGTGGTTCCTATGGTCCCATACTGCCCTAATCTCATAGCAACTTGCGCGGAGATTTTTGATCCCACCTCATGCTCTGTCAACAACTCCCTCTTGAGATTGGTCATATCTCTAGAGGCGATTAGGGATATGATGTGCTACCCAATTTTTGAAGCAATAGAGGTTTTCTTAGAAAGCTCAATGGAGGAGTTCTAGAGCACCAGGAGAGACACTTTGACTTTCTGTCAAAGCACTCTCAATCAAAGTCTGTCTTCTGAACTTCTGAAGTTACCTTTGTCCTACAATGATATAAGGAAAGAATACCTCAAGGATATTTCTTCTACCCTGGCATGGCTATGTGGTCATGACAATGACTGGGATATCACAACCTCCATGATGGGTTTTCTCTTCAAATGTAGGAAACAAAGGGAACTGTTTTAGTTTGACTTCTCTGTGATTATTGCCAGGGCCATTATTAAGCAATTATCAGAGTTCCAGTAGTTGCGGTGCTTCGGGTTCTCTTCAGTACTGGTGCACTTGCTATTACACCAAAATGAGGCTTTCTTCGGTTAGTTCATGTAGTTGGCCACTTACGATGAATTCGGAAATAGAATGTCGGTGTCCTGCTGAACACCTCTTTTGCTGGCCTCCTATGATTCATACCAGTTTTCAAATCTATTCATGACTCCCATGCTCAAAGACCTTGGAGTGATCCCTAATGAACCATTATCCCATTTCTCCCAGGTCTAGATGAACTGGATGCAAAATGAGTGCCCTCCTTGCGACTGGTTCGTGGGCTCTGACTTTTCTTTCATCCAGGTGCATGGTTTGTCTGAAGAGCCCTTCTAACTGCCTACTTATGTAACTGATCGAACCCTGGCTCTTGAAATCACAAGGCAGTTGGTGAGGATTGAAGGGGCCATTGGAGCAGGAAAGCATGACACCTATATCACCGAAGACAATAAGGCCATTGGCCCAATCACTCTAGTGAGAAGGAAAATTGCAGAAGAGATCCTACCGTCGAAAATGGCACAACTCAGTTTTGTAGTGATTGACGACTCTTGGAGCTATGACCTTGATGATTGCCTTAGCAAAAGAAAGAATGTTGTTAGGCATGACCCCCAGAATTCATGGGTGGAGCGCACAAACCCCCGGGTTGACGATACGAGCTTGTATGTGGGCCCTGATGTCTTTCCTATCTTAAGATGCCCTCCATGGCTAAAGTTTTATTCCCCCTTGCAGAAGTTCAACTCCACGAAGCCTATCCCTCGGGCGTTGTTGGAAAATATGAAGACTTTAGCTTGGCCCAAGAAGAAAAGGGAAGATTTTTGGGTCTATCGACAAGAGGTGAATCAGTCTAGAGCCAGCATTGGAAATGCCCCCCTGGATGAACGTTTTGAGTAGGAATGGTGTCAGGTAAATAAATATGATGATGAGATAGGTGACAGTTCCTCATGCGGGGACTCATCTCCCGAGGTTGCTCCGCGATAGGAGGTAGAGGTTATAAATATTGAAAGGCAAGATTCGGAGCTACAAATTCTCCTTCCTTTGGATAGCGCAGCTCATAGACCTCATTCGCAGGTTGGTAAAAGGCAGTCTGAGAAGCAGTCATGTGAAAGCCCTCTGAAGAAGAGGCAACATCCTAGCACGTCAGGAGGGAGCCCGCCCTCTCAAATCCCAGAAACATCCTCAAATCTTTAGCGGCTGGCGTCTTCCACTGCTTAGGTTCGTCCTTTTTTTCCTTCATCTCTTGCTCAGGATATTTCTTCAGCTGTCCCCATGACCGCAATGTAGGCCTTAGTCCCTACTGCTCTCACTTTAGCCTTGATGGGTACACCTGTTGATCCCCAAAATGTTCTCTCGCAGGCCTCTGTCCCTTTCCTGGCCACAGTTTTTATATCCTCAGCTTTTCCCTCGCCAATATCAGAAGTAGCCTCTATGTCACGTAGGCTAGGTTTTGGAGAATCCTCTCCTCAGGTTATGAGAGTAGCGTCCTCAAGCCCTTTCCCGTTAGGAGCTCCTCCCTTTGTCCTGTTATTTTCCCCGTCGGCTCTGGCCCATCCCATCTAGACTGCTTTCACTAGGCCTATTTCGCAATTCCCTTTTGCAGTTCCTCCTAGTGCAACTTTTGCGGTTCAAGCTATCGATAATCTAGATGAGTTCCAGCAACAGGTTTCTTATGATAGAACTCCTCGCCTTGGTAATATGGGAAAGGAAAAGGAAAAGGAAGGTGCTCGTCCAACCTGCCCTCATTTGTAGACACATTTTAGCGAGCAAAAAGATTGTCTCTACTTTTCAAATATTTTCTCCAAGGTTGACAAGCCAGAATCTCAGATGAGACCAAATGATTACACACTACATGTCATCAACGTTAGCCTTCAAAGTGCCACGACATTTGACAAAGTAGAGATGATGGAGGAGACCTCAAAAGCCATATCCACAAATTTTATCAAGAAGAGTCGCCGTCTGGAAAAGATCCAAGTGGAGAATTCTAGTCTCTGAGATTCCCTCACCCAGCAAAGAAAGAAAGAAAAATCCCAGAGCTCAGAAATCAATCATCTGCAAAGCCTGCTGGCCCAAACTAATTTAGAAAAAGAGAAGCTACAGCCGGCCTTCAATAATGTGAGCTCTCAGTTAAAAGGCCAAGAGGTGACAAGGAACGTGGCTCTGAAATAATTACAAGAGAAGGATGCAGAGATACAACAATTAAAGGTAGCCTCTAGGGATGTTACTCAGGGCCAAATGTAGCTGCATGAGGAAATTCTTCTAAAGGAAGGTTATGCCCATCAACTGAGTGAGGCTCAAATATCATTGTCTGAAGAAAAGACAAAATTCAAAGAAAAACTGAAAGTGAGGGAGGCTAGTCTCAGACAATCTGGTGAGCGCATTTCAGAGGTGGAGACTCTTTTGTGACATGAACAAGATTGTACATCGCAGTTGCAACAAACTGTCCGAGATGGAGAAGCCAAAATCCTCACTTTGGAGAATCAAGTGGCCATTGAGCAAAGCAAATGCAGTAGGCTCTAGTAGGAGATGGTTGCGAAGCATGATGAAATTTTGCGATTGCTGAGTATTCCACCTCCAGAGCAGGTTTCCCAAGACTTTTCTACCATGTTGACAGAACTGTATGTTTCTCATTGGGAAAAGGTAAAATAGTACTGCCCCTCACTGTAACCCATGCCAAGATTCCATAGTGAAGCGCAATCCCTCTGTGCCGAGGCCAATACCATCATTAGCAGTTCTATGCTTATCATCAGTCCTAAGTTCTCGATAGCCCAGGATCTTATTTAGTTGCTATATTCTGCTCAAGATGAAGAATTAAGGGAAAAGGGGATTGCCGACTATTGACAATTGATTAGAAAGATGAATATTTTCATGAATCAGCATAGGGTAATCATGTAGGTTTCGACAACCCTTGCACCCTTACAATTTTCAGTTTCAGACATCAAGCGACGTTTAGAGAGGTTTGTTTCATTGGGCCTACCTTCTCCATTTCCCACGTATGATACTGTGTTATGGATTGAGAAAATATTAAGCCAGGTTGAGCATTTGCAACAAGATAGAGCTTTCCTGCAACGCCTAGGCAATCCTATTTCAGCGGTTGAGGTGGAGTGTCTTTTACACCCTCTGGTCCAACTCTTTTCTCTCCTTAAGCAGGTCCAGGATGAACTTGTACCCTTACCTTTTGATGAAGTGATTTGTCTGGATTAGTATTTCCAGGATTTAGAGGTGCAGGTTCCATTTGCCAAGGATGAATGGTTGCCTTTTGCAGCAGGCCTTCTATCTGCTCTGTCTCGTTTTGGCATGAAGTTCGATCTGCGAGCCAACAATTTTGGGTTCCCATATTCCACAGGTAGAATTTCCCCTGTTAGTCGCCAAGAAATGTTCACATTAAAAATCTCATAACTAAGGTTTTCGGCCGGGTTGCTTATTTTGCCTTTTCAGTTTTTCAGCAGTGCAAGGCATACAAGACAATTCTCAGCTCGACGTTACTCCCTCGATCCATATTTGGTGCTTAGTTTTTGGAGTAGCGTGATGGTTACAAATGGAAAGATGCTGCTGACTAGGCTTCTTTTTGGGGCCCACCTTTTAGTGCAGTAAGCAAATGGTTACCCGACACCGTCATGTTTTAGCGGGTGTGTTTCTGTTTGAAAGGATTTCCTAGCTTGCCCCTCTGCGGTTAGCGAAATATTTTCAGTTTATGACAGTATGAAGATCGTTGCAGGTAGGAAGTGAATTCTTAGGGCCGTTTTGCTTGGTGTGATCTTCAGGGCGACACGACATGGTTTTCTGTTCAGGAGTGGTTATGCCTTTTTGGCATGTTTGGGAGTTGTTTTCGGAGCCACGGGCTATATTTATGCTTGCTTTTTCCTTGTTAGTGGGGGTTCAGAACTTTTCAAGAAGAACAATTAAGTTTGCTTAGTAGGAATTTTAACCTTTTTAAGCTATTGCTATTTTATGAAGAAGGTTATTCAAACTGTTCCTGCGGCCTTTGTGATACTTCTTTTAGTATGCTTTGATGGTCTTTTCTGTGTTGTTATATTAGAATTCCAATAACTTTGGGAATACATTTATCTAAGATTTTGCTGATTAAACTATGTTTTGCACTTGTTATCTGGTAAATGCATGATAAGTATTTCTTTATGTTGCAAGGAAATTTAATTGTGTCTTGGTTATGTTCTCGATTCAGACTTGTAGATTGTTGAATGGGCTCCAAAATCATATGTACCTGGATTTTGTATGCTCACATCTTCTCAAAAAATGCTATGGCGCATCGCCTCAATAGTCTAGATTTATTGTTTTAAAATTTCCTTCTTTCCCCTTTCCTCCAAACCCTTAAGGAAGAGTTGGCTTCTCAATCCCGGAGGTCATTTAGTGAAACCCACGCAACTGGTTCCCCATCACTGAATTTCCCATAAGGCTATTTGTTTCCAAGGTAAAATTTAGAGTCAACAGATACATTTGACAGAGGCTCTGGAACCCATTCATACTCATCTGAGTCAGTTTCTGAGCCATCTACTTGCATTCTCCCTGTGTATGTGACTGAAATGTTCAGTGGTGCAAACAATTCTTTAATTCTTTCTATTTCTTCCCTCATATCCTCTGGGACTTCTACTCCTTGCAGTATCACTGTTGATACAATTGGAACTTGATTACCAACTGCTTCTTCTCTCTTGATTGCCAATTCTTCTTGTTCATTTCCATACTCTTCCCGAGTTTGCTGAGTGTTTACTTCCTGTGATGTTGAAGGTAGCGTCTTTTTCCTCCACTTAGACTGATGATGAGAAGTAGGTTTATGATCTGACAACTCCTCTAAATGTTATCCAAGTCTGGATTTATCATTTGTAGACTTAGTTTGTAACTAAATAGGTTCAACAATACCTTCTTGACACTTTCCTAGAGGACCGGTACCTGAATATCCCATGCGTTGAATCATTTTATAGCCTGGACCATATTGTTCAGGGGGAATATCACTATGTTGGACTTTTTTATTTTCACTATCTTCGTTGAAAAGCCATTTGAGAACAACCTCTTCTTCTATTTCATCTGCAAGAGAAGTAAATAATTGTACAAAAATAACCATCATAAATGACATTTGGAGTGGAAGTTTGTGGCTTCATAGCATTTGATGGTTTTCCAGACTGTCTCAATGATGGAGGAAGAGACATTAGAAAAAGTACAGTTTCTATTTTATATCCATCAATGCTAGTACCTATGATTTTCAATTTCTTTTCTAAGTATTTCATCAAAGTTTCTAAACTTTCAGCTATAGAGGTTGCTCTGTTATGAGGAACAAATGTATCAGTACATTGCTTCAATGTATTACAAGTATAGCTTGTATCAATAGGAATGCTGACTTCAACTCTGTTATAAGGAAATTTAAAGCACTGATGATATGTAGATGGTATTTCTTTCATTTTGTGAATCCATGGCCTGCCCAACAAGATATTGTATAAGAGAGGAAGATCAAGTACCTAAAAAATAAAATCTCTCTCCACAGGTCCTACCTTGATCGACAATAGCACCAAACCTTTAGAAGTTCTCTCTTCTTCATCATAAGCTTTGATTGTTATTTTCTTTGCTGGATCAATGGCATTTTTAGAAAATCCCAATTGTGTCAGTAGATTGTAGATACAAATATTCAAGCTAGCACCTCAATCTATCAAAACACGTTTGACTAGGTGTTTATGGATCATAGCTTTGATGTGTGATGATTGGTTATGCGAGTGATTCAGTGAATTATCATCTTCTTTAGAGAAAGTGAGGTAATGAGGCGAAGTCAGGTGACCCACCATAGATTGAAACCGATCTACATATAAATCTTTAGGGACATTAGTAGTGAGCCAAGCTTTGTCCAGGATCTCTCTATGAGTAGAAGAGATCTTAAGCAGTTCAAAAATGGAGATTTGAGCGGTAGTTCTTTCAATTGTTCGACAATGTTATAACCAGGAGAAGATGATGAAACCAACTATTTAGATTTAACCGTGATCGTATTTGGTTGTCTGTTTGAAGAAGTCAATATATTTTATGTTGTTTGATCAGGAGTTGAGGAACTAGCTCCTTTTAGAGTAACCTTCTTTTGAGCATGGGTCACAACATTTGCAGTTTGTGTTTTATGTTGTTTATCTTTGACTATGATCATGTTGAAATGTTTAATCTATGAAGATTCAATCATGTTGATCACATTGTCATTGTTAGCATAGGTGTAATTGACTTTGACACCTCCCTTGGATTTTGAGGAATCACCTTGTTCATAAGTGGGCAAGGGATCTTTAAAATCTTTGTGATCAACATTAGTTGTGTGATTTCCAACAACTATTTTGGCAGCATCGATAGGGTCTTGAATCTCTTGTTTGATTTTAATGCAATTGTTTGTTGTATGACCCTTGTTTCGATGGTATTCACAATATTCATTTTCCCTCCACCATTTGGGTTTAATTTCTAGATCATATGGTTTAGAGTTATTAGGCAATGTGATCATATCATTTTCCAATAGAGTCTTAAGAGTTGATTCGTACAATTCATCCAAAGTAGTGAAATCACATTTAGGCTTTGAAAGCCAAGGCTTCTCTTTAAACCACTCTTTTGATTTCTTCAGAGGGTTTTGTGCCATAGTTTCAGCTGCTTTGAGGGCTTGTGTGCCACTAGATAGATTAAATATTATGGGTTTTGGTTTAACAGTGTCTACCACTCCATCATTAACAACATTTATGTTGTTATCTTTTCTGTATTTCCAGTATTTATTCTTTTCTTTGGAACCAAAGCCTTGTTGTGTTCCTTTCCAAAGTGATATGTCTCCCTTCTTTATAAGGACATATTCCATTCTAAGAGAACTATCTATCATTTTGTTGAGTGAAGGGTATACTTGTATTTGCATATTGTATTTCAATACAAGGATTAGGTTATCGACAAAAATGTCCATCTTATCAGAATATAGAATAGGCAGTGAATATCTAGAGAACATCTTTCTCCAACGTTGAAGAAAAGTAAGAAAAGGTTCTCCTGTAGTTCGATTATTGTGACTGGATGATGAATGTTATAAGAGTATTGTTGGAGAAACAATTTTACTAATTCCTCAAAAGTTTTAATTCCCATAGGTAGGCTTGAAAATCATTCCATAGCTTGTCCTCCTAAACTCCCTTGGAAAAGGTGCATGAGATATGTTTGTTCATGCATGAAATCCATGCATAAAGCACAAAATTCTTTGACATGGTCTTGAGGATCTGTATTTCCATCATATTTGTCAAACTTAGGAATCTCCACTCTTGAAGGAAATGATGGAATGTAAAGGTTTTTGTCAAATGGGAACAGGCAGATCATGTCTAAAGAATATTGCTTTAATGATCTATCCTTGTTTTTCATTTATGTGATTTCAGTCTGTAACACTTGTAATTGTTTGTTTACCAGTGCTAAGGGAATCTCTTCCTCTTTATTGATAAGGGTTTCAATGTTATAATCAGTAGAAAGTTTAGCGCCTTGTTTTGCTAGTTCTAGAAAATAGTCTTCTTTTTCTCTAGCCATGATAATCTTCATCATTTTTCGAAAATCTTTATCTTTTTGACAGCTATTTATAACAACTTCTGTAGGTTCAGAGGCTTCAGACTCAATAGATAAGGAATCACTGTCATTATCATGGGTGTTGATATTGTCATAAGTATCATGTTTAGCAACTTTTCTTTCTTGCCTTTCTCCAGACATGATGGGAGATAAGGGTTGATAAAAAAATGGTATACTTGACGATGAAGGTTTATTAGAGACAGGGTCCTTTGCAAAGAATGGATTATCTTGTAATGAAAAGGATGACCCTTTAACTTTGGTATCTTTCTTGTGAGAACTTCTAGTTTAAGAAAGAATTTATGACTAATGTGACCGAGAGCTAGATGTGATGTAGAAGTCAACATAAAATTGAAGCTAGTTGTTTGTTTGACACAGTGATTGAGAAAAGTGACTAAGATTGAGTCTAGTTTCAGGAATGATCTATCATGTATAAGATGTGATTTAAGTAACTTGGTTTGATTTAGTTTAATAAGTAGTTGATTGAACTAGCTGAAAGATGATAGACAAAATCATGCAACAAAACGACAGGGGTACACTATTGAGATTGTTTATGCGCAGAAATATGATGACTAGATTGCTCATAATTATGATGACCAGATATATGCTCACTGTAGACTGATTAGGCAAGTATGTCAGTTCTGGAAAAGTGTGCAGACAAACAAGTTTCTAGACTGACAAAAAATAGGAATTCGTACGACAAAGTTTTTTAGAACAAGATGACAATTTAAAGGTTCTCAGATGATACAGACAGTTTCTTGTACGAGTTGTTGCCTAAACTCACACACAGTTTAGTGCTCTCTAGAAGACAATCTGACGAGTATGATTATTATTCGTATGACAGTAAATAGAGGATAAGACAACAATTCTCTAGGACCAAAACAACAATTTTGTATACCCGGGCGACAATTATGGCAGAACCAGACGATAAACTAACATGACTGATTAGGACTCATATGACAATAGGTATATAGCCAGATGATAATTTAGTAAGCTCGTATGACAATGGACCAGATAGAGATGAGATTATGACATAGATAGAGTTTGACAACTGACTGAGACCAAATTTTTGAGATGGACTGAGTTTTGGTGACTGACAGAAACTAGTTTTCGACTAGGATTGAGTTTTGATGACTGACGGAGACTAGTTTTTGACACGGATAGAGTTTTGATCACTGAGTTGTTTATTGTTTTCTTCAGTTTAGTATTTCAGTTTTAGTTTTAGGGATGAAAACACAGTAAACACACAAGATATATGATGACTTCAAGCACAACACGCTAACCCTACGAAAGTTGGCTTAGAGAAGAAAACCTTTGCTTGCAGAATCAGGTACACACCCAATAGCTAATCAGAATACGACTGCTGAGTCTCACACAATGGATTATTAACATCGTATTAGCCGACTCCAAATGCAAATGGGGGCACGAAATAGAAAGTATCTTGGGAGAGTTACTATCTCTCTTGCACAAATATTATCCCCCTTTTGGAGGTGAATCAGGTAGCATCTATCTTATAGTTCTTAGTCAGGAATTCCGTTTGAAATTACCCATTGAAGTCATGCAAACATGATTGAGTCCTATAGCCTGACAAGGTACCAAAACAAGCTGTAGTCATGTAAATGTGATTGAGACCGCGATGCCCTAAAAAATGCTCGATGTGAGAGATCTCAAAGAGAAAACTCAAATAATCCCATCCTTTGAGACTTTAATCACCAGAGGCCTATTTATTATAGTGAGTTGGAATGCTCAGGTCCAGCTGTACTCACTTGGGTCTTTCTCACAGGGTGATTATTTTTCCCACTGTGACAGGCCCACTAAAGGTACACAAATCTCAAACTTAGAAAAATCTTTGAGGGTCTGGATTTCTGATTGTCTGTGCAAACAAGAGCATACTCTCCTACCTCTTAGATTTTTCTTAAAACACAAAAGATAGATTTGTTCATCAACCAAATAGCAATTTAAGTGCCTACAAATGATTTTAAAGAATACATGAAGTTCACTTGAATCTCCTCAAGAAAATTGCAAAAACAATGAATCAGTAGTCATATTGTCTTTTTGTGACATGCATATTCTTTGACAAACGTTATACAAAAATTGGTTAGGCAATCAAAATTTCTCAAACAAACAAACGACAAGCTAGGGTCAACATTACTACCATAAAATTCAATAAGAAAAACCCCAAAATTTGCAATCTGTTTTTAATACCAAAAACTAGAATACCATATGAGTATTCTCACCGAGTCCTACAAAAATTCATAATGAACCGTACGATATCTATAGTTTGTCGTTCAGGCCTCTGTGAAAACTCGTAGGAGTTTTTGCAGAAATTGTGAGGAAAAAAATCCAAAAAATAAATATGAATGACAGAAGTAAATTGATTTGCGAGGTCGAAAGATGTATTCTTCTGCCCCATGGTGGGTGCCAAAAATGTGTGTGTGAAAAGTGGAATAAATATCTGCAAGCTGTAAGACATGACACTTCAATTAAGTCATTGCATGCGTGGTTAGACAGATATAATCATGAATATAAAAACCCTAACAAATCGACCTATTGCCTTCTAAAAGATGCGAGTATAGACTTTCTCTCAGATTTGTCTAAGAAATACTAGTGACTAAACTACATCAAGACGAAGGATTTAATATATATGAGCACAAGAATAAGCTAAATAGATGCAATATTATGCTAGATGAATGCAAGATTATGCAAGATTAAGCTAGATGAATGAATAGAAATCTATATGAATTCAAGAAATCATAATTGAACTAAATATGCAAAAAGCTAAACTAAGATACAATAATCTCAAAACATAATATTTTCAATGACACCAGAGAAAAAACTGCATAATAACAATAAATCTCTAGGGTGGTTTGAATGAGAGATGAAGGCTAAATTTACAAAGATTCAAAAGAGAGACCAACGGTCAAGATCGATTAGCAATGAGCAGTTGATATTCGTCAAGAAAAAGCATAATTCAAGATAATTGAAATAATTGAGAGATCAAATTAAGTTAACCTTGAGATAGATTCCAATTATATCTTGATTAAAATGCATTCAAAATATAAGTTCGAGTTTGCATTGGAGATACAATTTAGTTGATTCCATGTACTTGAGATAAAAATAGGTGATCCCATACACTTTTCTTTAATTTGCTCAAGATTTTTATTTAGAAAAAGCCTTTTCAATGCAATTGAACTTATTCTCTCAAAAGCTTTTAGTTTTATTTTTAGAGAAAATGATTAATTCAATTTAATTGCTTTTTTAATTTTTCAAGTTATCTCAATTTAGAAAAAGAAATATGTTAAGTTTGATTTCTTCTCTCAATTTAATTCTTTTCTTTTGTTTTCAATTTAACTCTTTCTTTTGCAAATTAATTCCTTTTTTTGTGACGATCTCTTTTTGTAAATTAATTCCTATTTTTTGATGATTAAATGGCAAATTTATATATTAATTAAATATGTTTGGATATTTAATTAAATAAATAGTATAATTGATCAAAATGATTTATTTGGAATGATTTAATTAATTAATTAAATATTTAATTAATATAGAGTGACATTGATGATTGAAGAATTAATTAATTAGGTGCTCAAGGTTGATTTAATTCCTTTTGGTTAGGACCTTGGTGACGTTGTCGAGATTAGGGGCCCGTGGTTTAGGTGACCATTTTTAGGGTATTACAGTTAGGATTAGTCATGTCTCTCATTTGTTGTTGCAAATTCTTAATTTGTTGATCTAAAATATCGATGGATAGTGACATAATAGGAATATAAGGGATGAATTCATCACCTTCCCTACAAAATGCATAACGCCATTCCATGATGTTTGATTGATTGGTTTGGACCTAAGATTGCAACAGATAAGATGTTTTCTCCATTTCTCTAAATGTGGAAATGTTTGATTTGTTGAACTTGACAAACTTGTTTGAGCTGAAGTTGAGTTTGAATGATCCTCTGATTGTGTTTTGGACGTTTGGGGTATGAATTTCTAGGGTGATAATGAGGACTATGAAAGGACTTTACTGCAAGGACTGATGCAAAGTAAGGACATAAATGAGGACTATGCAAGGACTATAATGAAAGATTATGATGACTATGAAAGGAGTTAAGTGAAGATTATGATGAATATGCAAGGATTTATGTGAAGATTATGACGACTGTGCAATGACTATATGCAAAGATTATGACGACTATGCAAGGAATTATGTGAGGACTATAATGACTATGCAAGGACTACATGCAAAGATTATGATGACTATGCAAGGACTTGTGCAAAGTAAGGATGTAAATGAGGACTATGATGAGGATGATAATGAGGATTATACAAGGACTTGTGCAAATTATAAGGATGTAAATGAGGACAATAATGAGGACTATGCAAGGAAACCTATGGTCACAAGTACGTAAAAGTTTGGAGTTTGTTGGATTGTCAAATGTTTCAAAGTATACTCCGTTTCAAATAAGTGTTGTTTTTCAAATTTGAGAACACTATTTGAAGATAGCTATAGCTGACTGAACTGTGTTCTGACAAAGTCTGAGAATTTAGAGATACATAAGGTAGGGCCTAAAATATCCCAAATACTGACTCAATACGGGTCTGGCACAACGATACATATAAAATCATAGAAGACAATCTTAGGCTGGATATTGGAAAACATTCAAAGAGGCCCTTACAATAAAATATCGAAACAAGATGAATAGCTAGAGAGTCTGACAGCACCAGCTCCACTCCACGACACACACTTCTTGGGCATGCCAGTCTCTCTTACCTTGAAGATCTTATCACTGAGGGATTTATGTCTCACAATGCAAGGTACATGAAGGGTATCTATGGGGCACAATCCACACTCCCAAAATCAATGAACACGAGATTTGGGCTACTAGGTTGGTTCTTATTGTAAGTTTCAAGGGGTCTTGATCCAATGAAAAATTATTAGAGCAAGACACTTAAGGCTTTAGTTAATCTTATCAGTCAGGGAAGGCCCCCACATACATCAAATTCACTCAACACTCTAGCCGCTTGTCTACTATATTTATTAGCAACTCGAAAAAACTGCTCGAGAGTACGTTGGGAGAGATGATATCCTGAATGCATCCCAATTCAAAGTACCTCTATGGGGTGATGAAATCCCCAGTCAAAGATACCCCTTAGTACTAAAAAGAAAAAGTGGGTTTCCTTATCACCTTTCCCTCTCTCCCAAGACCCCGAAGGCAGGTGGAAAGGTACTTAATGCAACATTAGGTTGACCCCAAACACAATAAAAAGTTCTTTCCCTTAAAAAAGAAAAGTGTGATTTACTCTATTGATAAGCCTGATTCACGTTCATTTTAAAAACCCAAACTTAGGTGTGAGATACACGTGCATGTCAATTTTAGAACACCAAACTGAAGTGTGAAAGCATGCATGCCAATTTTAACCAGATTTATTTTAAGCCCCAAATTGAAGTGTGAAAGCATACATGTCCATTTTAACCAGATTTGTTTTAAGCCCCAAATTGAAGTGTGAAAGCATGCATGTCAATTTTAACCATATTTATTTTAAGCCCCAAATTGAAGTGTGAAAGCATGCATGTTAGTAATTTCTAAAATATTCACTAATGATCCAACCTTCTTCATGATTTCACCAAATGCTACAAACAAATAATCAGTAACCCAAGAAAATAAACAAAAAATAGTAAATCAAACTCTTCATTAAATGAATGTGTTATAATACCTGTATGAATGCGTGATCATGTGTGGGTGATTGCATGATACTGGATAGGCGATTGCGTGATGATGTCTACGCAATTGCGTAATTCTGACATATCGATTGCGGTATACTGACAGAGCGAATGCATGACAGAAAGATAGACAAGACAAGGGAAAATTAAGAAAGCTTAAATTTGACCAGGAACCTGCAAAATAGACTGCGATGCCCTAGTAACATCTCTCATCAACAATTCTATATTAATAAAATTATATTTCACGGTGTATGAGAGAACTAGGCTGTTGTATCTATCAATAGCTGGTTGGTCTTCCAGATCTTTTGTATTCTTTTATGCCTTTAGGATTCGCTGATAACGTCTGGCTTGTCTCTTTTGTTCTTTTGTCCTTCTAGCAGCTGAAATCTTAAATTGTACCTTGTGTGCCATAAGATGTCATAATTAAAGCATCAGATAAGGGTAAACAATGTTTAGATTTAAAAAGTTTAATACAGAATCTAGACAGAACAAAGGACATAAAATGAGAAAAACAAGATAAACAAAATAAATAGGTCCATCGAATGTGTAACAGGTTTTGGGCGAATGCATGATAGGATCTAGGCCATTGCATGATGGGGTCCGCACGAATGCATGACCCTACATTGTCGATTGTGTGATCATGTCTATGCGATTGCATGATTCTATATACTCGATTGCGTAATAATTGAATTCGCTTTGTAATCCATACAAAAACTGCAAAAAAAATAAAAAATTCGCATGACCTACAAAAATCACACAAACAAAAAGAGGGTTAATTAGCTGTTGATTCACATCAGGTTCACCAAAATGTGTATGCTTAAATTCATCATTTGTTCAACTAGAAATAAAGAGAAATCATGAATCCCTATCTAATCAAAGAATTCTAAACAAAACCAATGAAATAACACAATCAAGCAATAGGAATATAAAATATATAAATAAAAATTCCCTATTCCATGACTGCATATGGCTTCCATTGTTCTTCTCTTCTTTGTGGTATGATGGCTTTCAGATATCACACTGGCAACCTGCAAATGACACAAAGATTCAAAGTTCGTGATTGTTGAAAATGGAAATTAAATGCTCAGTTTATTGATTTTTGGGTGATATTGATTGAGAGGTGGAACATATTGATTAAGAGGTGGAACTTAGGTGAGCTCACATGCTGATTGATAGTTGAACTGCTAATTTGGAGGTGGAATTGAATAGATTGAACAAGTTAACTGATTGAGAAAAAAAATGATTTAAAGATGTAAAAGAATGATTGGAGGAGAATTTATTGATGACAAAGGAAGCTTTATTTAGAACAAGCTAACTAGAAGATAGAAAAATAATGATTGGAGAGAATTAAAGAAATGATATAATTAATTAATTCATTGAAATGATCAATTAAAATAGATGGAATAGTTAACTGATTGAAAGCTTTTTAGAAAAAAGCAAAGTGGAAGATAGAAATAGAGATTGAAAAGATAATTGACTTAATTAATTAATTAATTTAGCACGTGCTTGCACTTTGACTTAGATTTTCAATTTAATCTTTGCATGAGATTTAATTCAAATATTGAATTTATTTTAAATTCAATTTGTTATTTGAATATATCTAGAACTTGACTTTGATTTTCAATTTGATTTTTGAAATCATGCACATGTATTTGAAATCATAACAAATTAGAAGAATTAGAAATTATTTAATGAAATTAGGAGAATTAATGAAATTAAAAGAATTTGAATTTGAATTAAAAGAATATCAAATTTAATGAAATTAGAGGAATTAAATGAAATTACAATTTGGGGATTTGGAAATGGAATTTGAAGAATTAATTAGTTAATTAAATAATTTAAAGAAACTATTTAATTATTTAGAAATTGAATTTAATTAAATAATAAAGTTTATTTAAATTAAATGATTAAAATCATAATTAATTAAATAATTAATATTTAATTAATATTTAAAAAATGGGTTACTGATTAAATGAATAGAGATAGAAATTGAAAATGTATTTATTTAAATAATAAAGATTATTTAAATTGAAAGATTAAAAATTACAATTAATTAAATAATAAATATTTAATTAACATTAGAAAATGGTTTAATAGTATTAATACTATGGGGAGAAGTTAGTTACATGCTCTGCTAATAGGCGAAAATGCGAATTAAAAATACTATGCATTTGGCGAGTTTTTCGGCGGGGGGGAGCAGGCAGGTTTTCGCCTCTTGTCCGAAGAGCATCTCGGTCTTCAGTCCGCCTTGCAAGAGAATCCCTGCAAGAAACACAACGGTGTCAAATGCAAGAAGGGTTTCGGGCTTCTGCGAGGGCGACTCTGGGAGAAATAATGAAACTAGGGCAAGAAACGCCAAAACCCTGTCGCTTCCCTCCGACGGAAGATGGCAAGTGTATCATTCGAAAAAGACCCTCAAAAAGATGGGCAATAATAAAGGCACAGCTTTAAATATGGATAAGCGCAAACAATCAGATCCTAAGCTTTCTCCGGCTACAGGGGCTAATTTGGTGCCGCTCGGGAAAGTTCGAATTTTTGAGCCAAAACCTAATTTTAGGCAGAGGCGTATATGCATGATCCCGGATTATCTGATGGACCCCCAATTCAATTTATATAGCAACTATGGGGTTTTTGTTAAATGGACTGGATTCGGTGATGATATAGAAAGGATTGTCGACTGGTGGCTGGCCCTATATCCGGGTCAGGTAAGTATTTCTATACTGGAAAATAATTTTCTTGCAATTTTATGTGATAATCATAATACAAAGGATGACATTTTGCATGGTAAGGCTAAATTATATAGAGGCTTTGGTTTTTTTCGATGTGTATGGAGGCCGAATTTTGACCCACACTCACAGAATATAAACAAATACCCTAGATGGATTAATCTGGGTTCTTTACCTATCGAATATTTGGATCTTAAAATTTTGGAATTCTTAGGGGAACAGTTCAGGTCCTTTTTGGGCTGCGAAAGGTTAGAAAGAATGGTTTTAAACAAAAACAACAAAATCTTAGTCGAATTTGACTATAACTCCCGGGTCTTGGAACCCACCAAGCTAGTAACAAAAAGGGGGGAATGGAACATTAATCCCACCTTCTATGATGGGGTCATAAATGAATCCGATATATGGTTGAAATCAAGCCCGTCACAGATTAAAAGTATCGAGCATAAGGAAAACCCTATTTCAGATCAGAATGTAAATATCACATTAAATTCTATCCATGATAATGCTGACTGTCCTCCTGTGACTAATACAGATGAAAATATTCACAATAGTCTCAGTAATATTAATGACCTTGATAAGATAATAGTTGAGGCAAATTCCATAAAAGCAGAAGCCTTACTGGAGATGTCAAAAAGAATCTCCGATTCGGTGGATTCATTGAAACCCCCTTCTGAAACAAAAACAGTCGAAAACTTGGGGCAAGAAATTGAGGCTGATCAAGAAGTAATGTCTTCTAGAATGGCTGCAGCTCTAGAGGTATTCAATAACAATGAAGTTGAAAATCTTTCCCCGGAAGAGGAAGATTAGAAGAGGTTTCTAATTCAGGAACTTCTGGCCTCTATGGATATGGGAGACAATAATGAGAATAGGGAAGAAGATATCTCCCCGCTACCTGTCAATGATTACACAACTACTCAGTCCCAGCTGGGAGAGGATGACGGAGAAGGAGTGATAATTCCCCATCAATCCTTAGGAATAGCTAACATATATGACGGGAAAAACACTCCTGACTACGCTAGAGAAGCAAAAAGTAGAGGCAGAAAATCCTTAAGCGAATTAAGGTTGCAGGACGGAAATGCAAAAGACCAAGGCAAATTAACTGCCTTCTTTGATGCTGGGAAGGGGAAGGGCCTTCCCACGGTCCAATGAAAATCTCTTTGTGGAATGTTAGGGGCATGAATGCCCCTAACAAACAGCGTCTAATTAGACGCAACATCATAAAATGGAAACATGACATCGTTCTCCTTCAAGAAACTAAATTAGCCCAGGCAGAAGCTGAGGCTTTTAAAAGTAAACTAGGTCTTCTAAGCTGGGAATTTGTGGAAGCCAGGGGTGCCTCTGGTGGATTAGGTATTATTTGGAATCCACGTAGTATATTATTCTGTCCAATAGCAGGAAACAGAAACTGGCTATTGGGAAAGGTTACCAGCAAACTCAGTAAGCTCTCATTTACCCTTATAAACATCTATGGCCCGATTCCTGATGCTGGGAAACGTAAAGTGTGGTCGGAAATCTCGTTTATGATGGAACTCGATCCCTCTTCCCCTGTTATTCTAGGAGGGGACTTCAATGCTATCCTAAATTTATCAGAGAAAAAGGGTGGTATTCGCAGGGAACCGCAATCCTTAAAAGACTTTAGAGAGTGGGTAGCCCGTAACAATCTGATTGATATAGAAACTAGTAATGGAATGTATACCTGGTACAATAGAAGATCAGGCTTTACTCAAATCACTGAGAGATTAGATAGATTCCTTTTTAGAGGGAATCTGAGCGATCTAGCAATTAACCTCTCAGCTTCGTTACTCCCCTCTTCAGGCTCTGATCACTATCCTGTCATCCTCAATAGAGGCTACACCGCGGTGCTGCCCCTTTAAGTTTGAAAAACTGTGGATGCAAAATCCGGATTTTTATGATCTCGTAGCCAGGTGGTGGTCTGAGGTTAATTTTCAAGGTTCAAAAATGTTTTGCCTGGTAAACAAACTAAAACATCTTAAAAGAAAGTTACTGAAATGGAATTATGAAGTCTTCGGTAACATTTTTGAAACCAAAATTTCTTTAGAAAAAGAAATTGCAGACCTTAATGATAAAGTGTTTAGACTTGGAATGGATCAGGAAAGCTTCCTCAAAGAAAAGGAGCTCCTCGGGAAATATGAAGATACGTTAACAAAAGAAGAAATTTTTTGGAAACAGAAATCTAGAGAGAATTGGCTTCAAAATGGGGATAGGAATACTAAGTTCTTCCATAACAGTACAAAAACTAGGAGAATCACCAATAGTATTCACAAGATCATGAGCAATAATGGCATCCTTCTAGAAGATCAAAAGGACATAGCTACAGAAGCGGTGAACCATTTCAAATCCTTATTCAGTTCGGAATCTTCTCCTAAAGACGCCAATTTAGCTTTGCTTAGGAATATTCCTAAGATCGTAACTGAAAACCAAAACAAAGCACTTTGCAACAAAATTTCAGAATCTGAAGTAAAATTAGCATTGGGGCAACTTAACCCGGATAAAGCTCCAGGCCCCGATGGCTTTCCAGCTTGCTTTTTCCAAAAATGCTGGCACATTATTGGTAAGGAGGTGGTGGATGCTTTGGAAGCTGTTAGAAACTCTGGAAGTATCTTAAGAGAGATCAACAATACTTTCATAACTTTGATTCCTAAGAAGGAGGAATCAAGAAACTTTGATGAATTCTGACCTATTTCCTTATGCAACACAATCTACAAGCTTTTTACAAAAATTTTAGCGAATAGATTGAAGGGCATTCTCCCTTGCATTATTTCAGAGGAACAGACAGGATTCGTTCCAGGCAGATCCATCTTTGATGGAATTATTGTGGCTCAAGAAGTCATGCACTCGCTACCACAAAATTGTTCAACGGCTATGATGATCAAACTAGATATTAAAAAGGCATATGATAAAGTCGATTGGAGATTTCTGTGTAAATGTTTAGAATCCTTTGGGTTTTCTAAACAATGGATCAATTTAATATTCGAATGCATCTCATCTCCCAGGGTATCATTACTCATTAATGGTTCCCCTGCAGGCTTCTTCCAGATATCTAGAGGGATTAGACAAGGGGATCCTTTATCCCCTTTCTTATTTATCATAATGGCAGAGGGCCTTGGGAGAATCATTTCAAGTGCTCGCATGAATCAGATTATTAAAGGGGTTAAAATCACTAACGGAATGGAGGCCATTACTCACCAGTAGTTTGCTGATGACACAATGCTGATGGGATGTGCGAATAGGGCAGAAGCCATGGCTTTCAAGAGGATTCTTGACATTTATGCTTTAGCATCGGGTTAGGAAGTAAACAAGAATAAATCGGAAATCTTCTTCTTTAATACATCGTAGATCTTAGAAACAGATATATGTAATATTTTTGGGTTTGATCGAGGAAAACTGCCATGTAAATATTTAGGGATACCGATGGATAAGGGAAACAATTTAATCTCATTATGGAAAGGTATCCTTGACAAGATGGACCTCAGGTTGAATTCTTGGAAGAATAAAAGCCTCTCTTCGGCTGGGAGGATTACTTTACTTAAAGCTGTTTTGGCGGCTATTCCGATATATCAAATGTCCTGCCAGCAACTACCTAAAGGAGCTCGACTCGAATTGATAAAAAAGATGAGGAAGTTCTTTTGGAATATGGTTCCAGACAAAAAGAAATTCGCATTGATTTCATGGGACAAAATTAGCCAACCTATCAGTTTAGGGGGAGTTGGCATCAAAGATTTGGGGGTTCAAAACATGGCTCTGGGGGCGAAATTAGTCTGGAAAATGTACTCGGATCCAAATCTTAAATGGGTAAGGATCCTCAAAGCTAAATATCTTACTAATTCCAACCCTGATAGCATTTTGAGGACGGAAATTGTACCCAAAGGATCCAAAGTTTGGAATTTTATGATGGATTGTAGAAAGGTGATCAGGGATTATCTTACTTGGGATATTGCAGATGGTTCTGAGGCTCTATTCTGGGAAGACTGGTGGGGGGGCTATCCAGCCTTAGACAAATCTGGGATAAGCCTAGAAGGTATAGAACATTGCAAATCTATCAGGGGCAGGTTTGTTAAGGATTATATCAAGCTTATCTCCAATGATCCCGCTTTGGGTTGGGAGTGGAAACCCCTTGATGAGTTGGACTTGTCAAATTCTGATAAGGAGATCCTCTAAATTAATTTGAGGAATAGGCAATTATCATTACATTCTGGGAAAGACAGGATAATATGGGCGGGTAGCTCTTCAGGCATTTACAAAGCCAAAGAAGGATACTCACTTTTAAAACTCAGTCGAGCTGCAACTTACCCTAATATACCAATTAGCCTATGCTGGAATAACATTGGTCTCCCTAAAGCTGGCATCTTCGCATGGGCAGCTTCCCAAAAAAGAATTATTACCTCAGACTGGTTCTCAAAATTAGGCTTCCTGGGTCCATCGAGATGTCCTCTATGTGAATCTGAGGAAGAAAACGCGGATCACCTGCTTCTCAATTGCAGTTTCAGTCAGAGATGTTGGGATTGGCTTTGCTCAAGCCTTGGATGGATGACACCGAGACCTAGAGACATCTCAGAATGGCTGCTTAGCTGGCAACCGCCTCACACAAAGGATATATATCACTCAGTATGGTTAATTTCCCCGGCAATCCTCATTTGGGAAATATGGAAGGAGAGAAACAGGCGGATCTTCAAAGAATCAAATTTGAGGGTAGAATCCCTTCTAAATAAGATCGAAGCAACAATTGTGGAAAAAATCAATAATAATCTTAGACACACACAGGTTAAGTCCATTAACTTATCCAGATGGGATGAGGTTCTTCGATCTAAATGGTTGGGTTTGATAATACCCCCGTTTATTGGGAAAGGTGGGAATCAGGCTGAGATGGATAGGAAGCTAACAAAATGGGCACCTCCCCGAAAGGGCTGGGCTAAGCTAAATTTTGATGGCGCGTCCCGTGGGAACCCTGGTGTAGCAGGTATTGGATGTGCTATCCATCAAGACAACGGTGATCTAATAGCTAGCATAAATATGCCCATAGGTGTGGCTTCAAATAACATGGCTGAGTTTTTAGCATTGCGGGAGGGTCTGATTTTAGCTAAATCACTCAAGATTAAATATCTGGAAATTGAAGGTGATTCGTCATTAACTATTAATGCAGTCAGGACTAGGGATATATCTAACTGGAAATTGAAAACGGAATTAAAAAGAATTCTGGACTTGATCAAATACTTTGAGGAAACTTCGGTTAAACATATTTATCGGGAAGGTAACTCTATAGCTGACAAGTTAGCAAATCTAGGGGCAGATGGTAATTCGTCTGTCTTTAGGTAGGTTACTCCATCGGATTAAAACTCTGGCATTGGTATTGTCAGCATCTCACTTCACTCCTCTCCAAGTCCTCTCCTTGCCCTCTTATATATATCCTTGGATTTGTGGTCTTGGTTTCCTTAGTACAGCATTTTGGTAGTCTAAGTTTCAGATAAAATATATAGATATATATACAGATATATATATATATATGATCACATATATATATATGTATATATTTGTAGATTAACCCATATGGATTCGTTAAATACAAACATATACATAAGAGACATATATATATATATACTCATATATATATATATATATGTGTATGTATGTGGGTGTAAATAGACACTCATACACTTACACACTCACATACACACATATATATAAATACAGATATTATATATATATGAGTATGTGTATATATGTACTAAAACTAACTCATTGATAACCTTATGCTTGTTCCATTCTATCCCCACAGGAAAAGGGGTGTTTCGGGAGTGTTGCAAGGTGATCGGTTGCTGTTGGTTATTCAGGTTTTGGCTCATGCTGGTCTTTCCTCCAATGCATGTTTCGAAGGCCCTGGGCAGTGTGGGTATAGTCTTCTATATCAGATTGATGTCTTTTATGGCACATTTGTGTCTGTCGTGATGCATGTCATCTGAGTTTAGAATGCCCTGGGCAGTGTGGGTATAGTTTTCAATGGCAAATTGGATGTCTTTTATGACATATTTGAGTCTGCCGTGCTTTGTGTTTTCCAACTAAGGTTTTCGGGTTTTTTGTTCATTGCTTCGATTGATAGCCCTGGGACAGTTAGAACTGGTTTCTGTAGCATTTATAGAGGTAAAGCTGTGTTCTCAATGGTGTTGCATATATACGAATATACATATAACCTAACAAATATACATATTTATATATATTCATATATATATATATATGTATATATGTGTGGGTGTAAATAGATAATCTTACAATTTCAATTGGGGATAGGATTATGCTGGTCTCCCCTCCAATGCATGCTATCTATATATAGAAAGCTCTGGGCAGTGTGGGTTTAGTCTATAATGGCAGATTATATGTCTTTTATGACAAATCTGAGTCTGCCGTGCTATGTGTATTCAAGCTAAGGTTTTCTGGTTTTATTCTTCATTCAATGCATCGATTGTTAGCCATGAGTTATAGTGGGGTCTGTTAGAAATGGTTTTTTGCTGCATTTATAGTGATTTTGCAGTGGTATTGGACTTTCCTTGGTTTTAGTTTACAATGGTGATGCATATATATGAATATATATACAATCTAACAAATATACATATATATATATATTCATATATATATATATATGTGTATATGTGTGGGTGTAAGCAGATATTCATAAAATTACATACACACAGATATACTTATAAGAACAGAGACTATATATATATGAGTATGTGTATATATGTTCAAATATCCTTTTTCAAACCTTCATATATGTTTGTATCATCCTCTCATCTCCTGACCCTGTTTGTGGGTAAAGGGGTGTCTCTGGAGTGTAGCAAGGTGATGGGTTGATGCCGGGTATTCATGTTTAGGCACATGTAGGTTCACACTCCATCGCATGATATCTGTGTTTAGTATGCACTGGGCTGCACGGGTGTAGTCTTCAATATGACAGATATGACGTCTTTTTATGACAATTGTGTCTACCAGGCTATGTGTATTCATGCTTAGGTCTGTGGCTCGGTTTTCTGATAATCTTGATTCATTGCTCCGGATGTGATTGTCTTTAGCCCTGTTTTTTAGAGGGGACAGATTGCTCTAGTGTCTGTTGCAGTTATAGTGGTATAAGCTGTGAATTGGACTTTTCTCTATCAAGTGGGGTTCATTCGGATTATTATTATCTTATGCAAAATAATGGAATGTTTTTTAGTGGTTTTGAGGAGGGAAATTGAGATCAGCACAGTCTTAATCATTGCTTCAGATCTGTAGTAGGTCCTATTGAATTAGCCTTTGTTCAGGCCCTTTGATCTTTTGTTGTTTAGACTCTATGATAATCTCGCATATTGACATTTTAATGTGCATACATAGACATATGAATTCATTTATGTTATGGAGTATCAGATGCTTGCTGAGTTAAAAGTGATTAAGGAACTGTTAGAAATTGATCCTTCCCATTAGTGTAGGCAGAATTGTAGCCTGGATAATCTCTTAAATTGAAGCCTAAAAGGTTAAAATTGGTTTCAAGCTAAGGGATATCCATGCTACAATCCTCTTACATAAAACAGGAAAGATGATTACTATTCATTGAATGATTTTTTACAAATTATCATGTTTATTAGGCTACTAACAGTTTGGCAAAGTAAGTTGCATTAAGGTTTTTGCAAATGCGGGATACAGGTCTTAAAGTTAAAGCTCAGAATATTAATGGATTCTCCATTTTTGTGAAGATGGGTCCATCCAGAAATTGGTGCAAGCTTTTATGTACAAAAAGAAACTAAATGTCTTATTAAGACAGTCATCTCACTCAGATGAGGAATTGTAAAATTTTTTTCAGTTGTTTGTTATCTGATCCCTTAAGGGATCTGGGCTAGACCGGAGGTTTTCTTATCTCCATTCTTTCCTACCGGTGCCCACACTGAATGGAGATGTAAAAATTTACAAAAGAAATAAAATATGGCTTCGGCCTTTTATTGATTAAAAAAAAAACATTAGAAAATGGTTTAAATGATTAAACGATGATAGAATTGAAATAGAATAATTAGTAAGGTAATGAGGATATATAAATTTAGAAGAATAAGATTAATTAATTTAATTAAATAATTAAATAATTATTTAATCAATTTTGATGAATAATTAGCACATGATTAATGAGACATTTTTAGGTGTCTACAATGTGTCTAATCTCGCTGTTGGGGTATGTATGCTTTTTTGTGAGTTGCAGGGCTTCTTGCAACTATTTTTTGTTTTTCTCTTCATTTTCCAGCTTTGTATTTTGTTTAAGATCCATGAAGATCACCTCTCCTTGTTTAGGGAGGGAAGCTACTTTAAACAATATGTGATGGTTTTGTTTGATGACTTCAAGATTGGTTGGTTAGAGTAATGTAGGTTAGGTTTTCTTTCCTCCAAGTGCCTTAGCACAATGTTTTTCTATTTAGTTATTTCCCTTTCTATTGTAATAAGTGCATGTGCACACTCCTCTCTTTCAAAATAGCATAAAATTTTGATGTAGTCTAGGTTGTAGGGGTAGAAGATTATCCATTTTCCTATAGCTTGACTCTATGCCCAATGGATACTTTTCAAGCTACTGATCTTTGTGCCAAGAAGGTTTTCCATCCCCTTCGAGTCCCTAGAAATGTTAGCAATTTTTATGCCAACCTTAGCAAATATCAGATCCAGGATTTCAGTGTGGTTAACACGTCGTGTTATCGTACTCAATAGAGTTGGCTGCTTCTTTATTTTTTAGGAAGTGCACAACATGAGGGTTATTGACCCACGCTTTGTAGTTACACCAATATCTCATGTGAATAACACATCGGGTTATTCATCATCTTGTGTTAGTCATCACATCAAGTTCTAGCAGGGTAAGGGTTTGGCAGACTCAAGTTTTACCCGCGTGCGATGGCAAGGAAGGCAAGGAGGTCAATTCCTTTCTTCCCCCGCATGAGCATAGATCAAAGAAAATGATACTTGCAGGATAAGACAAAGAAAAGTGCGGACGATGTTCTCGCTATCCCACAAGGCATAAGTTATAGAGAGGGTGTGTTGTGAGGCAACACATTCAAGGAGAAGTTTCCTCCCCCCGCCATTCTACGCCAAAGGGAATGACAAAGAAGGAAGAAAGAGGGATAGAAAAGAAAAGAGTGTGATGGATTTCTTTGCCATCCCGCAGGGTAAAATCAGGCCCAAATGATGTGCACGAGGTTAAAAAAAAAGTGATGTTAATGAGAGGGAAAGCATTCCCCGCCATCCCGCAAGGGATTTTGTGGAAGCGATTAGGCCCTGTGAGGTAGGAAACAGATGGTGCAGGAGATGTTCCCCGCCATCCTGCAGGGCGAAGATGATTAATCAAAGGGTGTTGTGGGGCAACACAAATTAGGGGTAGATGGTCCCCCCTACCATCGTGCACAGACTTTCAACAAAGAAAATGGAGCTTGCAAAGAAACATAATATGACTTTGGTGGGTCTAGCCCGCAACGTTGCTCATTTGCGGTCGTTGATTTTTACTTAATGGGTGATCGAGTGGCTACGTTTTAATCTTACATTAGGCTTGATGGACACTTAAATGGAGAGATATTGTGCATCCATCTTCTTGCGAATCTTTCAACTCGATGTTTAGCATTCAATTTTATCTGAGCCTTGACATTTAAACTCTTTTATAGGTGGGTAGTTTTTGACCCTATGGTTGAGGTCCTCTTTCTGCATTCAACCACTAGATTTCTTCACCATAAATCTAGATTGGACTATGTGGCTCATTCTTAGACGCAACCCATTGTCATTCATTGTGGATTAGAGCCTTTTCCTCTTCCAGTGTACCTGACCATGTTTCATTTGTGGAGATTTCCCCTCATCTGCAGATTTTTCTTTTCCCCATGTTTTCAAAGGACTACCTTCAGAGATTGCATTCAACACGCCATTGAATTGTCGATCTGGTTCTTCCTCCTCTATGATATTTTGTAACCTAACCCTGCCTAGGGTCAGGGTTTCTTAACTCCAACTCAATCTGAGTTATGCCTGAGATTTAAAAGCAATTTTGTAACCCTATACATAGATCTTCTTTCTTTTCTTCTGCATAAAACTCTTGTTTCTCTGCACTTGCAAATTTTTCCTTGCCTTTGAAATAATAAAAATAGCCTTATTGCCTTCGTTTAGTTCATACAATTTGAAATGCCCACCAAAATACCCTAGAGAAATATAGACAACCAACATACAATTAGAGATTTTTTTTAAACATCTACTAACACAACACAATAAACTATCATTACATCAAAAGAATTAATTAACATCTACAAGATTATATGAAATATCTTTAACATCATAATTACGCAAGCAACATACATCACAAGATCTACCATTCCCTAGGGTACTTCAACACCATCACGTAAATAACTCTAACACATAAACACATCTCCATCTATGATACCATTCAACATTCATTTCATAATCGATTACTTTCCTTCTTAGCATGAGAATCATTATTCAACAAATGCATATCCTTTCATATCCCATTATCGACTTGATTCATTTTAAAACACCAAACCAAATGTTCCTAATCCCTTTTCAAACCTTCTAACATGTGATGTTATCATGAATTATCAATTAGGCATCAACTAACACAATCTAGTTCATTTCCTTAAGTATAACCATACACCGTACAAGCTACTCATTCTTATTCATATTCTAGAGATATCCATAAACCAAGAATAGCATCATTTCCATTGAAATATTCATATAGTTTCTTCCAATCTATAATTGCATCCACAATGAATATCCTTTTACAACATAGTCATTTAGAATGAATTCAACAATCATGTTATGTTACAATACATCAAGATCTCAATCCACTACAATTCCTATTACATATACATAATCTTAATTCCACTACATAAAATATACTCCACAAATCCATCTACATGAAGAGAAGATATGAATCCACATCCATGCACAAGAGCATCCAATGAATAACATCCCAATGGAAGAAGGCATCAAACCACCTGACCATGTGGAACTATAATGAACCACCCCCCGTGCTAGGAGATGACACAAGATCCCACTCACACTATTGATATAGGTTGGCACCTAGCTACAAAAGAGATGAAATAACTCCAAGACCATAATCATGACATAATCTACTATATAGGACATACAAAGGCATCACAATATAAGCATAAGGAACTAGGATCAACATGTAGGGTAGAGTGTCATCACATGCTATCAGAGGATATCCTAGAACTCTTTCTCGACATCCATGATGCACATACGGAACTATCTCAACCTTTGAGGAATCAAGGGAGTTCAGTTTATCCGGTTACCATATCTTCCCATATCTCACTTTGGTTTACTCCAGACCATGAGATGAGTCATCATTGCAACACATTTCTTATATTACTTAGATGAGTTACTACTACCCAACCTACCTAAGATTAGTTATTATATTATCACTTGATTAATACAATAAACCTCCAATGAGCTATCCAGACGGTCTAGACCCCAACTCCAACCAACTAGGAATCCTAACAATCTATTCCTCATGACCTCAACAGACTCATGGAATCCCACTCTCCCTAATCATGCACCTAGACCTAAGGGTAACAACATAATCAAATACAAGAACAAGGGCTCTCAAATGCATCATAACCTGGATAACCAAGGTTATACATCAAATAATAATCTCCAAGAACATGAACAACATATGCCAATATCATAACCCTACAAAGTCAACCAATAATTCTTAAACATAAAGAATCTCATTATAAAAAAATATTCAACATGAGCCCAAAGAATATAAGAAAGACATTTCTCATCTTGCTTAGTCCAATAGTGAAATCAAGCATACAACATCACAGGGATAGACTCATTCATGACAATGCACAAGCACGAAAGTCAAAATACCAAAATTTCCAATAACCAAAATCAAGAATAAAATCTCAAAAAATGCATTTAACATATATTTTTTTACAAACACGAAGATTACAATATTTTCAAATAAAATTGCATAAGAAGGATTTAAAATCCCCAACATGGAAAATAGAAGTTATGGAATGCAAAATTGGTGCAGAAGCGACAAGACAAATCTTCAATCCACCAACGAAACTCACAACCTCAAGCAAATCCAAGCCAAGATCCAAAAGCCAAATGAATAATTCTTAGAAAATTCTCCAACCAAGCCACGCACACAATAAACTCAAATCTCCCAATAACTAGAAATTGATCCAAAAACTATACAACCTCTCCCACCAATCAAAATAATCCAAAATATAATATCTCATACCAATCGTGCCAAATATTGAGGTAGAACAATATAAAATAATATTATTTAACTTACCCAAATATCTCAACCAATAATAAAGTATGGTAGGTAGGGTAAATAATTCAATAATAGATAAATAATTAAACCAAAATAATATATTTCTTATCAACCAACTCAAAAATTAAAATAATAATAATATAAAATAATATTATTACAATCTCCAAACTCGCAGCCAATAATGGGAGAGGGTAAGTGAGATAAATAATAAATTATTAAATGGGTAGGAAAAATAAACAATAATAAAAAATAAATAATCCAATTAACCAATAAATAAAATAGAAAGGCTAATACAAAATAAATAAATAAAATTCCCAATAAATGTTTTTGATATTTAAAGCAGCCAAAAATGAGGGGGCTGACCCATAGGAACAATTAGAAGGCCAGTGGCAGAACCACTATCTGCAGATAATTAGCAGAGTAACAACCTTTTGCCTCTATCTAAAACAAAAATCATTCTATGAGAGTTTATCAGAGATAAAGCATTGCTAATTAGAGCTTTAACCATTTGCCACGTAGGGCAATAAATAGAGAAATATAAACAAAATCATAAACTAACCCTATCCACCCAGCGGTTACTAGACATAGACAAAAAACCAGAAATCCTCCACATGCAGAAAATTATTTCTTTTTCCCATGGCTCTTCTTGGAGAGCAGCTTTCTTAGTGAGGAATTTGAACAGGGCTTTTTAGTCCTTGTCCTCCTTGCCTTTCCCTTTGGTCGTGCTTTCTTGCATGAGGCACAGAGTAGTAGCTCCGAGCATCGCATAACATTCAGAGAAAATTTGGAAACATCATGCATCTTGGATTCCGTCGCCTCCAGTCTGTTGGTGATCACCTGCACATTGTCAGAGAGGGCCTCCATTTTTTTCTCCAGCTCCGCTAGGTTAGTTTCCTCCTCCTCTTTCATGCTGCTGGCCTCCTCCACCACCATAATTTTTTCTAGCCTGAAGGTTGGGGAGGGGAAATTAGATGGCTCTAGACTCTTGGATAAATTGGGGCTTTCCGAAACCCAGGTGGAGCTCATAGAATGAGGGGCCGGATTATGCTAGGGCAGAGGCATTTTCTCAGTCGGAATAGAATTGTCGGTGTCATGCAAGGAGGAGGGGTCTCTCAGAGATTTTTTCGAGGGTTTAGAGGCCAGTTTGCTAGAACGACGGGGGGTATTGGCTTCTTCGGTATATTCCATATCAGAGTCAATCTCTTGGATTTTGACTTTCTTGGGAGTTCTGACCTCCTCCAGGGAGTGTTTTTTGGTTTTCTTGCTGCAAGAGCCAATTTCCAGGAGCCGAGGAGGGATAGCATCATTAATAGTAGGAGGGTGGGTCGAATGGCTTACGTTCTGAATAGAGATGGAATGGGGCGGGCAGAGGGCAAGGTGAAAGTTATATAGGTGAAGAATGAGGCCCTGGTGTAGGATGGGAAAATATTTCCCTTTTTTCTTAGCTTCAGCTATATCCTTAACATTAGCATCCATAGAATGCAACAAAAAGAATGGAATGGAAATGTAGTCTTTATTCCTCAAGTGGTTTAGGAAAGGGAGATGGTAGTAATAGAATATGCCATACCTTCCCTCTAGTGTAAAATAATTCATCACGATATAGCAGACCTCATCCCATGGGTGAGGGAGCTCCTCCCTGTTGAAGCTGCCCGCCCTCTTGACAGGGTTTTCGCCCTGGCGGAAGAACTAGTTAAGGCTAGTGGAATCTGCAATACGACTCTATTTTTTCCATTTCCTTCCCTCCATAGAAAGACCCGTCCCTTGGACTATAACCTCTTCATTGATTTCAAATGAGATTCCTCCCATGGTCACCCTTCTATCTTCCTAAGAAGTCACAAATTGTCTGGATAGTCTTTCGTCATTTCCCTTCATACTCTTCATGAATTTGTCAATGCCGCCTTCCGAGCAGACAAACCACGCTGCCGGTTCAGCTTTGAACTCATCCACTTTGTTGGGTTCTAGTCTAAGCCTGTCCCCCCCCATTCTTGAATCCTCTGGCTTAACAGATTGAAAATCAATTCCAGAAAAAGAAGAGTCGAGGCAGGCTTAAGGTAGAGTTGATAAAATAATTGTGCCAAACTTGGACTAAGAGGACCTAATAATCAGAGTGATTATTATCTCTTATGTCCGAGTAGATATCAAAAAAGGAAAATCTACTCAGAACGTGCGAACCTTCACTTGAGCCAATGTGATTTGACATTTCCCCATCGCCACCTTTATCGTCATCAGTTGGCTCCATCTAGGTAATAATTAGGGAGTAATCATTCCTGATGTCTATACTGTCATCATAAATCCATCCCTTGTGGTAGTGGTGACTCAACCTGCCTTTGATAAATGGCCATCTAGGATAGTAATGGGCGGGATTCCCGTGTCAACTTAAAAATTTAATGAAGGTTTTCTTCATCTTTGGGCAGATAAAATGGTCCCTTCCTGGGTATAGGCCCTTTCCTTTTCCAAGATTACCTTGGTGGTGACCGACAACAGACTGGGGTCCCTCCAACATCATAAGCCATTTTGCAACCTTCCCACCGCCGCCATGGAATCGACAGCTTCGTTTCCTTCTCTAAAGATGTGACAGATGGTTACGTTCTCTAGGTTGACCAGGAGGCACTTGACATCCCTTAGAATGGATCACACTCTCCAAGCCGCCGATGAGTTCCCTTTTACTGAGTCCACAATGATCTGAGAGTCTCCTTCAATTTCTAGCTGTTTAATTCCTATGGAGTTGGCCAGTTTCAAACCCTAAAGGAGGGCCATTCCTTCAGCTTGAGTGACTGTATTGTTCTTTAGGTTGCCCGCTTAGGTTACAACAGTGTTCCCTAAATGATCACAGATGATTCCACCCCCCACCTAACAATTACTTTTGGTTGAACCATCAAAATTCAGCTTAAACCAGTGCAACTTAGGGGTTGACCATCTGGTCGTCATTTTGTTTTTGGTGCTGTTGTTGAAGCTTTCAAAACTAGGGGGAGCTTCCAATTTTTGATAATTTTTTTCTCTATCCCATTAGGAGGATAAGGGGGGTTTTCCATTTTGTCACCTCTAAGTTTTCAGAGATCATCTTAAAGCAAATGTGGGCCACAGTGTCCAGGGGGGTCTTAGTGTCTTTGAAGATTTTTTTGTTTATTTCTCTCCATAAGGCCCATCAGATGTGCGATGGTATTTGTTTCCAGAACTGAATGATGAGGGGGTGATGGGAGGGGGGGTCCAATCAAAGGCAATTTTTTTAATGTCCTTCTGGAAGATCCAATAGAGACCGCATTTCTGAGAGTGATAGTCCATAGGTATTCAGCAAAGGGGCAGAGGACAAAAAGGTGGTCAATAGTTTCCTTGTTAGCTTTACACAGGCTGCATCTATTGGGGAGATGGAACCCCCTCTTTTTCAAGTTATCTAGAGTGAGGGTTTTACCATGCATGAGAGACCACCAGAGGAAATTAATTTTAGGAATTAATTGAGGGTTCCATATTTTCTTCCAGCACTCAACATCCACAGGGGGTTTTAGGAGCTAATTGTAAGCAGATTTAACTAAGAGAGAGCCCGATTGGGTCTCTTTCCAGATGAAGGTGTCTTCATGAGAGGCCAGGGGGATTCTAGTTTCCAACAAAATGCTCTGCAGGTCTTGAGCAAGGGGGACCAGGTTAGGTCTATTGCTGAAGACGTGGACAATGTCCTTCCAGCATTTTCTTCCTAGTTCCAAATAATCTGCAATATAATCCCCCAGGAGACCTTTTAGGTGGTGCATAATTTGATAGAAACGGGTGTTAGCCAAGGGCCCATCCTCCATCCAAAAGTCTTCCCAGAATCTCACTTTCCTACCATCTCCCAATTGCCATTTCAGTCCTTCTCTAATAATCAATCTTCTCTTCAGGATGTTGTTCCATAACTTAGAACCTTGGGGGAGATCGGTTGTACTCAAATTGTAATAGAAGTTCTCCCGGTCCAGGTACTTTTCTTTGATGATGTTACACCAGTTCGCCTCACCTTTAGCCAGGGTCCATCCAATCTTAGCAATTAGTGCCTTATTGAGGGCATTTATCTTTCTTATACCCAAGCCTCCCATTGATTTGGGTAAGCACACACTATCCCAATTGACCAAAGCAAGGCATTTTTTCTCTTCCAGGCCTGTCCATAAGAAGGTTCTTTGGATTTTCTCAAGTTTTTCCCCCATGGCACTTGATATTTTAAACATGTAAAGGAAGTACACTGGAATTCCCTATAGGGAAGCTGC
Source organism: Cryptomeria japonica (assembly GCF_030272615.1). NCBI lineage: Eukaryota > Viridiplantae > Streptophyta > Pinopsida > Cupressales > Cupressaceae > Cryptomeria > Cryptomeria japonica. Next base: position 338,125,152 of record NC_081405.1, on the reverse strand, counting down.
AAGGAGCTGGAGCTTCCCCGCACTACTGAGGAATTTCCCTTTCCATCCAACAAGTTTTTTCTGCATCCGTTCCAAGATAGAGTTACATAAGGTGGGAGTGACTTCCTTGACCGTGAGGGGGAGACCCAGGTAGGTCCCCGGAAGAGCCGCCATCTTGCATCTGAGGATAGAGAGGATTCTGAGTTAGAGGTCATTAGGAGTGTTGAAGAAGAAGAGGTTACTCTTCTCATAGTTGATGCATTGTCCCGATGCCTTAGCGCAGTCAGCAAGTAAGATCTTCCATCATCCATGAAATTTTGAATATTAGAGGGGGGAAGCGTGGAAGCCACTTTGAACCCTTGGAGCATACCATTGGTGACCAGATCGGTCACATTCCTACTTAAGACTTTAGCTATCATGATAAAAAGATAAGGGGACAGAGGGTCACCCTGCCGGATGCCTTTTTCTGCTTTGAAGCAGCCCCTAGGAGTCCCATTATCAAAACTAAGAACTAGACTGTGGTAACACATTCATGAATCATATTCACCACCTTTTGGTTGAAGCCCAGTTTTAATAGTGATTTGAAAAGAAAACCCCAATTAACCTTGTCATAAGCTTTAGATATATCAAGTTTAAAAGCCATACCTGGTATTTTGCTCCTATCCATGGAGTGGAATATCTCATGAGTGGCAATGGCAGCATCCAAAATTTGGCGACCCGAGACGAAACCTTTCTGGGATGGGCTGATAAATTTTCCCAAGAGGGGCTTAATCCTATTAACAAGGACCTTGGAGAGTATCTTGTAAATGGTATTGCAAAAACTTATGGGACGATACTCCTTCAAGCAACTGGGATTAGTGGTCTTTAGGATGAGGACAATGAAAGTGTTGTTGATCTTCTTCAACAATCTCCCTGTCTTAAAGAAATCTTCACAACCCCAAAATAATATAAATAAATAAATAAACAAGTAATTAAATAATAATATCTTCACAACCACAACTCTCAAGAGGGCCAATCATAACAAGGGCTAAGTAAATAAATAATAAAAAATAAATAACCAATAAATAAATAGATATATAATAAACAATAAAGTAAATAAATAAAACAATAAATAATTAAATAAGTAATAAATAACCAAACAATAAATAAATGGATAAATAAATAAATAAAATAATAAACAAATAATTAAATGTACGAATACATATAAATAGCCAATAATTATTTAAACTCAATGCCATTAATATCTCCCACATACGTATAAAATATAATAGTAAATAAATAATATTTCATGCACAATTATAAATGCCAAATATTATGATCCACAAAATAACATTAATAAATAATAACCTTCCATAATTAAAACAATAATTATATTTAAATATTAATGCCATCCACTAATTTAATTTAATATTAATAATTATATAAACCAATTAACTAATTTATAATTTAATTAATACTCATACATTAATATTAAATATTTATATCAACTATTTATTTAATTTTTTATTATAAACTATTTAAATCCATTAGTTTAATTTAACATTATTAAACTATATAAATCAATTAGTTAATTAATAATTTAATTAATAAATAATCGCAACACTACAAAGCAATCCAACATAGAATAACTCAAGAAACCACTTGATGCTAAACAACTACTCAGACCAAAACTCTAAACTGACAAGGGTAATCAAATTAAACCTAGAGTGTAGAATGGGTTTTCATGTCATCTTTGATCAACTTGCCATTGGGATAAAGACACGCTCAGACCTGTGAAGCCAGGTGGAGTCGATGTCTGGTACTTGCAAACCTATCACCACCAATACATATACAGTAACATATGCAATATATATATAACGTAACTACACATGCAAGTGAAGAGAATCACAACATCATATCATGCTCGCAATGATTGATATGACACTGTCTCTATCACAAATACACTTAGAAGACAATCATGGCAATCAAGAACTATCATAAACATCATCATATCCAATATAATCATGAATTAAGGTTAATAAATGGTTAGATACGATCAAATCATCATAAAGTAAACTAAGCCATATTAATATGATCTATTAATGCACAAAAGACAAGATGAATCAGGGAGGGGCACTACACAATTTGTGTAATGGTTTACCTTGTTGTTTGAATGCATTCTTATTTTCTTTCTTTAGTGTATGTGATTGTGTTGATTCCTCTTTGGATGTCACCTGTGAGCTAATCTCAGTTCCTCTTCCCCTCTTGCTAGAATTCCAACCTTCACTCTTCATTCAAGGATATAATTAGGATATGATGGTGTGCATACTTTGGGATAGTTTTTATTGATGTTTTGTGCAGCTATAGGTAGGGAAGATAAACATTCCATCTAGGTGCAAACCTTATTTTTCCCTCTTTCAAGCATCCCTTCTTTCTCCCTTTTTCCTCTCAAAACTAGTAGAATAGATATTTCAGTGCTGGGTTAGTCCAAAACTTGCACTCAGATTGGAAAGGAAGTTGGCCTTCTCTAGAGATTCAACCCCACTTCTGCAAGTCCCACACTTGGGAGGTTGTTTCCATGTTGCACAAGGTTGATGATCAAGGTTGTTCATCAAGCGGGTTCAACTTTTGTGACAATAGGTATTCACCTTAGTGTTTGTGCCCCTTGCCCTATTCGAAGACTTGATTATGCTCACACCCCTCATAAATGTCATAAAACTTGATTTCCCCCCTTGGGTACCTTGATCCTAAGATTCCTAACCTAAAATAGGGTAGGACTAGGGTGTGGTGCCCTGTTCCTCACTGGGACCTTGGCACCACACCATGGTCCTCCATAAATTAGGCCCCCTTTAAACCCATTTTTTTAATTCAAAACTAAGAAGGATTCCCCTATCCGCGTTGGCTCATGTTGGAAAACTAGTCAATTTTCCCGATGGGCAAGTATTAAAGGAGGATTTCCCCTCTCATTTTCCATCCATCAATTAGAAAGAGAACACATACGACATCAAGCAATCAAACATTTAAGCAATTGAGAATTAATTAGTCTTCCTTCAAGCCTTGGAGAAACAATAAAGTCAAGATTCAAGTATTGAAGATGACATTATTCATCCTATTTTGTTGAAGACTTCATAAATCCTAATTCCATGTGGAGGCAAGACAAAATTCACAAGGAGGTATCATCATTCAATTTTTAGTAATAATTTAGCATCTCCCTCAAAAGGAGAATTTTCAATTATAGTTGTTTCAATTTCATAGTTAATTCCAAAACTAGGGTTTGACCTAAGGCAAACCCCTATTCCCAACCTATTTCCCCCTCTTTTTGTGTGTAGGGAAAATGTACGAAGTTGTACTTCTCAAAATAAGCACTATTTGCAGAGACGAATTGGTCCTCTTTGGCGAGCGAAAATTGTGGAGGACCAGGACAACCACTACCACAATCCTACCATTTTTAGATCTTTTTCAGGGATTAGGTCTGAGTTTTCATATACTACTCAGATCTAGGTGCAAGCAAAGATCCCACGTCTGTAGCTTACTGTTTCTCAATTTCACCTTCATTTTTCAACATTTTACCTTATTTCAACATTTCAACTCACAAAAGAGGGCAACCAAATTCACACACTTTTGAATCCAATAAGTATTCAGTCCCTATCACTCTTTATTTGTGATTGGATCTATTGATTCATCCCTCTTTTGAATGTAATGGAAAATTAGCGTTTTTCATCCCTCTAATGGTGGAAACCCTAAATTTTTCCACATTGCATTTTGATGAATCCGACGCCTTACACCTTTAATTCTAATTTTTGTTCTTAGATCTGAGTGTGTATGCAATTTAAAACTCAAATTTTAATTTTCAAGTTTGATTTCCTTGCAAATTTTAAAAATTTAGAGGTTAAATTCAACAAAACCCTAATTGTTAAATTCAAAATTGAGCTTGTGATTTGGATAAATTATTTCAGATTTGAGTGTCTTTTTCAATTTCAAAATTCAAATTTTCACTTGCAAGTCAAATTTCAAATTTAAATGTTAAAATTAAGTGGTTAATTTTCAAAACCCAAATTTAAAAAAAATTAAAAATTAAGCTTGTGGGTTGTTTAAAATTTGAATTTCACACTTCAAATTTGATTGTTAATTTCAATTCCAATTCAAAATTGCAATGGATCAAATTTCAAATTTAAATTTTAAAATTAAGTGGTTAATTAAAAAGACCCTAATTTTTAAAATTTAAATTAATCTTGTGCATGTCCCAATTTTGCATTAATTGTTTCATTTTCCAAATTTCAACCTTAGATCTAATTTCAAATTTAAATTTTAGAATTAAGGGATTCTTTTTACAAGGCCCTAATTTTAAATTTAAATTTCTTGTGGACAATTTCAAATTAAGTGGTCAATTAAGAGAGCCCTAATTTCTAGATTTAAATTGATTATTTCAATTCCCAAATTTCAACATTACATTCTAAATTTGAATTTTTAAATTAAGAGGTTATTTTCACAAGACCCTAATTTTAAATTTTAAATTTCCTAGTGGGGAATTTTAAATTTAAATTAAGAGGTTATTTTAGAAAAACCCCAATTTCAAATTTAAATTTCCTAGGGGATTACATTATTGTTCTTTATTCTTTCAATCAATTTATTTATTTAATTGAATAATCATTTTTCTAAAATTTTGCATTATTCAATTATTTTGCAAGTTTCAAAGTTAGATTCCAAATTTCAAATTTCAAGTTTCAAAATTTCAATTTCCCTCCCTCAGTGCATGAGTTTTACTACAATTAGTCCAACCTATAATATCCCCCTGAGAAGAAGTTTTAGAATTAAGGCTTCCCAAGGTTTAATTACCAAGGAGAAGGAGCCTAATTTGGATAACTTGTTCCATGAGGATGTTGGTGGTTCTCCAATCCTACAAATGTCCCCATTTATCCTCATTCTTTTTATAATTCTCATGACGTGGATGAATCACTAACTGGGGTTTTGTTGACCGATTGGAGAAGATTGATAATTAATTTGAAAATATTCAATAATGGATGAGTCAACAATATATGGAAAGTGAGACTCTACCATTGATTGAAGGATTAAAAAGAATGGTTCAACGTGATAAATTTAGTGTTGATGTGTTGCGTGGTATTGCTCATATTGTTGATACTAATATTATGCCTATGAAGAGTTGTGCTGAAGTCCTTGGCTATACACAACCTCCTAATCAAGCTAACCACTCCATTCCTTTTTCTACCCCTAGGGCTAGTGTTCCCACTTTTACCTCCAACATCATGGCTACCTCTACACAAAATGTCATACCTATAAGTGCTGGTCAAGGAGAAAACTCCTCTAATCATAATTCCTTCATACCCTCTTCTACAAGTCTTTCATTTGTTACCCAATCATCTCTCATACCTACTTATCATAGTGTCCCACCTCCTTATTCTCAACCTCGAACTTCATATAACAATATCCCTCCTTATTCTCAATCACCTCCTTCATACAACAATGTCACTCCTCCTTCTCAATCCAACAAGTCCAATTTCAATCCTTCTACCGAAGCTACCATCAATAGTCTATGCTAAACAATATCTTCCTTATAACAACAAATAGCTTCCATGAACCAATCTAAGTATAACATGCCCACATTTGATATAGTAGGCCCATTATTCAATGACATTGTTCGAGCTGCCCCTCCTAAACATGTAGAAGTTCCTCAACTGGATCTTTATAATGGAAAAGGTGTTCCTTTGACTCATGTTAAAATATTTCAAACTTTGTGTAGTGACTTTGCTCATACCAAATATTGTTGGGTAAATTGTTTACTAGAACACTAAGGGATAAAGCTTTTCAATGGTATTGTTCTTTACATGCTTATTCTATTACTTCTTTTCAACAATTGGCTAATGATTTCATTCAACAATTTCACAATAATATTGGTCCTAAAATTACTTTGACTAATTTGATGCATTGTAAGCAACGTGTTAAAGAAAAAGTGACTGATTTTATTGGTAGATATAAACATTTGTATTCTCAAATTTCTTTTCCTATTCTTGATCAAGATATTCAAAGAATTTTCATCTCTAATTTGTAAAAATATATTAGGGATAAACTTCTCTTTTCTAATTTTACTTCCTTTAAGTAGTGGTACGCAGTACTTCATAATTATCAGCTTACCGTGAGTCAATTGGAACAATTCTCTTCAATGGCTCCGAATGATAAAAGTGAAAGTTCTCAACAACCTTTTGCAAAGTCAAACCGAATAAGGGATTCATCAAATTCAATGACAACAAAAACACTCAAGTAGAAGCTGCAACAACAGGTGTGCCTCTTTTGCCCAAATACTTTAGAAAATAATTCATCCTCTTAATGAATCTTTGCATAGTATTATGTTATAATTGTTACAAAGAAATGTGTTGAAGCTTCTCCCTATTAAACCAATTGATACAACTAAGCCTTTGTCACCTAACTTTGATTCCAAAGCCTTTTTAGAATATCATCGTCAACCTAGTCATGATACTAAAAAGTGGTATTCCTTGAGAAGTAAGATTCAAGACTTGATTGATAACAATACCATATCTGTGGCTGGTGTGAATGATAAAGGAAATAAATCCGTAGCTCCTCCTAATCAAAACTTTCAAATTTTTACTGATCCTTTACCTTCCCATTCCACTAATATGATTGAGATTGATAGTCTTGCCTTCTCTCCCAATGATGTTGGCCTTGAGTCTAATAATATGGTAAACCTTATAGATCAAGCTAAACCTCCTAAGGACTTATGCATCACATTTGATCCTAGTGAGACTATTGAAGCACCTGATGGCCCAATTTACATCATTACTGAAATCAAAGGCATACCTTCTTGAGGGGTGCTTATTGATCCGACTTGTATGGTTAATATAATAACCAAAGAATTTATTTATACTTAACAATTGCATCAAGTGACATACGATGAAACTAAAGTGATGGTTAGAGTTTTTGATAGCTTCTCTTGTCTTGCTATTGGTTCTATTACACTTCCTATTGATGTTGGCACTAAATGCGTATATGTTGTCTTTGATATTATTCCTACATCTGATCAATTTTGTGTGAAGTTGGGACATCCTTTGCTCTCTTCCATGAAAGCAATCTCTTCTATTGTTCATAATTGTTTGGAATTTCCTCATGATAATAGAATCATAATTGTTAATCATAGCATTTATCAACCTACGGTGAGGCATGGAGATGTTTGTCTTGATTACTTTTGGTGTGAAGAATTCCAATCTCTTCAACCTAGAAGCTGTGATCTCTTTAAATCATATCAAAAATGGAAAAAATGAGATGATTTTATCCTTGAGTAAACCTAAAAACCCAATACTTAGTCTTCCTCTTGATGATCATATGCCTCTTCTTATGAACAATTCTATTCTTCCTCCTAAAAGTAGAGATATTGTTTTTCCTAAGGAACAATCTTTTTCTTCTCTTACGGATGAGTCCATTCTTCCTCCCAAGGATAGAAAAAATCTTCCTCCTAAACATAAGGATAAAATTATTATTCCTCCTCCTCATGATGGAGCTAGTCTCCTTCCTACACCTACCATTCCTCCTTTATATGATGTGGTTCCACCTCCCGCATCTTACAAAGGGAAGCACCCAACATCTCTTATTGTTCAACCTAAAATACCTTCTCCTATGCATCCTTAAAAGAAGAAAAGAAGCCTACACCTGATGAACCTAAACCTTCACAACTTTCAACTAAAAATAAACAAAATTGGTGTGTGAGAGAAGACCAAGAGAGATGTTGTGCTATAGCTCGTGAACTTGCTTCTCAAATTCCTTCTTCCTCGAAGACACCAACTATTGATATAATACCATTTGCTCAACCTAATCCTAATCAAGAGGTTCAACCTAATTCTGTAAGATGCAAAATTCTTAAGAAAAATGATTATTCAAGTTCTATTCCTGTTAGAGCTCCTATTTTTGTTAATCTTGATGAAGAAATATGTGAGAATATTGTTGATGATGAAAATTTTGATCCTAATATTTTTGATGATGAATATGAATATATGTTGATGTTGACAATGATTTATCTAAATGATTTTCAAAAGAATTAATCCTAGCTCCAAGTAACAGATAAAGTGACTCATTATTAGAGCATGGTCCTTGTTTGGAACTTGCAATAACTCCATCTACTGTGCTCGATGTTGCTCCTCTTGCACATTGTCCACCTTCCCAAAAAAATGATGAGAAAGATCGGGGGCGGATGACATGCTTGATTAGATTCATTTAGATTCTCTCTCTCCTATCTTGCTTGTTTGTGACCTTTATTCTACTTGTCTCTCAATTATTCTATTTGTCATCCCTAGTGTTGTCTACTTGAGGACAATGCAAAACGTTGAGATCTCTTTTGGTATCTCCTAATGTTGACTCAAAAGAAGCATGTGCCCTTCTTCCATGGTGGTTTTACCTTCTTTGGAGGATGATGATATATATACACACAAACACACATGGCATACATTGGTTATCATAAAAACCATACTGACTCTAGAGTTAAGTGAAACCACCTCAATTTTTGTGTTCATTATCCTTTGATTTTTCCTCTCTTGAGGGATTATTATTGTGATAACATGCTTATCTTTTTGGGTGTAATGCACCTTAAAATAATTTCTCCCGATAAGGCATACATAATCTCTTTAACATGGGGGCATACACTTCGCTCAATGATTCTCTCTCTTGCATATCCTGATACTTAAGTTACTTAGTGAACTTAGTTTTTAGCTTTGTAATTTTGGTATTTTACTTTTCATGACTCATAGTAAGAGAACCTTACTAGTTTGTAGTCATGGGTCTCTCTCTCTCTTTCTCTCGTGATGTCTCTTTTATCTTGTTATAGAAGTGGTGAGATCCTAAAGCCCACTAGGGGCTTGGTGTATCTTGCCTCCTCGATGACTTGGTGAAATCTTTTCAATGTGAACCCTTTGTACCTTACTAAGAGTATGATTGACTTCATACTCCCACTAAAGTGGGGGATAAATGTAGCGTCCTAAAATTGCACCCCTTTGTAATTTTGATCGCATTTGGGTCTTCACCTTAGTGTTTGTGCCCCTTGGCCTGCTTGAAGACCTGATTATGCTCACACCCCTCATAAATGTCATAAAAATTGATTTCCTCCCCCCTTGGGCACCTTGATCCTAACCCAAAATAGGGTAGGACTAGGGTGTGGCGCCTTGGTCCCCAATGAGACTATGGAACCATGCCATGGTCCTCCTAAATTGGGCTCCCTTTAAACCCATTTTTACAATTCAAGATTAAGCAGGATTCCCCTCTCCATGTCAGCTCATGTTGAAAATTAATCAATTTTCTCAACTTGTAAGTATAAAAGGAGGATTTCCCCTCTCATTTTCCATCCATCAATTAGAAAGAGCACACATATGACATCAAGCAATCAATAATTTAAGCAATTGAGCATTAATCGGTCTTCCATCAAGCCTTGGAGTAACAATAAGGTCAAGATTTAAGCATTGGAGATGGCATTATTCATCCTATTTTGTTGAAGACTTCATAAACCCTAATTTGATGTGGAGGTAACCAAAAATTCACAAGGAGGTATCATCATTCAACTCTCAATCATAATTCAAAATCTCCCTCAAAAGGAGAATCTTTAATTACAGTTATTTCAATTACCTTTATTTCAATTTCATGGTTAATTCCAAAACTAGGGTTTGACCTAAGGAAAGCCCCTATTCCCAACCTATTCCCACCTCCTTTTGTGTTTAGGAAATAGGTATGAAGCTATACTTCTCAGAATAAGAATTATTTGCAGAGATGCATCAACCCAATTGGCGAGCGGAAAGTGCGGAGGACCAGGGAAAACACCACCATGGTCCCGACATTTTTGGAGCTTTTTTGGGGATTAGGTTAGAATCTTCATATACTACTCAAATCCAGGTGCGTGCAAAGATCCCACATCTTTAGCTACTGTTTTCTTATTTTAACCTTCATTTCTCAGCATTTTACCTTAATACAACATTTCAACTCACAAAAGAGGGAAAGCAAATTCACACACACTTGAACCCAATCAATATTCAATCCCTATCACTCTTCATTTGGGATTGGATCTATTGATTCATCCCTCTTTTGAATGTAATGGAAAATTAGCGGTTTTCATACCTCTAATGGTTGAAACCCTAATTTTTCACCATTACAATATGTTATTCCAACTAACTTTAGCAAGTAATAATGAACTTACAAATATGCCATTTTTTGTTCAAGAATTAGGCTTCAAACCCATTAAATGTTGGATCATGTGGAGTAATATCACATATTGTCAAAATTGTGCCACCACCTTTGCATGCATTTCTCCGTCTAATCTATCATAAAGCAACCTTACTTTTCACATTTTCTAAAAGTTTACACCTTGGGAAGTGAAAGCTCCAACATAAACGAGCAATTAATAACTTCTCGAACTAAGAAGCATGTTGAACAAGTGATATTTTGAGTGCTTAGATCACTTGACATGCCGACTTAGAGTATTGACCAATGCACTTATCTCCCGATGATAGGAAGCCTTCGAAAAGTAGTCGGTTATTGCTAAATTTAAAAACTTAAGAACAATGTGTGAAGAAGCACCGAAGTTCCATAACTTTCCGACTAACCAATTAAAAAGGAACAAACTTGACTAACAACATGACTTCTTGGAAACAAAGGGGAATTAGGTGATCAACATTTTGATGAACTTTGGCATTGCAAAGATAGGGTTCAAAAGTGAAAAATTTGCCAATTTCAAAGCAGGTACTTAAGGACATAGCCGCTTAAAAACTTAAAATTAGAATTCAAAAGGGAGGTTAGAAATTAGGGTAACAAAGAGTTATTTTATTTTTGTTTGTAAATTTTTAATTTTGAAAAATCATTTTTAATTTTTTTAGATGCCTTTTGTTTTATCTTTACTTTGTTACATTTTAGAAGTTTGATTTTGTAATTATAATTAATAAATTAATTAATTGTTTTGATTTTTATGTACATAATATCATAATAGAACATCTCTTAAAAAATAGTAAGTAAAAAATAATTATAAATTTTAAGCATAAAATAATGAGTAATATTATTGAGAATTCTATAAAAAATGATAAATAACATTATGCAAATTAATACATATATTTTAAATATATATATTATATTTTAGATATGGAGACACTAATCTATCATAAAGACTCCCTTTTAAATATATGTATTTAAGACATCTATACTAATTGATTAATAATAATAAATATGATAATTTAATACTAGTTAAAAATTTACAATTGAATTAAAATCAAGGACATTGGGTAAGTGGAAGATAACGAGTCCTCTTAGAAATATCAAATCTAAAGTTTTTGAAAATGTGCAACCTTGAGCAAAAAAATGGAAAGGCATAGAGTGAATCGTTGAGGGAAGATTTGAAAATCTTTTGTGAATGCAAAGCCGATATTCATAAATCCTACTAGATAATGGATATTTCAAAGGAGGCCTTTCAAGATATGGGAATGATTTGCAGATTCATTGGACCAAAATCAGACAAGTAAAATTAGAGCATGTATCACCAAAAATTGGAAAACACGGGAGGTTGTAAATTTTTTGCCAAAAGGTTTTTTCATGACCATTTTTGTCTCTTTAGAAGATAGGGATATGTTTCTTTGAGGCAGCCTATGGATGATGGGTGAATATCCTTTGTATATGAAAAATTGGTACCCAAATTTTAACCTAGCAAAATCAAACCCCTATGATTGATCGAACCCCTAAGATTGACTTGTATGGATTCACTTGTATAGTCTTCCCATAGAATATTTGTTGGAAGAATATATTGAAAAAATTGGGAGATCTCTCAACACCTTAATGGATATAGATGTAGAAATAATGGAGGGAGTCCTTTATCTCTATGCTTGCGAATTATGGCGGTTAAGAAGATCTAGAATGGAAATATGCTATTTATTTAGGGGGAAACATTGGATACAAATGGTCAAAATAAAGGAAAACAAGATGTTCTATTTGAAATGCCAAAGTAGGGATCATAGAGAGGATTCATCCAAAAGGAGACTGAGGATGAAACAATATGGAAACCTAAAGTGCCAATCCCAAAGGATTACACTTGACTGACCCCTTCGGATTTGAAATTGATTCCAACACATAATAATGGAGGACTTGGTAATAATGCCATGCCCTCATCATTGAATTTTCCCTTTCCATTGGAATTTGAGAAGGGAAGACTCTTTCAGGATCAGATTGTGACACAAGATCTCAATTTAATGTTGCAGAAAGGGAGAAAATGGTAGTACGCAAAAGTTTGACGAAAGCATTGGCCATGGGATTTGAAAAGAAACTATTAGATATGGGAATATTGAAAGTGGGACAATGAAGGTGAGGTTGGGGTCAAAATTTCAAAGGCTAGAAAATGTTGAGTACATCAGAGAGAGAAGTGAAAAGGTATTAGATATAAGAGTTGACATTGAGAAATCATATTCTGATGTTGCAGGCTCAGAGGACAAACTGGGGGGAACCAATCTGAGATGTATTATTCAGTTAGTTGCAAAGGCTCTGGGAAAGATTGGGAAATGGAAAGGAAGAAAATCAAATAGATAGAAATGAGAGGAGGAAGTCTCAGAGAAAGGTCTGCTAAGTAGCCTAGTCCTCCATTGGAGGGCAATGAAGATTGTCACTTGGAATGTTAGGGCCTCTTGGCCCTTGATAGATAAAAAGTTTTTGAAATACTATAAGAAGTGGTCTGGTTTTCTTCATGGCGCACATGGCTCTATAGGTGGTCTAGGAATTTTGTGTTCTGCAAACAATATTGACATTACTTTATTTGAATCACATCATAATTGGATGATATGCACAGTTAAGAGTAGATTGATTGATGTGGGGTTTTCTATGTTTAATGTATATGGTCCAATCACAATATAGAAGTTGGAGGTCATAAATTATATTGGGTCAAAGATTGAGAATCTTAATAGCAAAAGAATGATCTTGGGAGAAGATTTCAATGCTATCCTGGACCTCAACTAAAAGAGTGGAGGATTGAATAAAATATTCAAGGTGAAACTAGATTTTAGATACTTAATTAATAACATCTTGGTGGTGGGTTGCACTGCTAAAAATGATATCTTCACATGGACTGGCCAAAGGGAAGGGTTTATACACATCTTTGAGTGCTTAGACATATTCTTCCTTGGCCTATGTTGGATGGGTGATGAGTATAGAAGTGAATAAAGTATATTTCCCATTTATGTTTTAGGCTATTTTTTGATGCTTTTGGATATGCAACTAAGTGAAAAACCAACCAAAGGCTACTTTTAAGTTCAAGTCCATGTCATTGCATGACTCAAACCTAGTGAGTAATCTTGAGGTTGGTGGAAAGAAGGGCCAATTCATGTTGCACCACTAGTTTCTATTCACTAGAAACTTAACTTACACGAAAGAGAAGCTAAGAAAATGGAAAAAAAGAAAGTTTCAAGAATATTTTTTTTGAAAAAGTAGTTGACACAAAACTAGAGATATTGATTGAGAAAGTTATTAGATTTGGAATGTTTGCAAACCTCTATGTTAAAGAAAATGAATTAAAAGATTGGCACACAAAAGCGCTTGCTAGATAAGAGCTTTATTGGATAGATAAAGTAAGAGAAACTTGGTTGAAAGTGGGGGATGCTAATACCAATTTTTTTCATGCCTCCACAAGATCACACAGAGCCAAAAAATTATGTGGAGAGCATCTGATAAAACCTTGGGAGTTGGTACATTGATAGAACGTAATACATAGAATCCAAGTCATCTGACTGATCATCATTACAACATCTGAGGCAAAAGTTATTAACTTGCAAATTTGCCTACTTAGGCTTTTCTGAATTGTACTCGTTGAATCAACTTGAGCAACCTTCAAACCTTGATTTGGAATAATACCAAATCACCACTTCGGGAGCACACTGGTAGATGAATATACCCTAGATGAGTATGCAAGAGGGTTTGACTTGATCAGGTCACATGTGGAATTTATAAACCCTCAAAGTTGGCTCCTTTGAAAATCTGGAAATTGTTGATCCTGAACCCTGAAAAAATTCTTTTGGAATAGGCTTTAAAAACTGGTCAGATGATGAGTTGGGGGGCTACAAACCTGGGATATGGTAGAAATTTTTATAGAGAATCATGGGGTGTAACCAAATTGAAGTGTAGGTCAACTAGGTGTGAAATAAAAATTCTCAAATTAGCCTTCAGACTGTCGTTTGACAATGTTTAGTTGTAGAACTAAACCTTTTTGCAAGTGGATTTAGTTTTGCAAATTTGTCAAAGGGATTCGTGGTATTTAGCCTCTTGGCACGGAGACTTAAAAAATAGCAAGGATTCACGGGAAACTCTCCATTTGGCTTGAACATTAACTAGTGCAAAGCTACAATTGCTCAAACCGGGCTACTCAAAAAATTGCAAAAAGTGCAAATCAACAATCCTAACCTCGGGACCTCCAAAGGAGACTTCACAAACACATCAAAACTGATCCGAGGAAGCTAAAAATGAACACATGGTATCTCCATAAGGTGTATAACCATCCCCCAAAGGGATTTTGCATGAAAATTTACTAGTGCAAAAATATGAGCTCACCAACTGAGCTACAAAAGCGTGTTCTAAAAGGCAATTCTGAATGCAACTTACAAAATTGAGCTTGGGTCTTCAAAATTTGACAAATTTTTTGAAGTCCCAACAACTTGTTGGCATTTTGTGGAAGATGATGTTTGACACTTGGTGAAAGATATCAAAAAAAGAGAAAATTTGTAAAGGACATTATTAACATGACAATTGCCATGATCCCTAAAAAAAGTGAGTGCAACTCATTTGCAAATTATAGGCTGATCTCATTGTGTAACACTTTGTAAGATAGTTGCCAAAGAATTATCAAATAGATTAAGGGATCTATTGGGCATCATTATCTCGAAAGAACACAATAGATTCACTCTTGACAAGGAGATTATTGATAACATCATTATTGTTAAATAATTAGACAAATTGGGAACTCATAAATTATACACAAACACAAGTATTTGACGTGGTTCGCCAATTTGGATACCCCCATAGGAAAGCAGGGCAAATATCTTTGTTATTATTGCAAGCTGCATACATAAGTATCATCCCTCATATAGATACAATAGTCTTCAACAGAAGACAAAGGGACAAAGAGGGGAAGACGAAATGAATAGTCGAACTTGAAAATCCAACAATCTCCCACTTGAAGTTTGACTCATGTTGCGACTCCACATCTAATCAACCTCTCGATTGAAGTATGATTTCCATGGCCTATCCCCTTCTTTCCATTCTCAACCAATATCCAAATGCAATCACCAAATATCATGGTAATAAATATGTCAAGAATCAATCACCATACCTGGAATAGCAACAACAACTAATTTCCAATCACTTCCAACTAACCATACAACAACAATAAATTCATTTCAACATATCTAGCCCATACAACAACTCTTATCACTGTATAATCCTTTGTTCTGCTAAAAAAAGTATCATCTTCCAGTTCAAAACACACCAAAAAACATTGATGTGCAAAAAAATAGAAGATCCTTATAAAGCAGTGCATGTGTTGCATGAGAAATGTCAACTAGAATAACTCAAATCTACCAATCAACACTAACATAAAATGTGTATACTTAATAATATAATGATTTACAAACTACAACTAAACTACTGCAAAATCTCACTTGACATCCTCCAAGTCCTCATGAAAAGACCACATATTGTTGTAAAAAAGTCATAAAGTGCAACAACAATAGATGACCTCAAAATTCTCTAGGAATAAACATCAATGCAAACCATATCTCATCCTTCTATCAACACCACCAAGTGCTCAACTGTGCCAAGTATGATCTCCTTCACCTCCCCAAACTAAAGCATTAAAAACACCCAATCAACATAGATGTAAGCCCCTGTAAACAAGGAAGATCAAAATAAAGAAAAACATTCCAAAACTAAGAACCATTTAAACATCTTATAAGCTCAAATGCACAAGGAGATAAATTTGCTAAGTAGACCAAGAGTGGGTTTGAGTGAGGATGCTCCTCTAGGATACACCAAGTCACAATGACTCTCTATAAAAACAATCTCCTCTAGGTCCATAATGAACTCGCATCCATCGCCAGGTGTAGGCTCCTTGGTCTTCTTGTTGAAACCTCCAAAGAGAAACCGCATCAACAAATATTCTCTAATCCTAAGAGAACACCAACCTCAACACCTCCAGGATCAATCCATTGCTAAGATTTAAAAAAAACATTGCACCATCATGAAGCTCTCCAAGAAAATGACCAATGTACTCAATAGCCAAAGCACCAACAAGATCAATGCCAAAAATTCCCATTGCATGTCTGCATAACCTGGGAACACAACATGACAACATGATCCAACATCTCCACAAATAAAGACCAAATGCTTCAATGAGCATAAATATTCTAAGAGAACTTGTATCATGCCAATGCTCTAATCTAGAATCAAGAGACCACCATGCCATCTAAGAATCAACATCTCCAATCACATGATGATAACCATCTCTTGGCAATAGAAATCTCACTACCAAAATAAAATAAAAATCTAGCAAATGAACCACTTCACTTCACTAATCACAATATAAGCTGCATACAATCAATTAGTATGAAATTAGACACCTTAACAAAATAAGTAAAGGTAAATAAAGAGATTGGTTGATCATCTCACCAAGACCACCAACAATGATATGATTTGTTTGACATGGACAAGTGTGAGATTTATGGGAAAACATGGATTACAAAGCCTTGACAACAATTCTTTGCAAGTCCATTCACAAGCCAACATACTCTCTTTACTTTCATTCACTACGATTACAATATTCATTGCCTCTTTTATGCTTGTTCCCATTTTCATTCTTTTTCTTTACTATCTCTTGGTTCTGAGATATAGGAGAAGATCTTGTATGCAGTCAAATAGCTTCTAGATTCAATTATACATTCTTTTTATTTGAAATTTTAAAACATTCAGTTGTCCATAAATGTAAGGACCTCCATATTATTAAAATACTAAACTACATAATTACACATAATTGATCATTAATTAAAGAAACTTGTTCAATATACAAAAGAATAGATATATGATGTTATATTTTGACATAATTTATATGTCCATAGGCTCAACATAAGAAAACATAAGACATCAAATGTGTTTACAAAAGACCATACGGTCGAATGCAACAATACATAATTTACAAAACTGATAATCACCCCGATAGGAACTTCCAACATGTCGAAATTACCATCTATAGAAAGTCAAAAAAAAATAAAAAATTGTGCCTCCTACCACCTAACAGCGAGCGCACTAGTGGGTAATCTGAGCAATCCTACACACAGACACCATTAATTTTGTTGATCTTGACAGAAAAGATAATCTGAGCAATCCTGTAATCGTTTTCCTTTCCATCGATCTCCCCCTTGTAATACTACCTGCCTTCCTCTCTTCATATTGATGTGCATGTTCAAAATGGTAGCACTTCAACTCCACTGCCACGCATTGCTTCAAAACTACTTTACTCTCTCTTTTATTTAAACTGCCCAATTCCATAAGTTTCAATATTCACTTTAAGTTTTAAATATGTGCTTCTAAAAGCACGTACACTTTAACCTCTTTTATTTCTTTAAAAGCATTACTTTTTAAGTTGTGGTAATAGCATGTCTTATAACATGTGTGTTCTCTTAATTAGTTGCATGATTTATCAAACTGATCATGAATTATTATATGTATCATTTATTTAATGAAATATAAATATTTCATTAATAATTATTTTAAAAATAAATAAACTATAATTCATAAATTTTATAAATAATATTTGAATATCATTGTTTTTTTTAATATAAATTTTTAATATATATCTGAAAGCTTTTCAAATAAAATTATTTAATAAAGATCTTTACAATAAAAAAAATAAGAAGTTTTTTTTTATTTAAATTAAAAATTTCTATTCTATTATTTTTAAAATTAAATGAAAAATTCAATAATGAAATAATTATAAATTATTTTGTAATTTTAATCATATTGCAATCTATTTTTCTATGAAAAAAAACAATGGATTTTATGTAAGACAATTTTAATCCTCCATGCTACCATTGTGTCTTTTGACATGTAATTAGAGCTTTTTGAATCTTGTTTCTCAACTGATTGTATGAATGAAAGAAAAATAAATAAATAAAATTCAAAACTTCTATTTGCATTCATTTAAAAAATTAATTTTATTGTTAATTTTCTATTCTTATTTTTTAAGTGATTATATGATAGAATTTAATCCTTTAATGTATAACTTAAAAATAAAAATTTAAAATTATTTTAAAATTTATTTTATGTTTTTTGATTTTTATTTTATTATTAAAAATTTTAAATCTTTTTTTTAAGTGATTGCATATTTTTATTATATAAAAATTTAAAGGTACTATTATTTTAAGTGGTTGCATATTTTTGTTTGGTTATGAGAGCTCTTTTAAAAATATCTTTAAGTTTATTATTAAGAGTTTTTATTAATTAATTAGATTTTTTATAAATTCCTTAAAAAAATAAATTAATTATTTATAAAAAATGATTTTTTAATATATAAATTAATAATTTTAATTTTTTAAAGTTTCAGTTTTTGTTAATAATTGACATTACTAAAATTATTTCAAATTTTATATTAATGCATGAAAAAAATTAAAATATATTTTTTTATATAAGTGCTTTAGAAGTTGGGATTTCTTGAAGTTTTGATGATGTAAATAATTTTTTTATTTAGATTATTTCTATATTTTTAAATACATATTATTAAAATAATTTGAAATCTAAAACTAATGCATGAAAATCTCTAAAGATATATTTCTCTAAATATATTGATAATTTTACTATATAAGTGTTTTGGAAGTTCCATTTGGTTGAAGGTTTGATTGTGTAATTCAAGAAAGTTGTAGGGGAGAGTTAAATAGTGCAAAAATGAAGTATATAACAATATTGCTTATGGTGTTGGTTTTCTCTCAAACTTATTTGGGAGACTGCAAGTGTTCAATCTATAGTTTTGGAGATTCATTAGCAGACACTGGAAATTTGTTAATCTCAAATCATCAAGGTCTAGGTGCAATTATTGGAAAATTTCCATATGGAGAAACATTTGGTTTTCCAACTGGACGTTGTTCTGATGGTAGATTGATTGTTGATTTCATTGGTAAATTTTTATTTCTTACATCTTATATATTTTTTGAGTAGATTTCAATATTATTTGTTTATATTAAAAAATAATGGATTTATTTCTTACAAAATTTTAATTAATTATTTGTTTTGATTGCAGCTAAAGCTCTTGGAAGTTCATTTCTAAAACCTTATTTGCATAAAAATGCAAATTTTAGTGATGGTATAAACTTTGCAGTTGCTGGAGCTACTGCTTTGGAATCATCCTTTTTGACAGCAAATGGAATTGGACCACTTTGGACAAACAATTCATTAGATACACAGATTAACTGGTTCTTAGAGTATAAGAGAAATTTTTGTTCATCTAACGAAGGTGTATATCTTCTACAATAATATAATTTTTTTTTTTTTACATTCAATAATAATTTTTATCATTGATTCTAATTGATTAATAAGATTTAAAAGAAGATTTAACTTTCTTTTAAATTAGATAAATTACTCTTAATATGGATGTTCTGACTTTCCAAGAGTCTTAAACTTCTATTTTGTGTGCAGATTGTGAGAGCCATTTTGCAAATGCAATGTTTTTGATGGGAGAGATAGGTGGAAATGATTACAACTATCCATTTGCACAGCAAAGACCATTAACTGAAGTGGAATCCTTAATTCCTCTCGTAATAAATAAAATTAAAGTAGCATTAGAGGTGAGCATATTCAAAGTCTTATCTGGATTTAAGTTAAAAAATTAAATTAAAAGAAAGATTTTCATTTCTATAACTGTTATTTAATTTTTAAAATTGTAATAATTTAATGGATTGTTCTTTATTCATTTGTAGACATTGATTAACTCTGGAGGAGCAAGGAAGATTTTAATTCAAAACAATTTGCCTATTGGTTGTTCACCATCCTATCTTTCTACAAAAGATGGTGAAAAGGATAGTAGTGGGTGTTTAAAAGATTATAACGAATTTTCCGAAAAAAGCAACAAGCTTCTTAAACAAATGGTAAAACGATTGCAACAAAAGAATCCAAGGGTTTCAATAGTCTTTGCAGATTATTATAATGCAGCGCTTACAATCATAAAGAAACCATCCTCTTATGGTAAGAGCTCTTTTGTTTTCTTTTTGGTTCTTTCCAATTTTATTTTTATTTTAGTTTAAGTATTGAACATGAAGAGAAACTTTGAATGGTGCAGGCCTGCAAAGAGATGTTCTCCAGACTTGTTGTGGAGCTGGTGGACCCTACAAATTTGACATCCAACACCTTTGTGGTACTCCTGGATCCACAACATGTCACAATTCTCAACAATATTTCAACTGGGATGGAATTCATTTAACAGAAGCAGCATACAAACAAATTGCTTCCATGTTTATGGATGGGAAGTTTACCAACCCTTCTTTCAATTCAGTTTTCAAGAATGGTTAAACATTCTTAATTAGCTATTCTTCTCTTAAAATTACTTTTGCAATTGTTAAACATTCTTTATTAGCTATTCTTTTTTAAGAAGATATAATTCTTATGTATTTTTTTATTGAAGGTTTGAATATATTTTTGTTAAATATTAAATAAAATATTGAAATATGTAATTATGAAAGTTTTTTATAACTCAAAATTTATTATTTGCAAAGTCTCTAGCTTATTGTGTTAACTCTTATCCCATGTTCTCATGCAGCTTCTTAAATTTATTTCTTATTTAATTTAAGTAGTTAAGTGCCCCATGCAACTTTAAAATTGTGAAAAAAAAAATTAGAATCTTCCCCTATTTTGATGGATTAGGAATTAGAAATAAGCTCTAAAATTTAACTCAAATTTTAAGTGCACAAATTATTATTAATACACACCAAAAATAAATATCCATGGGTCATGCAACCTTAAATTTATTTCTTATTTAATTTAAGTAGTTAAGTGCCCCATGCAACTTTAAAATTGTGAAAAAAAAAATTAGAATCTTCCCCTATTTTGATGGATTAGGAATTAGAAATAAGCTCTAAAATTTAACTCAAATTTTAAGTGCACAAATTATTATTAATACACAGCAAAAATAAATATTCATGGGTCATGCAACCTGGGTTTCTTCTTATAGCTTTTTTTCAATATTAAATAAAATGAAACAACTCTACTACAGATATATTATTGTTTGGCTTTTTTAAGTTAATCTTTTATAAAAGATTCTATGTTTTTTCAAAATCTATTATTTTTTTCATAGTAATCAGTTGTTATTATTCATTAATATATCCAATATAAATCTTAAAAAAAAATATATTTTTAAAAATTATTCAGTATTGAAAGTTATTTATTCCTTTCTTAACTAAAAAAATAATAATTAAAAATGTAATATTAATTTAAAAAATTCAAATTAAATTATATAAAGATTTACAATAGTATGTATGGTTCAATTTGGTTTTCTATGGTATTGTCATGTTAACATAGTAGGTATGCAATTGGCACCATGTTTGTAAGTGTTTGAAGCAATAAAACTTAAAAATGATGTAATGAAAATCTCCTACGATTGTGTTAAGAAGAATTGTATGTTAATTTTTTGTATGAAGAGAATGGTATGTTAATCTTTGCATGAATTTTAAAATAAAATTTTAAATATAGATTTTGCAAAATAATTCTTAAAAATAATATTGTCTTACAAAATTTATATTAAAACAATATATAATTTATTAATTTAAATTAATAAAAAATTATTTATTTGAAATTTATTCGTATAGCTAATTTTGTCAGTTAGAACTGAGCTCCAGAAGGAGATTGAAGATATGCATAATGAATATGCTATGCAGTTTGTTTTCGTTTCTGTAATTCTAATAATACATGCAACGCATGATAAGTGCATGTAACGCATGTGTATGAACAGTTAAGCTTTGTTAGTTGTCTTTCAATTGTAATACGGCGAGTTTTTTGTATGCAGATAATATATACACTCTTTATTATATGCTTGCTGCTTCAGTTTTGACCACTCATTATTTCAATTCATTTCTTAACTTGTCAGTATAATGTGTGAACATTGTTTTAGTTATTTATCTTTCATTGTGTTTAGACATACGAATTGAAGAGCCCAACGGAAAAGACTAGTAAGAATATAGGGTAAGATGTTTAGGGCCTATTTTTAACGACACTTTATTCATGGTAAACAAATCTGTATCAAATCTCTCTCAATCACACATCAAATTTTAAATTTTAAGGGTTCGAAGTTAAATAGGGTTGTATATGGTATAATTTAGATTGAATTTTAGGGTATTATAATTTTGTATTTGGTAATATGATTGTAATTGTGTTTTTTGGTTTGGTAGCTTAGTTGTAATTTTATTATGTTTTTCTTATCTAAAAATTTATTGTATTAATTTTGTGTAATTCTTTCTAATGTAAAGATTTTTTACTCCCACTAATTTATCTTAATCAAAATTGCATTTGTATCAAAGATATTATCAAAGAGAACATGACAAATGGATCACAATTTGAACTTTAACTTAAATTTATTTGTAAGATTTAAAGAAAAATGTTATAATCTTTTAATAAAGCACTTGGAAACACTTCTAAAATTTTACTTAAAGTATGAAGTGATTTTCAATTAAAAAAAATTAAAATATTAAAGAAACCATTATATGCATATATTGATTTGATCTTTTATTGGAAATGGATTGGTCAACGTGAGGGGGTGTTCATTTCGCTTGTGTGAGATTTTGTGAAGAAATCTTGGGTATGGAAGGTTTGGCAAAGGATGAGTTACACCAGGTTGCGGATATGATAGCTTCAATGCAACTTGTTTGTCATCCTTGATCTTGGCATCTCTACTATTGTTGATTCACCCTCTTCTTGAGTGTATGGCTTGAAGGATTTAGGTCATGTTCTGGTCAAACATTTTGTCCAAGATGAGTCTATTAAGAATGATAAGGAAGTGTTGCTTTCCCCTATAGCTATCAATATTCTTGACTTTGTGTTTGCTAGGGCCTTTGATAGATTGAAAAATTCCTTGGTTGGGATGTTTGTGGGGGCCAAACCCAATATTTATGACTTCAAAGCTTGGTCTCAAAAAAAATAGAGGCTTTGTGGCTAGATTGTTATCTTACATGGGTCATGGTTTGTCAATTGTGCACATTTATGGCTCCATATTTTCTAAGGATATATTTTGTTAAATATAATCTTAGATTAGGCTTATAGGTTTTCCTTTGGGATAACAAGATGAGGAAGTGTTTAGCATGCATTGCTAACTTGATTGGGGAATTTAGTACTATCGAACTAATTAAAAAATCTTGAAAGAGCTTGTTGTTCACTCATATTTACATCAATGTGAACATTGCTAAGAAGATTCCTTCTTAAATTTCTCCATTTTTGAAATTACCTAGATTTGGGTGCAAAAATGTATTTATGAAGATTCCTTGATGGTGTGAATTGCTTCAAAATGGGGCATGCTACTATAAGGTGTAAGGAGGTTAAACTAAAACATGTTACTTTGGATGAGAATGTACAATCTATGCTTCGTCAGACATATTCGTATTTTTTTAGAGTGTGGTGTTGATGATATGTTGTCCTCTATTATCGTACCTAAACCCACAATGACTAATCAAATGGAGGTTAACAAGGAGATGATCTTGGATATTCTTGGTGTGGATTGCTAATTAATGGCCTAGGGAATTCAACATCTCTTGCCACTTGACTCCTTTGGATTTGGGCTTAGCTTCTAATCTTGGGAGTTTTGTTAGATGAAATTCTTGCAAATCTTCATGAAGGGATGGTGTTTGTATCCTAAACTCTTTGGATTAGTTTGACTTCTTACTACCTCAAGTTATTCATTCTCTAGTGTTTTCAAGCAGTTTTTCAGTTTGGTGTGCACCTTTTGGTGCATCCTTTTTTATTTTCTTTTGGATATTTGTTGTATTTTTTTTTCTCTTGTTGTTTCAACATTTTAGTTATGTTGTATAGATATTCTATGTAAAAGGGCTCACACCCTTTCAAAAACCCACATATACCCATTATCGAAAATATATATACGTTATTATGAAAACTAAGATTGTGTAGGCTATTAGGGAGGACCTCATAGTGATACGGTGAGGTGATGCTAGAAAAAATGGGAATAGAACTATTTTGGAGGGAGAAGTTTATTGCTACTAGAAATTGGAATATCGAGGAAGATAGTGGTAAGTTTAAATGAGAGTAAGTTGAACAAAAACTTAGTTGTGATTTTGTCCTCCTAACTAATTCAAATTGCATTTTGATAAGGCCTCTAAATGAAATCTTGGTTGATGTAAGAGGTTGTGGAATAATTAGGGACCATGAAGATAATCACTTTACAAAAGATTTGGCTACTTTTTGAAGTATACACCTAGCAAAGGAGAAAAAAAATTCTAAACCTTCTATTGAGGGGAATTTATTGAACATCATTGATTTCAAATCATTTTCAAAGGAGATATCCTCTAGCTAGATAATAATAAATACTCTCATTAGTACTATTGGTGTGCTTGATTCCTTTAGTGAGGTTGGTATTGGCAAAATTTATTGAGGGGAATAAAGTTGTAGATCGGTTTGCTAATAAAGGAGTTTCTAGTTTTGGAGCTTCACAAGTGTTATGAAGTAAATATTTTTTCAACAATCGTGACTTATCTTATTAATGATGGAAGTCCTTCAAATTATTTTCATCAAAATCCTTTCTTTTTTTGTTCACCATTTCTTGTATGAGACAATTATTTGGATGCTCTTAAGTGCATAAGCTCTCCCATTTTTGGGGTAGCTCAATTCTATTAAGTTAGGTTGTGCAAGTGGTCACTTGAATGACAATTTGCAAAGCATTTCTTTTAGGTATTTAATAGGATAAAATTGGAGGTTGGGTAGGTCAAGAAGAATCAAGGTAGGGGAGTCCTTTGGAGATGAAGTGTCTTTGTGTAGCTATGAGTCATCACTTGTATGATGTTTGGGATTCTCAATTTGATAGTTGCATTTGTTCTAGGTATTTAACAAGAGTGGGTTGGAAGATGTAAAGGTCAAGAAGTATAATAGAAAAGAGCTCCTTGAGAGGTGGACAAAGTTTTTTTTTTGTTACTATTAGTGGTGACATGATTAGATTTCAACCTATGTTGTGTGTTGAGATTAGTGGCAACCCTACTATATGGTGTATCTTTTTGTAAATTGGGGGTGAGGGGTAGGGGGTGTTGCTCATTATATGGAAAGAATTGAGGAACATGATCAAATTCTATTGATGGACTTTGTGAATGATTCAAAAGCAAGTATAGTGAATATTAGAGATCAAATTATTATAAGAGATAAAAGATAAAGCCACTAGTATTCTATTTTGGTGATCAAAATTGTCTCTCCCATATCCTAAAGGTAAGCCTCTTCTTGAGTGCCAATGGTGTAAAACTCAAGGTATACCCTTCAACCTTATAATCAACTAAGATGGTGTAAATAATTATTCATCTTGGATATTATTACACTTACTTAAGTTTACTTAGGAAATGCATTTCATAGTAGTTTGGGTATGAGACACTTGGGTGTTTGTGCCACATTGGGATAGTGTGTGTAGGATAATTCCCACCTTTTATGGTGTTGATCTTATTGTTACACTCCACATTCAATGGGTGATCCACCTCATGTGGACTATTATATTGTTTCTCCTACCTACCCACACCTATTTCCTACCTACCCTTGTTTCTTATTGAGCCACATGTCATGTTAGTGTGCTCACATATCCATATAGCCTTTCCTATATAAGCAGGCTCATATTCATTGTATGTATCGCTTGATGATCAGTATTTTCATCTTGATAGAATACAATTTATTTCTATCATCTATTTTGTTCTCTCTCATTTGTGTTTTCCTTTGCCTCTTGATCTTCGAAAAATCTCACATGGTATCAGAGCTGGTCCATGTCTCACATGGTATCAAAGCCATTAGAATGTCATTGGTTTGCTAATTGAGAGAAATCTGATGCTATTTAGGGTTTGCATTTTGGATCTTTCTATTGCAGGTTTTTATTGAAGCCTAATGGGTCAAATCTGAGTTCATCATTGGATTGAGGAGGTCCAAGAAATTTAGTTTTGCCTTTTGTTTCATCCAAATTGGACTTCGAAGGCCAAATCTAGAGGCATTTGAAGTTTGACGTTGCAGCGGAAATTTTCTAGAAATTATAATTTTGCAGACATTTTTCAAATAGAGATATCTCACTCATCCGGACTCATTTTTTCGAGCAATTTTTTTTTGTTTTGGGGTAGAATTTCGTGATCTGTATAGTGGTGCAGGAGTTTTCTGATTTTCGGATACAAGTGTTTCAGAAATCGTGAAATCCCAGTTTTTACAACTTTGGAGGCTTCATTTGGGTTCATATGGACTCCTTTTTATGTGCCATTTTTTTTAAAAGTGCATATTTTTTTATCTACTTTCATAGTCTGACATCTGTTTGCAGTGATTTTAAGTAGAAATTGTACTTTCAGTATTTGGCCATTTTTGGTATATTTGGTACTTGCATTTTGCTTGGATCTCAGTTTAGATCACTAGCAGTATTTGTTGAAGTCTCTTAGATCTCATTTTGAGAATTTGTAAATTGAAATCAGAAGTCCACTTTGCCTTGTTTTGCAAGTGGACCATTGTATACGCACTAAGTATAAAGTGCCAAAATCACCATTTTGGGGGGATTTCTTGATTAAGTATTTTTGGGGGGTGTCTTGTGTGATTGTGCCTCTCTCTATCTTGTGTTTTTTCATTTTGGTACTATGGGTTCTCCTAAATTTCCACTTTTAACTCCTCATAATTATGCATCATGGAAAATTAAGGCATGGAGTAAACTAATGGAAAAAGGACTCATTCATTATGTAAATGAAACTATTACAACACCACCTGATCCTAAGGTTGATCCTAATGCTCAAATTGAATGGCTTACTAAGAATTCTATGGCACTTGGAACTCTTAGAAAGTATGTATCAGATGACCTCATTTTTCACATTGATAAGTGTACAACAATTAAAGAGGCTTGGGATATTTTTAAGAAATTGTATGGTCAAGTTGATGAGATTAAGGGCTACAAACTTGATAGTGAACTCACAACTTTGGATCCCAAGGATTTTGATACAATCCAAGATTATGTCACAAAAGCAACTAAGTTAAGAGCAAAGCTAAAGGATTGTGGAATTGACAAAAAGGATGCTCAATTGGTTTATAACTTGTTGGACAAGCTTCCTTCAGAGTACACAGCCTTTGTATCTAGCTTTCACACCCATAGATTAGCTCAAGGATCCTCATACACTTCTCCCTCATTTGATTCATTCATGGAGATGTTGATACTTGAGCAATCTAAGTTGACCGCAATGGGGATTCTCAAATCTTCAAAGTCACAATCTTTGGTGGCTACCAAAGGGAATCAAAGTAATCAAGGAAAAGGCAAGAATCAAAAGCAACCTAAGTCTAAACCACAACAAGATGGAGCACAATCTTCCTCTCCACAACAAGGCGATTCACCATTCTCACCTAAGAGGAAATCATATAAGGACAATCTTTTTTGTGGATATTGCAAGAAGTCAGGACATGATGAACATCATTGTTATAAGAAGGATATTGATGAGTTGAAGAATCTTCTTGAGAAGAATAGAATCAACCTACCTTCTAGAATATCTACATCGGCTTCTTCTTCCAAGGATAAAGGAAAGGATTACTCTTTTGGGTCAGATAAAGGAAAGGGACAAGCTCTTTATGCTACTACAAGTCATGATTCAGGGAGATGGCTTCTAGATTCAGGGGCTTCTCATCATATGGCATCTTCGCAATCTATGTTTTCTACATTTGAGCCTTGCCACATTTCACAGATTTTGATGGGCAATCATACATACATGGATGTGATTGGGAAAGGATCTATTGTCATTGGGGATAACTCCTTCAATGATGTGTTGTGTGTACCCCACTTGACAAATAATCTTCTTTCCATCTATCAAATCACACATGGGGCAACTAGGAAAACTGTGGAGTTCACACCTGATTCAGTTATCATTAGAGACTTGGAGAGTGGAGCTATCATTGCGACTAGAGTGGTTGATCATGCATCTCAGTTGTACTCTTTTTCTGATTTTGGTCCTATTGATAAGGTTGGTTCTTCCTATGTTGATGATTCAGATTTTGAGGACAACTTTGGGCATTTGAACTTGGGGATTCTCACATGTGACCCCGTTCTTGAGCCTTGCATTTCATCTCCTTCTATTGATATCACACCACCTATTGCACCTGATGATGTAGCTAGTGCGACAGTTTTGCCTTCTTATGATTCAATGCAGCAAGATATTTCATGTCTTCCAGCTTCAGTTGATTGGGATGCCTACTTGACAAACATTGCAGGTTTGTTTGTGGACTCCTACATTACAGATTTGGGGGATACCATTGATGACATTCATCTTCTCTTTGATGAAGATGATCCTTCTTTGATTGTTGCGAGGGATCACTCTGACCCTCTTGTGCATTCTCTACATGATCAATCTTTAGAGGTTGACATGATTGTGGATACTTTTGTACAACACTTCGAGGAGGTCTCTTTATCTTTTGAGGAGACATATGAGTCTTTGGATATTGTTCTACATTCATCTCCACTAGATCTTGGAGTGCCTTTTTCAGTAGTGTGGCACAGTTTACCACCTTTGGAGGGGGTACCTTTCAGCATCGACATGGGGACACTTAAGCAGTTTTCAGAGATTTCATTCATCATGAGGTTTTTTCATACATCTTCCCTTCATGGTTGGGGAGACTTCATGGATACACCTTTGGTTTTATTTCTTCCTAAGGGGAGGAATGTTGTTCGATGTTCATGGAGCAGTTTCTTCATTCATCTTCGAGCTTCTATCATTGGTGCAGATTCCACATTGAGGGGGGGGCTTCCTAGTCTCTCTTCTTCTTCTCTCATATGGGGGGGGAATTTTTCCTCACATGGGGTTTTGTCCTTCACATACTTCTATGAGAGTTCTTTGTATCTAGTTTTCATCTCTCTTTTTGGGGAGGGTTTTTTCCCATTGGGTTTTTATCTCTTTCCCCGCTTTGTGAGAGATTTCCTTGCATTGGTTTTCATGCATTTTGCATTTGTACATGGGTACCTAACATGGCCTTGTAGCCGGGACCCATCTTGCATTGCTTAGTTGCATTGTAGACTTAAGTGCATTCCCCTAAGTTGCACTTAAGGGGGGGTGTTGGTGTAAATAATTATTCATCTTGGATATTATTACACTTACTTAAGTTTACTTAGGAAATGCATTTCATAGTAGTTTGGGTATGAGACACTTGGGTGTTTGTGCCACATTGGGATAGTGTGTGTAGGAGAATTTCCACCTTTTATGGTGTTGATCTTATTGTTACACTCCACATTCAGTGGGTGATCCACCTCATATGGACTATTATATTGTTTCTCCTACCTACCCACACCTATTTCCTACCTACCCTTGTTTCTTATTGAGCCACATGTCATGTTTGTGTTCTCACATATCCATATAGCCTTGCCTATATAAGTAGGCTCATATTCATTGTATGTATCATTTGATGATCCAGTTGATCAGTATTTTCATCTTGATAGAATACAATTTATTTCTATCATCTATTTTGTTCTCTCTCATTTGTGTTTTCCATTGCTTCTTGATCTTGGCAAAATCTCACAAAAACTTTTGGGCCAACTATTCAAGTGAATAAAAACTCCATTACTTCTAACTTTTATAGACCAAGGAGGTTTTTCTTAAGGTGCTATAATAGATGTCATTACAAAGACTAAATAGTTACCTAACACAAACCATACCCATTTCATAGTGCACCCCTATCTTAGTTGTAACTTCATTCTTTTATATTGGTTTGAGGAATTCCAATAATCTAATCTAGCATCTTTGTACTCTTCTCAAATTTCATCTTCAACTGATTATTTTCTTTGTCAATATCTTTTCTCAATGCAACAATCTCTGCCTATAGTTTCTCATGGTCCTTGTCTTTGTTTAGCAGTCTCTATGTCAAGGGTTTTTCAATCCTCTTTGCTTCTTCTATTACAACTTTCAACTCAATGACTTCCCTCTTTGTTTTTTCAAGTTTTTGAGTCAACTTCTTAGGGTTTTCTCAAGTATCTTCACTTCTTTAGTTATCCTCTTCTTTAACCCCTTTAACTCTTTTTCAATGCAAATCAACTCTTTCACAAGATCATCATCATCACACTTCATTCTGGTATTTTTAAAAGAGTCTCCATAGCCATGAATAGAGTTTTTTGACCATCATTCCCAGTATAGTGCCTAGATCTCCTTCATCAAATTATCCACTGTCTTCATATACAAAGAACCTATTCTAATTTTTGTTAACTTACTAAAATACTTTTTCCCATCCTTTTTATCTTAATTTCTAAAGTTTTTTTACATTTGAAAGGGAGTTTACCTTTTTACAAGTATTGAATCCTCTTTGCAGTCTTCTAACAAAGTTTTCTTCTTTTGAATCTGATTCACCATCAGCTTTTGACTCATCTTCCTTCTTAGACACCTTGAAAGTTGCTTCCTTCCTAGAGGATCTATCATTGTCAAATCTCATCTCAAAAGAAATTAGGAAACCATGTAACTCATCCATACTCAACTTGTTTAGATCTTTACCTTCTTCAATTGCAACAACCATAGGATTAAATCTTCGTTGTAGGGATTTGAGTATCTTCTTCACAATAACTAGTTATTTTAGCTCTTCACCAAGTCCTCTAATAGAACAAACTATCTCATCCACCTAGAGTAGGAATGTTACAATACTTTCATCTTTATACTTTCAAACTGGCTCTACAAGTTTGGAGTTTTGATTCCTTGACCTTCTCATCTCCTTCATAGATAGTATGCATCTTGACCCATACATCCTTAGCTATTTTTCAATGTGTGACTTTCACATGCTTAGAGTTAGTTAAACCACAAATAATAGCATTCCTAGACTTGGAATTATTCTCACAAGCTTTCTTACTGGCCTAATCCCTTAGGGGACTATCAGAGATCTCATACCTCAAAACCCAAAGCCATCAAGTAGACTTATATTCTTCCACTCCAAAAAGAACAATTTGATCCTGATAGAATTTGTCAAATACAACCCAAAATGTAGAGGCCAAATGAATAGCACATAAGAGAGAATAAATATGACAAGAATAAATTGTATTCCTATCAAGATGCAAAATACCCAACTAAGTACAATGTACATGAGCCTACTATAAAGGCAAGGCCATAGGGAAATGAGAGCACAGAATCATGACATGCGGCCCAATGAGATACAAGGGTAGGTAGAGGTAGGTAGTAGAAATAATAAAATATTCCACAAGAGGTGGATCGCCCACTGAAGGTGGAATGTGATAACAAGAGAACACCCAAAAAAGTAGAATTTCTCCTACAAGCATGTTCCCTAGATGCACACTTCCCTAAGTGTCTCATATGTGAACTACAATGAATGCATTATCCTATCAACTTAAGTAAAGTGTAATTATGAGACATAATTTACACCAATAGATCCATCAAACAATGGAGAATGGTTTGAGGAAAAACTTCCTTGAGCAACTAAATGTGCCATCTCAGATCCACCTCAAGTTGTTAAGCTTTATCCAAGGAAACTTTGCTCAGATACCAATTGAAGGGAACACAATATATTGAGGGGGGGTGAAGGGGGGCAAGCGGGGTGTGAAAAATAAACATTAATTACCACAAATAACTTCTCCAAGCAATGATAAAAAAATCATCAAATATACTTAACTCAAGTTTCTTAATAATGTAGCAAGTAAACAACATAAACCAACACACACTCACATCGGATATATGTGAAAACTCAAGATGGGAAAAACCATGGTGAGAATAATTATTTGGATCTACTGCCCAAATCCAACCTCACAAAATAATGAATCACTTCCAATGATTGAGTAAGCATTAACCTAGCGGAGACACCAATCCCCTAATGTACAGTTCCTGAGCACCGACCCATTGGAGACACCAATCTCATATGCCCAGATCTAAGCATCAACTCAATAACTAGGACTTCAATCTCCCTAATAGGAAATATATGAATTGTGGACCTTCAACTTCAATGTACAACTTGCATTTGATTTGATCAACCTTCAAACAGTCTCTTAAATAGCATATGATATTCTGATAATGATGCACATAAATCAGGATGCGACACTCAACATCATTCCTTGGTTCACATGATATGAACTTGTAACCTTAGTAGCACATGTACATAAATGAATATAACGCACTGTAATGTCCCCTCCTCATTGATATCTTTCCAGTGGTTCATTAGCCTATTCCTGAGACCCATAGGCTAGGTGGAATGAAGAATGAGGTTCAAGCATTGATGAGGCGAGAACTTACTATTTTTAGTAAGTCAGGGGTTGGTCGTTTTGGTGATACTATCCTACTGAGCTCTCCATGCTCTGTCATTGGGTGCGAAGATCATTCTTTTCAAAGCATTAGTTCATGACTTACTATTTTTAGTAAGTGTCAATATGGCATATATCTATTTTTGGCAGTGGACAGGGTCCCGATCCTGCAGCAGTTTGGTGGTCTTCCTGGCTCAGCTTCATCCTGTTTTTGGCAATAATTAGTATTGGAGTCATAAGTGATATAATTAAATATTATTTCTTTATCCTAAGGTTTAATATTTAATTAATTTGATTATTTTTACTACTAATTAATTACTATGGAAATTGCGCATATTATCTCCTAAGTGCTAGGCGAATTTTATGTCTAGAAAGAGATGCCAATTTGATGTGGGAGATATTATTTTATTCACCACAAATGTTTGCTAAGTCAAAATCGTGGTCTTGTGCTTTTTGGCGTAATTCTTTGACTTATGGTTTGGGCGCCATCCTTGGGTCTGCGTGGAAAAGGAAATGCAAACGAAGAAGTTGAATTGGGCAAATTTGTAAGCATTTGCATTTGGTTTTAGGGAGTTAGAAGTTATAAATAAGAGCCTTGGGCTCCCATTTTGGTTATCATATGAATTTGCATCGTTATGTTGTCGAATTGGCGATTGAAAATCTGAGCTTCAAAGTGTGGCTTCCTAGCTAAGTCTTAGTTTCATACTTGCAAGATAGTACCTAGTTGTGTCCATGTATTTCTAGTGTTGTTGGTGAGTACATTGTAGATTGTGGACTGTTTTGTGTGATATTCAAGTGTTTTCTGGTTGCTGGTCACAGAACTGCTGAAAGTCTATTTTGCTCATACCTCTTGGCCACGTGATTCCATCATTCTGGGTATCGGCTCATCCATCCTTCCTACCACTGGCGATGCATCTTGTAAGTTTTTAGCATCTTATTTTGAGTGTGGGATTTAATATTGAAAATTGAACTTCCCAGGTTAGGCATTGGGTTTAGTGAGTGCATTGGGAAGCATGCAAAATAAATATGGGTGTTTGTATAGCTTCCTTTGGGAGTTTTTTCATTGTGGCTGGTGTAGCATTAGTTTAGAACTGATTTTGGGTGAATTGGGTGAGTAATGAGAGAGTTATGAGCATTTTAGTGAATCCATAAGCTGTTGGTTTTGCATTTCCAGCCTACAAATTTTGATGTTAGCAGAAATTTTATGCTTATTATTTGGATGTTCAGCATTACTCTTCTTCTCTCACTATCTTGATTATTGTAAGGTTAAGTAGTAGTACTACTAACCAATTTTGTCCTATAATTCTCATCCTGCTGAAAAGTGGAAGAGGTTGGCTTGCCGCCTATTTCAATTGAATTGTAATTTAGTTCTCCCGCTGCATAAGCGGATGAGTGATAATTGATTGTAATGGTCCTCCCGCTGCATAATTGGTTGAGTTGAGTTTGTTTGTAATTTCAGTCCTCCCGCTGAAATATCGCGGTCAAGTGATTTGTGCCTTTGTATGTTTCTCTTAGCTAGTTCACTGCCAAGTTTCTTACATTCTCACTGGATAAGCAGACGGGGTTGGCTTGCTGCCCAGTATTGTATTCCACTTCATTTTTCATAAGATTTGAGATCTAATGATCCCCTATTCACCATATGCTCTCACCTTCCCACATTGGGCACTTGGTGACCAGAAAGTGGAAGGGTTGCATTTTTCATCAAGTTTTCAGTTTATGCTTTCTAACCTTAACGGGTTATCTGTTTGTGGATGATTATTATTGGCCTAAAAAAATAATAATAATAACTGAGATATTACAATGGTATCAGAGCTAATTTTCCTACCAGCCTATGAGTTTCGGTGGGTTCATAAGTCTCCATGAGTGACAGAGACGTCAGATACTACAACTGAGAACAGAAGAGACATCAGTTTCAGATTTCGATAGTGTCGGAAGAGAAGACATTTTTAGAAGTACTGAGGAACAGAGGGAAGGATTTAGATTCTTCAAACTTAATGGATTCAATGGCAGATAAGACTACAGAACAAAATGAGGCACCTGATAAGAAGGTTGAGAGACAATTCAATGCCATGATGGACATGATGTCTCTTATGTTGGCCAAACTTAACCAAAATGTTGTTGGAACCCCTAACCAACCCAACAATGGACGGGAAGCTAACACTTCTAATGCTCCAATAGGCAATAGAAATGGGAGTAACAATGGGAGAAACAATGGAGGTTTAGGCCCAAGACCTTTACAACCTGTATTTCTGCCAAGAGAAGTACAACAAGCTAAAACAGAGATACCTATAGCTGATGAAATAAGAAACAGCTACATGGAGTATGCTTCTCTCCCTAGTGAGATCCAAGATATCCTAACTCTGGATCAGTTTATGAATCAAAAAATAAAGAGAGGAAGGAGGAATGACTATAATTTTTCTTCCCCAAGAGATTATTAGCAAGCTCTTGGAAGAGTGAGCTTAGCACACTTTGATGGAAGCGCTAAAAGCACAGTTAGAGCATGGGTGCAGAAGTTGGACAATTACTTGTCCTTGAGGCCTATGCCGGAAGAAGATGCCATCAAGTTTGCTACCTTGCACTTGGATGGAGTGGCCCACGAATGGTGGTACCATGCGTTGGTCACCC
This sequence comes from Cryptomeria japonica, assembly GCF_030272615.1. Taxonomy (NCBI): domain Eukaryota; kingdom Viridiplantae; phylum Streptophyta; class Pinopsida; order Cupressales; family Cupressaceae; genus Cryptomeria; species Cryptomeria japonica. Next base: position 338,090,102 of record NC_081405.1, on the reverse strand, counting down.
TTGGTCATAACTTGATCACCACCTATGTTGATTTCACCAACAAGCTGATTGAGAGATTTGACACCAAGGATCCAGAGGTGAAATTTAGAGAACTTGCACAACTCAAGCAGCAAGGTTCATTGGACACTTACGTAACTGAATTCCAAAATCTGTCAGTTGTGGTAAGTAGCATCTCTGAGAAGCAGTTACTTGTCCTTTTCACTGAAGGACTTGAGGAACCTTTGAAAGGTTGGGTTAAAGCATTTGATCCGCCCACCTTGGCAGAAGCTATTAGGAAATCTTGAAGAATGGAGTTGGCTGCCCCAATGAATAAAATTCAGTCCAAGCCTTTTCCTTTCAGAAAGGATAAGAAGAAGTTCACAAATTAGACCAAGAGGTTCCCTCCGCGAATGGATGATGAGCTCTGTCAAGAGCTTCAAAGGAAGAATCTTTGTTATTCTTGCAAAGAACCTTGGGCCCCAGGACATAAGTGTCATGGAAAGGGCAATTTGCATCAGATGGAGTGCTATTTTGCTAATGGATCAGATTCTTAAATTTCATAACAACAAACTGAAGTTGAGGACAACGAGTATGAAGAGGCTCCTGAAGGACTTGAATTTGGGTCAGAAGATAGAGGATTGGTTGCTCAACTCTTGAGCATTCACAAAAATGAGTCCTTTACAGTTTGGGGTGTGATTGGAGAGCATCATGTCATTGCTCTCATTGACACAGGAGCGACACACAACTTCATTGATGAAAGGATTGTTGCTAAGAGGGGACTAGTGGCAGAGGAAGTTGAGGGCTGCAAAGTCATGGTAGCAGATGGCTCCACTATATCCTACAACCGGATGATTTCCAACATGTCTCTGAAGTTTTGAAATCATGAAATTAGAGATGATTTCTTTGTGATTAGCATTGGTGGGACTGATGATGTAGTCCTCGGGATTCAATGGATGAGATTGGTGAGATCACACTAAACTTGCAAACCATGTAGCTGAAATTCATATCTGAGGGGAAGAAGGTAGTATTGAGAGGAATGTCGCATGGTGGACTTAAAGTTGTATCTTTGAAAAGGATGGAAAGGTTGATCTGCCATAATCAAGTGGAGTGGGTAGCTGAGTGTTTGATAATGCCTTCAAATCCATTGGTAGACAAGGGCATCTATTCCACAGACATTCAAGCAATGATCACGGATAGAATTAAGCTCATGGTCATGCCCTCAGAACCACAAAAATAAAATTGGACTTATCCTAAAGACATTCATGCCTTGATAACCAAGAGAAGTAAGGTGTTTGAAAACCCACCTCCTCGCAGACCCCCTGAAAGAGGTGTCGAACACATCATTGAGCTTGAAGAAGGAGCTAAGCCAGTTATGACTACACCTTACTAGTATCCTAAGAAGCCTTAGGTTGAGATTGAGAAAGCAATCCATGAATTGCTTGACATGGGTTACATACGACCTAGCAAAATCCCCTTTGCTTCGGCTGTTGTTTTGGTGAGAAAGAAGGATGGGACTATGCGCATGTGCATAGATTACAGAGCCTTAAATCAGAAAACTATCAAGAATTGGTATCCTATTTTGAGAATTGATGAGCTCATTGATGAGCTACATGGTGCAGTGTTCTTCTCTAAGATTGACCTCAAGTTAGGGTATCATTAGATTAGAATGAGAGCTTCAAATGTGGAGAAGACCACTTTCAGATGCCACTTTGGGCATTTTGAGTTCCTAGTCATGCCCTTTGGCTTGACTAATGCACCCGCTACATTTCAGTCATGTATGAACAAAATCTTCCAAGAACAGCTAAGGAAGTTTGTTTTGATATTCTTTGATGACATACTCATATTCAGCAAATCTTGGAAGGAGCATTTACAACACTTGGATGAGGTGCTAAGCATACTAGAATCCAAATCCCTGTTTGCCAAGGAGTCCAAATGTGAGTTTGGAATGGAAGAGTTGTTCTACCTTGGTCACATTATCAATGCAGGTGGTGTGAAGGTGGACCCTAAAAAGATTAGAGCCATCATTGATTGGCCTCCTCCCGAAAACATAACACATTTGAAGGGATTTTTGGGTTTGTGTGGTTTTTATCAAAGGTTTGTGAAGGGATATTCTCAGTTGGCTACCCCCCTCACAAATATTACAAAGAAAGGATCTTTTGAATGGTCTGAAAAGGCATAGACAATGTTTGAATGGTTTAAGGGGATCATGAATTCCTGCCCTATTTTGGCTTTGCCTGATTTCACCAAACCTTTTGAGCTGCAGTGTAATGCATCTGGAGAAGGTGTTGGTGCAATCCTCATGAAAGATAAGCATCCTATATTCTTTGAGAGAAGGAAATTGAGAGGACCTGAAAGGTTGTATTCAATTTATGACAAGGAAATACTTGCCATAATACATGCCCTTGCGAAGTTCAGGCAGTATCTGGTGGGGAGTAAGTTTATTGTTAAGACTGATCATAATAGTCTTAAACATTTCATGCATCAAAAGGATTTAAATGAAAGACAACAAAAGTGGGTGAGTAAGCTGCAAGCTTACGATTTTGATATTGAGTATGTTAAGGGAAAAAACAATGTTGTAGCTGATGCCTTATCCAGAAGGCCCTGTTTAAGCTCACTATGCAAGCTTATTGTTGATTGGAGGGAGTTGTTGCTTGCTGATTATGCCAAAAATCAGTTTGCAACCAGCATTATAGAAGGTACTTTTCATGATGAAAGTTACAAATTGGTTGAGGGGTTGATAGTGTACAAAGGAAGGGTCTTCATAGTGGCTGAATCTAAGCTAAAAGAGAAGATTTTGAAGACTTTCCATGACATCCCCCTTGCTGATCACCAAGGTTAGTTCAAAACATACAGGTAGATCCGAGAGAGATTTTCTTGGAAGGGACTTAAAAATGATGCTTTGAAGTACATTAAGGAGTCTCATACATGTCAGAGAACAAAGATGATAACACTATGCCAGTTGGTTTGTTACAACCCTTGCCTATTCCTGGTCAAAACTGGGAAAGTATTTCCATGGACTTCATCACTGGGTTGCCATGGGCTCAAGGGAAGGATAGTATTTATGTGGTGGTAGACAGGCTAACTATGTTTGCTCATTTTTCGCCATCACCATCTCTTTTATAGCAGCTCAGGTTGTCGAAGTGTTCTTTCGGGATGTGTTCAGATTGCATGGGTTACCAAAGAACATTATGAGTGATAGGGACAACAAGTTCCTAAGTGCCTTTTGGTAGAAGATCTTCAGATTATGTGGTACTGTGCTCACTCCAAGAACAAGTTATCACCCACAGACTGATGGGAAAACTGAGATAGTTAATAAGTGGTTGGAAGGATATCTTAGAAACTATGTCTCAGAGCAGCAGAATGCATGGGTGAGATGGCTTTACCTAGGAGAGTATTGCTACAATTCCTCCTACCATGTGTCCATCTGGATGTCACCATTCATGGCTCTATACGGTTATGAAGCTCCTAGCTTTGTTGACTTAGTATTTGGTGATAGAAGAACCCCTCAGGCAAAGGATATGATGCAACAAAGTCAGGATATTCAGAGGATTCTGAGGGACAATCTCCAGCATGCACAGAATCAGCAGAAGTTGTATGCTGATCAGTAGTGAATTGAGTGCACCTTTGAGGTGGGCAACATGGTTTACTTGAGTCTCCATCCCTATAGACAGTCTACTCTCAAGAAGAGTGGGGTTGAGAAATTGAAGCCACAATTCTATAGGCCTTTCAAAGTTAGCAAGAGAATTGGAGAAGTGGCATATGAGTTGGAATCACCAGCAAGCAGTAGGATTCATAATGTATTTTATGTGTCATGCCTCAAGAAGGCTTTGGGACACGTCATTATTTCTTCAGCTAAGTTACCCCCGCTTGATGAGGAGGGAGAGCTAGTTTTGGTTCCTGGAGCTATACTTGATTTCAGGGAACATTCTTTGAGGAGAAGGGTGATCAAGGAATACTTGATCAAATAGAAAAATTTACCAGCAGAGGATGCTACGTGGGAAAATGAGGAGATTTTACTGCATCCAGCCTTACAGTTGCTTGAGGACAAGAAAATTTAGGGAGGGCAGACTGTAATGTCCCCTCCTCATTGATGTCTTTCCAGTGCTCCATTAGCCTATTCCTAAGACCCGTAGGCTAGGTGGAATGAAGAATGAGGGTCAAGCATTGATGAGGCGAGAACTTACTATTTTTAGTAAGTTAGGGGTTGGTCATTTTGGTGATACTATCCTACTGATCTCTCCATGCTCTGTCACAGGGTGCGAAGATCATGCTTTTCAGAGCATTAGTTCATGACTTACTATTTTTAGTAAGTGGCAATATGGCATATTTCTATTTTTGGCAGTGGACAAGATCCCGATCCTGCAGCAGTTCAATGGTCTTCTTGGCTCAGCTTCATCCTGGTTTTGGCAATAATCAGTATTGGAGTCATAGGTGATATAATTAAATATTATTTCCTTATCCTAAGGTTTAATATTTAATTAATTTAATTATTTTTACTACTGATTAATGACTATGGAAATTGCACATATAATATCCTAAGTGCTAGGCGAATTTTATGTCTAGAAAGGGATGCCAATTTGATGTGGGAGATATTATTTTATTCACCACAAATATTTTCTAAGTCAAAATCATGGTCTTGTGCTTTTTGGCGTAATTCTTTGACTTATGGTTTGGGCGCCATCCTTGGGTCCACATGGTAAAGGAAATGCAAATGAAGAAGTTGAATTTGGGTGAATTTGTAAGCATTTGCATTTGGTTTTAGGGAGTTAGAAGTTATAAATAAGAGCCTTGGGCTCCCATTTTGGTTATCATATGAATTTACATTGTTATGCTTCCGAATTGGCAATTGAAAATCTGAGCTTCAAAGTGTGGCTTCCTAGCTAAGTCTCGGTTTCGTACTTGCAAGATAGTACCTAGCTGTGTCCATATATTTCCAGTATTGTTGGTGAGTGAGTTGCAGATTGTGGACTGTTTTGTGTGAGATTGGAGTGTTTTCTGGTTGTTGGTCACAGAACTGCTGAAAGTGTATTTTGCTCATACCTCTTGGTCAGGCGATTCCATCATTCTGGGTACCGACTCATCCATCCTTCCTACCACTAGTGATGCATCTTGTAAGTTTTTAGCATCTTATTTTGAGTGTGGATTTTTATATTGAAAATCGAACTTCCCAGGTTAGGCATTGGGTTTAGTGAGTGCATTGAGAAGTGTGCAAAATAAATATGATTGTTTTGATAGCTTCCTTTGTGTTTTTTTTCATTATGGCTGGTGTAGCATTAGTTTAGAACTAATTTTGGGTGAATTGGGTGAGTAATGAGAGAGTTATGAGCATTTTACTGAATCCATAAGCTGTTGGTTTTGCATTTCCAGCCTGCAGATTTTGATGTTAGCAAAAATTTCATGCTTATTATTTGGATGTTCAGCATTACTCTTCTTCTCTCACTATCTTGATAATTGTAAGGTTAAGCAGTAGTACTACTAACCAATTCTAGCTTGTAACTCTCATCCCGCTAAAAAGTGGAAGAGGTTGGATTGCCGCCTATTTCAATTGAATTGTAATTCAGTCATCCCGCTACATAAGCGGTCAAGTGATGATTGATTGTAATGGTCCTCCTCCTGCATAAGTGGTTGAGTTGAGTTTGTTTGTAATTTCAGTCCTCTCGTTGAAATATCACAGTCGAGTGATTTGTACCTTTGTATGTTTCTCTTGGTTGGTTCACCACCAAGTTTCTTGCATTCCCTCTGGATAAGCGGAAGGGGCTGGCTTGCCGCCTAGTATTGTATTCCACTTCATTTTTCAGAAGATTTGAGATCTAATGATCCCCTATTCACCGTATGCTCTCACCTTCCCACATTGGGCACTTGGTGATCAGAAAGTGGAAGGGTTGTATTTTTCAACAAGTTTTCAGTTTATGCTTTCGAACCTTAATGGGTTATCTGTTTGTGGATGATTATTATTGGCCTAAAAAAAAAACTGGGATATTACACACACCCATATATATGTGTTACAATTACAATTACAATCATAAGTCGGTCCAATACATATTTAGCCATTTTTAGGTCAGCCACACAAAACCTTCTTCACCAAACATGTAATAGGCTACGTCCAATTAGCCAATGCGCTACACAAAATAAAGAAACACACTGCACACTTCACAAGGTAGCTTAAACTAGTCCCAAAGGTTGTCCACATGCAATCTCTAATGAACACACACTACAACTCATATGCAAGTCAACCTCATCAAATGTGTAATAGGCTTGGCTCAAAAAGCTCATACATGGTTCCACATATGGGAACACGTCTTGTGGTTACTGAGGATCTATCTAACCCCAAAGGATATCCAACCTTAATCTCTAGCAGCACAAGCATCAAACCACTATAGCATCATTTTGGAACACAAACCATGTCATTCAACAACACAAGAACCAAATTGATAAAACAAAAATTATGTTCCATTGCACCATATCTCCAGAAACTCAGGATAATGATAAAATATGTGTAGGCATACTCTCCATTCAAACTGCGAGACATAACTCCTAAGCCTAAAGAAATGAAAATCATAATAGGTTACCAAACCAAGATCAGTGTTTGGGTAGCATGCCTCAATCACTTTGGATAAGACTTCTAAAACACTTCACCCAATATGAGTATATGCAACATGATATTATAGTCATATCCAGCTAATTCCACAATCATATCAATCAATGGTAGTGTCGCAACTCAAAATGCTCTGACATGACAAGATAATAATACATTTTCTTCAACCTTTTGGATGCCAAAAAAGTAAACATGTCTGATACTCAATTGATAACATATGTCCAATAATCTCCCTTAGAGATAATTTCTTTTTGACATCAATGACAACATATGTCAAACATAGAGATCTCATACAAATAGAGAGAATGAATTCTCTCTATATTTGATGCACAAACTATAGAGCCTATAATTCTCAAAAGGGACAAGGTAGGGTCATCTTGAATGAACTCTCAATGTTTAGGTCAGGGTCTAGGGAAGACCCTACCTTTGAAATTTTACCACCTTCTAGAGTGATTATCTAAGTGGTGGTATAGAGTTGTCATTACAAATATGGTTGGAGAAGTTATGAATTTAGTAGCTGTAATATATAGCCCAACTATTGCCTTGTTTTGTTTTGAATGTGGCAATGGTCTTTTGTATTGAATAAGAGATGATAAAAAATACAAATGAAACTTATAACAGCAAAGGCTTTAATGTTTATATTATTTTAAAAAGATTCTAGATTCAAAAAACAAGATCATAAATGTATTCATTGCCAATATAAAGCATAACAATCGGTGTTTAATGTTTACATACATACTCTAAAGATGCTTATCTATTCTATCAACTGTTGTTCATGGAAATTGGTCAATATGTGTCTCAGAAAACCCTTCTACTAGTTGCAATCAATACGATCTGCAATACAGGGTTTTGTATCCCTTTAAAATTTGCATCTTACACCCTTCAATACCTTCCAAGCTCCACTATATCCCAGCTGGAAGTGTCACAATAAACTATCAGCCTCAGGAATAATACCACAGTGAGTACAACCTGGTATAGCTTAGTAAACAGTCCTAGCAAATTTACACAGCCCTGTACGGCCCAATGAGAAGTCACAACACTATGTACATCCCTATACAGCTTGCAAATAGCTCCAATAATTTGTATGACTTGTTTGGATCAGCAAACAATAACCCACAAATGTCATGGATAACCAATAGATGTCCCAGTCAAGTACGACCAACTAGGTACAACCTTAGTATGTGCGGCTCAATCAAGGGTGAACATCCAACGTAAATACATTCACAACCACCACATATAATGCAAACTTAGTCGCAAACTCCTCTACCACTTCAAATCGGTCTTCCTGGACTGATATATAAAATGATAATAAACCATCTGAAACATATGATAATATTTTGCATATTCTACCTATATGCATGTTGGCAATATGCTGGATTTGGTTGTGTTATCATTGATGTCAACACTATATCCTAGTTGGAGACTATCCCGGTTGGATCTTTCCCAGTTAGTCTTGGTGACCATTTTGGTTGTGGCTGTGATTCTGATCCAGTATGATCGGACCTCTAGAATTGGTTTTGGATGCTTATTTTGGTGGTTACATGCTTGCTATATTCTAGTGGTTTCATGATTTGGTTATCGCTTTTTGTATTTCTAGTTATCAGCTTGTCCTTGGCTTTCCCAACTAGCTTTTTGCTTTACTGGCTTCTAGCATTTCCAGTTAGCTTTACCGGTATGTTGTTTTGGTGACTTGGTCAGTGGATTTTGTGTTCGACTTATGGAATCAGTTTCTTTCATGTTGTTGGTGCTTCTTGATTATATCTTGAGCATTTGGTGACTTTTCATTGGATGGTGTGCTATTATGGTGGTCCTATTTGGATCTAGTTAAACTTTCACTGAGGGTTTCTACTGGTAAGTGAAGCGTGTTGGATTTTGGTCTTAGCAGAATCCTTGGCGAATATAATTTTTTGGTTACTTGATTTAGGTCCATGCTATGTAATGTAAATCATAACATTGGTCTGGTGTTATCGTGTGATGTAATTTTTGTAATTATGGGTTTATGGGTTTAGGATTTAGCCAACCTTGTCAACAAGGTTGAAGATTTGTACTTATAGGTGACTTGTTCATGTAATTCATATGTATAGATCGATGGTTATGGTTGGTAAAGTCTGCATTATTAGAGAAAGAATTAAGTACGAATAAAGTCATATCATTCAGGTGAAGGTTGGAAAGGTTTTGTATTGCAGAGCAGACATCAGTGCTTAACCGCAACTGTATCAGGCATTAGTAAATGCTACTTTCAGAGTTCATTATTTTCTAGATTGTTGTCTAATGATTTTGTAAGTCTGTGAGACTACCCTTTGTGATGAGTAGTGCGCTCTAGGTTGTTGGTCTTTCTACATGTGCAGACCCCATTGTAATTATTCATAATACTACTACAGAGTATTCATCTGATTGTGGGTAGGGTTTCCCACCATTTTTTTTTCCTTTCTGAGATTTCCATGTCAAAATATTGGTGTTATGTTTGTTGTGCTTTCATGTTATATTCTTCATTGGGTTGTGCTCCGGTTTAAGGTTTATAATTGAATTAATTTTTGTTATTGTTAGTAAACTTATTCACCCCCCCCCCCTTCTTAGTTTAATGTCGGTATCAGTGCATTCCAACAATTGGTATCAAAGTGAGGTCCTCTATGCAAAAGCCTAACCGCTTGAGAAGATTCGATGGCAATTGTGTCTAGTTCTACATTCAATCCTTACTGGAAGGAGAGCCACAAATTTGATGGTACAAATTATAAGATATGGAAGGAGTGAATGAAGATTCATCTTAGATGTCTTGGAGCTAAAGTTTGGGAGATAGTGGAGAAAGGGTATATACCTCATGATCCTAATTCTAGAACACCAGCACCTGCTAATGAACAGAAGAGAGTTGAAAATGATGTAAGAGCAAAAGAAGCATTGTTGACTGTCTTATCTGATGAAAAGCTATTGAATGTCATAGAGTTGGAGAATGCTAAGCTGATCTGGACAAAGCTTGAAACTCTTTATGAAGGTAACCAGGCTATGAAGATTACTAAACTTGAAGGTTTTTGGGTAAGATATGAAACTTTAAAGATGGATGAAGATGAGAAGATAAGTTATTTCATGGATAGAGTCAATGAGATTGTGATGGGTATCAAATGTTGTGGCGGATCTGTTATTGAGGATGAGATAGTGTCAAAAGTTCTAAGAGTTCTACCTTTAGCTTACAAAATGAAGGCTACTGCTATCAATGAACTCCGGACAATGTCAACTACCCCTGTGACCAGAGATACATTACTTGAGAAATTGACTGCTTTTGAACTGGAAGAACTTGGAGATCAGAGTGCTGCTAAAACTGAGACTGAATTTAAAGCATCTGCATCCGGTAAATAGAAGATAGATTGGAAAGAAATGTATGCTAAGGATATGGAGGAAATTGAGAAAGAAGAAAGAGAGCTTGAAGAGTTGGAATCCCAAATTGCTAGAAGAATTCCTAAAGGACCAGCTAGAAGTAAGTATGAAGGAAAAGTCCCTTTTAAACATTTTTCATGCAATAAGATTGGTCATTTTGAATCTAGATGTCCTGAAAGAGCTACTAGGAATCATGAAAGATTTGTGAGGAATTATAAGCCTAATCCTGAATATTAGAGCAGACCTAGATTCAGAAGGAATAAGGATAAATCATGTTATTATGCTAGTGATGATGATGATATTTCTGATGATGAGCCTGTGAGTGGATCCGGTAATGGTGCTTCATCCAGTAAAGATTGGGTCTTTATTGCTATCAAAGATGGTTCTTAGGAATCTGTCATTGAACCAACACATACTGAGGAAAAGGCCTTGGCTACTAAAATTGAATAAAAGGATGAATGGGTTATACACAGTGGATGCTCGCATCATATGACTGGTGACAAAAGAAAGTTCTTATCACTGCAAGAATTTGTTGGTGGATTGGTCAAATTTGGAGACAAGGCATGTAGGATCAAAGGCAAAGGAACAATATCATTGGATGGTAAGACTAAAACTGATAATGTTTATTATGTTGAAGGCTTAAAACATAATTGTTTAAGTGTAGGCCAGATGGTGGATAGAGGATTTCATTTGCAATTCAAGGGTGGAAAATGTGAGATCATTAATAAATCTGGATTGGAGATTGCTTCCATAACTCAGACTAATGGTAATATCTTTCATTTGAACTCCGGTGAGAAGGCTTGCTTGATTGCTCATATTGATGAAAGTTGGTTATGGCATAAGAGGATGTGTAATGTTAATTTTGATTGCATAGTAAAGATCAGTTCAATACTGGCTATCAAAGATTTGCCCAAGATTGTTAAACCTCATAATCTGGTATGTAGAGAATGTCAAATGGGTAAGCAAATTAGAACTTCTTTTAGAAGTGTACATGATAAATCTAATGAAATTCTTGATCTTATTCATATTGATTTGTGTGGACCGGCAAGGACTAAAAGCTTTCAAGGTGATAGATATTTTATGTTACTTATTGATGACTATTCTAGAATGATGTGGGCAGCATTTTTGAAGGAGAAATTTGAATCTTTTGATAAATTCAAAATCTTTAAGGCTATGGTTGAGACTGAGACACGACTAAAGATAAAGTGCTTAAGATTGGATCATGGTGGTGAGTTTACATCGGGTGAGTTCAAAAAATTTTATGAAAGGAATGGTATTAGGAGACAACTTTTTGCACCTAAGACCCCACAACATAACGGATTGGTGGAAAGAAAGAACAGAACAATTTTGGACTCTACAAGGACTATGATGAGTGAAGCTAAATTACCTAATATCTATTGGAGAGAGGCTGTCAATACCGTTGTATACACTTTCAACAGAGTACACATTAAAGGTAATACTGGTAAGAGTCCTTATGAACTATGGTTTGGTCATACTCCTACTGTCAGATATTTCAGAATTTTTGGAAGCAAATGTTACATTAGAAGAGATGATGCATTAAGAAAGTTTGATCCAAGAAGTGATGAAGGAATATTTTTGGGTTATTCTACTAAGAGCAAAGCATATAGATGTTATAACAAAATATTGAATAGGATAATGGAAAGCATAAATGTCAAGGTGGATGAGCATGGTAGTAATAAGATCAGATCATATGATTATGGACCAGAAGATGAATTTATCAGACCTAAATTGGTAGTGCAAGAAACAATTCAGAAAAATGAACTAGTGACACCGATAGCATCAGAAAAATTCAACAGTGACAGAGGAATAGCAAAATGAGTCAGCAAATCAAGAAAATTCAAGGACTCTCAGGTATGTAAAACTAAATCATTCTAAAGATCATATTATTGGAGATAAAAGGAAAGGTGTGATGACTAGGAGAAGGTTAGTTGCTGAAGAGGTATGTTTAATTTCTCAAATTGAACCGGAATATTTCATTGAAGCAAGTAAGGATGAAAATTGGATAAAAGCAATGGAAGAGGAATTAGATCAGATTGAAAAGACTAAGACATGGGAACTTGTACCTAGACCTTAAAGACAAGAACATTATTGAAACTAAATGGTTTTTTCAGGAACAAATTGAATGAGGAAGATCACATTGTAAGGAAAAATGCTAGATTGATTTGCAAAGGGTATTCACATGAAGAAGGAATTGATTATGGAGAAACTTATGCCTCGGTTTCTATAATTGAAGCGGTAAGACTTTTTCTTGCTTATGATGCACATAAAAACTACAAAGTATATCAGATGGATGTTAAATGTGCATTTCTAAATGGAGATCTTGAGGAAGTTTACATTGAACAACCTGATAGATTTTCTTTATCAGAAGACAAGGACATGGTTTGCAGATTGAAGAAAGCTTTATATGGACTAAAACAGGCCCCTAGAGCATGGTATGCTAGATTGGATAAGTATCTTTCAAAGCTTGGTTCCAGTATAGGTAATGCTGATAGTAACTTATATTGCAAAATTGAACATGATGACATACTGATTATTGAAGTCTTTGTGGATGATATCATTTTTTGAGGAGAAGAAGGTCTATGCATGAAATTTGCTAATGATTTGAAGAATGAATTTGAAATGCCTATGATTGGTGAGATGAAATTTTTCTTAGGTTTGCATATTACTCAGACAATAAAGGTATTTTCATTTGTCAAACTAAGTATGTGAAGGAGTTACTTAATAAATTTGGACTTGAGAATTCTAAACCTGTCGATACTCCTATGATAACCAGTTGCAAATTGTCAAAGGATGATGAATCACCTAAAGTGAACCTGAGCAGATTCAAATCAATGGTTGGTGTTTTATTGACCTAACTCAAACAAGACCTGATATAATGAATTTTGTTTGTATTGCTTCTAGATTTTAGGCAGATCCTAGAGAAACTCATGATATTGATGTCAAGAGGATATTCAGATATTTGGTAGGTACAATAGACTTTGGGTTATGGTATCCAAAGAATGATAACTTCATATTATATGCATATACATATTTTGATTGGGTAGGAGATGTGGATGACCGAAAGAGCACTACTGGCAGTGCATTCTTTCTTGGGATGAATTTGGTTTCATGGCCTAGTAAGAAACAATCATGCACTTGATTATCTATAGCTAAAGTAGAATATGTTGCAGCTGCTACCAACTGTACTCAGATTTTATGGATGAAACAAATGTTAAAGGATATAAGGGTAAGTTATGATGAGCCTATTGTTATTCACTATGATAATAGTGTTTCTATTGATATGTCAAAGAATATGGTATTTCATCCCAAATCAAAACACATTTCTATAAGGTATAATTTCTTGAAGGAAAAGGTTGAAGAAAAGGAAGTCAGATTGTTTTATGTGCCTACTAAGGAAAAGATTGCAGATATACTAACAAAACCATTGCCTAAAGACACTTTTGATTATCTCAAAGATCAGTTGGGGGTTACCAACCCTCCAGAAGAGACTTAGAGATGCAAAGATGCATCAATCCGGTGACCTTATCAGACATATGTTTCTTATTCAAGTTGATGAAGATGGTGCTACTACTCAGGGGGAGTATTCAGTTGTTTGGTTCAGTACTCTTGGTTTTGTATCCGTCCTTTGTCATTGATGTCAAAGAGGGAGAAGGTATTCATATGAAAACTTCTAGATCTTTTGATGGTTTTGGAGATTGTTGGCATTCCTTGGCACTTGGATGTTTTTCACATTCAGTGTTGTCATCAATGCCAAAGGGGGAGATTGTTGAAAACATGTTGGATTTGGTTAAGTGTTGTCATTTATGTCAACATTGTATCCCGGTTGGAGACTATCCCAGTTGGATCTTTCCCGGTTAGTCTTGGTGATCATTTTGGTTCTGGCTATGATTTTGATCTAGTAAGATCAGACCTCTGAAATTGGTTTTGGATGCTTATTCTGATGGTTACATGCTTTCTATATTTTGGTGGTTTCATGATTTCGTTATCGCTTTTGGTATTTCCAGTTACCGGCTTGTTCTTGGATTTCTCGACTAGCTTTTGGCTTGACTGGCTTCTGATGTTCCTCGTTATCTTTACCTGTATGTTGTTTTGGTGACTTGGTCAGTGGATTTTGGGTTTGACTTATGGAATTGGTTTCTTTCATGTTGTTGGTTCTTCTTGATCATATCCAGAGCATTTGGTGACTTTGCATTGGATGGTGTGCTATTATGGTGGTCCTATTTGGATCCAGTTAAACTTTCACTAAGGGTTTCTACTGGTAAGTGAAGTGTGTTGGATTTTGGTCTTAGAGGAATGCCTAGCAGATGTAATTGTTTTGTTACTTGAATTAGGTCCATGCTATATAATGTAAATCATAACATTGGTCTGGTGGCATGGTGTGATGTAATTTATGTAATTATGGGTTTATGGGTTTAGGGTTTAGCCAACCTTGTCAACAAGGTTGATGATTTGTACTTATACGTGACTTGTTCATGTAATTCATATGTATAGATCGATGGTTATGGTTGGTAAATTCTGCATTATCAGAGAAATAATTAAGTATGAATAAAGTCATATCATTCAGGTGAAGGTTGGAATGGTTTTGTATTGCAAAGTAGACATCAGTGCTTAACCGCAACTGTATCAGGCATTAGTAGATGCTACTTTCACAGTTCATTATTTTCCATATTGTTGTCTAAAGTTTTTGTAAGTCAATGAGACTTCCCTTTGTGATGAGTAGTGTGCTCTAGGTTGTTGGTCTTTTGGGGTTAAGCATTATAATATCATAGAATTGTGCTCCCAAAATTTCAAGGAAAAAGTCGAGGACCACATGCACTCCTGCCATGGTCCGACCAACTTTTCACTGAATTTTTCAGGGTTGTTAGATATGATGATATTAGAGTGAATCCCAAAGTTACAGCTAATTTTGAGGTGTTTTGATATGCAAAATCGGACCTTAAAGGTTGAAATAGGACATAATTAGGGTTTATGACTAAATGATTTATTGAAGGAATAAAATGAAAAGGGGCACACTTAGGGTAAAGGGCCCAACTTTATAACATGTAAAGTGATGAAACATGACTTTAGATTTAATTAAATTAATTAATTAAATGCTTAAAGGGAAATTAGAAATGACACTACATTTAGCCCCCACTTTAGTGGTCATATGACACTACGTGCATATGCAAGCTAAATTAAAGAAAAGTAAACATTCATGAAAAAGGATATATCCACAAGTTGTAGGATGAAGCCCCCAGTGACATCTACAGTACACAGTTAGGATCCACACCCTACAAAAATAGAAGTTAGATAAAATCACCTAAATGCTTACTAAGGAAGGTGATGAAAATTAGAGGGTAGATATATGCCCCCCCCTGTTTTGGCTTGTTAACTTTAGTGAGTTGAAACAGGGTATCATGTCTACCACATCAAATTGTGAAATAATATTGATGACAAATGCTCACAAGAAGATTTGTTACAAGATAAAAAACTAATGGAGAATCACTTGGGAAGAAAGAGAACTAAGCCTCAATTCCAACACAACAAAGAGTATGAGGATTTGAAAGCTCTCTAACACAAGATGAAAGATTTAAATGGAAATAAATGCAAAGAGAAGGAAGAAGAGATAAAAAACATGAATACACACTTTGGTGATCCATGAGAAGAGAAAAGGAACCATGGACATCTCGCCCCTAAAACTAGGCGATCCATGGAGAGGACATGAAAAACTAGCCCCCAGAGTCTGTCTGGGTGATCCATGTAAGGGAGGAGAGTGAGAAAACTGTTAGTTCCAGTCAACCTCATGCATGTGTGTGCAAGTGAGGTTTGAAGCACCTCATAGGAGTCTATGCTTGAAACCAAGGATACCTACCTTTGAAACCAAGAAGATATCCATCATGCAACAATATCACAAATCCGAGCGAGAGAGGGAATACTCTTCAAGCAAGCATAAGATAGTTGAAAAGAGATATCTTACTATATAAGTGTAAAGGAGATCCTTGGAGGAGAAGAGATCTTTGTTCAAAAGTCATCTACCTTCAAGAGGAGTTATCTTAGACAAATATAACATCTTCTAGAATGAATCGATGCAAGAGTTTTGAAAAGAGTAGAGGATTGAGATGACATCAAAGAGAGATTATTTATAACAACACTCTTCTAAAAGAAGGCAAGAGATCCTCATCAGGGATATGCCCATGCACAAAATAGAAGGGTTTATTATAAAAGATACTACTCAATGAAGAAAGGAAATTGATGAATGATCAAAGACTTCCAACACCAAGGAGGAGATCCCAATTAAGGATATGTACTTAAGATCCCCATTAGGGATGCTTGTTCCAATATGAGAGAAGGAATTCAAGTATGAATGCACCTCTACAATCAATAAGAAATCCTTATAGAAGACACTACTTCACAAAGGGGAAATTTTAATCTCAAGAAGGAGAGATGTTTGAAATCACTCTTGCCCCCCCATATATAGGGAGAAGAGATGAGATACAAATAGGCTATTATGTTGCTTCCAAAAACTATGATTGCACGTGAAATTGTACCATCATGAATGACAATGAGCCCCCAGTAAGTGAGCTACCAATGTCACATAATGAGAGCAACATAATAGCCATTAATTTTATTTAAAGACATGATAGATTGAATGAGGTATTTGAATATGACATGTTAAATGCTCTACTATAAGTGAGATTAAAAACATGTATAAGATGATGAATGTTAAAAAGTCTTTAGAAAGAGAAAAGTTTATAGGAGAAAAATAGGCCACTAAGTCATACTTTTATTGCACACAAGAAATCTTAGGAGAGGGATAAGTGTAATTCATTATAGCCTTATTCCTAGAAAAAGGGATTTTAGAATGAGTAGAAGATAAAGTTTCATAAGTGGGATTAGAAATCTCTTGTGGAGATTCATAAAGAGATTTGTTCATCACGAAGATTTCCTTATGAGGGGGATGAATGTTGAAAGAAGTAGGAGATGATTTAATTGAGGTGAGGTCATCATCACTACTAAATATAGCATTCACATTGAGAGATGGTCTTTTAGATGCTTTGGTGGGCTTAGAAGCATTATATCCAAGTCCAAATGAAGCTTCATGTGTAATATGCTCTAAAGACACTTTAATTTCTTGTTCATTTGCGCCACAACCATTGCCATCATAGTCACTCTTAGCTAAAATGTGAAAACCAGGACCATAAAGGGATGCCAAATCAGAAAGAGATGGTGATGCCCCATAGGTCTTAGTGCTATATGAATTAGAGGAAGGATTTTAAGAATTATTTGAATTAGAAGCATCCACAAAGTGGTTACTTAGTTGTTTAGACAAACTGGGTTTCTCTTTAGGTTCCTCTTTATATTTCTCCTTCATAATCTTAGCTTCTTTCCAAGATACTCTATACTCTCCCACAAAAGTAGGATTAAATTCTAGAGGTCCCCAATCATCAATTGAGAGCACTCCTTCGGGAGAAAAGATATCCTTGGGAGGAGATTTCGATTGAGTAGAAGAATCGTAAGTACTAGAAGGAACAAGATCATTAAAGGAAGTAGATGTATTTGAAGAAGTAGAAGGATTGGAAGAAGAATGGGAAGTAGTTGAACAAGAAGATCCAGATTTTAATGGTTCTTGAGGTTTGGTATCAGTTAATAAGGTGTATGTTGTATTGTTAAAAATTAACTTGAATTGCCTATGCAAAGTTGAGGGGATAGCTTGCATGCTATGAATCCAAGGTCTCCCTAATAGAAGGTTATATGTCAAATTACCAAGCATAAAATGAATAGGTGTAGGTAACACAATAGGACCTACCCAAACAGGCAAGGTTATGACACCTAGACATTGTTTAGCAACATTATAAAAGTCTCGAATAGTAAGAGAAGAAGGTTCAATGAGAGAATGATCCACTTTAATCTTATCCAATAAGTCCACACCACAAACATTAAGGCCAGATCCATTGTCCACAAGGGTTCGTCTTATAGCACTATCATTGATAATAACCACAATCATAAGAGGATCATATTGATGTTAAATTTCATGAGAAGGCAACTCATCTTGTGTGAATACAATTTGAGCTTTGGGTTTATTTGTAGGTTCAATCAAAGAAGCCATGGTATTAGGTGTCACCGCAGGTGGAACATCTAAGTTTTTCAAAGCATCTTGTAACATCCCATGATAAGAAGGTGAAGTTTGAACCAAACCCAAAATATAAATCTTAGAAAGAGTAGCTTTTTAAGTTGTTCAATGAGATCATACTCCTTACTAAGAGTTTGTGATACACGAGGTGCTTGTGGACGAATAGGTTGAGAGGGAGGGAGTGAAGTTGGGATAACCAGAGGAGGACTAGGTTGCCTATTGTTTCTTGTATTGTAGGTATGAAAAATTGTATGATAACTCTCTCCAGTGATTTTATTAGCATACTCATAAGGGCTCTTAGTAGGATAACCTCCTCGCACAGTAAGAATGGGTTTCTTAGGAGTACAAAAAGAATCATCGACATAACCACCTTGAACCACTAAGATAGGCTTACGTTGGGAATTTTGAGAAGGGTACACACCTTGAACTGTGAAGAGGGATTTATTAGGTGTTTCATTCACATGTATCAAATTTATTGAGGATGGTTTAGGAATGCCAAAGGTGTCCTTATAAGAAGAATGAACAAGATTGTTGGAAGAATTGTTGATAGTCTCTTCTTGCTATAAAATGTTATCACAGATAAGATCAATTTTAGGAGGGAGACTAGGGGTAGGCATTGATGTTTTAGAAGGAAGAGTATTAGTAGGAAAGGTCATATCATCCTCTACCATCAAAGGATCTACATGGGGAATAGAATCTCTAGGAGAAGGATCAACATTACTTTCTAAAGTCTCACCTTTAAGAGTGAGATCTTTGAAAAAGATGTTAACCATCTTGTCTTGAACTAGGGTATCCTTATGAGTAGAACCTAGTTGAGGAGAGGGAGATGCTTTATTTTCAGAGGGGGAATGATTGAGATTCATGGAAGGTGAGATGCTATCAAGGGGATTACTCTCATAAGGTAGATAATAATCAACACCTTCTTCTAATGGTTCATCCCAAATAGTGAGGTCGTTGAAGAAAGTATTAGAAATATCTTGCACAAATGTCCTTATTGCCAATTTTGGGAGAAGGGATAACATTGTTCATTAATTATTCATCCTTAAGAGGGAGAGAGAATTAAGGAAATTGATTATGATTTCATCTTGTTTTTCTAAGGCATCTTTATGGGTAAGACAAGCTTCGGGGCAAGGAGAAGAATTTCTCATTAATGCATCATCTCTAGTGGGAATTTTGTTGGATTCAAAAGAGAAAATTCCATCACTAGGAAAAGTAGGGACAATACCATCTTTAGTGTCGTAAATTGTACACCCTTGCTAGGGTGGTACAATTTCACACTTAGGTTAGCACCCACCTTAGTGTGTCTTGCATCTTGCATTTCTAATTCCCCTTCAAGTATTTAATTAATTAATTTAATGAAATCTAGGGTCATGTTTCATCATTTTACATATTATAAAACTGGGTCCTTTACCCTAAGTGTGCCTCTTTTCATCTTATTCCTCCAATGAATCATTTAATCATAAACCCTAATTATGTCTTATTTTGACAGTGTAGGCCCAATTTTTCATATCAAAATATCTTGAAATTAGTTGTAACATTGGAATGTGCTCTAATATCATCATATCTAACAGCGCCGAAAATTTGGTGAAAAGTTGGTCAGACTGTGGCAGGAATGCACACGGTCCACGACTTTTTCCCCGAAATTTTGGGAGCACAATCTTATGATATAATAATGATTCAAATCCTAGGTCGGCCTAAACATGAAATTAAGATCTAAGGTTTCATACTTAAGAGCTCTCTTTCTTCATTTGAAGGGGTCTTCTTCTGAGAATCTAAGAGCAGGTTTTTGGAGTATTAGAGCCTTCTTTGTAGTGAAAGAGTGGATCTTTGAAGTCTTCAACAACATTCAACATTCATCAAGCATCATTATATCAATTGGGGGC
Source organism: Cryptomeria japonica (assembly GCF_030272615.1). Classification (NCBI taxonomy): domain Eukaryota; kingdom Viridiplantae; phylum Streptophyta; class Pinopsida; order Cupressales; family Cupressaceae; genus Cryptomeria; species Cryptomeria japonica. The sequence continues at coordinate 338,070,145 of NC_081405.1, read as the reverse complement.
TTTTGAAGATATAGAAGAACAATAGGAGATCGTCAACTGACGATTGGCTTGTACCTCTCCCTTGGGGTTGGATATGGTTTCATATGTTAGAGTAATTGGGTCTTTACTTGATTAATTAAACAATATTTGTTTAATTCTTTAAGTTCCCAAGTATATTTTTACACTTAAGCTAACATTAGGTGCATATAATTAATTATTTTAATTAATTATTATGTGCAAGCCTAGGGTTTTCCCTTTTTAGGGTTTCTTGACTTATTAGAGGTTAATTTTTCTTTTCATTGTATTATCTTTTACAATACATTTTTGGTGAATTGGAGCTCTCATATTTTGAGAATACTTTTCTGTGTTTTTGTATGTTCTTCAGATTTTGCTTCATTGCTTCTCCTTGTAACAGCTTATTCAGCTTGCAGAAGATCTTCAGGCTACTATGGGGTTGTATTTCTCAACTCCTATATAGTATCAGAGCTCAAATCTGCAGCTACCTATTCCTGGTTTTTGAGAATTTTGCATTTTGAAGCAGATCTGGGGTTTCAGGCATTTTTTGTGTGCTTAGGGTTAAGGTTTTTTTTTCTGAGCACTTTGGGCCTAAACGGACCTCACCATCGTGCTCAAAAGGCCCAAAAACCCCTATAGTTATATAAAATTTGTCCATTTTTGACCCCTGAGCATCTGGGTGATATTTTTTTCTCCCAACCAGGTCGTACGACCCTGGCACGCAAATCGAGAAAAAAATTGAGAAACTTTTTTTTGCCTTTTTACGGCATGCAAGCCGGATTGTTTTTTATTTTTATTTTTTAAAAATTTCACAAAAAAATCAAAACAAATCCCAAAAAGGGAGGCCAAAAAAAAAAAAAAAATTTAAAAAAAACATTTGTTTTGGGCACCAGACCTGACAGTCCAACGCCGTACGGCCCTGCGGACCTGTCAGGCCGACCCCACCCGGTGCCGCTGGGTGTCCCTGGCTCCAGCTTCGGCCACCAAGACCCCCGCTCCAATTGTCCTCGGCTCCCACTCCGGCTGCAACCTTTGACGACGAAACCTTGCTCCAGCTGCAACCTCCGGCAACGAAACCCTGCTCCGACAATCGCTCCAACCTCCACCCACCGGCAGCCCCCGCTCCGCTTAGTCGGGCCGCGCCACCTCTACTCGGCCCCTACTCCGCTCCACCTCTGCCCGGCCCCTGCTCTGCCCCAGCACCGCCACCTCTGCTCGGCCGCTCCGCTCAGCCCTTCCTTCGCCCGGCTACTCCACCAACACAACACCGGACCTTGGCTTCTACCCCTTTTAAGAAAGGGTTAGTTTTTTGGACCTAGATTGTGCTTCTGTAGTTGGATTTTGGCAAACGAATAGGCGTCGGAAAGGTGCTTCCGAGCTGGACCTCGTGGTGGTGATTTTTTTTCCTACATTTATTGTTTGACTATGTTTTTTACCAGTCAAAGTCAGGCTTCTTTTATGCACTTCTAGGACCGTAGAATGGGCAAACAGACTCCGTTTTTCGAAAATGAATAGGCGTTGGAAAGCTCTCAGCATGCTCTATTCATATTTGTGATCTTTTTTCTCATAATTTTCACCAAGTACATGAGATATCAGTTTGAAGTTTTTTTTTCTTATGCACTACTTCCTTCTCATTACTATGTACTAGGGTTTGGGTTTCTCTATTGTGGGGGGGTTTTTTTTTCTCGCTTTCTGTCGTTTATATCAGAAATCAAGAACACCTAAACTCTCAAAACAAAAAAACCCTTCTGCATCTTCTGTTTATTCTGAAAGATCACATAATAAAAACAACCAACAAGCAGGTGCAGGTGCAGAGTTTTCTTTGTTCTCATGGCAGATCCTTCAGTTGAGTTGTTGACTTCACACAACTATCACACCTAGAAGCCCCGCATCATGAGGCTTCTTAGGTCATGAGGGTTGTGGGCTTCTTTGGATGAGGTTCAGCCAGACCTACAACGTCCTTATGAGATTCTTATTTACCGGAACAAGCTGGATGAGGCCATGGGTTTGATCTCTTTGCATGTCTCCGACAGTCTTCTATTTCACCTTGATGAGTTGCTTATTCCTCAAGATATGTGGTTGAAGTTTGATTCTCTCTTCGAGAGGGTCAATGAGATTCGGGCATTATAGATTGAGGCTGAGTTGACTTCTTTGTTACCTGATTCTTTTCCCACTATTGAGGATTTTTTGAACAAATTCAAGACTACTAGATCTATTCTTCAAGGATGTGGAAAGAACAAGACTGATACAGAGTGCATTCATTTGATTCTTTCGAAGCTTCGGGGTAACTTTCAGTTTTTTGCCTCTGCTTTCTACTCCACCATGGATGGCTTGGGTACTAATTTCACCATGCCTAGCTTTGATGTCTTTTGTGAGCGATTGTCTCGTGAGCAGTCTCATCTTTCTCAGCTATATACGCTCTCAAGCTCCAAGAACAAAGCATTGGTTGCTTAGTCCTCTAAGGAGAAGGAGAAACAGAAGCAAAAACCAAAGCCGAAAAAGCCTTTTGCAGGTAGTGAGAATTCCTCCAAGCCTACTCCTAAGTCTGATTCAAAACCATTTCCTCCCAAACAAGGGAAATCTTCACAGTCCGGTGAGTCTTCCTCCAAGACTAAGAAGAAATCATCAGACACTTGTAGTTTTTGTGGCAAGGACGGACATCCAGTTTCCAGGTGTTGGAAACGATTAGAGGCTTTAGAGGAAGCCATGCAGCAGCATCACATTTCCTCACCTCAGGCTCTTCTCCTTCCACAAGGAAAGGTCATGCTCTCACTACTAGAGCTTCGACCTATGGGTCCACATCGATTCTAGATTTTGGTGCTTCTCACCATATGACACACACTCAACAATTGGTTACTTCTCTTGCCTCTTGTGGTATTTCACATATTGTTGTGGGTGACTCAGTTCAGCTTTCCGTCTTGGGTTCAGGTTCTGTCTCTTTGGATGGGGGTACTCTACAAGATGTTCTGGTTGTCCCTGACATCTTGACGAACCTCCTATCCATTTATCAAATTTTCCACTCTAGCTTTAGTAAGACAGTTGAGTTCTCACCACATGATGTGGTTATTCGGGACCTCCATGACCTTGATTTGGTTGTGGCTTCTGGTAGTGTGGATTCTGCATCTCATCTCTACAGATTTGATGAATTTGAGCCCTCTTCGAGTATAGGTTCATCTCTCATAGCACATGCAGATTCAGTGAGTAAGCTTTGGCATGAGTGATTGGGCCATGTCAATTATAGATATCTTCAGTAGATGAGTACACAGGCACTTGTTCTTGGGCTCCCACAGATTTCCTACACTGATGGTGTTTGTCATGGTTGTGTGCTTGGCAAGCATCACAGAGATCCCTTTCCGAAAGGGAGAGCCTCTCGTGCTTTTGCACCCTTGGAGTTGACTCACAGTGACCTCATGTCATTTCCCACTCCTTTTTCAGGAGCCAAGTATGTACTCACTTTTATTGATGACTTCTCCAGACACACATGGGTGTACTTTCTTAAGTACAAGTCTGATGTCTTTGATTCCTTTCGAATCTTCAAGACATATGTAGAGAAGCAATCTGGTTGTTCTATTCAGCAGATACATACAGATAATGGGGGGGAGTATGTGAATCAGGATTTCAGAGATTTTTGCACTGAGCATGGTTTGCAACATTAGTTTACTATTCCTTACACCCCTCAGCAGAATGGTATCGCTGAATGCAAGAACAAAACTTTATGGGAGATGGCAAATTGTATGATTCAGTCCAGGTCCATGGATTCGTCTTTTTGGGTTGAGGTAATCAATTGTGCCAACTATATTCAAAATCAGATTCCTCACAAGGCTATTTGACATATGACTCCTGAGGAGGCTTGGTCTCATGCCAAGCCTGATGTTGCCTTTTTTCAAGTATTTGGCAGTGAGGCATGGGCCTTTATTCCTGATGCTCAGAGGCAAGCCATGGAGCGGAAGAGCCGACCACTCATTTTTGTTGGCTACTGTGAGGATGTTAAGACATACAGGTTGTTCGATCCTGATTCCAGAGAGGTCCTGTTTCGACGAGATGTTCAGTTTGATGAGCATCTTCCCACAATGGATACCCCGACTCCAGTGTCTACTCCTCTGCCTACTCCAGCCACTGCACCTCTTCAGGATCTTTTTGAGGATGATTTTGATGATGGTGCTGATGATCCACCCTCCCCACCCCCACCATCCCCACCTCCACCCGCTCCACCTCAGATGCCCAAGTGGGCTCGCCTGACTGTTGCGGTGGCAAGTCCTATGGCTGGCGATCCTTCAGATACTCGTCACACTCATTCTCATACTATGGGTTCTAGTCTTTTGAGTCATGCTATTTCAGATGATCCTCAGAAGTTTTCAGAGGTGACAGGTCACCCTGAGTGGGATTGTGCTATGGAGGCAGAGTATTCTTCTTTGATGAGGAATCATACATGGGATCTTTGTCCTCTTCCTAAGGGCAGAAAGATGGTTAGGTGTCGCTGGTTGTATCGCACTAAATATGTTGTTGATGGCTCCATTGATAAGTACAAAGTATGTCTTGTTGCGAATGGTTTTTCACAGGTTGAGGGTATTGATTACTCCGAGACATTTGCCCCTATTGCCAAGATGAATTCCATTCGCTTTGTACTATCTCTTGCAGCTTCTCGGTGTTGGCTTGTTTTTCAGATGGATGTGAAGAGTGCCTTCTTGCACAGGGATCTACAGGAGGAAATCTACATGGAACAACCTCAGGGATTTGTGCAGGATAGTTCTTTGGTTTGCAGACTTCGGTGTTCATTGTATGGTCTCAAATAGGCCCCTCGGGCTTGGTATGAGAAGATGGACTCTTTCTTGCTCTCCATTCGGTTCTCCCGTAGTCATTCTGATCACACCGTCTACATTCAGCTTCTTGAGGGTGACATCTTGATTCTTGTGCTATATGTTGATGATCCTCTCATCATGGGTAGCTCATCATCTATGATTCAGCATATTCAGCATGACTTGATGGATCAGTTTGAGATGACAGATCTTGGTCTGTTGCACTATTTCCTTGGTCGTCAGGTGATTTAGTCTTCTGATGGGATCTCTCTCTACCAGCATAAGTATGCTTGATTGCAAGCCTGCTCCCACTCCATTTCAGTCAGGGGTTGTTTTGACTACAGCTTGTCCCACTCCTTCAATCGATTCTACACTTTACAGGTTGTTGGTTGGCAGTTTGTTGTACTTGACTCACATCTGTCCTGATATTTCCTTTGCGGTTGGTCTTGTCTCTCGATTCTCCCATGATCCTCATGAGAGTCATTGGCAAGCTGCCAAACATATTTTGAGGTACATTTAGGGCACTAGTTCTCATGGCATTCATTACACATCAGGGGAACCTCACATTGTTGGCTACACTGACTCAGATTGGGCTGGTGATGTCACTGATTGAAAGTCTACTTCTGGCTTTGTTTTCTATCTTGGCTCTGGTCCTATCACATGGTCCTGCAAGAAGCAGACTGCTCATGCATTATCATCTACAAAGGCTGAGTACCGAGCTGCTATGCTCACTAGTCAGGAGATCTTATAGCTTTAACAGTTGATGATTGAGTTTTGTTTTCCTCCTTATAGTCCCACTGTTCTTTGGTGTGACAATCAGAGTGCTATTCATATTTCCTGCAACCCGGTAGAGCATCAGCAGATGAAGCACATTGAGCTTCACATGCATTTCATCCGTTAGTTGATTCAGGATGGTGTTCTCATTCTGGAGTACATTCCCACTTCTGACCAGGTTGCAGACATCTTCACAAAACCTTTTGCATCGCCGTGCTATCTTCAGTTGCGCTCTATGCTTGGGGTGAAGGAAGTTGTCCTTGGGGGGTCTTTATGAGGCCTTCCTTCCTTCTTCTTTCAGCATGTTCTTTTATCTCTTTTTGGAGAGGAGTTTTTTCCCACTAGGTTTTCTCCTTTGTCTCCATTTCATAGAGATTTATGTGTATTTGGGTACCTGATCAGGCCTTGTTGTCGGGACCCATCTTTCATGCTTTCAATAGTTGTTCTAGGTTTTAGCTTCTCCCTAAGTCTAGCTTAAGGGGGGGTGTTAGAGTAATTGAGTCTTTACTTGATTAATTAAACAATATTTGTTTAATTCTTTAAGTTCCCAATTATCTTTTTGCACTTAAGCTAACATTAGGTGCATATAATTAATTATTTTAATTAATTATTATGTGCAAGCCTAGGGTTTTCCCTTTTTAGGGTTTCTTGACCTATTAGAGGTTAATTTTTCTTTTCATTGTATTATCTTTTATAATACATTTTTGGTGAATTGGAGCTCTCATATTTTGAGAATACTTTTCTGTGTTTTTGTATGTTCTTCAAATTTTGCTTCATTGCTTCTCCTTGTAACAGGTTATTCGGCTTGCAGAAGGTCTTCGGGCTACTGTGGGGTTCTATTTCTCAACTCCTATATCATATTGTTTTCATATCTTTGCATAAGATTCATTTTGATTTATATTCATGCTTTATATCACTTTGCACTGTGGATTTAGAGCATTTAGTTTATCAATTATAAGCAATTAGGGTTTACTCTTTAGGGTTGCTCTAGGTTGTTTACTTTCATTCTTAGGATCTTGCACACACATTTTTCAGTACATTATCAGTTATTTTTGGAGGTGTAAATCACCAACACAGGGTTTTGACTAAGGAAAAATCCTATATAGCCACCCCAAACCCTTTTTTGTAGCTTCAGGTACAGGTTGGGATCCAAGCGTCGTTGGAGGTTTCGGAACCGGAAGAGCACATAGAGATAGTTTTGGGTTGCAGATCTTGGTAGAAACCCCAAGGATAGGGGCATGGCGCACTGGTCCTACCAAGGAAAGTGGTGTGGCACCATGTTCCTACCCTCTGCCAGCAGGACTTGGCAGAGCAGCACTTTGCAGACTCCAAAATCCCTCCTATCAGTTGTAGCTCCAGAATTGCAGAATCAAAACAATGGCATGGCACCCTGGTCCCGAACATTTCTTCTCAAATTTTAGACACAAGTGCACCTCTGATTTTTCCTTTTGATCTATACTTTTCAGCAGTGTATCAGTTGTTATTTGACCTGTATTCTCATATTAGGGTTTGCTTGCTTACTTGCTTTCTAGGATAGATTGCATTTTTCATCATTCCTCTCTCTCTCATTTACAGAAAAGGAATAGAAAACCTAAGATGTAATCCAAAACTCTCTCTTTCTCATAATAAGTAGCCAATGTGTGTTACCTCCCTAGGCTCTTTCTTATTCCATGAGTGTGTATGAGAGAGGGATTAGGTTTTCTATACTTAGTCTCACTTTTTCCCCTACACATATTTGGTGAACCCGTCGTAAATCCAATTTCATTTGCATTTCATTGCATTGTTATATCTAGATCTAGTTTATTTAATTTGCTTTCAAAACATATTAAAAAAAAAGAGAAAAAAAAAGAGATAGGTTTCTTTCATTTTCCTTGCATTGTGTGTTTAAGTTTCATGCAATTTTCATTTCAAAATGTTAGATTTCTATTTACAATATGCTCAATCTTTTGATGATGTATGTAAATTTTTTTATTATGAGTTTTGTAAGGATGAATTAGATGAAGCTCTAGATGATTTTTTTAACCCTAAGCCTTCTAAACCCTCATTTTGCCAAAAATTAATCAACCTTCTTACTATGCCATTTTGTGGTGATGAGAAAGATAAGTTGAATGATTCCTCTCATGGGTAAATTCCTATCACCTCCTCCACTAGATCTATAAATATAGTTGACTCTCATGATTCCCTATATGATGTTATGTCTCCTTTTGAGTCCAAAGATAAGCCTTTCAATCACTATGATCATGCTTTATTGGATGATGCCCTTGATGACTTTATATCTTTGCCTAAACTTCTAAACAAAAATCATACATCTAAAAGGTTAACCAATATGATCAATGTGAATGAACGTAAAAAACCTCTTTTTGTTATCCAAGGTGTTGGTCCTTCTCCAACTTCACCTCTTTTCATGGTTCAAGGTGGATATAGTCATGATTTATTTAGTACTCCAAACAAACCTATCATTACAGTTCAAGGAAGGAATCCCACTAAGATTCCTTATATCTATATTAGACAACTAACTAAGGAGAGTTATAATCCATTTTCTAATACCTATAACACAAGAAACAATAGGCAACCTAACCCTCCTCCAGTTTTTCTGACTCCTCTACCTGATCCTCAACTCATTCTTCCTCAAGTGCCTCGCATTTCACAAACCCTTGGTAAGGAATATGATCTTGTCGAACAACTTAAAGCTACTCCTGCCAAGATATCCCTTTGGGATTTTCTTCAAACTTCCTCGACTCATCATGGAATTCTACAAGATGCCTTGAAAACATTGAATATCCCACCCACAGTGACATCCAATAATATGGCTTCCTTGATTCACTCTATAACATCACCTAAGGTTTAGATTGTGTTTACACAAGATGAGTTGTCTTCTAGTGAAGTTTGACAATAATATGATCCCTTAATGATTGTGGTTATCATAAATGATAGTGTGATAAGATGAACACTAGTGGAAAATGATTATGGCCTTAATGTTTGTAGCATTAACCTATTGCATAAGATCAATGTTGATACATCTCTTATTAAGCCTGATTCTCTCAGTATATGTATCTTTGATAATGTTGCTAAATCTTCATTAGGTGTCATCACCTTGCCTGTTAAGGTAGCTCCTATTACTTTACCTACTCCTATCCATGTCATGTCTGGAGAGTTGACATACAACTTGTTGCTAGGGAGACTTTGGATTCATAGCATGCAAGTTGTTCCCTCTACATTGCATAGGCAAATCAAGTTTATTCACAACAACACAACATACACCTTGTTAGGTGACACAAGATTTCAGGCTTGTTTACAAAAATCAAGTTCTAAATCCTCTTCAATCAATTCTTTTGCAACTATCTTAGATAATTCCTCTAAAGCTTCTACTTCAATTAGTGTGACTAGTTCATCGAACCTATATCCTATATCTGGATCGATCCTCAATACTCTCTCAAGTGGACCTAAGGTTCTTGACGAAGAATCTTCTCAGCCCGATTCTGTGATTGAGAGCACTTTCTCTCCTGAAAGGATTCTTGTATAAGATGATTGGGGATCCCTTGGTTTCAATCCTACTTTCATAGTGGAATACAGAATTCCCCCTAGGGAACCTAAGGTCGAAAAGAAGAAAGAGGAAGAAGAACCTAAAAAGAAATCTACTTTGTCTTGGCTATTGAGTAATAAGTTTGTGGCGGCTTCTCAGATTTCATCTCCCTTAGATTCTGGCCTAGAGGATTTTGATCCTTCATTGTTTGAAAATCCTCCTTCTTCTTTCGAAATGACTAACCTTTATGGTTCTGGTTTTCACATCCTAGGTAGGTGTGGATATAATGGAAATGGATGTGGTGCTCAAGAACAAGGGATTAAGGTTCCCTTGGAAAACAACTTTCGTGATATGACATTTGCGCTTGGTTATGATCCCTTCAAGCATAGACCATCTGTAGACACTTAAAAATAATTATTTTAATTATTTTTTAATTCCTCACATAATTAATTAATTAATTATGTTAATTAAAATTCTTCTCAATATTAATTAAATATAATTAATATTGTCACTATAGCATATGATTGATTTATTTAATAAATCAATCCCTTTCTTTATTCTTCTAAAAAATCAAATCCTCACAAATCTTCCTCTTAGCTAATTAATTTCAATTAATTAGTTAACCTACATGATTCCTACAAATCATCTTCTTAATTCATCATTAACCTAATAAATTCTTCTAGAAACTCCCTAAACTCACTTAACATTATTCTTTTAGTCAAATTCTCCTACAAATATAAATCCCACCTAACATTTCCTCTAATTCCCCTCCTAATGAGTCGTTAATGGCTAATCATCATGATTAGCCACAAAGTCAACTCTTTGTCCTTTCATCCAGCCACTAGCTTTAAATGGTCTTTTTCTAGATGAATGTAAGATTTTCGAAATCTCACATTCCTCTAGGCATTTCCCTCTCCCAAGGAATTTTTAATTCCTTTTTATTCTTCTAATCCCCATAATATCCATTTTTGGAGAATTTTTAATTCCTCCAATGCATCTTGTAGAGTGTGGAGATACGAAATGCCTTTAAGGCATATTTCTTGGTCTCCACACCCTCTCTTGGACCTTGTGTGACCTCACAAGTAAATCTTAGCCCTTCATCTCGAATTCATCCTAGCCATCCGTTTTCCTCTCCTCTTCCTATAAAATAGGGTTCCATCCCTTCATTCAAAACATCTTGAAATTCAGTAACCTTATGCTGCCCTTTTGAACCCAGAAAATCATCTTGGCAACTTGATCATCTCATCCTTATCATTCATCCTTATCATTTGTGCACAATATTGGAGAGCCATCCACATCCAGCAATCAAAGGAGCACATCAAGTAGAGCATTATCAAGGGGTGCCTTCACTTCATCAAGCTCAATCCGAAGGAGAAGGTAAAATAGCGAGGTGAAATGGTCTTTTTATGATATTTAGCATTCTGCATGTTTATTTCGTTATGTTTTTATCAGTTTACCTTTCAAATCTATTTTTCCCTCTTCACCATCTATTAGTTTTAATGTCATTTTTGCTTCTCTCTCGCTAAAATATCTAGAATATATTGACTGTGACCCTTCTTGTGTCTTTGCTTTGGATATTTTTTCTATCGATGATTCCTTAGCTGAATTCTTGGGAGCTTATGACAACCTTCCTTGTTATCACCATAACCACAGTTTTCCCTATTGTCTAAATGTGGAAGCTTACTTTGGAAAGAAAAAGATAACTATGAGATAGTTAAATAATTTCCTCAATTAAAAGACGCTCCTCAACAAAACAATCTCCTAATAAATGACACCATTGATATCAAGATGAATCCTTGTGTTGAAGATAAAATCATCAAGATAGGGAAATGTCTTGACAAAGAAGAGCAAAAACAATATGTTGAGTTGTTACATGAATTCCCTGAGATCTTTGCATGGGTATATTCTCACATGCCTGGTGTAGATCCTAAGATTGTCACTCATAACATTGTCCTAATTCCTAATGCTAAACCTGTGAAGCAAAAGATTCGAAAGATTCACCCTAAAGTGGCATCACTTGTTAAATCTGAGATTGAAAAATTATTGGATGTTGGATTCATCTGTCCTATCAATTATTCCCAATGGATTTCAAACATTGTGGTTGTGGCTAAAGCTGAAAATAAGATTAGAATGTGTACGGATTTTCATGATTTAAACAATTCCTCTTTAAAGGATGACTTTCCTCTCCTGAATATCGATATGATAGTGGATTTGGTAGAAGGACATGCTTTATTATCCTTTATGGATGGTTTCTCAGGATATAATCAAATCTTCATCAATCCCCACGATCAATATAAAACCGCTTTTACCACTCCTTGGGGTATGTTCTGTTGGATTGTGATGCCTTTGGATTGAAAAACATAGGCACAACCTATCAGCGTGCTATGACTCTCATCTTCCATGACTATATGCATAAAACCCTAGAATATTACGTTGATGAGATCTTAGCCAAATCCATTCTTCATACATATTATGTTAAGATCCTTCATTAAATCTTTGAGAGGATTCATAAGTATAACATGCGTTTGAATCCCTGAAAATGTGTTTTTGGTGTGGATAGTGGAAAACTATTAGGATTCATAGTTTCACATCATGGCATTGAGGTGGATACGAAGAAGATAGATGTTATTGTTAACATGCCACCTCCTAAGAATGTCTCCGAGCTAAAAAGTTTGCAAGGAAATATCCAAGCTATTCGTAGGTTTGTCTCTCAACTTTTGGATTGTACCTTTCCCTTCACACAATTGCTTAAAAATAATATCACTTTCCAATTGAATGAGGATTGTCGTCAAGCATTCAAAGACTTAAAAACTTATTTGGCCAATCCTCCTATTCTTCAACCTGTTGATCCTACTAAGCCTTTTTCTTCTATACACTGTTGCTTCCCCTCAAGCTCTTGCATCCTTATTGGCACAATGTGATAAGGATGGTAGAGAATGTTCGGTTTATTACATAAGTTGCAGTCTACTTGATTACAAAGTCCGATATTATGTGATAGAAAGACAGTGCCTTGCTTTAGTATTTGCAACTCAAAAGTTGAGGCATTATCTCTTGAATGTTGATATCCATGTTATCAATTAATTTTGATCCTCTTAAACATATTTTCTCAAAGACTGATCTTTCCAGATGCTTAGCTAAGTGGGTTATAATGTTGACTGAGTTTGACCTTAAGTTTGTCTCACAAAAGGCAATAAAGGGTCAAGTGTTGACTGATCATTTAGTTGATACTCCTTCACCCTTCTCCCTACCTAATCCAGAGTCTTTTCCCAATGAGTACATTCTTTCCATTGAGGTTGATGAGACTTGAGAACTGTACTTTGATGGCTCCAAGTGTCGTACAAGATTGGAGGCAGGGGTGGTCTTAATCTCTCCTAAAAAGAAGCCTATTCCTTTATCATATCGTCTCAATTTCTTATGTACCAACAACATTGATAAATGTGAAGCTCTTATAGCTGGAATTAAAGAAGCCTTGGCGTTGAATGTGAAACATCTACATATTTATGGAGATTCTCAATTAATCATAAGACAAGTGACAGAAGTTTATCAAGCTAAGCAAGAAAAATTATCACAATTTAAAGATCTAGCTTTATCCTTGTTACAAAAAATAGATTCTTATACCATGGAGCTCGTTCCTCGAAAAGATAATCAACATTTTGATGCAATGGCATGCGTTGCCTCTCTTGTGTCTCTAGAGGACCCCTTGGTAGATATTAAATTCACTATTCACAACCTCACTTCCCAGGCTATTGTTGATAATCCTAGTGATGTGGCATATTGTTGCATTCTAGATTCTGATGAATGGTACTCGCATATCCTGATATATTTGAGTGATGGTACCTTTTCTGACTCTATGAATAAGAATGTTAGGACCAAGATTCACAAATCAGTTGCTAGATACATTATCCTTTCTAATGTCCTTTATAGGAGGGGTTATAATGGTCTCCTTCTTTGATGCTTAAACAAGGCTGAGGTCCCTACAGGTGCTTGTGGGGGGCATTTTGGGTGTAGATCCTTAGTTTAGAGATTTCTCCGAATGGGATATTATTGGAAAACCATGGAGAAGGATTCCTTTGTGTTTGTTAAAAGATGTCATCAGTGTTGGCAACATAGCAATTCGATCCATGCCCCTGCCCAAGAGCTTCGATCTCAGGTAGCATCTTGGCCCTTTTCTACATGGGTTTTAAATCTTGTTGGTAAAATATCTCCTCCTTCATCGCAAGGACATAATTTTATCATAACTACCACTGATTACTTTACGAAGTGGGTGGAAGTCGTTCCTCTTCTATCCACTATCGCTGAAGTAATCTATCAATTTATTTTGGAAAACATTATTTCTCTATTTGGGATACCTTCCGCCTTAGTTTCAGATAATGGAATGTCATTCAAAAATAAGGATGTGAATAAGTTTCTCAAGAAATATCATATTCAACATAAAAATTTGACACCTTATTATCCTCAATCAAATGGTCGAGTCTTCTAATAGGATAATTGAGCAAATTCTTTGAAAGATTGTAGACAAGCATGGTAAGGATTGGCATACTCAATTAACCTATGCTATGTGGGCTTATCGTACAAGTGTACATGTTGCTAAGGGTTGTACTCCTTATAATCTTATTTATGGTGTTGATGCCATTATGCCTTTGGAGTTATAAATTCCTTCTTTGAGAGTTTCTCTTAGGGGTATAGTGGATGATGATTCCTATAGAGAGAAAAGACTTCAACAACTTGAGACTCTTGATGAATGACGTATAAATGCCCTCAAGCATATTCAATAATATCATAAAACTTTGCAACGAAGCGACAATGATAAGTTTATTCAATGTTCCTTCTCGGTAGGGGATCTGGTCCTTTACGAGAATCGGCACAATGTGAATGCCTTACCTGAGGAGAAAGAGAAATTTAGTCCTAATTGGCTTGGACCATACATTGTTATGGAGGTCTATGGATCAGGTACTTACAAGATAGCAGATATGGAAGGTATGCCTCTCAAGGAACCCATAAATGTTATGCACCTTCGTAGATACTATGCCTTGTTTTATTTTTCTCTCTCTTTCTCTCTTTCTAGTCTTCTTTATGTTCTCCCTCTATATCTCTTTCTTCAAAATTGGTTAATATGTTAGCATGACTTCATTAAAGTATGTAAGATTAAATGATGTTATACTATTTGGTCTACATTACTTCATTCTTGACAAACATGTTTCATTACTTTATCGTTTGTCTTGGATTCTTTTATGTAAATTGTAATTGATTTACATTTCATATGTGCTAGCATGTTATACAATTTCTTATGTGTTAAGTAGAATTATATCATGTTGTGTTTAATTAGAGTTAATTAAATCACATTAGTCATATAGTTATTAGGCTTAATACCTTCCTCTTTTATATCATCAAAGTAGCTTTTAATCAAATACTCGATTATTTAATTAAATCGCACATGTATCAATATTAATCATGAAGCATTGAGAAATCAATCACATGAAAATTAAATTAGACATACATGTTCATCACTCAATATAGGTTACTTCTAATCTAAGCAATGCAAATATTGTTTAAGCATTAAAAATAGCATAAGCATGAGTGTCATTATATGTACATCAATAAATAAAAATCATCTCCTATCCCTAGGACTAGTAGCTAGAGAATGGTGGCTAGATGCCCCCTCTTGATCTGGTCGTGGGAGTGGCCCCATGGGGGTGTATTGTGATACGAACCATGAGTGACTCCACGAGGAGCTCTTGCGGTCCCTCTCCATCATGATCCCTCAGTATGTGGTTGCCTCTGTCTGTGACACCACTAGGTCACGCTCTATCTGTCGTAGTCTCTCTCGTAGGACCTCCACTTCGGTTTGAATAGGGGAGAAAAGGTCCTCATTTCATCTTTCATTCCTCTAATATTTGTGCGCTATATGTGAGGAACTAGGAACGTGCACAGTCAAAATAAGGTATGTCACTACATTTTGAATCAAAGAACGCTATTCCTGGATGGTAGTTGCAAGATAGAGAGAAGTTTTTCATCAATAACCACCTGAGACTGGGACCCACTAGGCTCTTTGCGCTTGTATTGTCTCTATACAGTAGGTGTGGGCCGATGGGGACCAATATCAGGACCCCTTATGGGGTCCCTGTCAACCTATAGTGGGACACTCAATGGATCTAGGGCTATGGTATCCTCCTTAGAGTGTTGAGGAACTGCATCTCACTCCTCCTCCTCCTCCTCCTCCTCCTCCTCCTCCTCCTCCTCCTCCTCTTCATCCTCCTCCTCATCTCCATCTTGATCTCCCCCTCTGGTATCAGGATCGTCTCCATCTTTGCCTACCTCCTGCTCCTTTGTGTTGTCAACCTGATCATCTGAGCCTTTCTCAGATGTATCGGATCCCTCTTCATCGCCTGACTATCTCCATGGTCTAGGGTTCCCTCTAGGGAAGTCTACTGGGAAGATGGCTCCAGGGTATGTCCTCTCCCACCATGTGATGTACCATCAGTGTGCACCTGAATCATCTCTATAATCTATTGCTATGTCTTGATTCGATTGGTTTGAATTTGTCATGTCAATCTCATCACTGATAGGTCTGGGAATGGCTCCTAGCCTCGGCATCACACATGAGTGTCGGATGTATATAGACACGTCAGTAGGAACACACTGCTCGAACCCAAATTGTCGCCGAACTCGGTCGAAGTAGAAGGGAATGACTATGTGGCTATATCATCCCTCTAGTAGATGATTCCTCTGCATGTTGAACATCTGCCTATGTATCCCTGCCCACATGGACATCCTGAGGTAGGGTCTCCATATGATCCTTCCCGCTGTTAATATATATAAGATTAACCTCCAATATAGGAGATCATCGAATCACCACTCACAGGTAAGAGGATAAGCATATACCCTAGGCTACTCTGGGACTAGCTCTATGGGGGCTCCACCAGGCCTAGTGCAGATAATATGCTCAAACATCCACACCTGTAGTAGTGTGCATGTCATTAGGTTGCATCCCTATCCAAACACATACTTCCCAAGGTCGTGATAAATATGCACAAGCATACTCTGACCCCAAGAGTATACTCTCTTGTATCTCTCCATAGCTCGTATGGCATAGATGAGTCCTCCAGCAAATGTGTGTGACGCCCATTAGGGCACACGGCTAATGCAAGGGCCACAATAATGAGTCGCCTCACTAATGGAACCTCATCGGTAGGGTGTAGGAGCTAGCTGACCATGATGTGGCCCCTTGTCTCACTATGTATCACTCTCCCCACAGCATATACCTACTCTCTCTTGTAATCCTCATCTGTCCGGTCGGATCGGTATCTCACAGACTCTCCTCTAATGGGTACGCGCAGAATGTGGTATACATCCTCAAGGGTGATCGTCATCTCCCCCACATGTAGTGAAAACATTGAGGTGTCTGCATCCCACCTCTCCATTGGTGCCATCAGCATCGCAAAATGGAATTGGATGGTCAGCATGGTCATCGCATCACACAAGCCCACTGTGTGTAGTAAATCCCTCTCTCCTATTGTTAGCCTCAGGATCTGCCCGAAGGCTCCAAAAGGTGAGATCGGCGGTATGCTTGAAAATGTATGTCAGTGTCTGCAAAATGAAAAGTAATCTATCATCAATAATCGATCAATCATATATCATCATCTAATCAATGCAATCATTCTATCAGTTCTAACATTCATCGCTTGATCTTGTGTCATCGTTGGTCACCCAGAATAAGGACCAGGGCATCCTACTGGGACCATGGCACCCTAGGAGGACCAGGGCACCCTAGGACACCTAGGTGTCCACAGGGAGGGCTCGGGCCTGGACTACGTGATAACATCATCACTTCTAAGAACTATGAAAGCATGAAAAAGTCAAATGCAGTTAACGGATGGTGAACTCACCTCCTCGAGTGGTCGGTCGGTGAGTACGGATTGTCGTAGGATCTCCATCCACATAGGTCACTCAGGTCAATGTCGAGGCATGATGGCTTGTATGTGGGATCCTCTACAATGAATAGTGCCAAAAATTTAGAAAGTGACAAATGAAGGTGTCACTTGCATATTTATGTTTTATGCACTTTTTGACTTTATGTTTTTAAGTTAAAACCCTAATTTCTGCACTTTTTCGTCAATCTATCATATCTTGAATTAAGAAGCTCTAATTCTCGCACCATCAATGGCGTTGGAATCGTGAGTTCATCCTCTCGCTCTACAGTAGTTCCATAATATGCTTGGATGAGCAATCAAGCATTGTTGTGAACTTCCTTCATCAAAATTATCACAATTCGCTATGGAAAACATGATACCCTGTTTCACCTCACTAATAAGAAAGTCAAAACAGGGGGGTATATAGCTACCCGCGAATTTCATCACCTTCCTTAGTAAGCATTAGGTGATTTTGTGATCTAACATGTGGTTTTGTAGGGTGTGGTTCCTAACTGTGTACTACAGATACCGTTGGGGCTTCATTCGACAACTTATGGATATATCCTTTTTTAAATGATGTTTACTTTTAAGTAGTTTAGCTTGCATATGCACATAGTGTCATATGACCGCTAAAGTGGGGGATAAATGTAGTGTTGTAAATTATACACCCTTGCTAGGGTGGTATAATTTTATACTTAGGTTAGCACCTACCTTAGTGTGTCTTGCATCTTGCATTTCTAATTCCCCTTTAAGCATTTAATTAATTAATTTAATTAAATCTAGGGTCATGTTTCATCACTTTACATATTATAAAGTTGGGCCCTTTACCCTAATTGTGCCCCTTTCCATCTTATTCCTCCAATGAATCATTTAATCATAAACCCTAATTATATCTTATTTTGACTGTTTAGGCCCGATTTCGCATATCAAAACATCTTGAAATCAGTTGTAACTTTGGGATGCGCTCTAATATCATCATATCTAACGGCTTTGAAAATTTGGTGAAAAGTTGGTCGGACCGTGGCAGGAATGCACATGGTCCCCGTATTTTTCTCTGAAATTTCGGGAGAACAATCCTATGATATAATAATGCTTAACCCCAAAATATCAGCAGGAAATTCAAAACCTAGGTCAGCCTAAACATGAAATTAAGATCTAGGGTTTCATACTTAAGAGCTCTCTTTCTTCATTTGAAGGGGTCTTCTTCTAAGAATCTAAGAGAAAGTTTTTGGAGTATTAGAGCCTTCTTTGCAGTGAAAGAGTGAATTTTTGAAGTCTTCAACAACATTCAACATTCATCCTGTTGGCCATTTGGTGGAATTGATTATGTGTTGCATTGATGTTTTGTCATTGATGTCAACACTAGTTGTTTGGATGCTTTACCGGCACCCTTATGGTCCTGGTAGGTTAAGTGGTTTCTGGTTAACTTGGATCCGGTATGATCCGGCAGGCTCCGGTATAGTCTGGTGATGGAATTGGCTTGTTCATGATACTTATACTCATATTTGGTCAGTTGGTTTTGGTCTGGTGATTGGATGCTATCCTGCTTGCTTAGAAGATTGGTTTCTAGATCTGGCAAGGGTTTCACCGGCAAATATTTTTAAGGAGATCTTTGATGAATTCCATAAGTGGTGTTGGTGCAGCTTCTAATGGAGTTTCAGGATGTTGTTGGTGATCATGTTCGAGACTTGGAGGATGGAGATCATTGCTGAAGCATGTGGACCTACACTTGGTCCCGATTGATCTAGGTTATGGACCGACTTTAATGTAATGTGTGGATAGGACCTATTGATGTATTCATGGGATGTCTTATGCGTTGATATTACTTGTTTGGTCTAAGACCGACATGGTCTGTAATTATATAATTGGTTTATTATCTAGTGGTCGACCTGATTGTTTATGGTCGAGGGTTTGTATATATAGATGTAAGATCTCATTGTAGATTATCATGGTTAATGTAAGAGGTCATGGTTAAGAAATGTAATGTGTGAATAATGTAATATCATTCAGGTAGAGGAGTTGGTCGATCATTGGAGATCGAATTGGGTTTATGTAAGAGGATTTATTCCTCCAGTATTGAGCTTAACCAGAACTGTACTCAGGCATAGGAGATGCTATCTTTTGCAGTTCAACACTTCTTTGGATTGTAGTATGGATTTATATGTAGTTAGTGAGACTCCTTTTGTGATGAGTAGTGCGCTCTAGGTTGTTGGTTTTCCTGCAAGTGCAAGCCCCTTCATTGTAATTCACATACTTACTGCAGAAGTATTATCTGACTGGGGGTAGGATTCCCACCATGGTTTTTCCCTTTATCGGGTTTTCCATGAACAAATCTTGGTGTTATGTGGATGGCTTTTATTCTATGATTATTGTTTATGCTTAATTGATTAACTACTATTCTGGTATTATTGTTTTGGGTTCCGATATTAAAGTTTTAATTGTTGAATGTTCTTATAATCTGAGACAACTAATTCACCCCCTCCTCTCAGTTGTCTTCCAGTTATCTAAACAGTACAACAATTGGTATTAGAGCTTTGGTCCTCTTTGCAGAAATCTTAACCACTTCAAGAAGATCCTACGGTGACTAACAGTTCAAGTTCATCCAATTCTTCTGGAGCTATCTTTCAAAGGGATATTTTGAGGCTAGATGGAACAAATTACACAGTATGAAAGATTCAGATGGAGACTCATCTAAGATGTCTTGGCAAGGAGATTTGGGAGATCACACAGAATGGTGTCACACCCTATAATCCAGGATCTGGAAATCCTCCTCCAACTAACCTGGACAAGGAGCTTGAGAATGATTGTAGAGAAAGAGAAGCCCTCTTTTGTGCACTTTCTGATCAGCAAATAATGGGATTAATAGACAAATCATCTGGAAAGGCTATATGGGATAAGTTGGAGACTCTTAATGAAGGTGACCCTATAGTCAAGATTGCTAAACTTGATGGTTACTGGGTGAGATATGAAAACTTGAAGATGGAAGAAGATGAAAGGATTACTGCATTCATGGAAAGGGTAAATGAGATTGTTATGGGAATTCAATGTTGTGGTGGAACTCTGAGCGAAGATGAAATTGTTTCTAAAGTGTTGAGAGCCCTACCACCAGCTTAAAAAATGAAGCTGTTGCTATTAATGAGCTGAGAACAATGGCTAATACATTTTTCAACAGAGATACTTTGGTTCGGAAACTATCTTCTTTTGAGCTTGAGGAATTTGGACCTTCTGGAGCTGTGAAGACTGAACCTACTTTTCATGCATCTAATCTATGACCAGTAAGCAAGACTGGAAAGCTTTATATGGAAAAGAATTGAAAGATATGAAGAGAGAAGATGATGAGTTTGAGCAACTTGAAGCACTATTTTCTAGAAGAGTACCTAAAGGACCGGTAGGAAGTAAGTATGAAGAAAAAGCACCTTTTAAATGTTTTGCATGTAATAAGATTGGTCATTTTGCATCTAGATGTCCTGAAAGAAATTCAAGATTTGAAGAAAGAGTTAAAAGATCATTTAATCCTAACCCTGGATATTAGAAAAAATATAAGTACAAGAAAAACAAAGACAAATCATGCTACATAGCGGATGAGGAAGGCATTACTGATTCAGATGATGAACCGACAGAAGAATCTACTAGTGGATCTGACAATGAGAAGGAATGGGTGTTCCTGGCTATCACAGAAGATGATCTGGCAGTGGAAGAGAATGTACTTGAGGAGAAGGCACTTGATGCTAAAATTGAAGACAAGGATGAATGGGTAATTGATAGTGGTTGTTCACATCATATAACTGGAGATAAAGGGAAGTTTTTGTCTTTGCAAGAATTTGATGTTGGACTAGTTAGATTTGGAGATGACAAGGCATGTATGATCAAAGGAAAGGGAACTATATCATTGGATGGTAAGAACAATACTGACAATGTTTATTTTGTTGAAGGTTTGAAGCATAATCTTTTGAGTGTGGGACAATCAGTAGATAACGGATTTCAACTATAGTTCAAGGATGGAAAATGCAAACACATAAACAGATCTAGCTTGGAGATTGCAACCGGTACACAGACAAAAAGTAGTATATTTCATTTGAACTCCGGTGAGAAGACATGTTTGATTACACAGATTGATGAGAGTTGGCTATGGCATAAAAGGTTGTGTCATGTGAACTTTGATTGCATTGTCAATATCAGTTCAACTAAGGCAGTTGGGGATATACCTAAGATTTTGAAACCCTATAATCCGGTATGTAAACAATGTCAAATGGGTAAACAGGTCAGAACCTCTTTTAGGAGTAAACAAGATCAATCAAATGATGTTCTCGATCTTATTCATACTGATTTATGTGGCCCTGCTAGAGTTAAAAGTTTTCATGGTAATAGATATTTCATGCTAATCATTGATGATTATTCTAGAATGATGTGGGTTACTTTTTTGAGAGAAAAATTTGAAGCATTTGAAAATTTAAAATCTTTAAGGCTAAAGTGGAAATTGAGACAGTAATGAAGATTAAATGTTTGAGATCAGATCATGGTGGAGAATTCACATCCGGTAAGTTTAATAACTTTTGTGACAAGCATGGTATAAGAAGACAATTTTCTGCTCCTCGGACACCTCAACAAAATGGATTTGTGGAAATGAAGAATAGAACTATCTTAGATGTTGCTAGAACAATGATGATGGAAGCTAATCTACCTCATATCTACTGGAGAGAAGCAGTGAGTACAACGGTTTATACATTCAACAGAGTACATATCAAAGGAGAAACCGGTAAGACACCTTATGAATTATGGTTTGACAATACACCTACAGTTAGGTATTTCAGAATTTTTGGTAGTAAATGTTATATCAGGAGAGATGATATTATTGGGAAATTTGATCCTAGATGTGATGAAGACATATTTCTTGGTTATTATAATGAAAGCAAAGCATATAGATGTTATAACAAGAGATTGTAGAGAATTATGGAGAGTGCTAATGTCAAAGTAGATGAGATGAACAGAAGTCAAATCAAAGTTTATGAGAAGGAACCGGCAGTGGAAATGATTATATCTGAACCGGTAGCACCTTTATTGGAACAGAGAATTGAACCAATTACTCTGGCAACATCGGAGAACTTTACAGTAACTGAAGAATAGGGAAGAGGAACATAATGTTAGAAGACTCCTAGGTATGTGAGATTGAATCATTCTGAAGATCAAATCATTGGGGATAAGAGCAATGGAGTGATGATAAGAAGAAGATTGGAAACTTATGAGGTATGTTTAATTTCACAAGTTGAACTGGTATCAGTAATTGAAGCATGTAAAGATGAACATTGGTTAAAAGCTATGGAAGAAGAATTAGATCAGATTGAGAAAAATAACACATGGACTTTGGTTCCCCGGCCTAAAAATAAAAATGTTATTGGAACTAAATGGGTTTTAAGGAATAAATTGAATGAGGATGGTCAAGTTATAAGGAATAAGGCTAGATTGGTTTATAAAGGATATTCTCAGAAGGAAGGAATTGATTATGGAGAGACTTTTGCACCTGTAGCTAGGATTGAAGCTATGAGATTATTTCTTGTCTATGCTACTTATAAAAACTATAAGGTTTATCAGATGGATGTTAAATGTGCATTTTTGAATGGGGATCTTGATGAGGAAGTTTATATTGAGAAACCTGATGGTTTTTCACTATCAGATGATACAGATATAGTTTACAGGTTAAGGAAAGCTTTATATGGATTGAAACAAGCACCTAGAGCTTGGTATGCAAGGTTGGATAGATATCTTTTGATGCTTGGTTTTACTAAGGGCAGTGTTGACAGTAATTTATATTATAAAATCATTGATGATGATATATTGATTGTTGAAGTATTTATTGATGACATTATTTTTGGAGATGAAGATAAGTTATGCATAGAATTTTCTAAGAATATGGAGAAAGAATTTGAGATGTCTATGATTGGTGAGATGGAATTTTTCTTAGGTTTGCAGATTACTCGGACTGACAAATTTATTTTCATTTGTCAAACTAAATATGCTAAGGAATTGTTGAAGAAATTTGGTATGGGAGATTCTAAATCGGGAAGTACTCCTATGGTTACAAGTGAGAATTTGACAAGAAAAGATGTTTCTGCGCCAGTAAATCCTAGAAGATACAAATCTATGATTGGAGGTCTGCTTTATTTGACTTAGGCTAGGCCTGACATTATGAATGTTGTTTGTATTGTTTCAAGATTTCAAAGTGATCCTAGAGAAAATCATGAGATGGTGGTGAAAAGGATTTTTCGATACTTGCAAGGTACATCAGAATATGGCTTATGGTACCCTAAGGATGGTAACTTTACTTTATGTGCATATACAGATGTTGATTGGGCTGGAGATGTTGATGACTGGAAAAGAATTTCTAGTGGAGCTTTCTTTCTTGGAAAGAAGTTGGTTTCATGGATCAGCAAGAAACAATAATGTACTTCTTTATCTACTGTTGAAGCTGAGTATGTTGTTGCTGCTACTAACTGTACACAATTTTTATGGATGAAACAAATGTTGAAGGATATAAAGGTGGATTGTGATGCATCGGTAGTTATTCACTGTGATAACTCTGTTGCTATTGATATATCAAAGAATCTGATATTTCATTCTAAAACAAAACACATATCTATCAAGTATAACTTTTTGAAGGAGAAGGTGGAAGCAAGTGAAGTTAGACTAGTTTATGTGAACACTAAAGAGAAGATTGCAGATATTTTAACTAAACCTTTATTCAAGGAATCATTTGAGTACCTGAGAGACAGATTGGGAGTTTTTGTCCCTTCAGTAGAGACTTGATTGATGTGGTTTGGCAGCAGTTTGGCATGCATTATCTGAGATACTATTCATTCTGGCACTGGTATGGGATGCTACTGCTCAGGGGGAGTAGCCAGCTTTGGAATTCAGAGGCTTATGTTTTTTGCTTTGATATTTCTGTCAGATTTCTGGCATTGATGTCAAAGAGGGAGAGATATTAATGTGAAAATTTTAAAGAAAGAAAAAGAAAATGTCAAAGGGGGAGAGATATGAAAAGTAAAAGATAGAGTTATTCAGAGCTATATGTGAGTGATTGTTGGTTGTCTTCCACGGGGGGAGACTTGTTTGGCATTTCTTGGTACTTAGATGTTTTTCACATCTAGTGTTGCCATCAATGTCAAAGGGGGAGATTGTTGGCTAGTTGGTGGAATTTATTATGTGTTGCATTGATGTTTTGTCATTGATGTCAACACTAGCTATTTGGATGCTTTATCGACACCCTTCTAGTCCCAATAGGTTAAGTAATTTCTAGTTAACTTGGATCCAGTATGATCCAGCAGGCTTTGGTATAGTCTGGTGATGGAATTGGCTTGTTCATGATACTTAAACTCATATTTGGTCAGTTGGTTTTGGTCTGGTGATTGGATGCTATCCTACTTGCTTAGAAGATTGGTTTTTGGTTCCAGCGAGGGTTTCATCAGCAGAGCTTTTTATGGAGATCTTTGATGAATTGCATAAGTGGTGTTTGTGCAGCTTCTGATGGAGTTTCAAGGTGTTGTTGGTGATCATGTTCGAGACTTGGTGGATGGAGATCATTGCTAAAGAGTGTGGACCTATACTTAGTCCCGATTGATCTAGGTTATGGACCGTCTTTAATGTAATGTGTGGATAGGACCTATTGATGTATTTTCAAGATGTCTTATGTGTTGATATTACTTGTTTGGTCTAGGGTCGACATGATTTGTAATTATGTAATCAGTTTATTATCTAGTGGCTGGCCTGATTGTTTATGGTTGAGGGTTTGTATATAGATGTAAGATCTCATTGTAGATCATCATGGTTAATGTAAGAGGTCATGGTCAAGGAATGTAATGTGCGGATAATGTAATATCATTTAGGCAGAGGAGTTAGTCAATCATTGGAGATTGAATTGGGTTTATGTAAGAGGATTTAGTCCTCTGGTATTGAGCTTAACCGGAACTATACTTAGGCATACGAGATGTTATCTTTTGCAGTTCAACACTTCTCTGAATTGTAGTCTAGATTTATATGTAGTCAGTGAGACTCCTTTTGTAATAAGCAGTGAGCTTTAGGTTGTTGGCCTTCCTGCAAGTGCAGGCCCCTTCATTGTAATTTGCATACTTACTACAGAAATATTATCTAACTATGGGTAGGCTTCCCACTGTGGTTTTTCCCTTTACCAGGTTTTCCATGTACGAATCTTGGTGTTATGTGGACAGCTTTTATTCTATGATTATTGTTTATGCTTAATTGATTAACTGATATTCTGGTATTATTGTTTTGGGTTTCGGTATTAAAATTTTAATTGTTGAATGTTCCTATAATCTGAGACAACTGATTCACCCCCCCCCCCTCTCAGTTGTCTTCCAATTATCTTAATTGTCTAATACATCCATCAAACATTCATCAAGCATCATTTTATCAATTGGGAGCTTTTGAAGATATAGAAGAACAATAGGAGATCACCGATTGACGATTGGCTTGTACCTCTCCCTTGGGGTTGGGTATGGTTTCATGTTGTTTTCATATCTTTGCATAAGCTTCATTTTGATTTATATTCATATTTTATATCACTTTGCATTTTAGATTTAGAGCATTTACTTTGTCAATTATAAGCAATTAGGGTTTACTCTTTAGGGTTGCTCTAGGTTGTTTACTTTCATTCTTAGGATCTTGCACACACACAAGGTTCTTGTACACACATTATCAGTACATTATCAAATATTCATGGAGGTGGAAATAACTAACATGAGGGTTTGACTAAGGCAAAATCCTATATAGCCACCCCAAACCCTTCTTTTCAGCTTCAGGTACAAGTTTGAATCTGATCGTCGCTAGAGGATTCAGGACCGGAAGAGAACACAGAGACAGTTATGGGTTGTAGATCTTGGCAGAAACCCCAAGGACATGGGTGTGGTGCCATAGTCCTACCCTCTATCAGCGAGACTTGGCAGAGCAGCACTTTTTAGACTCTAGAATCCGTCCTGTCAATTGCAACTCCAAAATTGCAGAATCAGGATAGTGATGTGGCACCTTGGTCCCGAATATTTCTTCTCAGATGTTAGACACATGAGAACCTCTTATTTTTCCTTTTGATCTGTACTTTTCAGTAGTGTATCAATTATTCTTTGATCTGCATTCTCATATTAGGGTTTGCTTTCTTACTTGCTTTCTAGGTTAGTTTGCATGTTGCATCACTCTTCTCTCTCATTTACAACAAAGGAATAGAAAACATAAGAGGTAATCCATGGCTCTCTCTTTCTCATAAGAAGTAGCTGACATGTGTTACCTCCCTAGGCTCTTTCGTATTCCATGAGTGTATATGAGAGTGGGATTAGGGTTTCCATACTTAGTCTCACTTTTTCCCCTACACACCATCTTCTTACACAAAATGATCCTCATGAGGGGAGTATTCTTTAGGAGGGAGATGAAAATATTTCTCCAAAGATTCATGCTTAGGAAGGAGATCTTTGAAATATGTGCTCATAATGTTGCACTAACATGCCCCCAATGGTAAGACCAAATTTAGGAGAAGATAAATCAATTTCCATAAATACCTTTTTGCTTAGAGAGGCATAATGTAAAGAAGGTAAAGTAACACTAAGAAAGGTGTTTATGATATCATCCTCTTCCACTAAGAGGGAAGGGTACATTTTAGGAGAATTGTCAAGATCACTCTTCAAATCTTCGTCCTTAGAGCATGGGAGAGTTTTGAAGGGGTTGGTAACAAATCTTTTAGGCACTAAAATGTTGTCATAGATAGGAGGAGGTTCTTTAAGAGATGGAAAAATTGAAACAAGGGAAGCCAACCCATTATCACATTTATGGAATGAATGCATCATGACAATAATTTTTCTTTTTCAAATGATAACACATGGAAAATAGAAGGAAATGTTCAATTTTAACCAATGCAAGCACTCAAAATGTTGATTTAGAAAATGAAATTTATGAGTGAAATGTGTTATAAAATTAAATCTAAAATTAATGATCCAAATTAAGCTATACACAAGTTCAATTTTGAATTGAAAAATTAGGGTTTTAACAAAATTGGCCTTTAAATTTTTTTAAAATTTGTAAGAAATTGAAACTTGTAAATGTAAAATTGAATTTGAAATAGACAAAACACTTAGATCTGAGAACATAAATTAGAATTGAATAAGGTTGGATTCGCATTGAGTTCACCAAAATGTGGAGGCAGGAAAAAGTGAGATCGGGTGATTAGGACCTAATCCTACTTTTGCCAACACATTGGGAATACAAAAGAGCCTAGGGAGATAGATCACTTTGGATACTTCTTGTGATAAAGAGATAGCCAAGGACTATCTCTTAGGTTTTCTATTCCTCTTGTTGCAAATGATGAGAAATACTAGGGTTTGAATGATCAACTAGACTAGGTGTTGGTGTAAATAATTATTCATCATGGATATTATTACACTTTACTTAAGTTTACTTAGGAAATGCATTTCATAGTAGTTTGGGTATGAGACACTTGGGTGTTTGTGCCACATTGGGATAGTGTGTGTAGGAGAATTTCCACCTTTTATGGTGTTGATCTTGTTGTTACACTCCACATTCAGTGGGTGATCCACCTCATGTGGACTATTATATTATTTCTCCTACCTACCCACACCTATTTCCTACCTACCCTTGTTTCTTATTGAGCCACATGTCATGTTTGTGTGCTCACATATCCCTAGCCTTACCTATATAAGAAGACTCATCTACATTGTATGAAATGGAACAATTGATCATTTATCTATTGATGAGAATACAGTTTATTCTTATCCTATATTTTGTCTCTTTATTGTACTTTTCATTGAGCTCATGATCTTGGCAAAATCTCACACTAGGAGATAAAGAATGAAGCAAGAATGAACTTCAAATTGAACAAACTTGCAGATCTAAAACTAAGATATTGAAAGCATGAATGGGGGAGGATTTTGGATGTGTACCTGATGCTTCAAACTGAGCCAAACTGACCACGACCAGGGTGCCACGCCACTGTCCCTGAGAATCTGACAAAAAGTTGTAACTAAAAGTCTGCAAATATGATGACCTGAGGTTGCAACCTATCAAATTTCACTACAAAATGGAGGGACTAGGGTGCCACGCCCCTATCCTAGGAAGATTAGGGCAGATCTGATGATTCTGGGTGGTTCTAGTTCCTTTTCTTGATCCAAAACTACTTCTGAGTACCTGTTCTTGCACCTGCAACAATCCCCAAATGAGAGATATTGTCACTAGATCTCCTATTACTCTTCAATGTCTTCAAGGCTCCTAATTGATGATAAATGCTTGAAAAATTCTTGATGAATGTTGTTGAATTTTTTTGAAGACTTCACATAGGCTTCTCTTTCACTACATAGAAGGCTCCTTGTGCTCCAAAAACCTGCTCTTGGATTCTTGAATCTAATCCCTTCAAATGAAGAAAGAGAACTCTTATGTATGAAACCCTAGATCTTAATTTCAACTTAATTTTATCTTTAGGCTAACCTAGGAATTGAATTTATCGCCAATCTTTTGTGGTTAAGTATTATAATATCATAGAATTATGCTCCCGAAATTTTGAGGAAAAAGTCGAGGACCATGTGTACTCCCACTACGGTTCAACCAACTTTTCACCAAATTTTTAGGGTCGTTAGATATGATGATATTATAGTGAATCCCAAAGTTACAGCTGATTACGAGGTGTTTTGATATGTGAAATTGGGTCTTAAAGGTCAAAATAGGACATAATTAGGGTTTATGATTAAATAATTTATTGAAGGATTAAAATGAAAAGGGGCACACTTAGGGTAAAGGGCCCAACTTTATGACATGTAAAGTGATGAAACGAGACTTTAGATTTAATTAAATTAATTAATTAAATGTTTAAAGGGAAATTAGAAATGCAAGATGCAAGACACACTAAGGCGGGTGTTAACCTAAGTTTGAAATTGTACCAACCTAGCAAGGGTGTACTGTTGTGCCCAAACTTTTGGGTAGAAACGAGACAACAAAAAAAAAATTTGAACACATAAACTCATAACATACCCTACTTCATAATGAATTCAATAGAGTTTTGGCTTGACTAGGATGTAAATAAAATTGTTTTCTAAGGTTGGATTAATTAACTAAATCAGGTAAGTGACATTAATTAATGGAGATTAACTATTCTCAAGAGGGTTGTCACATTTTAATTAGTTAGATTAATTTTCTTAAAATAAGCTGTCGTTAAATAAAGTTGCGGAATATTTAAATACCTAAATCGCCTTGAAATCATTTCCAACCAAACAATGATAATGCAATCTTAAATTTTAAATTAGTTGATTGAATGCACGCCAATTTCATTATTTAAATCTAACCGTTAAAGGCTCAAATTTCACAATGTCATTAGTCAAATAAATCCAATTTTATGCTATAGTAAATTTTAATATTTCCCTAACCCTTTTATTTTGATGATATAATTCATCTGGCCAATGTTGGTCTCAAGTGCTTATAATTTATAAAAATAATTATCAATTTCCCTTTATAAATTTTTTCCCGATTTAAAATATAACTTAACGTCCACAATTAATCGAAGATATCAAATAATTATATAGTTTCCCTAATTAATTAAATTAAATCGATTAAGTGAATAATGTATCCCACTAAAGGCCTCTCTCACTCCTTCCAACCTCTTGGATAGAGTGAGGGATGGAAGCTTAGTGAGCGAATTACCCACTGTCCATCCTTGGAGATTTTTGGAGAAATTTTTGGAGGAAAACCAGTTTTTGGGGATAGAAAATTTGGCTAAGTGTTGCAGAAAAGATTGAGGATTGGGCTGCTCTTCATCAAGCTTTCCCCCTAGATTTCCCTTGGCAGTTCAAGGTTGGTGTTATCTTTTCCTTCTTATGTAAATGTGAATATGTTCTAGAATGCTTGAATGGAAAATGTTGTATTTTTATTTGTCTTGTACTTGTGAAAACTTATGTGATTTCTTGCTTATTTATGTTTTATGCATTGTTGTGCTTTGGGGAGTGTCCAAGACCATCTTTTCCTTGGGAGGGCAGATTGGTCTTGGGGGGGGTGGAAGGAGTTTGACAGCCATAGGGTGAGAAGCTCTCATTATGAGAGTGATCTCAAGGGTCTGTCCATGTGACCCTTGCTGCATTTTTTTTGTGTTATTTCACTTGGGGGTCATAAGGGGAGCAAATATGGCATGTTTTCCATTTTGGGGGTCATAAGGATGTAGGGGTTAAGAACGAGTGGAATATGATTTCTTGGATGCCATGAGTTGGCTGTGAGTTTCTATGTAGCAGATCTCCCCTAGGGTGCTTGGTCCACTTCCACCCTAGTAAGACATCACATGTACAATATACGACACTACAATCAAAGAAAGAATTAAGTGCGAATAAAGTAATATCATTCAGGTGAAGGTTGGAAAGGTTTTGTATTGCAGAGAAGACATCAATGCTTAATCAGAACTGTATCAGGCATTAGTAGATGCTACTTTCACAGTTCAATGTTTTCCAGATTGTTGTCCAATGATTTTGTAAGTCAGTGAGACTTCCCTTTGTGATGAGTAGTGCGCTCTAGGTTGTTGGCCTTTCTGCATGTGCAGTGTGCAGACCCCATTGTAATTATTCATAATACTACTACAGAGTATTCATCTGATTGTGGGTAGGGTTTCCCACCGTGGTTTTTCCCTTTTCGGGTTTTCCACATCAAAATATTAGTGTTATGTGTGTTGTGCTTTCATGTTATATTCTTCATTGGGTTGTGCTCCGGTTTAAGATTTATAATTGAATTAATTGTTGTTATTGTTAGTAAACTGATTCACCCCCCCCCCCCCCTCTCAGTTTACTATCAGTATCAGTGCATTCCAACAATGCAGGCACTGAGTGAAGCCTCAAGACTTAAAATAGTAGTACCTTCATTTATAGCTATTTGAAACACAAGTGAGATACCTAAATGATACCTCCATCTTACAATGGGTTTCCATCTAGTGTCTCCAAGCTCAAGGGTCTCCATCCTCAAATCTGATAAAATTCAAAGCTCCCAAATTCTCTAAAAGAGAAATAATAAACCAAGCATAGGAAATGAACTCCAGTGAGTTGTTTTCGTAACTTTCTCAAGAGGCTCCACTCTCTTTACCAATCCATGTGGGATAAAAATTTTCTTTTTAAATAAGCCTCACATAAGGACAAAAAAGGGCCCCCTTTTTAAAACAACATTGTGCAACTAGGCCAAGGGGTACAAGTCGATTAAGTCTTAATTTGACAATATAATAGTCAAGTAACTAAAAATCAAAATTTATTTCTTTTAGCACAATTAAACTTCACCCAACGTCCAATAATAACATACATCATTGCTAGGGAAATAGAGGTCGGCACAGCTATTAAGAATCGACACTTACTAAAAATAGCAAGTGCTAAAATAGTAAGTGTGTCCAAACACCAAACTGGCCTAATTTGGGATACACCAAAACTTACTATGAATAATAAGTGCTAAAAATGGCCACTGCTGAAAATAAAAAATCTCGGACAAGTTGTCTGAAATCACTCCAGAAAGTGTTTTTCAACCCCATTAATCCATCTGAACTCACTGGTGCATCAAAAATACCCCAAAAGCCTATACCAATTTCACTACAAGAGAATTGTGAAAATGGGGACATTACAGGCCGCTTTTCCCAAGGATTGTTTGTCCTCAAGCAATGCCAATGCAATCCACAAACAACTAACTTCTCCATACGATCCCAGGGTCCCAAGTCAACCTAGGAAAACTGCAACACCATCTACCATAGATATTTTCCTGCAAGGTGCCCAACTCAGAGATGACATGCCATCTCCAACAAGAAGAGCAATCAAGCACAACATAAACTCAGTCATCTCCTCAAGAAACTACTCTTTGAAAGGGCCAAACTAAAAAACCATAGGAGTGAATTCTAAGATGTCAACTTAAGTTGTCACATTCTTATCAACTGTTGAGCTACTAACCAAAGTGATCTTAAGGTTCCAAATCAAACTTGGAAAGGAATCACCACACTGACATTGTGCTACTATGATCATAATTAATAAACCATCATACTCAACTACACTCTCTTGTTCTGGATGCGAAACCAATCGACGATTATTGTTTTACCATTTTGTTGTACCACTTTGATACAACCAATATAATATAACATCTTGTGAAGCAACTGACTTCTCCATGGAATCCAAAACATAAAAATATGGGTAAGTGCACCAAGATGGTGTGCAAAAAGGGGTTTATAAGTCAACACTTTTTTTTTGAAATCAAGTAAACCTGATCTTGGAGGACAAAGTTGAGAGTCATCCACTCAAGATATGGAGATACTCAAAGAACAAATATTGTAGTACTTTGAATCTAGTTTCGAAACTACTATTTTTTTTCAAAATTGGATAAGATTAAGGGAGTCAAATATTTCGCGCACAAAAAACAGTTCCTGATTTTTTCTGAAAAACATAACATAGTTCCTGACGTGCGCATCAAAAAAGTCATAGTTAGATTTGGTATTCTAACAAATCCTTTGGTATAAAGATAGTTAAGAGTGAGCACTACAAGTTGTGTATTTTTTTGCAATCTTTTGTTGAATATTTTTTTTTATGATTTTTCTAATCAAGCACATCTTGAAAATCAGGTACCTGTTCGTGCAAGAAGCATAACTTGCACCAAAAAAATCAAAAAATGCAATTTTTTTTTTTTTAAATTGTAAATAATCAAGTGCACTACAATAATATATAAAGTTTTTAAAATTTGGAAAATTAGATCAAAATTTACTAAAATAATGGTACACATATGTCTCTAAGAACTATGGAGACACTGGTAAAAGAAATTAAAGAATAATATGTTTTTGATTAAGGAAAAAGAAGGTTTTGAAGGGGCCCCAAAATCCTTTACAATCAGAACTTAAACAACTAAAACAGCAAAAGCGACGAGAAATAGAAAAGAACAAAACCACAAAATACCATCGGAAAACCATAGAAAACCCAAAAAAGCCCCATTAAGCCAGCAGGCCTTCCAGAATTCAAATTTTTTCTAGGGCTTTTGCCAGGGTGTTGCTAATTTCGTGCAGCTCTTTGATGTTGTCTTTGAGGTTAGGGGGATCCTTTGTGGAAGCAGCCACAACCTTCTTGACATTGGCCCTGGTTCTCTTCGCAGTACCGCCCACCGGAGTAGCATGACTGCTTCCAGTCTGGATGGTCTCATCATCCAGGTCAAGATCCACGACCGGATTCAGAGTGCAAGAATGATCAAAGACCTTGGCGATGTTCTCCAGGTTTTTAGTGACGGAAGAGAGGATACTTGGGATAATGCCCATCATATTTTTCATCGCTTCTTTTCCCTCTTCCAGCGATTTTACCTTATTCTCCATTTCCTGCTTCCATTTAATCTGCTCTCTGTTTTCATCCTCCCTCTTCTCATCCGAGTTTATTCCCTTTTTTTCCAGGTTTTTCAGGATCTCATAGGTCCATCTATCATAATCCATTCTCACCTCAGAGAGTTTCTTGAGGTTATCCAGGATAAGCCCTTTACCAGCACATTCCTTATCCTCACTATCCCTGTCCTTAGTCAGGTCCTTCTCAGAATCTTTGTTCGTTTCCTTCTTGAAATTCACTTCAGTTTCCTCGTTATCCTTGAGATCCACTTCTTCCATCAAGTGGTTGTTGTCCTTACTAGGGCATTCATTGAGGATAGGGCTTTCATGACAAGGCTCATTATCCCCACTTTCTTCGTCATTACCCAGCTACTCATCTTTCTACCTATCTTCATCATTGGAGTCGTCCGTCTCCATTCCGCTACTTTCCTTAACTATTTCCTCTGTTTCCAACCCAGGAACACTTTTCCTTTTTTTGCTGGAGGACGCCTTCTCCTTACTGTTTTCTCCCTCTTCCATCTTTCTCTTGCCCGGAGAGGCGGAAATCCTCTTATTTTCTAGCAGGGCGAGGGTTTTGCAGTGCTCATAGATGAGCAGCAAAAGCCCGCAATGGAGAATCGGGCTGGAAAGGTTATTCCTGTGTTTATTGAGGGACCTGGAGAGGGACCCAAAAAGGTAGTAGGGCAAGGATACCTTTTTGTCGTGTCTGAAATGATTTAACAGCACGAAGTGGTAGGTGTGGGCCCTGCAGAAATGGCTTTCAACCATGATGTATTCCATAATTGCATTCAGAACCCAGCCCCACAGCTTCTTATTGTTTGCAGCTTCGTAGTAGCCCCCAGTGGCTTTGTCGATTTTAACCCTCTCTTTCTCTTTTCGCGGGAACAGATTGACCGCGTTGTTGGAGACTTTAAGGTCTCGAAAGAAATTAAGCCCTAAGTGGGGCATGCCGGTCATAGTGGATATGAGCCTAGTGTCTAACTTAAACTTAACTCCATAAATTTTAAAAGAGTCATTAGACCAATTTTCAGAAATCTTAGAAACAACTAGGTTAACCCTACCTTTGGCATAGTCCACGAGCTTCTCCATGAAGCTGGTGAGAGAGCCCTTCTCCAATTTCGCCCAGAATTTTGGCATCACTTTCCAAGTCGACGCATTGTCTGGTTCTTCCCGCCTTAGGTCTCCTCCCATCTTCGAATACGGGCTATCTGCTATGTTTCTCTGCAAATTAAAACCTTCTTTCCTTATGTTGCTCAAGTTTTTGAACTGAGTAACCCACAAAGTGTGCGTCAAATTATTAAAGGTTGTTGAAGATCTGTCGCAATGCCAAGTAATGATGGCCTTTCCAGCAAGGCATAAATCATGTTTTTTACTTGTCATGATTAAATTGTCCTTCTCTCCCCATATAACAGTCCTTTCTAAGGAACTCTTTAATGTTTAAATTGAGATCCTCCTTGTGCCAAATCATTTGGAAATCAGAGTTAACCCCAGAATTCGCTAAACAATCCACAACACTGTTTTGTTCTCTGAAAGCATGTTGAATAATAATTTCTTTGAAACTTGCAATGATATCCCTAGCTTTCATGATGATATTTTTAATAGACCAAGAAGGCTCTGTTTCCCCCTTTAAACACTTAATGATATTAAGTGAATCTCCCTCAAGCCACAATTTATCATAATTTAGATTTTTAGCTATAATTAAGGTGTTCAGGGCGGCAGAGGCTTCGGCAAAATGGCTAGTTTGATTCCCCAGAGGTCCAGCCACCGCCTTAAGACAACTTCCAGCAAAATTCCTAACAATGCCCCCATATCCAGCTTTACCCAGATTCCCTTTAGAAGCCCCATCAAAGTTAGCCTTAATCCATACCTGGGGAGGAAAGCACCAGACCAGACCTTCTCTTCCAATCTCCTTGCTAGAAGTAGTGGTAGAAAGGTTCCACTTGTCTTTAAAATCATCTTTAGCAAAAAGTCCCTGATTAGTGCAATAGAGGCATTCAAAAATACTCCTAAAGATTTTATCTGCAACCACTTCAGGAATAGCTCTTTTATCCCTAAAAATCCTGTTGTTGCGCTCTTTCCAGATATTCCAGATAACAATCGGCAGAGTAAGTTTCCAAGTCTCCACAATTTTAGGATTAGAATTAGGGCAATAACATTGCTACCAAGAGTCCCCAAGGGAGTTCGGGAAAACCCAGCTCAGATTCCACCTGGTTAGGATGATTTTCTAGATATCCTGGCTATAAGTACATTGATTGAGAATGTGGCAAGCCGTCTCTTCTTCCATGCAGCAAAGAAAGAACCTATTAGGAAAAATAATACCTCTTTTATGAAGATTGTCCAGGGTCAATACCTTATTTTGGATGAAAATCCAGAAGAAGATATTGACCTTTGGAACTAACTTCTTATTCCAAACTTTAGTCCAGATGGAAATTTCTTCCACCGATCATTGTGAATAGCCATAGCAGAGAAAACAGAATAAATCTCATCCAGGGTTTCCCTCCATATCAATCTATCATCTTTGTTGTCTCTAGGGATTTTAGCAGAGAGAGCAATCTGAAGGAACTTGAGCCCCGGACACTGCTGGCTAAAATCAATCTAGTTCCCATTTATATAGTAATCTCTGACCTTTTCACCATACCTGCTTTTGAACCAATCTTTCCAATCTTTAAGGATTGGAATTTCCTCCAGAGCTTTATCCAGGATCCATCTATCTTCCCAAAATCTTATTCTCCTCCCATCCCCAAGGTTCCAAGTTCTACCAGCAGCAGCCCGGCTTTTAGCAGATTGCACAACATTCCATATAGCAGATCCTTCAACAGTGAATGAGTTATCAAAGAATTATTCCTCAGAAGGTTGCATATAGAGATATTTGGTTTTCCAGATAGAGTTACATTCTCTTTCATCCCCTTTGAATCTCTATATTTGTTTGGCTAATAAATTTTTGTTCATAGAACCAATGTTCCTTAAACCTAGCCCACCTGAGGCCTTAGGGGAACAGATTTTATTCCAGGCAATAAGGGGAATTATGTTTTTGACTTCCACTCCCGACCAAAGGAATTTGTTTTTGGATTCTTTCAATGGCTTCTGCAAACTTTGTGGGGATTTTGAACAAGCTGAGAGCATACACAGGAAGGTTTTGGAGAGTGGCTTTGAGCATAGTGATTTTGCTCACTTGACTAAGGATAGCCCCTTTCCAACCAACAAGTTTTAGGTTAAGTCTGTCTATTAGCTTGTTCCAGAAGGAGTCCTCGGGCTTAAGACACAGAGGAAGCCCCAAATAAGTAGAGGGAAACTCAGAGATATTGCAACCAAGAATCCTTCCAATCCTTAGTTGCCTTTGGACCGAGGTATTGATGAAAAACATAGAACTTTTATCCCAATTGACTTTTTGGTCAGAGACAAATTCATAAGTATTCATAATATTCTTCATATTATTAGCTTCCATGATGGTGGCTTCCCCCATAGTAATAGAGTCGTCAACGAATTGTTCATGAGAACAGACAACATTCGAAGAAGGTTTAAGACCCTTAAGATTGTCGTCTTCCATATTTTTGAGAATGAATCTGCCCAGGCATTCAGCAAGTATGGTGAACGGGATAGGGGATATGGGGTCCCCCTGTCTAAGACCTCTAGATCTTTTGAAGAAACTGGACGGGGAACCATTGACAATAACAGCAGAGGAGGAAGTTTCCATAAGTTGAGAGCAGAGTTGAATAACTTTGTAACCAAAACCAAACTCTTTCATGATCCTAAGGAGAAACTGC
Source organism: Cryptomeria japonica (assembly GCF_030272615.1). Lineage (NCBI taxonomy): Eukaryota > Viridiplantae > Streptophyta > Pinopsida > Cupressales > Cupressaceae > Cryptomeria > Cryptomeria japonica. Next base: position 338,033,027 of record NC_081405.1, on the reverse strand, counting down.
CAATTCACTCTATCAAAGGCTTTAGCCATGTCTAACTTTAGGAAGAATCCCTAGTTATTCGCCACTTTCAAGGAGTGGATGTTTTCATGAACGGAGATAATGGAATCCAAAATCTGTCTTCCAGGGACAAAGCCATTTTGCTAGACAGAGATAATCCTAGGGAGAATTTCCAACAACCTAGAAGTCAGAACCTTGGATAAAATCTTGTAAACAGAGTTACATGGGCTAATAGGTCTATACTTATTGAGAGAATCAACTCCAGGGATCTTTGGGATACGGACTATGAAGGTGGCATTCAGTTCCTTAAGAAGTCTTTTGGAGCCATAGAATTCTTTAACACCATTGCATATGTCAACCTCCACTATGTGCCAAAAATTTTGGAAGAAAAACATAGGGAAGTCGTCCGGTCCAGGGGACTTATCACTCTGAAAGGAGAACACTGCCTTTTTTATTTCCAAATTAGAGGGAATACGGGATAAGAGGTGGTTATCAGCTTCCGTCAGGATAGAAGGAATATCTTGTAAAAGGGTGTTTTGATTGCTAAAATCTAGGTTATCCACTTCACCCAGCAGGGTACTGAAATGCTCGAGAGCTTCCTTTCTAATGTTGCAATCCTTTGTTAGGATACCTTTATTGCAGGATAATTTGGATATTCTGTTGGCTGCCCTATGCTTAAGAGCAGTTAAGTGAAAGAAGTGGGTGTTTTTGTCGCCTTCCTTCAAGAACAAGGCTCTAGATCTTTGTCTCCAGAAAGTCTCTTCATTAGAGATGATGGTGTGGTATTTAGATAAAAGATTATTTTCAGCCATCCTAAGATCTTCGGTCAGCCCAACCTCTTGGATTCTATCCTGAACATCCTTTATTTCAGTTTTGACTTGAATTTTGCTCTTGAATATATCCCCAAAAATCTCTTTGTTCCAGGTTTTAATTTTAGCATTTAGAATGTTGAGCTTTTTAGCAATTCTAAAAAGAGCCTTACCCTCCACTTCAGAATTCCACCATTCAGCAATACAAGCTTCCAGAGAAGGATGGGAGAGCCAATCTTTTTCAAATCTGAAAGGGAAGTTTCTCTTGGCCGAAAAAGAATTGGCAGTGAAGGAGATGGGGTAATGGTCTGACCCAATTTTGATAATGGAAGCAAGGGAGCAGCAATACTTAGAAAACCAATCAGGAGAGATTAAAGATCTATCAAGCTTAACTTGAATCAGATCAGCTCCGGTTCTTCTATTGGTCCAAGTGTAGTTGATACCCTGAAGATCCACATCAATAAGAGCTTGGTCATTAATGAAGTCCATAAGATCTTGTTTCCCATCAAGTTGTAAAGGGATACCTCCCATCTTCTCTTCATCTTTAAGCGGAGTATTGAAGTCTCCCATAATAATCCAGCTTTGGTTAGCAAACTGGAGTCTGTCAGCTGCAAGGCTTTTCCAGTATTTAGCTCTCCCAGATTTGGCATTAGGAGAGTAGACATTAGATAACACCCAAACAAAGTTGTCCTTAATATGCTCAAACTGAATAGAGTTCCTATTAAAGGCAAAGATGATTTCCTTACCAATTATAGTTTTTTGGTTCCAAAAAACCGCAGTTCCTCCATAGGCTCCCTCCAAGTTAGATCCTATGACCCCATTTTCCTTGAAAATTCTAATATTTTCAACTTTTTCCTTAGACATCTTGGTTTCCTACATGAGGACCACATCCAGTTTATGATCTATAATGATGTTTCACAACACATCCTGCTTATGAGGGGCATTTAGCTCTCTAATATTCCAGGATATTATCTTCATACTTTAACTGGGGGTAGGGTTGACTCAAAAGAACACTGTGTTCCATCAGCGCAGTTCTTCCAGCTTTCCTGTTCCCTTTGGTGTTTTAGGGATGGCCTTCCCTGCTTTTTGTTCTGACTTCCAACATGTGCCTTTTTCTTGATCTTACTTCTAGTTGAGATTCCAACATTGAGTTCCTCCTTATTCGTTTTTCCTTCTTTTAAACCGAGAATCCGAAGATTTCCATCTAGCAAATCCATGCTTTGAGAAGGAGTTTTACAAAGAAGTGGTTGTGGGCTCCCGTTAGTTAAAAGTAGTAAGGGCTCGATGTCAAAAGGGTCTTGAGCTTCATTAAAGTCTTCCTCGACTGATTTTGAGAATGATGAGGCTGGTATGGTTTCTTCCTTCTCCTAACTAACATAACCAGCCTCCTGGTCTGGGTTAGTTTCTTCCTTCTCCTGACTAACAAATCCAGCCTCCTACTCCTCTGGGTTGTTTTTATTGTTTAACTCAACACTTTTCTCTACTGCTTTAAAACTCTCTGGTTGGTTGTTAGAGAAAACACGATCTTGTTTATCATTACTGCTATTCCCTATCCTCTTGACTTCATTTGCTAAATTCGTAGCATCCTTGTTTTTGTTACACTCAGTTAATGAGTCTACTTTTTTATTTACCATTTGCCAGATCTTTTTGTTCTTGATGTTACTGTCAGTCTTGCTTTCCTTACTTTTCTTGAGCAGACATGATTTTCCCCAATGCCCCAATTTTTTGCGGTGGAAACAGGGAAACAGAAGAGATTCGTATTCTATAGCTTGGGACCATTTACCAAGTTTAGAAATGATTTCTATGGATTGAGGCATATCCATCATTCGATTAACATTAATGCAGATACGAGCAAAGACTAACCTTGATTTAGCCGCCGTCATCGGGTCAATCGCCAGGAGTTCTCCAAAGGATTTTGCAATACCCTTGAAAACTTCCTCATTCCAATATTCCAGCGAAAGACCTAGGAGACGTGTCCAAATTGGCGTAGAAACAAAGGACTCGTCAAGGGAAAGGTTCGGAGCCCATTTCTGAAGGGTCGGGGATGACTTGCCAAACATCCAGGGGCCTTCACAGAGAGCTTTGTTCATGTCTTCTTCAGAGTTAAAAGCGAAGGTGAAAAACCCTCTAAGTAGCACTACCATGTCCACTTGACCTTTAAGGAGTCATTTTCTACTTATGAAGTTCCTAACATCATCAATGTTAGGCCTAAAGCTAGAGAATCGTCCCACTAGAGTCATGGATAGGCCAGCAACAATCATATCAACCACTTTGTCCGGAACAGAGATAGCAACCAGTCCAGAGGCTGGGTCTGAAATATTTGTGACTTTCGGAAGCCCAGATTTAGCCAGCGGCTTCACTCCAAAGAGCGAAGACCATTTTTTTCCTTTACCTCTATCATGTGGGTCCCCAGGTTTTGAATCTTTATCCTCTCCCGATTTTGTTTTTTCTGTGTCCTCTTCTGTCCGTTGAGATGCCTAACGTCCTGCCTGATTGCCAGTTCCAGTCCCAGAAAAACTACAATCTCCAAGAAATCCGCCTTCCCCAGGAATTCTGCCATTTCCCAATTTGAAATTTGGGATTCCCACTCCTTTTTGCTCCGCACTTGCTCTCATTTTCGCTCCGCACCATAAGAATTCCTATGAATAATATGTTATTGTTGTTCAAATTTTTAAAAAATTATATGGTTAGAAAGCTCAGAAGATGGGTGAAAATATGGTGGCAATTTTAGAAATACCCAGTTGATGAAGTGTAAACTTGATGATGACAAAGCCGAGAAACCAAGTTGATAAAACAAAACACATCACTAAGGAGGGAAATGGAGGGAAATCAAACTTCCAACCCGCAGCTTTTTCATCTAAGCCTATTCACAAGCCTAAATAAACTAAAGCCCATATGGGTTATTTTGAATATAAAGCACGTATGGGGTTTTAATAGACAAAACTGCGTACGAGGTTTTAATAAACAAAACCGCGTATGGACTTTTAAGAAGACAAACCTCATACGGGTTATGTCCACATAAAGACAGCCTAATACAAGAAAATACATATCTATGTTTAAAATGTGTTTGTGTATGCATACATATATGCATATGTATAATATGTATATATGTATATATAATGTGTGTGTGTAATATGTATATGTATATAATATGTGTATGCATGTATGTATACATATATGTATATAAAATATATGCATATATATTATCGTTTGATATCTTATTACATTGTATTCCTACCCCCCCCCTCTCTCTCTCTTTGGACCCCACATAACACCTAATGACATCATGTAAGGTCCCTTAGCACACATATGACCCCTTAAGACCATATGATGTCCTAAGGGGTCATATGATGTTATAACACATGTGTGGACCCATTAGGACCCCACATGACCCCCAATGATGCCATATGACCCCTTCGGACCATGTATGCTATCCTAAGGGGTCAAATGGTGTCTTAAGGGCTCATATGGTGTTGTAACACATGCATGGTTCAAGTAGGACCCCAAGTGAGCCCTAGCAACATCATGTGACATCTCTTCCTCTCCCCCCATCTTCCTCCCTCCCTTTTTTATTCCTCTCTCTCTCTCTCTCTCTCTCTCTCTCTCTCTCTCTCTCTCTCTTAGGACCCCACATAACACCTAATGACATCATGTGACCCCTTGACACACCACATGACCCTTTAGGAACATATGATATCCTAAGGGGCCATATAGTGTCCTAATGGGTCATAGTGTTATAATACATGTGTGGCACCACTAGGAGCCCGCATGATCCCTAACGACACCATAAGACCCCTTAGGACCATACAATGTCCTAAGGCATCGTATGGTGTCCTAAGGAGTCATATGGTGTCCGAAGAAATCATATGTTGTCCTAAGAGGGAAATATAAACTATTATTACGATATACGACCCCTTAGGACCCCACATGACCCCTAACGACACCATATGACCCCTTAGCACACCATACAACTCAAAGTAGGACCATATGATATCCTAAAGGGTTGTATGGTATCCTAAGGGGTCATATGTTGTCCTGAGGTGGCAAGATGAACCATTATTACAATATAAAAAGTAGTACCAATACTGCTTACAAAAATAGCAAACCAGCATGCTCCCCCTCTCTCCCCTCCTCCATACCCCATCTCTCTCTCTCTCTTCTTCTCTCCCTCCCCACTCTTTCTCTTTCCCTCCCCCCTCTATCTCCCTTCCTTTCCCATCCTCTCTATCTCCCTTAGGACCCCACATAACACCAAATGACATCATGTGACCCCTTAGCACACCACATGACCCTTTAGGAGCATATGGTGTCCTAAGGGGTCATATGGTGTCCTAAGGTGGCAAGATGAACCATTATTACAATATTAAAAGTAGTACCAATACTGCTTACAAAAATAACAAATCAGCATGCTCCCCCTCTCTCCATTCCTCCATACCCCATCCCTCTCTCTCTATTCTTCTCTCCCTCCCCACTTTTTCTCTCTCCCTCTCCCCTCTATCTCCCTTCCTTTCCCATCCTCACTCTCTTTCTCTCCCTCTCTCTCTCCCTTAGGAACCAATATAACACCTAATGAGATCATGTGACCCCTTAGCACACCACATGACCCTTTAGGAGCATATGATGTTCTAAGGGGTCATATGGTGTCCTAAGTTGGCAAGATGAACCATTATTACAATATAAAAAGTAGTACCAATACTGCTTACGAAAATAACAAATCAACATGCTCCCCCTCTCCCTTTATCCATACCTTGTCCCCCTCTCTCTCTTCTTATCTCCCTCCCCACTCTTTCTCTCTCCCTCCCTCCCTCCCTTTCTCCCTCCCTTTTCCATCCTCTCTCTCTCCCTCCCTCCCCCTCTCCCTTCCTCTTATTATACACTAGTTATGTAAGGACACATTTTCTCTTGGTACCATTGTCTCTATCGTTAATTTTGCTGAAAATTATACACTACAACTTCAAAATGAAGTGCAATCTATGTATTACCATTCTATACATGTTTCTATTTTTGTACACATAGCATTCATGCATGCAAGATGATAGCACGGAGGAGGATAGAAAGGTTGTAAGAGAGTGTCACTTCTACATAAGTGAATATCGTACACATTCATTAGAGTTTATGCAAGGATGCTTTAAAGTTTTTATGATAATTTAAGGGAAATGAACATACGATACAACCAACACATAATACAGTCAAATAATTACACCTCACAATTCAAGAATGAAAGGATTTTCTATTGGTTGACTAGGATGCATATGACAAGCAGTGTACAACATTTTTGGAATTTCACTGAGGTTGGACATGGAAAGGGAGAACACGATAGTGTAGGAGCATGCATAAAAAGAGCCCTAGCTAGAGAAGAATTGAAGTACGAAGGTAGTGTTGAGTTGACAGATGCAACAACAATTGCACGATGGTGTAACTCTACAATGGGACCAGATAATGCGAGTACATCAACGGTTCATAGATATTTTTGGTTGATCACTGAATCTGACATTGAAAACTTTCAAGATTGTTGTACAATTGCAAGATCGAGTGACATGCACCCATTTAGAAGTTCAAATGCAAGTTCACTAGTAATTTATACTAGACAGATTGTATGTTTTTCTCTTCATGTATGTTATTTTTGTGAGAAGAATGTGAATCACAAGAGTGAGTTGACAAATGGTCTTGTAGACCGTTGGTTCCCATTGATACCTATCAAATTCCCAAAGCACTACAGTTGAACTAGATGGAAGCATCAGTTGATTTCGACCATGTATAAGACCTAGTGGACCCAGGTGATTTTTTTGGTTAATTCTATTGCAAGAATTTTTTTTGGCTCATTTTGTTACATCAAACATTATTGTTGGTATTAGTTATCATTTTATAAAATGCGGGTCATGTGTACACAGTTGTTGCAGAAGAGAACAATGAAGAAAGAACGGATTACTTTTTGTGTCGTTGTATTGAGCCTAAAAGAAAATTGACAACCACAATCATTGATGGAGAGGGTATACCCAGTAGGGTCTGATGTCATGATAGACACATGGTTTAGGAGATACCCTATCAAGAATTATGATGTTTGGTTGTTTGAGGACTTTGAAACACACAAACATATTCTTCATTTCTCCAACCTTGTTGTTGCAGCAAATATTCAATTGATTAAGTATCGTGGTAGACCTCATAACAAGAATTTATCGAAAGTTCATGAATCTGACAACGAGGCAATACTTGACACAATACATGTTAGAGTCGATCCAGAAGGCTCACTTGATTGATTTTATGGTTTAGGGTTTAATGATTTTGAGAATTTTGTATATATAGTCGGCGAATTGTTCTATATTTGTTTTTTGTATATATAAATGCCCATGAGCTGATTTGTACATATTTAGATGCAAAATTTTGTATATTTAAATGGCCATGAGCTGATTTGTACATATTTAGATGCCAAATTATGTATATTTAAGTGGTGATGAGTTGATTCGCACATATTTAAATGCCAAATTTTGTATATCTAAATGGCCATGAGTTGGTTAGTACATATTTTAAATGCCAATTTTTGTATAAAAGGCAATGAGCTTATTTGTTAAACATTTTTTTGTATATTTAAATAGTCAAGAGCTTATTTGTCCATATTTAGAGGCAAATTTTTAAATATATGTGACTATATTTTGTGACGCATTTTGTATTTTTTTATTATACTTCAAATTTTGTATGACTATTTGGTACAGGGGCACCAAGCCATTGAGATGACCTATAAGGGCATATTGCAGTTGTAACTATTTGTAATGTTCCTTTTATAATTTATAAGGACATAAAGTCCATAGATGTCAAAACAACTCATTTGTGTGTTTTCATGTTGTACTTTGCAAGTTATGGTCATTTTATTAAGTGCAACTTCCAAATCGCATCGGTAGGGTATGGCTCTCGACGTTCTGGCTTGTTGGGAGGCACAACAGGAGCATTCCTAACGTTAAACTAACCACCCAGACGCACTCGTCATGCTGGTTTGTTCCCACAACCAACAAAATTATCTCTAGCATATCTTGCAACTTTGCATTGCATGCAATTGACGATTTTGCACCAAGTGAAAAAATGCTACCATTTTAAAATGGCTCTGAGTCATAAAAAACCGAGATAGGTCATTATAGAAGAGTCCCACTTTGACCCTATAGGCTCAAAAAAATAAATCATATAAGTCCTGGATTGCGAGAAACAGTCCATCAAAGTTTGACAATTTTTTGGACTCAAGGCATTTGAGAGATCACATCGGTAGGGTATGGCTCTTGATGTTTTGACTCATTGAGAGGCACAATAGAAGCATGTCTAGCATAAACCTGCCCACCTGGACGTGCCTGTGATGTTGGTTTATTCCCACTACGAACGAAATCAAATCTAGCCTATCTTGCAACTTTGAAAACTTTGACAACAACTTAGCAACTTTTACATCTTTTATCTGAATGACCCCAAACTTTCACAAATGACTCTGAATGATCATTAATGGTCCCAAATCACCTTATTTAGATGAAACAAAGGAAAACAAGACAAAAACCTAAATTTGAACATTGTGAGCATGAGGGTGCTCTCGCACCACTCACATTGACAAATATAAAGGAAATGAATCAACCAGTGATCATTACCATGGATCAAATATGACCATTACCATTGAATTTAGTTTTGATTGAGGCAAGGAGTTTTGTAGGGTTAATTCAATATTTTAGAAATCTTATCAAATCATATTCCACAATTACAATGCTTTATATCATAGATTTTTGTTGTTTATATTCATATTGTTGATTACATAGGCAAATATTCATTTAACTTTATAAAAGGGCAGCCACCAAATACACCGAATAGTTTGAGCAAAAATTAATTGTATCAATTATAAATCAACATTTATATATATCAAAATGCACAATAATGAACACAATGAACAAATTGTGTATGTATCGAATATGCCTATCAATATCAACAAAATGCACAATAATGAACACAATGAACAAATTGTGTATGTAGAGAATATGCCTATCAATATCAACAAAATGCACAAGAATGAACACAATACACATTTATTGGATCAAATATCAACATATATATATCAAAATGCACAACTAATCAAAACCAATGAATTTGAATTTAAATTGCAAATAAAATTAATCAAATGCATAAAATAAACAAATTAAAAATGTTTCTTACCTCTTTCCTCTTTCCATGGCATTTTTGTGTGATTTTCTAGAGCCCGTGCACGTTTTTTCGTTTTACAAACCCTTATATTCACTTGCGGCTGTGAGTTAAAATGACCCAGTCGGCCACAGTGAAAAAAAAATTATTGATAGAGAAGCGCGTACTAAACCACGTACGTGGTTAGTATACCATAAACCTCGTAAGCGGTTTAGCTTCATTTAGGCTTGGCAAAATGAGTCTAAACGCATACGGGGTTTTTTAAATTTTAAATACCCCGTATGCATTTGTTGTTTTTTCAAGTTTTTTTGGGGGTGTGTCCACTTTTTTGCACACCATCTTAGTGCACGCACCCTTATACACCTGCAAGATGAAAGGAACATCTCTCATCCAAACTCCAAGTGTTGGTGTCACATCAATGCTCCATTGGTCAAAACTAAAAGTATAATCCTCTTGACACCAAACCACATACTCAGTTATATTTAACAATGCAAATGTTGGAAACTCGTATTTCAATTCTTAAAATTGGCTCTCATGAAATAGTCAATCCATACACCTTCGCCAATCCAAACCTCTCACCAAATCCAAGTTGTCACAAAGGCATGCCCTTATGAAACCATGAATAGCAACTCCATTACCCAAACACATGTCTGGTGAGGGTAACGTATCAATGCTAACTCCTTGAGTTAACATATCCCCTAAGGAAGGAAATTGAAGAAGCACATAAAGATGGGTTGCCCATGCAACTTCATTATGACCACCCACAACCATTGCCATCTTTGTTGTATCATCCACCAAAGCTTTCAACACCATCTGATTGTGTTGATTATGTGGTTGCATCCACTCAATTCTCAAAGCAAAGGTAGCTCCATCAAACTCAAACACATAGAAGCCTCGAATGTTGATGTAAACGTACAATTAGAATTCCATCTGTGATGCCAAATTGAAATCTGAAAGTTGGAATGATTCATACCCCATTTGGTCATCTCCAAAATCTGCATTCTTCTTTTCCTCAAAGTTGTTGGAACAAATCATAGCAATAGTTGATTCTAAAAATCTGGTCGATAATCACCTTAGGAGTGCCCTTGTTGTCATGAAATGGTAAGTTCTCATCCACACCCAACTCTCAATTGTTATGGAGATCATTATGTGTACACAAAATCATGCAATCGGTTGTTGTCATCACTACAAAATCTGGAATCTTCGTGATTAGCAACATAGGACAGCCTTTAAACATTAAAGAGTTAAATGAAAACCAAGGAGCCAAATTTGAAAGTCCATTCCTAATTTTTTGTTCTTCATAATTAGAAAGAGTGTTGCTTTTAACAAACCATGCAATTTCAAATTGCATTATTTTCCTCTAAGTTTTAGCAATCAACTCTTCAATACCATGATTCCTATGTTCATTCAAACTTCTTGGTAAATCTTTGCAAGTAACAACTTTATATACCTTATGCTCCTTAAATTTGCTAATCTTCAAATAACAAGGAAAAGTCATACCTTGTAGAGAACATGGAACAATAGAGACATCCAAACCCAAGTCAATCTGAAAGTTCATATTTGACTTCTCATGATTAATAAGAGTATAAGGATTGTTGTTTACCATTACCAATTCACCATATGCTTTGTACCTTCCTAGAGTGCCTTTATAGTGATCAAACAATTCTTCTTCTAATGTAGGTGGCTCATCAATGATGGTTTTTTTATCAAGTGTTCTTCTCTGAAAAACTGTCTGCATCAACCTTTTACAATAGCAATTTGCACCATCTTGTAAGACTTCCTCCTTCAATCTCAAGAGTTTTTACTCTTGATGTTCTTCCCAATTATTCTCAACATATGGGATCATATGAGTATGCCACAACGCTTCCAATTTTGGATATTTATTATCAACTACTGATACAAGAAGAGTGTCATTATAAAAGCCACCTGCCAAACTAATTAAAACTTTTTTATCATGGTTGCCAACTATATCATCATGAGAAAATTGATCAAATTTCATGAGTTCAATTTCTTGTGGTTCCTAATGATCTCCATTAGCACATTGTATCCCCTTAGGAAAGAAAATGTCAGAATCATCATACCTTATTTCATCCTTACCAAGTGCATTGATCCCTTCCATAAATTGCATGATTTCCGTAGTCCTTACTGTTCATTTTCGTTCCATAGTAGTGGTTGTAATAGATGAATGATTTTTTGCTTTGTATAATGAACATCGAGATGTGCTAAGTTGTAAGCAAATATCATCAGCTTCTTTTTCCTCATCTTCGACAAATTTGATTGCAAGATCCCTGTTCTTGAGCAATTGCAAATGATCTGATTTCATTATTTCTAATGGTACTTTGATTGGGTGAAGTTTAGCACTAGAGACTCCACTTGCAATTCCTTTTTGTCTTTCCTCAAATTCAGTTTTCCAAATGAGGTCTTCCATGAATTTGCGAGTGTTGTCTACTCTTGTTAATACCTGCACAACTTCATCCTCTAAAACCACAAAACACTCCTTCAAATCTTGGAAGTCTAAAGGTCTCTGGTCAAATACACCAAGGTGAATTAGGTTGTCACTCAATAGATTTTCTGAGTTACTACCATTATTAGGAGTAATCTCATCATCAACTTTAGTTGATTAACTCATTGTTGCCATGCAATCCTCTAGAGGGGATGAAGGAGAATTGTTATGATAAAACATAGTCTCTTCAAAGGAATTCTTCTCTTCATTGCCCTCAACAATGTTGATTTCTAGTTCACCAACAAAGAGCTTGGTGTACCCTCTGCCTGTAACAATTGACTCTTTCTCCTCTTTTTTGTTTGTGCAACTTTCTTTTGTCGAATCGGATTCTTTAATATCATGAACATCCAAGTACTCATCATTAGTAGAAGCACATGAAGAACTAACTTCATCCTCAACCTAAGAAACATCAGAACTTACAAAAGAAGTTTCCTCTTCCTGAACTTGCTGGAATAATGGCAAGAGATTTTTGGGACTACATGGAAAATCTTCTTCTTCCTCCTTTTCATTTATGCATTGGTGATCGGGCTCCTAATCTTTTTTGTTGGAGAACCATAGATTCTATCTCCTTAACTCATTCTTGTTGACCTTTTGAATCTTGTCACTGAGAAAGCCGCCTTCTTTTGTTTTTGATTTCTTTTTTAAAACTGAATTAAACCAACCAGGATGCTCACGTAAGTACTTTAAGTGATCCAAGCACTCACTATAACTTTGTTGCACATGTTTGTACTCCTCATTCCGTCTTTCACGACTATGCTTCAATTCCATCAATTCTTCTTCAAAAGTATTCATCTTCCTAAATGATATTACAAACAACTTGTTGCATTATAAAAAAGTTTTGGAAATGATCTTCAGATGTTAACCCCTCAAGCTAGCAAGATGATTTGTGCTTTGGTACCACTGTAATATATAAGCCAACTATTGCCTCATTTTGTTTTGAATATAGCAATGGTCTTTTGTATTGAATAAGAGATGATAACAAATACAAATGAAACTTATAACAGCAGAGGCTTTAATGTTTATATTATTCACGAAAGCTTCTAGATTCAAAAAACAAGATCATAAATGTATTCCATTGTCAATATAAAGCATAACAACTAGTGTTTAATGTTTATATACATATTCTCAAGATGTTGATCTAGTCTGACAATTTTTGTTCATAGAAATCAGTCAATATGTGTCTCAGAAAACCCTTCTACTAGCTACAATCAATACAATCTGCAGTACAAGGGTTTGTATCCTTTTCAAATCTGCACCTTACACACTTCAATACCCTCCAAACTCCACTATATCCCAGCTGGAAGTGTCACGGCAAACTACACGGCCTCAAGAAGAATACAACAATGAGTATGACCTAGTACAACCTAGTAAACAGTCCTAGCAAATGTACATAGCCATGTATGGCCCAGTGAGCAGTCCCAGAAGTGTGTACAACCTTGTATGACTTGCAAACAGCTCCAGAAATGTGTACAACTTGTTTGGCTCATAAAACAATAACCAACAAATGCCATGACCAGCCAGTTGATGTCCCAGTCATGTATGGTTAGCTAGGTATGGCCTTAGTATGTTGTTGTGACATATTCACACATCGCCCCATTGCAAATGGGTACCCCTCCTTTCTTTGCTTCCTAGGGTTAGTCTTCCTGCCTTTGTCTTTATGTTTGTGCTATTAATCTTTGCATTGGAGAGTTTCTAGAGAGCTCATTGGGATAGGATGGTCTGCTTAGGCTCAAGTGGGTCAGTAGGTGATCCAGGTCAGGGTCTCTATTGAAAGCTTCCTCTTGGTTGGGCCTGGGACTTGCTTCTAGGATTGAGTCTTGATTGAGTTTGAGGAAGTCATTGTATCATGTTAGGAGTCTTGCCTTTTGAGACCTATGTCATTGAGTTAAGGAAGTGAATGGAGTTATGTGAGCAAGTGTTCTCAAGGATTCTTCCCTTTGAGGGTTTGAGATTGGTCCAGTTGATGAATGATTAAGTTCTTTTACTTCTTGGCATTGATTGATATGAAACTAACCTATTTATCCTTAGAAAATGCCTAACGACAAAGCCTAGACTTGAAAACTTGAGAGTTGAATGAGGAATTTGAGTGATAGTGTGAAATTTCACTCTTGACCCTCTCTAGGGTACAAGAGTGAATTCTTCCTTAGCTCTCTTTGCTCTCCTATTTTGGACAAAATATTGTTCCCATGGCATGAGTGAGAGAAGAAACGATGTGTGCATGCCTTTGAAGTGAGTTGCAACCAAGTGGGATGAGGAAAATGATAGGAATTTGAGCCCTAAAGCCAAATTCTCTCCTAACCCTTCCAAAGGTACAGGAGCGAATTCCTTGAAACCCTCTTTTATGCCTAAGTTTAGACCACAAACCTTGCTTTCTAGTCATGATTGAGGAGAGGATGATCTATCTAGGCCTTGACAATGAATTGAAACCTAGCCGAATGCACTTAGCCTTGGAAAGATAAGAATTTGAGCTTAAAGAAGATTTTCGCTCCTAACCCTTCTAGAGAGTCCAGAGCGAATTCTCCCAAGAACGTCTCTTGGTCCTAACTTGGACTATAACCCTTGCTTCCAGGCCTCAATTGAATGAAGAATGGTCTATCCATGCCTTATAAATAAACTGAAACAAACTTGAAGATCAAAGTGAAATAAAATTGAGCCAAGAAGCAAATTTTGCTCCTGACCCTTCCAAAGGGACAAGAGCGAATTTCCTTAGATCTCCCTTCTTGGTCCTAATTTGCATCGTAAACCTTGTCCCTATGGCGTGATTGAGAGAGAATTGACGTGTACAACAAAGTGAAGTGATGAAAATGTGAGGGATTTGAGGATAATTGACAAATTCGCTCCTGACCCTTTCAAAGGGTCCAGAGCAAATTTCATCTAAGCTTCTGACCCTTTCAAAGGGTCCAGAGCGAAATCCTCCAAAGGACCTAATTCCTCACTAGAGACATTGAATAGTTGTTATGCATGGCAAGAAACGGATTCAAAAGTCAAGTCTAAGATAAAGCTAAGTGAAAAGGGGTGTGAATTGAGCCTAAAGGAGCAAATTCACTCATGACCCTTCCAAAGGGTCTAGAACGAATTTCTTCAAGAAACCTTGTACCTTGCTCAAACCTTAGAACCAATCCATTCCTAAGCATTTTTTAAGGCAAATGACTTGATCTTGATAAGGTAAGGGTGAGATGAAGTTCTATGAAGAAAGAATTGAGCAAAATAGCTATTTTGCTCCTGACCCTTCCAAAGGGTCCAGAGCGAATTTCATCTAAGCTCTTGACCCTTCCAAAGGGTCTAGATCGAAATCCTTCAAGGGACCTCCTATCTCACTCAAACAACTGAATGAATCCCATTTCGAGCAGATTTGAGGGTGAATTGACTTGATTGTGATAGATGAAGGTTGGAAAAGACAAGTCCAAGGCAAGTTAAGAGTGAAAAGAGCTTAACGGAGCAAATTCACTCCTGACCCTTCCAAAGGGTCCAGAGCGAATTTTCCTAAGATCCTCCTTTTTGCTTCAAATATGGACTAATTTCATGCCTTGAAACCTCAAATAGGACGTTATCATGCCTTGGAAACAATTGAAGTAAAGAAAAATGATGAGTGAAGAATTTGTGCAAAAATGCAAAATTTGCTCCTGGCCCTTTCAAAGGGTCCAAAGCGAATTTCATCATAGGTTTTGTCCTTGGAGAGGGTCCAGAGTGAAAATTTCATTATAGGTCATGTCCTTGGAGAGGGTCCTGACCCTTCCAAAGGGTCCAAAGCGAATTTCACCTAAGCTTCCGGCCCTTCCAAAGGGTCCAAAGCGAAATTCTTAGGAGGCCTTGTACCTAGCCTAAGCCCTTGAGCGAAGCCTATTCCTAAGCATTTTCGAAGGCAAATGACTTGTTTTTTATGAGAAAAGGGATGAGAAATGAATTTCTATGAAGGAAAATTGAGTAAAATGCCAATTTCGCTCTTGACCCTTCCAAAGGGTCCAGAGCGAATTCTTCTTGAGGCTTGTACCTTGCCCAAGGTCCAAAGCGAAATCCTCTTTTAGGCCTTTTTGGGGGTCAAATAAATGATGTCTTTAGGAGAGAGGGATTGAAAGGTCAAGTCTAAGACAAGGCTAAGTGAAAAGGAGTATGAATTGAGCCTAGAGGATCAAATTCGCTCCTGACCCTTCTAGAGGTACAGGAGCAAATTCCTTCAAAATCTACATCTCACCTCCAGTTTGGGTAGAATCCTTGGTTCAAGAATTTTGCATAAGGAAGAATGACCTCATCCAAGCCTTAAGGACCTATAATCATGGTTTGAGCTAGTAGAAATGAGTAAACTTGATGAATTTGAACACAAATGTCAAATTCGCTCTTGACCCTCTCTAAGGTACTGTAGTGTCCTAAAATTGCGACACTTGCAATTTCGACTGCATTTGGGTCTTCACGATGGCAGCGCAACGTTGAACCTGAATGGAGACCCCGAAACCTGTTTACGACACCAAAAACTGCATTTTTCTGCACCCTGGCCTGATCCCTCCTTGCACCCTGCTGTCCCCGGAGGTGGTCCCTGGCCCTATTTTGGGCCCGGTCTCTTTTGGGCATCGGGTCTTTAAGTTTGCAATTCGGGAAATAATGTTTCCTGGTCGGCCTAAGGTCGGAAAAATCAGTCTATCAGCCCTAATTGACAAGTATATAAACTACTTTTCCTCTCCTAGAAAGGGAGGAAGAAAATAAGCAAGAACAAGACGCGGAAGCGATATTCAAACATTTCAAGCATTCAAGCATTCAAGCATTCCTTCAAGCAATTGAGCATTCTAAGTCTCCATTCAAGGCTAAGTGTTGCATTCAAGACAAGGATTCAACCATTGAAGAGGAGATCACATACAACGTACAATATACTACATACATTACACCTTCGCATGTAAGAATAAAAACATTCTTACAACAAGGTTGCAGGTACGCAGCTGTAATTGAAGATCTAGAATCCTTGTGCAGAGACGAACAGATCCACCTTCGTTTCGCGGATTTTTCGGAGGACTGTGTGCACGTCGGGCGCCATCGTCCCGTCAACTTTCGCTCAAATTTGCAGAACAGCACCGTCTCGACATTTTACTGCTAATTCCAGGTCCGCAGCTTCATCCCATATCCCTATCTCTGTTTATAAGTGAATCTTTCTTGCTTCTACATGCATTCCTAGTTCAATCTTTCTATCTACATTCTTTACAAAAGAGGGTATCCTTGCTATCACAACCCTTGAAACTCATTTAGATCCAATCTTGCATTGTGTGGGATTGGATCTTGTGGGTTTCAACCCCTCTTTTGAATGTAAAGTCTCTCCTAAGTGAAAACCATCAACCCTAGTGACTCTCCCTTCTCTCTCCTTGGAGTTGGGGAGGGGAGAACAACTAGGGTTCGATTTTTCCGCTTTACAGGTACAAGAGCGAATTTCTTCTAAAAGTGTGCCTTTTCCTCCTAGCTTCAAGGGAAATTGATTCAAATATCTTCTTATTGATGATTTAAGGTAAGAAATGCCATGTTAGAATGAATATATATCATAATCATCTTTTGTTTTCTTTGTAGATCAAGAAGGTCGGGCTAGAAGGAAGAACAGACAAAAACAAGGAGGACGTCATTAGGAAGCTTCATCATCCTCAAGGGGCCCCTTAAGTGCATAAAAGAAGACTCAAAGTGCTAAAGACTTCAAGTGTTTAACAATCGCAATCAATGGAGCTAACCATCCTCAAGGACCTCATTCTATCACATGGAGAAATCACAAGATGATAGAGAAGAAAGATCTTATAAACACTTCAAGGCGAGGTGAGCTACCAAAGGAGGAGTGACTTGACCGTGAAATCAAGAGGAGGCCTCATCAAACACAAGAGAGTCAAGGAAAGGTACATCATTCATCAGGGACATCAAGGAAGGAGGACCATCAACCAAGGTCAATGCAAGGGTACGTTGAAAAAGCAGATAGTTTCAGAAGAGTTAATCAAAGTTAACTTCTCATTGAGTATCAAGAAATATTGCTCAATGTTCTTTGACCAAGCAAAAATGCAAGACAAGGTGGTATCCTAGTCATTATTCCTCCAATCATAAGGGTCCACATCAGCGTGTCCAGATTCGATGAATCGCGCTTATGCACGAGGGCACAAACTCCGATGTACCCACCCTTAGCATCTATTGGTTCTCATGTATTAAATCTAATTTTCTCATTGGCTAGAGGATTTTGTTGTAACAAACCCTAATTAGGGTTCCCATCTTGTAATCCTAGTCATTGATTGTGAATCAATCAGAGCCATTGAATTGTAATGAGCTCTCTATATAAAGCTCTGGCTCTTCATTTGTAAAGGTTAATGGTTGGTTAATAGTTAATAGTTTGTGAATAGGATAGAAGAATAGAAGCTTAGATAGTAATTAGAATAGAATAGGAGGAGAAGGCAAAAAATTGCTGCCTAAATTGTAAATGAACTCCATTTTCATTGAAGTTGAAGTGAAACGTGTTGTTTCTTGCAATATGCATGGTTTCTTGTTGGATCTTCAAATTTGATGGTAGATAATTAGATTGAATGGAGAAAATTGTTGAATGCACTCGTGTGGAATCCACCTAGTTCGTACCACTAACCTCTTACTGATTGTAAGGGTGCCCTACATGGTCAACTAGCATTGAATGAGCTTAATCTCGAATTGTTATGCCTCTATTGTTCATGCATTAACTTGAATGGTGATCAGTGTCTGATGGTGTAACGATTTGAACATATTTGAAGCATCCCTTAGAAGATTGCACTGAGTTGGTGTCGAATTGTTCAATTTGATGGTGAGACCTAGCCCAGTAGGACTCCACCTAGTCGTTCATCTATCTTCTTGCATTCTAGGTCTTAGAGTAGATTCTCCAAACCCTACACCTTTTGCTATTTCTTTATTCTCCCTAGTGAGTAGATAGGACTTGAACTCCAACAAATCAAGCATTCAGGCATACAAACGTAAGTCCCCTTGTGATTCCAGCATAATCACATCAGACCAACTGTGCTTATCCACACATAGAGACCCTACATACCAGAACCTTGGAGTTATTTCGATTGATCCTTAGGCAAATCTTCAGCATTTGAATAACTTTGTTCAAGAGAGGATAAGATACCTTGGTATTTTATTATGTGTTCGCATGTGCATAAAAAACACATCAACAAATGTACGACTCAGTCAGGGGTAAACATCCAACAAAAATGCTTTCACAACCACCACATATAATGCAAACTCAGTTACAAACTCCTCTAGCACTTGAAATCGGCATTCCTGAATTGATATATAAACTGATAACGAACCAACTAAAACATATGATAATATTTTGCACAAAGATTTTACCTATATGCAAGCATCGAGTGAAACCTCCAAACTTAGAACAGTGGTGCCTTCCTTTCCATCTATTTGAAACACGTGTGAGATACCTATGATATCTCCAACTGCCAATGGGTTTTTGTCCACTGCCTCCAAGCTTGAGGGTCTCCATCCTCAAATTTTCCTAGAGAGAAATAATAAACCAAGCATAAGAAATGAACTCCACTAAGTTGCTTTTATAACATTCTCAAGAGGCTCTCCACTCTCTTTACCAATCCATATGGGATAGAACATTTCTTTGTAAATAAGCCTTACATAAGGACATAAAAGGGCCCCCTTTTTAAAACAATGTTGTGCAACTAGGCCAAGTAGTACAAGTCACTTAAGTCATAAAGTGACAACATAATAGACTTAAGCAACTAAAAATCAAAATATTTCTTTTAGCATAGTTAAACTTCACCCAACACCCAAAAAATGACATTATCACTGTTGAGGAAATAAAGGTCTACCCAATTGCTAAGAATAGACACTTACTAAAAATAGCAACAGCTAAAATAGTAAGTGTGTCCAAACACCAAACTAGCCTAATCTGAGATACACTAAAACTTACTATAAATAGTAAGTGCTAAAAATGGCCACTGTTGAAAATAGAAAGTCTCAAACAAGTTGTCTGAAATCACTCTAGAAGGTGTTGTTCATTTCCATTAATCCATCTAAACTCATTGGTGCATCAAAAAATAACCCAAAAGCCAATACCAACTGTACTACGAGAGAACCGTGAAAATGGGGACATTACGGTAGTTCTAAATTAGCTGGAAGATGCTTGGTCAATTTAATTAGTTCTAAAAATTTAATGTAATAAATTGTAGCAATAGAGGATAGTTATTACATGGGGTGTGAAAAGGAAGTAATCAAGGTTTTCCTAATCTATCTCAAAGAATCCATCCCCAAACTCTAAGACAAAGTAGGCTTCCAAATTATGAGATATGTTTAAACGTGTTTATTCTTGCCACTTCACCCTTTTAAACCACTTTAGACACAAAAAGTTGGTAACAATCTCATTCTTCTTGTTGATGTCAAGTTGAAATTTTCTATTGTTGATGTCAAGTTGGGAAGGATGGAAAGCCCCATTCACCATGCTCTTATTCTCCTTTTAGTCCAACAAGCTAAGCTTGGCTAATAGTCTCCCTCTAATGATTTTGTAGTTGATGTGGATCTCCCTCGGAGTATTATCGAGAGGCAATATAAGGTTGTTGATGGAAAAGATTGTAGAGACCCAAATAGAGAAAGGCAGATAGTGTCCCCAATTCTATTTCCATCAAAGTCCCCAAGGTTGTCCCTCGACATCCCATTAGGCCCTTTGAGGAGGGGGGGGGAAGCGAGCATGGCTAAAAGGAAGGTTGACAATGCTAATGGAGATTTGAGTGAAGTGGAAAGGTGTTAACTGGAGCCAAGAAAAAGAAGATTGAGGAGCGAAGCCTAACAAATGTGGAAATGGATCAGCATAACAAGGGCAAATGCAAGGCATCCAATGAGGAGGTGAAGGTGTGATTGAATGACATTAACAAGGAGAACAAAGACAACCTTGTCTCTACTCCTAAACGTTTTGATGCTTCTAGGATGGAATCTATCACTAACAAGATGAAAAGAGACCCTTCTAGGGATTTGAGGATAGGTTGGGCTCTTTAGAGAATGATTTCAATCTACACAATTATATTGGTAAATGTTCTTTCAACACAAAACAATAGACTTAAATTGCGTATTGATCTCCTGCACCAATAGATGGATGGTGATCTTCCTTAGCCTATAATGGATTGTTGTTTCAACAAAGATCACTAAGACATATTAGAGGAAATGTGCAAGCTTAAGGAAGAAGATCTCAATTAGGAAGCCAAGAATAATCATCTAGAAAGTGTACTAGAAACTGTAATAAACAATCTAAGTAAGATGATTAATGTGAGCAAGAGCACCATTTAGAATTGTGCTGCAAGTATCCACATGATGCAGTTGGTGATGAGAAAGAAAGTGGGCCCAGCAGAAGCTGGCCCTAGTAAGATAACACAAAACCAAACAAAGAACAATATCATTGTGATTAGTGAGATGGAGGAGTTCGTGAATGACCATCTTCAAGTTCTAAAAGAGGAGTGGGCCACAACTGTGGCTCTCAACTCTGTCTTCTTCCCAGGTATCCTTTCATTTGCCCTTGAGCTCAGCTGGCTGTTGGTTATTGACTTTCTTTCAGCGTTTTTGCGCCATTAGCTGATACTAGGCTGTTTTCTTGTGGTGTTTGGTGCTTTATTCTGTATCTTTTGGTTGTAAAAGGGCTTGGGTCCTTTCAAAACTCACCTTCACCCAATAATCAAAATACAAAAAAATAAAATAATGCACATGCAGCATTACCTTTCAAAAATTGATGTCCTATAATTATGGGTTTCCCTGAACAATATTTGACTGACCATTGTTCTCTTTAACATCTCTGGACCAAAACTATGACTACTCAGCTTACTTTACATTAATTTAGAAGGGTAGGGGTAATTTTGGTTAACAGAGATACTAAACAGAAATACATGCACCATAATATGACAATTTTTTTATTGCATTAGCACATAAGCATTACAGAAATATGCAAATAAGGTGGCAAGATACCAAGCAACAAAAGATCCTGGATTTTTCTCCCGTTTGGCAACAAAAGGCATATCATTTCATCCCTAGAATCAACACATATGAAATGAACACTCTCGGAAATTTAAAAACATGTCATGCAAAGGCAACACACCAAACATGAAGGAAACCATCTGATGTTACAAAATGAAGTCACAATTTGGAAAGGAATGAGATTGAAGCAAAAGTTGCAGAAATGCCTGGCTGCAAAATGATTGTCAAAGACATTGTAACATGCATAAAATTTATTCAAATATAGTTGTTTTCCTTTTACTGCATAAAATAGATTTATATGGTGGCATGTCAAATGCCACATAGATGCAACCAAACAGCAGTGATCAGATACACAAATAACTGTAAAGTCTTGCTTATAAAAAAAACATTGATGAACAGCATAATACCCAATACAGAGAAAACCTGGAAATTGCAGAACGGGGAACTTTGAAATATGCATATGCTGAAACTGCAAACCAAAGAACCATTTAATCAAAGAGCTAAGAATAACTTATTAGCATACTCAGTTTTTTGAAGAGGGTAAACTTTGGTCAAGTTGCACCTCAGTATGAGAAGATATTTACCATCCAGAACATGAAGCCAATTTTTGATAGCCTAGATATTTTCTTTTAACCGATTCCTCAAAGTGAGCAAACTCAAACAAGATCTCAAGCCACTGTGTACTTTCAGAAGTACTAGAAACAGTTAATAGTTATATGTACAGTTGTTTCTGTTACAATGACTCAAATTTCATTGAGAAGATGCCCCTCCCAAGTGCTACAAAGAGGCCATCCACAGATTTAATAGTTTGTTCTGACGAGAACTCAAAAGATTGTCATTGATACACAGAGGATACCTAAGTGTTATTATCGCATTCATATAAGGGAGCAACAAAGGGAGTGGAAGACTAAAGGGGATCATCTACAAACAACTAATTTAATAAGTTGACCAAAGTATTAAACTAATCAATTTATTCTGGCATATGGACAACACATTAAAGATTAACTGAATACAGTGATTTTATATGTCCATAAAATGGAAAATCTAGCTGTTTGTACTTGCTCTGTTTAGAGATTAGGTATGGTGGACTCTAATGATAAAATGATTCTACAGGGAAAGTGTTGTTCTCAAAAAAAAGAAAACCCAAGTTCACCTACAATTTACCTATGAAGTAGCCAATTTCAATCAATGAAATACTTCAGGGCTTGGGACAACATAACAAGGATAAAAATCCTTCTACTCTTCAGGCTCTGCGAAACCTAGGTGGGTGTACCTTTGATGCATAAAATTAGACCAATGACACACAAGACAGCATCAACAGAAGCAGATAGATCTCATTAAAGGTTCAAAGACAACGAGGGTACTGTAGATAGGCTAAATCTACATTGACAACTCGACAAGTTTGAACATGAGATAAATGGAACCAATTCCACAAAACAGAAAAGAAAGATATTATGATTTGATTCTTTTAAAATATTGCAAGTAACCTCTAACTGTAACAGATCAGTGCCTCAATCCGGGCATAGAATCAATACAAATAGCTACAAATGAAATCCAAGCAGCAAATCAGATCTACTGAAAAATATCCCTGTATTAATGCCTGACATTAATACATTTTAAACTCAAACAGAGGATCATACATATCCAAATATTAATTCAGAATTCACAATTTCTGCTCATCGAATTTAAATCCTCTGTAAAGGATACCTGAGAACAGGAATTACACTCTCTTGTGGGAGCATAAACCCAAACTCCCTTGAAGACTGGATTTATAGAATTTGAAAAAATGCCTGAAGACAATCCAATGGAACTGCATATATGCCTTACATATATGCGACCTGCAACTAAGAATTTACAGCTAAATGCATCTATTCAATGACAGAAGAATGAGGACATTCAACAATTACAACCCAGAAAATTAAATGCATAGGACTGGAACCCCTCTTGGAAATCTCGCCTCGAGAATTTCTCAAAAATTGGAACCCTTACAAAAGACAAGAACTCAGAATATATAGAAGAGGGAAAAAGATCAGATCTCCATCATGAATTGCCGCGTGTCCTCTTTTCCCTAACAAAAAATATTCTTTGCAATTCCCATGGAAACCGTTCTCCAAATATTTGACAAGTTTTAAAACTGATAGCAAAAACGAACTTCTCGTTTTGCGAGCTTTCTAACAATATATCACACTTGTATATTTGGGTAAAAATAACCCGTCCAGTGAATTAATCTCGGATGCCTTTCTACACAACCAGTCATTTGAATTTTTTGAATTTTCGCATGGTTGGAACTATATACTTAACCTTGATTTATTCCCTTTCTGCGCCCGCCACGTGTCACCTCTGGATTGGTCATGAGATTTTATTTGGGTGCCACTTGATCCGCCACGTCAACACCGCCGGACTTTAGCTCTTCTTTGTCGCTGATCCGCGATGGATATTCATCGAGCTACTTTCCATCACGATATAGCGACAGCCGTTGGATCATTTCCAACTTGCACGGTTGTTATCACACCTAGGCCGCCCACCTCTTCTGCCATGTGTCACTTCCTGATTTGTCCGCGCATCCGGCTGGCCACCGTCTGACTTGCCATTTGTCTGCCACTTCATTTGCCACTGGATCGCCACCTCACCTGGGCCCGCCTTGTCGCCAAGTTGGGATGGATAACTGACAAGCAGTTTCCCATCACGGTATAGTGACAGCCATTGATCCTCCTCGGATCTGCTCGATCTTTAACTTGCCCCTTTTCTGCATGTGCTTTGTCGCTGATCCCCGAGGATTTTAGGTCGTGCTTCTTCCAATCGCGGATCAGCGACCACCGCTGGATCATCTGCGATCACCGTCCGATCTGCCCAACTTGCTCGACCTTTAGCTTCTTCTTAGTTGCTCCCTTCTACCACGTGTCACCTCTGGATTGGCTCCGGATTCCCTGTCCTACCACCTTAGCACGGCCGGACTCACCACCAGAATGAAGATCTTCTTTGTCGCTGGGTCGCGAGGGATATGCCAACGAGCGGTTTCCCATCGCGACCTAGCGACCATAATTGGATCTTCTTCGGATCTGCTCACTCGTGAGGTCTCTAGTTTTTTGGGTGTTAACATTTTATGCTAGCGAGCTGGAGACTGTTAATGAAATTTCTCTGGTCGCGAGGTCTCGAGTTGGTTTTTGCCGCTCACCCCTTCTGTCGAGCCCACCATCTAGTCATTGAATCGCGATGGTTAACTATCGAGCATTTTCGCATTGCGGTATAGCGACGGCTGGTATAGCGACGGCCGTCAGATCATCTGCAACTTGCTCGCTTGTTAATTCACCCTTTTGTTGCAAAATTTGGTTGCCTCGGGATGTGCGCGCACGTGGGAGGGGGCCCACTGGGCGCATGCTTCCTTGTCAAAAGCCCTTAAGCTTTAGACACTTGATATGTGTGGGGCTTTTAATTTGAATACAGAAATTGCCCTTCCCACAACCAATGTGGGATAAAGGCTTTCCCTTGAAAGTTTGTTTGTTTTTTTTAAGCCCCAATTTGGCGCCCAAGTGAAAAAGTTTTACACAGGCCGATTGCATTTGTTGTGAAGCTTCTATGCCCATCGCCACGCGAAGGAGGGTGATACACCTGCCAATTTGCCTTAGCTTGGAAACTTTCTGATGTCTTTTACTCAGCTACGCGACCCAGAAGACTTGGCTTCACCATTCAATTTGCATTTGCTTGAGTCTTTTAACACCATTGCCCTCCATTTCCACGCTGGGAGGATGCAGGCAAAGTTTGTTGGAGATTTGGCTTTAGACCTGCCCATCGCATTTGCCTGAAGGTTGATAAGCCACGCCAAAATGAAAGTGCAGATGCAAAATGTTGAAAATGGGCCTCTCAAAATCTCAAATTTTATGAGTCCCAACAGAAAGGCTGATATGGAAAGAATGAACTTTGATTATTGTCAGTCTAAGATTGTTACAGGTTTTACACAAAAGTCTCAAGTAATATTCTGTAACCTCGTTTAAGATCTTAATCAAGAGAATTCGGCTCCTCGATCCATATTGGATCCAGGAGAAAAGCTCATCCTCAAAGTAAGACGCTTCAGAAAGTTTCAAGTGAAGCAACTACCCACAAAACTTGGTTTCCTGTGTATTTTTATCATCAACATTTTGAATCACACTAGATGATCCATCATCAGGATGAAGAGGGCCATAGAAAGATGGGACAGTTTCAAAAACCCCAGTTCCACATAGGCACTTTTGACCTCACAGAAAGCAAAGAACAATCTTAATCCAAAAGGTGCCCCTATCTCTTTGAATTCCATGTAGAAGGACTTGGACCCACATCTTGAGTCTCCAATTACTCTATACAAAGCAAATGACAGCCCAAAGCAAAGGAGGGGAGCGAAATTAAAGGATTGTATCTCTTAGAAGGAGAAAGCTGAAACGGTAAAAGGCTTGACAGAGGTTGCAATACACTTCATAACTTGTCTATTTGAGCAACATACTTTGGTAGAGAGCAATTGCCTCTACCAATTGGGTTTTCACTCTAAAAAAAATTTGGTAGGATATATGCTTGCGTTTGTGTTGCATTTTACATTTAAGCACTTCATTTCTTTGTGTAGCTGCTTGTTTATTCCTCCCTATTTCACTGTCATTGGGAATGCCAGGTATCACAGTAGATTAGTTGCTTGATTCCCTAGTTTCGAACTAATTTTGGTATAAATTATGGATCACCACTTCTATTACTTAATAGCAAAGGCCTATTAATGATGGAGCACATTATTCCCCAAACACAATCAGAATGCTACAAATGTTTCTATCCATTCATTTGATTAAAAGAAATACGGATATTTGAAATAAAAATTTATATTGGAAATAAAATATAAGGCTTTTTAACACTCAAAATGCCTGCTTGTAATCTACTTACGGTTTCCTTGCATGAACATTGTTAAAGATTTGCAAACAACACCATAGTTTAGATTGACTACAGTATATAAAGATCCCTGGAAACACATTAAAAATAAAACAATGGGAAAAGCTCATCCCACTGTAACAACTCCATCACTTTATGCATGTTTATCATGTGCACAGAATCTTGAAAATTGAAAACCATGAAATCTCAACAAAAGAAATAAAGCATTGGACACATCCCAGGATGATAAATCTCAAAAATCAATGAAAAAAATTGCTGGAAAAGTTGGCAAAGCTTAGAACTGTTGCAGAATATTAACTTACATAGCCCTTTAGCCCTTTATTTGGAATTGTTAGAAGGGATTTCATATTTAAGCCAGAAGAATTATCCATCTAAGGCAGTAAGTGAATGGATGAATTTTCTCTTTGGTGTCCTTGGACGACAAACAACAGTATAGTTCAGCTCTATTACAGTAGATAAAGATCCCTGGAAAATATTGAAAACAAAACAATGGGAAAGAGAAGTTTTATGATTCTATCCCACTGCAACACCATCACATCATGCATGTGCATCATATGCACAGATTCTTAAAAACTAAAAACAATAAAATCTCAACAAAAGAAAAAAGGCACAGGAGACATCCAGAGGTGCTAAATGTCAAAAACCAATAAACATATTGCTGGAAATATTGGAAAAGCTTAAATCTGTTACAGAATATTAACTCACATAGTCCTTTAGTCCTTTATTTGGAATCGTAAGAACAGATTTCATATTTAGGCCAGAAGAATTTGTATAATTCAATAAGTGAATGGATGAATTTTCTCTCTCAGGAGAGAAAAAAATATTTGTATCAAAGTATTGGGGCACAGGCCTTGGAAATACGGATCGTGTTACAAGATCTAGAAAAAGGTGAAGAAACAAACAGATAGTTATTTGAAGACAAAAAGGAGAGGGAAATCCATTGCTTTAATGTTCATATGACGTGAAATTGTGATCTGTACTCCATAGAAACCTTTTAGGAAAGGATAATATATGATTATGATAGAGTAGTCAGGATATATAAGAAAAGGAAGAACTCGGCTTCAACCATATTTATCCATGACGTAAAACCTAGCAGATTTACAATGAGTAGTCACTAGATTGATACCCCGGAGTCATCAGCAACCTGATCTTGTGACAAAGATGATATTTGGGTAGGACTAAATACGTATGGAACAATGGCCTAGGCTTAAAGAATAAATTGCAACAAAAATTTCTATGATTACTGCTTCAAAGCCATATCTTTTGTTAAGCGAAGAGTTGAGATAGTTGGTTCAAAGGGTTGGTAAAACTTAGGCAAAAGTTCTCAGAACCAGGTTCAAAACCCCCAAGGATGTGTTTTCGTATCCATCCGGTTACCACTATTGTGCAACAGTTAATTACTACAGAGAGTTGAGCGTTGAGGCAACATAAGAATTGTCAGGCTTCAAAAACAAGACCACTAGATAGAATGATAATGTTCTATAAATCATAAATTCCTAGCAGTATATCAAGAGATTTGTAAAACAACATCAACTTAAAAAGTGAAACTATCAAGAAACTCAAAACAAAGAGGACCATTTACCAACCTCGTGATATAAAAGCAGTAACCTTGTCTATTACTCCGATTGCGAAGTGGGTTTTAATCCCTTTGCAGAATACAATAAGCATCAGCTTCATTGGCATTGCAGGAGGATTACTCAGTAACAAATGTTAATGTAATGTTACTCATTTCGCCCAAATTTTAGAATTTACTTCTTCATCTTATAATTCCTGCAACACTTCAGACTGTTCCCTTATTTTTACTATCATTATAAAAACAATAAATAGAAAATTACCTTGTATGTTAGGCGATCACAGCGTTGATATGTGTACTGATTTTACTTTCATTGATATAGAAACTGAATTTGAAGTACTCAATTTATATCAATATTTTGGCTAAAAATTGAACATTTTTCCGAGTGACCAAAGTTGGTCAATGGAAATGAAGTACAAGGTCAGTAACAACAGGCCAGGGAAGCGCCCTAAGAGAATCGGAAAGAAAATATCATGGTAAAAGGATTCAAAAGAATGAGAACAGTCCGCACAAGCGAGAACTCAACTCCCTGAGTAGTTGAACCTTAAAAAATACAATTAAGGCTTGCTTTTGGGCCAAATACTAATATTTTCTTTCTCATATTTCACAACAAGTGCAGAGACTGCTAAGATAAAGTATGTTTGTAAAATAAGAGTACCAGGGGCATGATATTTGATTAGGCTCTGCCCTGAAGCCAATTCAACCAAGAGCAAGGCTGCTAGACCCAATGCTGCAAATCTGGCATTGAGCCTCTCGCTGTAAGAATTGAAGCCGAGCTCTACCTTGAGGCCACCAGACATGGGATCCTTCAGAGGGACTGGAGGCAGCAAAATAGTTTCTTTTCTGGACTTGACTTTTGATGGGTCCATCCCCGCTTTTCTTAGCTTTCTCATTTCTGCCTTCTTACCAGTTCCGGGCCTTTTTCTCTGATATTTCGCTATCCTCGCCTCAAAATCGTCAATTTTCGGTTTAACTTCTTTAGTCTCGCCTTCATCTTTAGTCTCCCCTACATCCGCTGCTGCTTTTGGGTAGCGAAATTTTGTTCTTCTCCCTTCATTTCTGCATTTGAGTGCAGTGGGTATAGGAGCAAATTTGAGATTTGCAGTTGAGTTTGAGAATTGGAATCTCCCCGTACACAAAGATGATGAATTCGATGAGAGGGAGGGAATGGTAAGAATGCCCATTGACTGCACCATCACTTCCATTGGGTGCAGTCGTCAGGATGGATATGAGATCACCTGAGCCCAGAAAGAGGCAAGCGAAAAAGGATAGAATCGAGGAGACGTGGCAGAAGGATGAGGGAAAACATTATTCTATCATCAACGCCTATGAAAATTCTAAATATCCATGGGCCTGAATGAATGTTAGTTGATTCGTTCCTAATAACGTACAGGGGGTGCACCATCAAATAATCAGTCGTATTGTTGAACATAAAATCCACGAACACAATAGTCGATCTGTTGGTTTTTTATGGGGGAGTATTGAATCTTTTTGGTGGATTTTTTATCAACCAATTTATATTTTTTGTTATTCTTTTTTAAAATTATTATTGAAGATATTCACATTTAAAATTTTGATGTAAGTCAAATGTTCCATGATGTAGTATCATTACATCTCTATTAGCTTCAAATTATAAAAAATATTCTATATCCCACTCTTTTTTAGGTATTGTCCACCTCCGTGTTTCACAGTTAAGCTAGTGCAAACTAGTCTTAAGTTGAACCATTAACGTTGATGGTGAGAGAGGCACCTTCTTTCTTTTTGGATCTTTTTGTGATTGTATTATATATATAATTATGTATAATATTTGATATAATATAAACTGTATTGTTATTATATATTGTATATTATATAATGTAAATTATTAAATCTATCTTTAAATTGATATTATAGTTATATATTATTATATATTATATTCTACATTAGAAATCATGATATATAATATATCATATAATTTTTCCCTCCCTTTTTCTCTTTATGTCTATTTGCATCACTCTCTCCCCCCGTCTTTACATTATTTCTCTCTATCACTTTCTCTTCCATGTCTCTCTACAACTCTATCCTGACTATTTTTCTCCCTATCACTCCCTCTCTCTATATCTTTATATCTCTCTATCCTCTCCCTCCCTCTCCCACTCTCTCCCTTCCTCTCTATCTATTTATATCTCTCCCCCTCTCTATCTTCTTTTTGATCTCTATCTCCATATCCCTCTCCCTACCCATCTATATTTATGTATCTCTCTCTCACACGCTCTTGCTTCTCCCTCCCCATTGCTATATGTATCTCTCTACCTCCTCTCTCTATCACTTGTCGCTATAACCTCCTTTATCTCTCTCTTGCCCCTTCATCTCTATCTTCCCATCTCTCCCTCTCCCTCTATCTATATGTCATTATCTATCTTTCTCTCTTCTTTACTCCATCGCTCCTTTTATCTTTCATGCTTTATCAAAGCTACATATATATATCCCTCTCTACCTCTATATATATAGATCACTTCCTATACCTTCATCTTTTATCTCTCTATCTCCCTCACTTATTCTCTACGTCTTTCTATCTCTATTTTTCCTCTCCCTCTTCTTCTCCCTTTTCATCTCTCCCTCTCTAGATGTTTATCTCTCACCCCCTCAATCTTTTCCAAGTTATATTATATCTATCTCTCTATCTTTCCTTCTTTCTATTCCTATCTCTCCCTCTTTCTTTCCATGTCTCTTCCCCTCTCTCCCTATCTCCATATCACTAGATCTATTTTTATATCTCTCTACTTCTCTCTCCTTCCCCCCCCCTTCCATTTATTTTTATTATTTATCTCTCTCTTACTCATATACACAATCCTAATTTATCCTTCAGTGTCTCTATCTATCTATTTAAATCATCTTTCCACTTCTCTCCCTATCTTTGTACCCCTCTCTATTAATTGTATCTATCACCTTTCTCTCTCATTATTGTCCCCTCAATCTCTATCTCCCTAACTCTTGCTCCCCCTCTATATCTATGGATATATCATAATCTCTACCTATGTCTTATTCACTCCATCTCTCCCACTTTACATCTTTATCTCTCTATCACTCTCTTAATTTGTCTCTTACTCCCCTCTCTATCTCTTTCCATCTATATCTCTCTACCTTTATCTCCATATCTCTACCTCTACCTCATTATCTCTCTTTTATTCACTCTAACTCTCATAATCTCTCTATCCCTTTCCAAATCCCTTTGTATCACTCCTCTCCCTCTCTATCTATTATGTTATATTTGCCTCTCCCTCCCCTCCCTCTATATCTCTTTCTATCCATATCTTTCTCTACCTCTATCTACTTACATCTCCCCCTCACACTTTCTGTCATGTCCCTTTTTCAAAATTTCTAAAAAAAGGACCTCTAGATAAATCGATGAATATTGTCCTTCATGGTTAAATGATAAAATTAGATTTATTATTAAATTAATAGATAAAATTTGATATTAATTTGGAGGGAAAATATGGCTTGGAAAAATTAGAGAGCACATTTTGGAATGATAAGTGGCATTCGATAACTTTTGACAAAATGGGCATGTGGCAAGTTGCAACTAGTAAAGGTAGGAGGTGAAAGGCAAGTGGAGGAGTTATATTGTTGGAAATATAAAAAATCTTCTCTCTTGGTCATGAGTTATGGGTTCCCAAATTATAAAGTTAAGATTTCTCAATAAAACATGAATTTGGGCTTCATTTGGCATCATTTCTTTGTTACAGATTTCAGCTAAGCTTTTGCTTGTTTCTTCAGTGGCTGATAAACCAGTGGAGAAGGATACTTTTGGATGAGATGTTCATGGTTTCAAAGGTGATCTAAGGACAGGATTCAAAGGATTACCAGGTGTTCTAAGGATGGGAGTCAAGGAATACCATTGAATAATCTCATTTTAGAGGTTATCATTATGTTGAATAATTGAGGTTTTCTTAAGATTTCAGTTTGCATGTGTTGCGGAAGTTAATGGCAACATTAAGGTCATGGGTTTCTTATAATTTTATTTGTTTACATGATATTTTATTGTTAATAAATTTGGCTTGAGGTTTGATGTGTTTATCCTGAAGATTTGTGAGCTTGCACGAGCTTGCACTACATTTCAAGCTTTGTATCTACTCATTGTTTTGGTTTTATTTGTAGTAGATATATATTGATGGATATATCAGACTTGAGGATGTGATTTTAATTAAAATAATATTCATTTTGATATTGTTTACTTTCATGTCAAGTTTGGTGAAGTTTGGGGTTGATTTGACAATCAAAATTACAAATCGGGCGCATAGTTTATAAGATAAACTGTTAAATCTTTCTGGGTATTTCAGATTATTTGGAAAGATTAATTATATGAGGGTTTGTAATAAGAAGTAAATTATAATTTTTTTGTCCCTTGATGCAAATATAATTTAATATCACAAATTTATTAGTTTGGGACTGTAGACACCTGAAAATGTCTCATTGATTGTGTACTAATTATTCCTCTAATTAATTAAATAATTTTTTAATTAATTTAATTAATCTTATTCTTCTAAATTCATATTTCTTCATCATCAAACTGATTATCCTATTTCAATTTATGTTCTATCCTAATCAATTAATCATTTTAACCCTTTTTCTAATATTAAATAAATATTAATTATTTAATTAATTGTGATTTAATTCCTTTAATTGAATAATATTTATTATTTAATTAAATTCAATTTCTAAATAATTAAATAGTTTCTTTAAATTATTTAATTAGCTAATTAATTTTTCAAATTCATATTCTTCCAATTTCATCTAATTTAAGTTACATCTACATTTCAATTTCATGATTCGAAATCAAAGTCAAAGACATGCAAAAATAAAATTCAATATTTAAATTAAATCTCATGCAAAAATTAAATTGAATTTCTAAATCAAGTTCAAAAGCATGCAAGAAGGAAATGAATTTCAATAAAAATCCTACAGCACATGCTAAATTAATCAATTCAATTAATTGATTATTTAAATCAATTCTCTCCAATCATTTGTTTCTATCTTCTAATTTTCTTTTTTTCAAAAACCATTCGATTAGTCATCAATCAGTTAACTATTCAATCTATTTCAATCTTCAATTCAATTAATTGATTAATTGCATCATTCTTTAATTCTCCTCTAATCATTCTTTTTCATCTATTAATCAATTTTTTTTTCAATCAGTTAACTCGATTAACAATTCAATCTATTATATTCCACCTCTCAACAGTTCAACTATCAATTAGCATGTGAGCTCACCTGAGTTCCACCTCTCAATCAATCTCACTCGAAAATCTATAAATTCAAGATCAACTCTCCATTTTCAACAATCACAAACTTCAAAATCTTGTGTCACTTGCAGGTTAGCAACGCAATATCTAAGAGCCATCATACCACAAGAAGAAAAAAGAACAATGGAAGCTACATGAGATCATGGAATATGTAGTTTTGATTTTGATTGAATATTATAAACCCTATTGCTTTGTTTGCATTATTTCATTGATATGTGTTAGGATTCTTTAATTAGATAGGGATTCATGATTTCCCTTTGATTCTAGTTAAGAAATTATGAATTTAACTCATATACATTTTGGTGAACTCGACGTGAATCAATAGCTAATTAACCCTCTACGTTTCTTTTGTGTTTTTGCAGAATCGTATGGATTTTGAGAATTTTTGAAAGTTTTGTATGGACTTCACAGGCGGACCTAAATATTTCTCATTCGTTCAAAAAGACTACCGCAGCATTCATTCAGACAGATTACCACATTTGTCCAAACAGATTATCGCATTCATTTAGATAGGTTACCGCATTCGTCCAGATAGATTACTGCATCTGTCTGGATACTTTTCCGTATTTGTAGTTATTATTTTTTGCATTCTGTTAATTGTGTTTTCCCAATTTCTTGTTCTTTGTTCTGTCTAGTTCACCATTCAATTCTGCAAATCTGAAGATTTTATCTTTGTATGAGGCTTTACATATATGATATCTCATGGCAGGAAAAGTAAGGTTTAAGATTTCAGGTACTCGAAGAACAGCTGAACAAAGAACATAAGCCAGACATTATCAGTGAATCCTGAAGGCAGAAAAGAGAATACAAGACTCAAAAGACCAAGTTATTTCTAGATTTGACAATCTTGTTCTATCATACACAGCGAAATACGACTTGATTAACATAGACTAGTTGATGAGAGATTTGACTAGGGTCTGATATTCGGTTTTGCAGGTTCCTAGTTTGAGTTTATGTTTTTGTCACACCTTCGTCCCGTTTTTGCCACGCATTCATCCTATTTCTGTCATGCATTCATTCTGACAGTATCACACAATCATCCTATCATAATTACGCATTCGTCGAGTTATATTAACGCATTCGTAGGTTTTATGTAACGCATTCGTCTAGTAGATAATTGGCTTTCTTATTTCTGGTTTTCTGTGTGGTCTTCTGGTTAATGATTACCTGTTTGCAGCATGTGGAAAAATTACAGAGAAGGCTTGATCATCCTAGATTATTTTGATACTACTAATAATTTGATTGCAAGATCCTTTAGGGTTAACTCACTTTTGGATTTTTGGTTTAAAATTGACATGCATGATCTCGCACTTCATTGTAGTGCTTAAAATAAATCTTGGGACTAAATTTGACATGCATGATCTCACACTTCATTTTGTTGTTTAAAATGGACATGCACATGCGTATCTCACACCTCATTTTGGGCTTTAAAATTGACGTGAATCTGGCTTATCAATATAATAAATCACACATTGCAATATATAAGGGAAAAATAACCTTTTTGTGTCTTGGGTGGACCCATTGTTACATTAAGTACCTTTCCACCCACCTTCAGGGTCTTGGGAGAGAGGGAAAGGTGATAACAACACCCACTTTTTCTTTTTACTAGTGAGGGATATCTTTGATTGAGGATTTCATCACCCCACAGAGGTATTTTGAATTGGGATGCATTGGGGATATCATCTCTCCTAGTGTACTCTCGAGTGAGTTTTTTGAGCCGCTATATAAATATACTGGTCAGGCGACTAGAGTGTTGAGTGAATTTGACATATGTGGGAGCCTTCCCTACACCGATAAGCTTAACTAAAGCCTTAAGTGGCTTGCTCTGAGAATCCGTCGTTGGATTGGGACCCCTCAAAATTTACAATAAGAACCAACTTAGTAGCCCAAATCTCACGTTCACTGGTTTCGGGGGTGCAGATTGTACCCCATAGATACCCTCCATGTACCTTGCATGATGAGATAGAAAATCCTCGGTTATAAGATCTCTGAATCTTCGAGGTAAGAGAGACTAGCATGCCCAAGAAGTGTGTGTCATGGAGTGGAGCCAATGCTGCCAAACTCTCTAGTTGTCTGTCTTGTCTCGGTATTTTATTGTGGGGGGGGCCATTGAACAATTTTCACTATCCAGCCTAAGATTGTCTTCTATGATCTTGTATGTTTCGTTGTGTTAAACCAATATTGAGTCAGTATTTGGGCTATTTTAGGCCCTACCTTGTGTAGCTCTGAATTCTCAGAGTTTGTCAGAACTCAATTCATCTAGCTATACTTATCTGCATCTAGTGTTCTCAGAATTGAAAAAAGACTTGTCCCACAAACAAAGTTCCTTAAAACAAAGTCTATCTTGAAACATCAAACAGTCCAACAAAGTCCAAATTTTAAAACAATAAAAACATCTTACATACTTGTGACCATAGGTTTTCTCATAGTCCTTAAGGTTTGAATGAGTCCTTGCATAGTCCTCATTATCATCCTTATTATAGTCCTCATTTGCATCCTTGCCTTGCATAAGTCCTTGCATAGTCCTCATTGTCGTCTTTATTATATTCCTTGTTTACGTCCTTGCCTTGCATAAGTCCTTGCATAGTCCTCATTATCATCCTTATTATAGTCCTCATTTACGTCCTTGCCTTGCATAAGTCCTTGCATAGTCCTCATTATCGTCCTCATTATAGTTCCCATTGGCGTCCTTACTTTGCATAAGTCCTTGCATCCTCCTCATTATAGTCCCCATTTGCGTCCTTACTTTGCATAAATCCTTGCATCGTCCTCATTATAGTCCCTATTTACATCCTTACTTTGCATAAATCCTTGCATAATCCTCATTATAGTCCGCATTTGCATTCTTACTTTGCATAAGTCCTTGCATAGTCTTCATCTACGTCCTCATAGAGTTCACATATACATCGTTGCAATCTTTACACAAGTCCTTGCATAGTCTTCATCCTACATAGTTCTTATAAAGTCCTCATTTGTGTCTCATTAACGTCCTCATTCTTTTTTCATATAGTCCTTGCACAGTCATCATAATCCTTGCATAAGTCCTTGCACAATCGTCATAATCCTTGTTTTAGTCCTTGCATAGTCTTCATCCTCATAAGACATAGGGTCAAATCATTATATCCATTTTGCATTATCTTCAAAATTAGGGTGTTCTCTAGTCCAAGTCCAAAGTTGCATTGTCATGATTTAGGATTTCATCTTGTCATTCCTTGATCAAATTTGTCAAAAACATAGGTTGCATTGTCATTCTTTATAATTTCATCTTGTCATTCCTTAATCCAATTTGTCAAAAAAAAAAAAATCAAAAACATAGGTTGCATTTGTCATCCTTAGTTGCATTTGTCCATTTTCAAAATTCTCAAAATCCAAAAAAAAAGGGTTGCACTTCCATCCCTTAGTTGCATTGCATTTCATCCCTAAACTTCAAAAATCCAAAAAAAAATGGCATATAGTGCAATGGTTGAAACAATCTCTCAAACTTCTAAGAGACAACATTACGCTTATCAAACTTCCAACTTTTGTGGGACCATGTCATTGCAACCAAACAATCAATCATCTCAATCCAACATATACATGTCCCAAAACATGCATCAAACTTATCAGGAACAAATAAGTGTCAAACCTATTTCTCCATCACTTGAAGAGAAACTAGCTCGATAAATAGAGATCTTGGAACAAAAAGTTAAAAAAAGTGAAGAGAGTAGACCCCAGATGTCTAAACTATTTCAAAAATTCAGAAGTCCCAATACAAACTTAGAGCCATTTGATGTTCGAGCTCTTATTATGCAATCAAACGTACCATCTATTCTCACACAAATAAACATGAGAAACCAATATCAATGGCAAACACATCCAACAATGCAAGTCCAACAACCAATACAACAAATGACACAACTCTCTGCACCACAAATTGTGCACCAAACAAGTCAACCACTACCAAGGTCGCACACAATTACACAATCAATTTTGCCTTCAATCACATCACACGTCTATGAATATCCACCTATGTCTTTAAATACACCACCAAGGGTGTCCCAAATGAATGCAAGTGTATTTACAAACATGGCACCCTTTGGACATCAATCAAACATAGTCAATGTGTCACCTATCATGCAACAAGGTCATCTGTCCATGTCTAGTAACGACTCTTCCCATCAAGACATTGCACCTCAAGTAGCCTCCATATATTCCACCATTTCCTCATGCCCTAAATTCACACAAGAGTAGTCTGCACCATCTTTATCCAATAACACAACCTCCCAAGGGCTATTCACAATAAGTTTCCAAGCTAATACAATTCATGATGCTAGTCCCTTTCATGCTTCAGAAATTCAAGACCCAATCATATCATATACTCCTATTATAGAGAGACCCATTCAATCTCCTTTCTCATTAGGCCAAAGTGTTGAAACCTTCCAAGATTCTCCCATGCATATCCAAACTCCTACCCCGTGTCAAGAGGATAATCCAAAATCTGAAGAAATGAATCCTAAAATAAATCAAGAACAAGAACAAACTCTTTCATATAATCCAATTTTTTATCAAGATCCCACCTATCAAGAACCCTATGATGATCCCCTCATCCTTTTGTATTCCATTCATGATGATCCCCTTCCATCACAAGAGAAAATTGTCTTTCCAAGTCCCATTCAACATCCAACTCTTAAGCAAGATCATGATATCCCTTCCATTCACAATGATCCAATTTAAAATCAAGAGCAAAGCATAAACTCCAATGATCCTATTCCAAGTCAAGATCAGAGATTCCCTTCATCTCCATGTCATAATCTTCCTAATCTTCCACAAGATCTCATCACCCCTATTAAAGCTATTCATGAACCACTTACCTATCAAATGGGTTCCTCCACTTTCATTCAAGCAAGTCTACTTCATGATCCTCTTCCATGTCAAAATCCAAGTGTCTC
Organism: Cryptomeria japonica; assembly: GCF_030272615.1. Taxonomy (NCBI): domain Eukaryota; kingdom Viridiplantae; phylum Streptophyta; class Pinopsida; order Cupressales; family Cupressaceae; genus Cryptomeria; species Cryptomeria japonica. The sequence continues at coordinate 337,994,922 of NC_081405.1, read as the reverse complement.
TTCTTCTAAATTCCAACATGAACATATCTATTCATCCTTCAAATCCATTTTGGGTCCTTTTATTCCAAAATCAAAGTTTTCTCCTTTCCATCCATCTTAGGACCCTACATCCCTCCATCCACTATTCATATGATCCCTAGATCACAATCCAGATATGCTATCATTAATCAAGATCAGCAAAGGCACACATCTTGAAACACCTTCCAACCATCTACCTACATCAACCCATCTAAAAGACCTCCATATCGTTCCTATTCATCCATGAATCCCATTCCCTTTAAAAGAAATTTGGTTGCCAAGAATAAATTCCACAAGTCCAAAAATACACATACATCCAAAGAACAACATGTCTCATCTCAAAGACATGTAAAATCAAAGAAAAATTTGATCCAAAAGAGAAAAGCAATATCCAAAAGGCTGCAAAGGCCAATTATGAGAAAAGAAAAGTCAAAAACTATGTGGGTTCCTAAATTTCTCATAGAAGCTGTAGACACCCAAAATTGTCCAGTCTAATTATTATCTAAGCTTAATTCTTCTATTAATTAAATAAATCTTTATTTATTTAATTAATTCATTTATCCTCTTCTAGCCTTATTTCTCATTTAAATAAATACATTTATTTATTTAAATTATCCTTTTCTAAATTAAATAAATATCTTATTTATTTAATTGATCCCACTTCTTCTATTAATTAAATAAATCTTTATTTATTTAATTAATTCATTAACCTTTTCTACCCATGACACATGTCATTCATCTCTTAATTCATACACTACCTACCCCTTTCATTATTTTATTATTTATTTTACCTACCCTCTAATCATAGCCGACCTCCTTTTACACCTCTCAATCTTATCCCTCCATTTCATATAGTGTCTTCTATATAAGGAGATGCTTCCTTCATTATCAAACCCTAATCAATCATTCTAATTACTTGATCAATTGACTACTTGGCATATGCGATCCTACTTGCAACCACATTCTGTTCTTTGTTGAGCTCTTGTGCACATAAAATCTGAGAGCAAATACATCAAACAAGATCAATGGAGATAGGAAGAATGGAGATCCAAACCCTATTGGACATGTGATGGTATAATCTTTGTGATTTCATTTGATTTGCATTGTCTTAGGTAATCTTCATATGTTATAGTGGATCTTTGTTGTTGTTAGGCTAGGGTTTTGTGGTTGAATTCATTTAGCCTTTCAATATCGTTATTATTGTTATCCATTTTCACCATATACATTTTGGCACGCCCCGTGGGACATGGATTTTTGTTAGATCTGTGTTTTTTGCAGATTTTTCTAACCCTATATTGTTGTTTTGTAAAACAATTTGGAGAATAACCTTGTGTAGCTAGGGTTTTGGACACAAAATCAAGATATTGGAGAGATTTGATCATATCTCACAAACGGCTTGGAAATTTTGCACCAATTTTTTTTTGCAGGTTGACGAAAATATCAGGAGCTCTCAATCCAAAATTCAGAATTTTTGGAGCACATTTTCATTTTCTATGAATTTTTTATGATTTTTCATAAAAAATTAATTTTGAGAGAAAATGAGAGAATTTTTTGGATTTTCTTACATTTTTGGAAATATCTCATAATTATACATAGGATCTGTTCTTTGTGATTTTAATTTTGATGCAAAATATTTCCCTAAAAATCGGATCTTTAAAAATTAGGGTTTTTCCTTATTTTGATCAGATCTCACAAACAGTTTCTAATTTTGGCATCAAATTTTTTGTGCAAGTCAGGAAAAGTATCAGAAGGATTTAATAAAAATTTCAGATTTTTTGGATCAATTTTTCAATTTATATGAATTTTTTATGAGTTTTTATAAACAATTAATTTTGAGAGCAAATTAGCGACTTTTTTGGAATTTCTTACATTTTTGGAAATCTTTCAAAATTATACACAGGATCTGTTCTTTGTGATTTTAAATTTGATGCAAAATCAATCCTCAAAAATCAGATCTTTGAAAATTAGGGTTTTGCATTATTTTACTCATATCTCACAAATTGCTTGGATTTGTTACAAAAAAAATTTATGCAGGTTTGGAAGACCATCATGAATCTCCAGTAAAAATTTCAGAGTTTTTGGATCGATTTTGCATTTTATATGAATTTTTTATGATTTTTCAAAAAAAATTAATTTTTGGAGCAAATTAGCAAATTTTTTGGATTTTCTTACATTTCTGGAAATCTCTTGAAATTTTACAGGTGGTCTTTTTTTATGAAGAATCATATCTTTGAATTGGTCAACAAAACGCATTGTTGAAGGCCCCTATTTCACAAAGTCTTTTGGATCTAAAATTTACCTAACTTGTGTGCTTGCAGGAAGGAGTGATCATTTGAAACAATCCAAACTACTAATAAATATTTATTGCAGGTCCTTGGCAAGGGTTTTTGGATTTTTATTGTGTGCCTTGTTTTCATAGACTAGCAAACACTTCAATTGGTGCACTAAAATTGAATCATTGTCTTTTGTGTCTTGAGCAATAGGCTCTTTTTGTTTAATCTTTAGAGGGCCTGTCTTCCCGTGTGGTCATTACGACTACTAGTGAGAAGAGAACGGCCCAAGTGGTAGCGAGGAAAACCCACCTCTTCCGAACCACTATAAACAACTGTATTCATGGTGAAAACTATGGATAATGTGTGCTGATTAGTTCATACCGACACTATGTCTCCTTATAAACCCGTTTGATCAAATTTATTTGATCAGTTGTAGGGCGTAACCCCTACCGGTCGGGAGCCTTCTGTATTTTCAGAGCTAAAAGTGCCGCATGTATGGCCACACGAGCGGATGCCCTTACTAGCACCTTTTTGTTTTAGAAGCCAAAATCCTTCTAGTTGTTGAGGCAGGAGGTCGGACCTCTGGTAGCGGCCCACACACATATGGTTCTTAGTAGAGATACAAAGTTCGCCACAGGGAGTTTTCGTGGGGACTGATGCTTGGCTGACCTGAGAAGTGAGTGTCGAGGGTGGAGCCAATGAGGTCAAGCATCTAAGTATCTGCTCTGAATAGCGTAGCCTCGGGGGTAAAACCTCATGTGAGATCAACAACTATTGTCTTGGCCAGCCATAAGAATTGTGTTGGACTTATTTTAAACTTTCAAAACATTCAAGACCAAACAGCAAAACATTTTTACATCAAACAACACACTTTTCTTGGAGTCATTTTGAGTCTAAACACTTGCAAACATTGAGTCCTCATCAACATTGTGTCCTCTTGTCACGAAAAACAGTCAAACATTCAGATTTGGTTACAACCAACAACTTCACAAATTGGAAAAATTTTACAGTCCAGCAAACAAGAGCAATCAGTTTCAGAATTCTTGAGCTTCCTATGTTGTTTCTCTAGGTTTTCATCTAGCATTCAACTTGTCTTTGGGTCTCACAAAGTCCATCATTGCTTTACATCTTGCATTAAATTTACATTTGTCTAAACTTGAGTCAAAAGGTCACTTGCTTGTCCTCGTCATACTTCGTCAACACACTACATACAACAACATTTTGCTATGTGGTCCCTCATCAAGGTCTATCACATTTGGGTCTCATTTGGTCTTACTTAGAGTCAAGGTCAACTTACCTCATCAAGAGAAACTATCCTCTCTTTGGAAGTCACACCTACTCTACTACATACATACTTGGTCTTACACTTTGGACATTGCAAGTACACCTCAGATTCATTTACATTCCATCCAACTCTTGGTCTTCCATACTTTTTCCATTTTCATCTAGTCTCACACATCTCAGTCAATACCTAGTTCATGGTTGAAAGCCGTCTTCAAAAATCTAGGAGAGAAACTAAAGAGGCTCAAGAGTCTGCAAACATGAGTTCTTATGAGTATGACAATGATATCTTTTTCAATTCTGATCATACTACATTACCTGACATGGATGCCTATAGAAACATTCCAAATGTTGAGAACATGGACACTACAAACAACAATGATACACACAATGATGATATGGACAACTTTTCAGTACATTCAGCAGATGTGGAAGAATCCATTATGGATCCCCGTTTCATTCGATTAGTTGAGGAAATAATGAGGAGGGATAGACAATACTTCTTACAAATGATGGCACAAAGTGGAGCCAAGATACCTCATGATTTTGACATGTCTCAAATAAAGGAAAATCGACCTTTGCAACAACCTCACTCCAACATGGATCAAAGGAGGCCTAATAGTGGAGGCAATAGAAGACCACATCTTGTGCCTGAATCACCATCATCTTTGTTTCAAAAACCAGAGGTCCCACATACACATGGTCAAGCATATGATACTCACATTCACAGACCATTATGGAAGTCTTATGCAGAGAAATATGCTCAATCACATATCAATGCTAAGGATCAACCACCAAAGCAATTGGATATTCAAAGGCATGCTCAAAATTTGGACACAAGGAAACCCCGTGTCAAATTTGGGGGTAACACATTAGAACATGACATGCCTGTAGAGTATGGTATACATGGACAAAATAGATATTTCGTTCCTCAACATGAATCTATACCAAGTGGTCCATATATGCAGCATCACTATAGACCTCCTCCATATGATCATGTGTATGATCAATATCATCCATATATGCAACATGCTCCTCCTCCAATTGGTGCCTCAAGCATAGGGTATGGTTCAAGAAGTCGATCTCCACCTAAGAACAATTTGGAACAACAAATCAGGGACTTACAAAAGAAAATGGAGGACATAAATACACCGAAGCCAACATACACAATGAGAGACATATGTCCTTATCCATTTGACAAGAGCATTCCAATGCCTCCTTTTCCTACACACTTTGTGACACCTAAGTTTGATAAATATAGAGGAAAAGGGGATCCTAAGGCACACATAAGACAGTTTTTCACAGCTTGCATTGAGATAGCAGTAGAAGAGACATATTTGATGAGATTATTCCCACAGAGCCTAGGCGATCAAGCTATGGAATGGTTCTCCCAACTTCCACCTGGAATTAACTCATGGGGTGACTTAGCAGAGGCATTTATTCAACATTTCTCCTACAATATAGAGACAGACATATCAGTCACTACTTTGTGCAACACCAAGCAAAAAGAGGGAGAGTCTTTTGCATCATTTTTACAAAGATGGAGGAATCTAGCCAGCAGATGCTCTTGTGAAATTCCACAAAAACAAATGGTAGAAATGTTCACCCAAAATGTTAACAAAGAGATTGGTTATGACTTAAGGAAAGCTTGTTTGTCCACCTTCAAGGACGTCATTGAAAAAGGCTTAGCGACAGAAAAGGTCCTAATTGAACAAGGAGTCATTAAGATATTCAAGGAAAACAAAGATGACTTTAAAGGAAAAGACAAGCCAAGATTTTGGAATAAAAACAAGAACATAGTCAATGATGGTGTTGTTGATGCCAATACAGTGCAACCCAAATTCGTTTTTTCTGGATCAAATCAGGTGAATACTCAAACAACTTCTAAATCAGGAAGGAAGTACACTCCATTGGGAGAACCACTTGAGTCAATTTTCAAAAAGCTAGTGGCAAACAAGGTAATCACTATTCTAGATTTTCCTCCATATGAACCAAAGTTTAAACCAAATTGGTGGAATGATGATGAATATTGTGAATTTCATAAGAGCAAGGGTCATAAGACAGGAAATTGCCATCGACTGAAAGAACATCATACAAGATCTCATTGATAGGGGTGACATTGAGATTGAAGGGCACTCATCCAATCAAGAACATGAGATGTTTAAGGAACCATTCCCAAAACATGACAAAGGAAAAGCTAAAGTCACAGATGATCAAACCAACTATACCAGGGCATCCTATAACTATGATTCAACTATTAATCACATCTTGATGGACAATTATGTCTCTACCATTATCATCAAGGACAAAACACCTAAAAATTCTACCCAAAGACCCAAGATTGTCCTAAAAGGCATTGGATCTTCTTCCAAACCTACCTCTGAATGTTATGTTACAACCCGTCGAGGTAAATTCACTTTGCAAAGTGCTCCAGCTAAAAACACTACTTCCTCATCAACCAAACCTGAGTATGACCTTGTAGAACAGCTAGGGAAGACACCCGCACTTATCTCAATCCTTGAGCTCCTACGCATATCCCCCACACATAAATCCATTCTTGACAAAATCTTGAGAGAAACTTCTGTCCCTACTGATCTAAATGTGGACCAGTTTCAAGCCATGGTGGGATACCTTTCCATTCCACATTCTCTTACATTCACTGAAGCTGACAACGCCTCTGTAAGTCAGCCACATAATGCACCTTTACACATCGAAGCCTTCATACACAAACATCGAATAAAATGAGTCCTGATAGATGGAGGAGCTGGTCTAAACATTTGTACATTGAGCACAATTAAACAATTGGGATATTCTGATAAAGCTGTGAATTCTACAAACAAAATTACCATCAAGGCATATGATGATGAAGAGCGTTCATCCAAAGGCATAGTCACCTCACCTCTCAGAGTTGGACCAGTTACAAAGGATGTGGTTTGTCAAATCCTAGACCTAGATCTCACATACAATATATTACTAGGACATCCTTGGATTCATGAAATGAGGGCAGTCCCATCTACATATCACCAATGCATTAAGTTTCCTCACAATGGAGTTGAAATAACAGTTAATGGTGATCCTAATCCATTCATATATTGCAACAATCTGCGACCTCGATCAGAAATAACAATCCCAGTCAATCGAGAAGCAATTCCATCATCAGCATATGTGGATCCAAAATCCTTGAAAGCTTCTACATCAAAACAAGAAGAGCTAAAAGAAAAGTTCAAGATTAAAGACCTAGGATGTGGTGAGTATATCTTTCATGTTGATCAACTCCCACTATCTCCTAACACATTTTGTCAACAGGAACAATCTACAAGCAATATGCAAGACCAAGGAATTGGGTGTGAACCACTTAGTGTTGTGGCTACTAAGTCTGAATGCAAATCTCCTCTAGTGGTGCAAGCATCTCTTGATATCAATAGTCCTAAGAGTGGTTCCTGCAAAGAATCTATTGAGCATATCGCCAGCCCTCTTGAGAACTCACATAGCCTTACCATTTCATCCACTCATTCCATTTCCACTTCTCTCCCAGACTTGGATCAACAAGAATTACAAAAGCCCTTACTAATTGGGGATCAAGAATCAAGCTTTGAAAAGAAAAATCTAAAAGTCAAAAATAAAGAGAAGTCCTTTAGTCCAAATCAAAATCAAAAGCTACTGGACTCCACAAAAATCAAAGTCAAGGATAAAAATCCTATGAAGTAAAAAGAACAAGAGTTGATCTCCCCTAATATCAAAATAACTGGGGGCAAAAGTTCTACAATTTTAAGTCATAAAGCATACTTGTTGATCCTAAGTCTCCATCATGCCATCCTACTTTCACTTCTTTTGCAATCATAAGCCTTCATAACTCATCCACTTGTTGTGCACATCCTTTCCCTTCTGGCAATACATCTTGGACCTTTAATGGAGCTTCCTCGAGGGAATTTGTTATCAAGGATGCCCAAACTTCTTCAGGTGACATGCATATGGGCCTACGTAGTCCACACACTAGTAATTCTATCTCAGTTCCTTTATCAAGGAAGATAGTCACTCAAGCTACACATCATTCAGTCAAGGAACGTTGCAGTTACAATCATAAAGTCAAGCCTCACACATTTGAGGTAGGTGATTTGGTTCTCAGAGAAAACCCTAAAAATCAACAAGACAGAGAGAAGAAGGGAAAATTCAAACCAAATTGGCTTGGTCCTTACATCATTACAACAGCATATGGATCTGGGGCATATCAGCTTCCAACTACAGAAGGCGAACCTTTGGAGGATCCTATCAACAACATGCACCTTCGCAGGTTTTACACATAGCTCTTCAAAGTATCCTAATTCAAAAATACAAAAAAATCAAAAAATTCAAAAATACAAAAAAAAAATTATAAAACAAAAAAAAAATCGTTACTTGGTGAAAACCTGGAACACAGGCGCCTTGTGACACAAAAAAATTGAAAAATCAAAAAAAAGTAAAGAGAAATAATTTCGTCCAATAGTGAAAACCACTTCGGTGGCACCTTGGGCAAGTACCATGGTGAAAACTGAGTCACCAGCGCCATGCGTAGAGACATTGCTCCTCCCTCCTTCAGGATTCAATTTCATCCTTCACTTTGCACACACTCACAACCTATCCATCCATAATAAACTTACCCATTCTCATCATGGCTTATTATTGATCTACCCAAGATTGGTTAGCCATTCATAATAAACCTCCCATTTCACCTCCCTTTCCATCCGTAATAAATCAGATCCTATCTGTGGCTAAGGAAAATCCTACGTCTAGTGATGGGTGTGGAACTGAGAACATCACATGTTTCGAGGAGTACAGTTTCTTCCAGCTTCCTTCAGTCTATCCACACACAATCCGCAATAAAGCAACATTTGCATCACAGATCTGCAATAAAGTTCCATCTTCTTCGCAATAAAGTATCAGTTTCATGGATTCAGTCAGTTTTAGATGAGACACAGTAGCAACAATGGGATTCAACAAATCAAATCATTCAACAGACTCAAACAACATTATGGTTCAGTGCTATCTATCCTTTTGTGAAAGTAAACATTGTGACCACAATCAAATAGACTTATACAAGTGACAAGAGACACTAAACTTGAGGGCTACAGTGGATGTTGGTGTCGAGTCTTGGTTTTCTTTTGATTTCATCTTTTTTGGTGACATGTCTTTTAGCTTTTCCGGGATGTCTTTGACTAGAGATTCTATCTCCAGGATGTCTTTGACTAGAAAGGTGAGGATGGGGTATCATCACCTATTTGTATTTGTTGTCTATGGATTGTCTCTTAGTAATGCTATGACTTGTCCAAGGATATGAGGACACTGTGAGTCTAGTATGAACTGGGGCATTCCTTGTTTGTGACTGTCTTATCTCCATGCAAATAGGTCGAACATATGCCTCGATTGTCATAACCTACTTGCCATAATAAAGCTCAATGATGATAACGCACAAGAAGCTCTTTCACTTTCATATCTTTTGTCTTCCATCCCCCTTTCTTGATTGACTTCCATCATCCTTCTCAAGTCCGCGAAGCTTTCTATCACATGACTGAGTATAATGACACGCCAAAAATATTTGCATTTCATCTAGTTGCACCTGCATTACCACATATAAGCATTTCATACATACATATAGATATCACAATTGCATCACATCCTGCACACAACACATGTTAGTACACTTTACATTTTCATCATGTAAATTGTCATTTGCATTATCATATTCATCTGCATTTCATACATTCACATTTGCATCATGCATACACATATAAAACATAAAAGAACAAAAAAAATAATATATTGCATTGCATCATAAGCATCACATAAGAACATCTCATCACATAGGTACACATGCATATAGCTGCCACAAAGATGAATCATCTCATATATATATATATAAAGTGTCATGATACAATGACGTCAAAATCATATGGCTACAATCACCCACAGGTGTCTACATTATCATACAAAATGGTACAATACTGATACATAGGGAGCCCTCTACGGCTATGATGAACTCCCTCCCTCAGAGCCGACTGGCCTCGACGGAGTCTGAGCCCTAGAATGACCCGCCCCAAGATCATCTCTCCTGGCCCTTGTGTCCTCTGCAACCACCCCTCGTGTCACCCTATCCGGATAGAGGAACCCACTGATAACTCCTGCCAACACTGTTGGTAGTGCTAATCTTGTCCATGTCATGGTATCCCATGCCACGTGTCCCACCCTCATCTCCAGTCCCGGATCCTAGAACACTCGTCTCAGGGAATCCCTGTCTCCGTCTCGATCATACGGAATTAGCTCCCCATCAATCGGTATCCGTATAATCCTGTATACATCCTCCAGGGTGACTGTCATCTCCCCCATCAGCAAATGAAAAGTGCAAGTCGCAGAGTGCCACCTCTTCGCCAATGCAGTCAGCAATCCCATGTTCGCCTGAAACTCAGGCACATACAAAATATGTCTCAATCCCATAGCCTCAATCGCAGCTCGGTCCTCGGTTGTCAACTCAAGTCGCAACCTCTGAGTCGATGGGAATCTCTCCCGTGACTCCAGCATAGGCAAATACTCCTATAGTCACACAAATCAATCATCTCAATCCTAGTGACACTCACTGTTCATCACAAGGTGTTGCTTCTATCCTAGTGGTACTCCCTGTTCATCACAAAGTACTATGTGTTTGGCACTCCCTGTTCATCACAAAGTGCTGCTCACATTTGCACTCACTGTTCATCACAAAGTGTTGCTCATATTTTAGTACTCCCTATTCATCACAAAGTACTATATCTTGGTACTCACTGTTCATCACAAAATGCCTTGATCTATCTTATCCTAGGGCCTATGCTTGAGTTAATCCTCTTGAGTAGTTTCCTAATTGGCAACGTATGCTCTATCACAGAATTGTCAATCCTAGCCCTTTTTGTTATCCTAGTCTTCCCTAGAGGACCTGCTTGAGTGTATCCTCTCAGCAGCTTATCCACTCGACATATGTTCATCACAAAACTGTCGATTTGACCTAGAAGACACAAATTCACATTTTTGGACACAAACGCACTTTCTTGACATAAACGTACATTTATTACATTACCTAGTATGCATTAATGACAACAATAAATGCATCAAAGTACAAGGAGGTTTTGTGGTACTTACTGGCTCTCCTGCCTCTGCTGGCCTCTGAAATCGGTGAACGCAATCGAATTTGTGAACCAAAGCCATCATTGCTGACTGTTGCTGCTCTTTTCTCTCTCTGCACTCTAATCTCTTGGAGGTGTAGATGACAATGAGGATGTATTTCCCATGGTCTATCTTATAGACTGCCCTAGCCCTCGTTTCCCAAGTCAGTCTTCATTATCCCATGACTCTGTCACTTTATCCGGTCAGTCCATTCTAGCCTCTCTTTCTTATCGAAAGATTGTCTGCAATCTTTTCAGACATATTCATCCAATCTCTCGAGGGGGCATATCATTTCCATCTTGGGGCAACTTTGTATCAGTTCATCTTATCTTCTTTGAAACAACGCGACAAGCCACATTGTCTCAAAGAGGGGCAAAATGTAGACACCCAAAATTGTCCAGTCTAATTAAATAAATATTTTATTTATTTAATTATCTAAGCTTAATTCTTCTATTAATTAAATAAATCTTTATTTATTTAATTAATTCATTTATCCTCTTCTAGCCTTATTTCTCATTTAAATAAATACATTTATTTATTTAAATTATCCTTTTCCTAAATTAAATAAATATCTTATTTATTTAATTGATCCCACTTCTTCTATTAATTAAATAAATCTTTATTTATTTAATTAATTCATTAACCTTTTCTACCCATGACACATGTCATTCATCTCTTAATTCATACACTACCTACCCCTTTCATTATTTTATTATTTCTTTTACCTACCCTCTAATTATAGCCGACCTCCTTTTACACCTCTCAATCTTATCCCTCCATTTCATATAGTGTCTTTTAAATAAGGAGATGCTTCCTTCATTATCAAACCCCAATCAATCATTCTAATTACTTGATCAATTGACTACTTGGCATATGCGATCCTACTTGCAACCACATTCCATTCTTTGTTGAGCTCTTGTGCACATAAAATCTGAGAGCAAATACATCAAACAAGATCAATGGAGATAGGAAGAATGGAGATCCAAACCCTATTGGACATGTGATGGTATAATCTTTGTGATTTCATTTGATTTGCATTGTCTTAGGTAATCTTCATATGTTATGGTGGATCTTTGTTGTTGTTAGGCTAGGGTTTTGTGGTTGAATTCATTTAGCCTTTCAATATCGTTATTATTGTTATCCATTTTCACCATATACAGAAGCAATGTATTCTAAAGAACCAAAAGGAAAAGAAAAATCAAAATCAATGTGGATTCTCATAAAAACATTGCAATCCAAGGAAAAATCAAAATTGGCATCTAGACTTGCTATTCAGAAAGCTTCTCTCAATCGTCCATCTACACATCTCCCATTTTCCAAATCTATTCTTCCATCATTTCATTCATCCATTTTGGGTCCTTATGTCTTGTATTCCACATCTACTTCTCCCTCAAAATCTCAAAATCCAAGATCCACTTTTCTTTCATCTCTCCATTGTCTCTCTAGGTGTGGGCCAACGTTAATCTTGAAGACATTTATGTCCACCCAACTGCAAATCTTCCAACATCCTATCTATTATCCAACACCTATTTTCCATCCTTCCATCCCTCCCATTGAATCATTTGCATAAATTCTTTGAAGAAGTTGAGAAAATACAACTTCAGAGATCCCAAGGACACTTGTTAGCAAAATACCTGTCACAAAGAGAAGATTGGAGGAAAAACACAATAAAGGCTCTGAAGAAAAACATTATCATTCAGAGAGGGAATATATTAGAAAATTACAATACAGTCCTTATAAAAGAAGAATATGAAACCCTAAAGATGTGCAACCCTAAAGAAACCCTAAAAGGATAATATGTATTTAATAATTAGAATAATTATTAACTACCTACAATATTATTAAATGCCTAAGTTTAGTTTAAGCATAAAGTATAATAGACTAATAATTAAATAAATAATGATTAACTAATACAAGATAACTCTAACACCCCCCCTTGATATGAACTTTAGGGAGTAGCTAAAAAACTAAATGCATGAAGCAAAAAAAATGCAACTACATGAGAAGGCAAAAAATTTGGGTCCCGACAACAAGACCTAATGAGGTACCCAATCACAACCAAATCTCTATGAACCAGAGAAATAGAGAAAAAAACATGGGAAAAAAACTCTACTCCAAAAAGAGATGGAAAAAGCAAGTGAATGATTGAAGAAGCCTCCAAACAAGAATGTTCCAAAAAGATAGGAACAAGAGAAGAGCAAAAGAATCACTGAAGCATGAAGAACCTACAAACACTGTCAAAGAATAACTGTCAATCTGAAGAACCTCCACTAAAATAGAAGATGATCAGGTAGAGAAGACTATAATCTGCATGAGTGCCCTCAAATAACACTACTCGAATCAGATGACAAACAAAGGCAAACAACTGAAATCGAAGATACAAATGGCATAAAACACCAAAGCCTAAAGAGCTGATCCAATGAACCAAGGAAGCATTAGAACAATAGGAGAAACCCCCCCATAATGCAGACAAGGGTGAGGGATAGGTTCACTAAAAAGGATGGCCAACAAGAACTTCATGATGAAGAACCACGAACATCGAAGGTGCAGAGAAAGTACATAGTGTTGTGGAAGGAACACTCACTTGACACACATCATGAGGCTAATGTCATGGAAGGAACACTCACGTGACAAAGGTAGATGGCAAAAAAAGGAAAACATCAACCCCCCATGGCACTTTATAATGTAGTGCATGTACAATAAAGCACAAGATGTGCAAGATCCCAAGTATACAATGCATAGTGGCACTTTATCTCAGTGTGTTTGCAAAAAAGGGAATGCTTACTAAATGATGTATACAAAGATTAGAAGAGACATAAGGTTAGAAATATAGAAAGATCAGCCAAAGACAAGACATCCTACTTAAAGAAAGAGATCCCAAGACCCGAAACATCCAAGATATTCACCAGAGTGCTGAAAAGAAAAAAAATGAATAAAATGTACCTAGAGCAGAATCTGGAAAGAAAACTCATATGAATGGAAAGTGCATAAAACAAGCTTTCCAACGATATATAGTTTTTGAAAAATGGAGTTCGAATGTTCAAGTTATGTCTCCCAAAGTGCAAAAAATAACTTCTAGCTTTTACAGCAAAAAACGCCATTAAAAAAGAAAATTCAGAAGATCAAACCTCAAGATCTGAAGAGAGCTCGAAAAGATATTTCCGACGATATAAAGTTTTTGAAAAAACGCCTCTGTATAACCAAGTTACGACAAAAAAAAAAACCCCTCTTTTAAAGCATAAAGAGGGTATTTTTTTTTTGACGAAAATTTTCTGATGCATTTGCAAGTACACCTGTACGGATTTGTGTGCCTCGTAAAGCATGTCAATGAAAAAATCATGGCCCTAGTGCCTTTATCACCAAAATAGGTCAAATTATATATCAAAATGACTAGAAATGCCCTTCAAAAGCCAACGGTGAGGTGTTTTTTTGGCCCAAACTGCTCTAAAAAAATTTAATGATTTTTCTAACGAATTTCTCGAAATTCATGCCAAAAAAAGGCAAAACCCCCCCAAAAATTCAAAACCCAAATTTGTTGAAATTTGACAAATTTTATATGGAAATGGGGGGTTTTTGGGCGTTTTAAGCTCAACGGTGAGGTCCATTTGAGCCCAAAATGATCAAAAACAAAACAGCTACCCCAGATCCAATAAAAAAACTTGAAACCCTCCTCCAAAAAATCTTTTGAAAAATCAGGAACAAGCAGCAACAGATTTAGGCTCTGATACCATGAAGAAGTTGCAAAAATACAACTTCAGAGATCCCAAGAACACCTATTAGCAAAATACCTATCACAAGAGAAGATTGGAGGCAAAACACAATAAAGGCTTTGAAGAAAAAGATTATCACTCAGAGAGGGAATCGATTAGAAAATTACAATACAATCCTTATAAAAGGAGAATATGAAACCCTAAAGATGTGCAACCTTAAAGAAACCCTAAAGGGATATTATGTATTTAATAATTAAAATAATTATTATTAAATACCTACAATATTATTAAATGCCTAAGTTTAGCTTAAGCGTAGAGTATAATAGACTAATAATTAAATAAATAATTATTAGCTAATACAAGATAACTCTAACATTCTTCATTGATGAAATAGGTATTTATGTCATTTTGTCACATGCTCGCCTACATTTAATCTTGTGTTCAGTTCATTTCCTAGATATCTATTCATGAAACGCTTCAGACTCCGAGGTTGTTCCTCTTTAACATTATCTTTTGGTTGAGATGCATACTCAATCTGGAAAGAGAATCACTTGTTGTATCTTGATACTGACATCTTCAGATTACTATATCTCACACAATCAATCACTCTATATCATTGTGATCTCTTAGGTGAAGACATGGCTAGTGAAAAATCTAAAATCCTACTTTAGTGCCACTGTAATTCTCAAACCTTTGTGAGCTTCATAGCTTACAAGCCAAACAAAAGATTCAATAAGATAAAAAGCAATATTAAAGGATCAAAAGAAAAAGAAAAAAAGATCAAGGAAAAAAAGCGATGAAATGCAATATCAAAATGCTTGGCTTTGGGAACATGCGAGTAACTCCATCAGAGTTATGGATGCTTGGTTGCCAATGGAGCAATATTCGTAAGATTACAACGATAAACTCGTTGAAGCTATGAACGCTTGCTGGCAATGAGGCTCTATTCGAGATGATTTTGAAGTCAGGATAACTCACGTAGCTAGTCATGTCGAAATCTAACAATTACAATAATCATATGAGCCAGAATAAACCCACTTGCACATACATGGGTAATCAAAGACTAAGTACCCTAATCCATTTTGGGATTCTTCTTCTCTTTTGAGTATGCTTCCTAGTCACTAAATATATTCGGTTAAATTTTCTAAAGGTTTTAAGTGTGGGTTGGGTCTCTATCTTTGAATGTTTAGGAACACTTATTCGGGTGGCACTAGATGTTGTGATGATTTTACACATCACCCTTTTTACAAAAGGAGACCTCTATACTTGGGGGCAAGTTTCATCTACTCTATCCTTTTTATCACATATCTCGTCATCCTTCCTTCAATGTCCCCATTACCCTATCTACATCCACCTCATTTATTTTCATCTTTGATCTTGATAAAGCTAAATATCTTCATAAACATCATCCATCACTATCTATGATCTTGGTTCACCTTATCCATGTACCTTCTAGTTCATATTTCTTATCATATCTATTCCTTGCTTCCATCACCCATCACTATCTACGATCTTGCTTCTTCTATCTATATCATCTTTATTTGTATCCCCTTTTTATCCCTTGATCTTGATCAAAACTAAGGACAAAAAGAAAAGAAAAATACAAAAACATGGTTTCAAAAAAGCTCTTGACATGTCCCTTCATGTAGACCACATGCCATTTAATGCACCATTCTATCACCTTACATTGTGAAATCCCTTAGCTTGGAAACATTTTATCCATCGTGCGATAGTCCTTAGAAACCAACTCATCTCTAATTCTATAATAAGTTACCTCCATCTTTCCCCTATCCATCTTCACCTCAATAGTTCATTCATCCGCTCATAATATTCCTTGCCTTGCTAAACACTAGAGGCATAGCTGAAAAAATCTTAAAAATTGTATAATGTTCTGAAAAAATCGTAAAATATCATATAATATCCTGAAAAAATTTTAAAAATTAAATAATGACTTGAAAAAATTTAAAAAAAATCATATAATGTCTTGAAAAAATCCAAAAAAAATCATAAAATGTCTTGAAAAAAAAACCCTAAAAATTGAAAATCAAAGAAAGAAAGCATAGACCATCCATCAAAACAGATCAAAACATTGAACTTAAAAAATCATGTATCAACAGACAAACTCCCAAGCTAGTCTACAACTTAATTGATCAATTGCCTATCATTTTTTAAGCATCCTTATCAAACAACGTGCCTTTATAGATACATTATTCCTAAAGCGGGCATCCTATTATATGTCATGTCCTAATGGATACATATTTCCTACAATGGGCATCCTATCAAACAATCATCAAATCCAGAAACACTTATCCTTGGCAAGAAGATTAGTATGGTTGTTGACTCGTTTGGTCAAGTTAGTCTTATCTTTTATTGATTTATCTTTATCAATTGATGACAGGTCATGTTTCATCTCTCGAAAAATCAATCCAAAAACATTGAGAATACACAAAATCCAAAAACATTCAAATATGATCCTAAAAAAAATACCAAAAATATTTAAATATGATCTTGAAAAAATCAACCAAAAACATTCAGAAAAATTCCTGAAAAAATCAATCAAAAATATTCAAATATGATCCTGAAAAAATCCAAAAACATTAAAAAAGCTCTTGGAAAAAGAACTAAAAATAAAAAAACAATAAAAAAACTTGCAATAAAATGTCTCGCAAGAATCAAAACCCTAGCAGATATCCAACAAACACTTCGCACGAAGTTCGCAAAGGATACAACTATCTAATCAACATTTGCAATCAATTGATCAAACTGTCTTATCAATCATATCAATATCCATATCAAGTGATCATTGTCTTTTCTTACAAAGAGATGGATACACTCGAAACCAGACAGGTCAGTCTTAAACGGGGTCCACACTTTCTGAGATCAGACATTATCAACCATCACATCAAGCAATCAAGAACGAAGGCACAAGTCAGTATAGTTGTTGAATTTTGTCCTAGTTAGTCTATATCTTTTATCATTTGGTGATAGATTACATACCTATGCTACTCAAGGATGTCCACAAGTGACTAGAGGAGCCATGAAGGGCATTATCTTTTTCTTTGTTTGTTGTTTGTGGTGTGAATCAATGAAGTTTTGGGGCAATAGTTTTAGTGGGTGTCTGTGACTGATACGTTCATTCGGCAAGTATCCCATGAAGGATAACAATGCTTGTGACTACCGCACATACCTCGACCCCTAGCATTATTCCCAGAATGGAAGGTTCACTCCTTGTCTGCTATGTGTTTATTTCTTCAATGAGATATCTTTACATCTTGGTTCCTTATACCCTAATGTGCAAAGCTCCATTGTTACATAATAAGGCTCGGTGATGATTATATATTGCGCTATGAATAAAGGCACAAAAGTTCGTGAAAACCATCATCTTCATTATCTATCATTATCAATCGATCATCCTCAATTGCTTCTAATCCTCATATTTCATTCTAAGGTTCATTCTCTCATATTCTATGTCAATATCATCTTCACATTACCTATCCATATCTCTAATCAACTAACTATTTTTCTATCTCACATTTTTCTTCTTTCGAGAGATCATTCATACCTTTAATGCATAAACAAACTCTCAAGAGGGCATTACACCCTAAGTGTCACCGAGGCATACTGGGGCACAAAAAAAATCGTTTTCTTTGAAACAACATCATTCTGACATTGTCTCAAAGAGGGGCAAATGTAGACACCTAAAAATGTCTCATTCATCATGGACTAATTAATCCTCTAATTGATTAAATAATTCTTTAATTAATTTAATTAATCTTATTCTTCTAAATTCATATTTTTCATCATCAAACCAATTATCCTATTTCAATTTCTATTATATCCTAATCAATTAATCATTTAAACCCTTTTATAATATTAATTAATTATGATTTAATTCCTTTAATTGAATAATATTTATTATTTAATTAAATTCAATTTCTAAATAATTAAATTATTTCTTTAAATTATTTAATTAGCTAATTAATTCTTCAAATTCAAATTCATATTCTTCCAATTTCATCTAATTTAAGTTACATGTGCATTTCAATTTCATGATTCAAAATCAAAGTCAAAGACATGCAAAAAAAAAATCAATATTTAAATTAATTCTCATGCAAAGATTAAATTGAATTTCTAAATCAAGTTCAAAAGAACACAAGAAGGAAATGAATTTAAATAAAAATCCTACAATACATGCTAAATTAATCAATTCAATTAATTGATAAATTAAATCAATTCTCTCTAATCATTTGTTTCTATCTTCTAATTTGGTTTTTTTCAAAAAGCATTCAATTAGTTAACTATTCAATCCATTTCAATCTTCAATTAAATTTATTGATTAATTGCATCATTCTTTAATTCTCCTCCAATCATTCTTTTTCATCTATTGGTCAACTTTTTTTTCAATCAGTTAACTCAATTAACAATTCAATCTATTCTATTACACCTCCAAATCAGCAGTTCAACTATCAATCAACATGTGAGATCACCTGAGTTCCACCTCTTAATCACTGAGGTCCACCTCTCAATCAATCTCACCCGAAAATCTATAAATTCAGGATCAATTCTCCATTTTCAACAATCACGAACAACCATGAACTTCAAAATCTTGTGTCACTTGTAGGTTAGCAGCGCAATATCTGAGAGCCATCATACCACAAGAAGCAGAAGAACAATGGAAGCTACATGCAATCATGGAAAAGGGAGTTTTAATTTTGATTGAATATTATAAACCCTATTTCTTTGTTTGCATTATTTCATTGGTATTTGTTAGGATTCTTTAATTAGATAGGGATTCATGATTTCCCTTTGATTCTAGTTAAGCAATGATGAATTTTACACATATATAGGGACATTACACTTTCCCTCTCCCTCTCTATATATCGGGTCATCTTTCACTCTCCCCTATTCTCTCTCTCTCTCTCTCTCTCTCTCTCTCTCTCTCTCTCTCTCTCTCTCTCTCTCTCATTTTTTTGTATTTCTCCTCTTCTCTCCCCCTCTCTCTATGTATCCTTCATCTCTTTATATCTTTATAACTCTTTCTCTCCACCTCAATTTCTATATTCCTCTCTCTATCTCTTAACCCCCTTCCTCCATATCTCTCTATCTCCATGCATATCTTTATTTGTATCCCTCCCAACACCTCTCTACATCTATTTTTGTCCCTCTTCCTCTCTCCCTCTATGTTTATTCCTTCCTCTATCTTCATCCATCCCTATATTTATTGACATGTCTCCCTCTCTCTATCTATTTATCCCTCTCCTTCTCCCTTCTCCTTATCTCTCAATCTCTCTCTACCCATATACATCTCTCTCTACCTCTCTTTATGTATCAATTCTGATCTTTATTATCTGTATCTTTCTATCCCCCCCCCTCCCATTCTATCCCTCCCTCTCTATATATATATTTATCTTTTCCATCTCTGTATATCTTTATATCCCCTTTATTTATCTCTCTCTCTCCTCTTTGTAACCCTCACCTTTTTCATTAAAAAAAGTAAAACTCTAATAGATTTTTGAACTTTGTGCATTCAAACCAAAAGATAATGACACCAAGGGATGAAGTGAAACCTTAATAATCTTCAACATTTTTTTTGCATTGTAAGTGACATTCGCATGTTGCATTCCATACCAATGTGCACACAGGGTGTCATGATAAGCACAATAACACACAAGATGACACCACCAATGCATCAATAGTGAGGGCACAAAGGGAAAGACTTCACTAATCATGTTAAAGGTCAGTATAACCTTCATTGCACAAAAAACATCATTTTCTAAGTGGATTACTAATGGACCTCATGTATTACACAAATGTATGCATCTAATAGACCATAAATTTTCCTAATTGACCTTCCCTACCTCTTCGACATACCCATTGCACACCAAGGTGCAATTTCTAGTTTCTATTATCAACACCTATGAAAATTCTAAATATCCATAGGCCTGAATGAATGTTGGTTGGTTCGTTCCTAATAACGTATAGGGCGTACACCATCAAATAATCAGTCATATTGTTGAACATAAAACCCCAAAATGAGTATGCCATGAACACAATACTTACTTGATCTGTTGATTTTTGGGGGGATATTGAATCTTTTTTGTGGATTTTTTATCAACTAAATTATAATTTTTGTCATCCTTTTTTAAAATAATTATTGAAGAAATTAACATTTAAAATTTTGAAGTCAAATGCTCCATGATGTAGTATCACTACGTTTCTACTAGCTCCAAAGTATAAAACATATTCTATATCCCACTCTTTTTTAGGTATTGTCCACCTTCTTGTTTCACAGTTAAGCTAGTGAAAACTAGTCCTAAGTTGAACCATTAATGTTAATGATGAGAGAGGCACCTTCTTCCTCTTTGTATCTTTTTGTGATTGTGAATCTTCAAATATGACATGATATATATTCAGAACTCCTTTTGAGAAAATTGGTGATAGTTAAGGAAGGAAAATTACTTTAATCATTGGAGGGGTGACTATGCAATTGAGCGGATGTAAGAAAAGATTAATAGGAAATGACCATTATTTTAATGGCTAGCTAGAAGGTTGTTCAGATTGTTGTGGAGAAGAACCTCTTTAGCCATTTTATAAATATGTCCGAGAAAATCAAATTGGCAACATGAGTATCTTCAATGGATAAAGTATTATGGAGAAGCAAAGAGAGACAATAATGAAAGGTGCATTCCTACAAGGATTCAAAGGGTTTGAAGGTGTTATGCCTTCTAAATTATTTAATTGGTTTGGGCATGAAATTTTATTAGTACATTATAAATCATAAATGAGAAATAATAATGAATAAACAAATTTAATAATATGTAAAAATCTATTGGGTCCTAAATCACTACTCTAGAATCTCATAACTCAACTCAACTACGTAGGTTGGCGGTATCTTCTAAATAGAAAAGTTAGGATTCATCCATAGATTGTGGATACATAAAAGTGAATTGGTGAGAGTGGGTAATCTCTCCTTCATTTTGGGCTCATATTGAGCCTAGGATAGGTGTTCCTAGAGGCATTCCTTAACATGCATTCAAATAAAACAAAATGAATAACCAATGCACTTTATAGCTCAATGATACCCAAAGGTGATTTTGACCTCAATAACAATCACCAAACTAATCTCAACTATTTGCAATAAAACATATTTATAGTTGATTAAGTACTTTGCACATGCATTTGCAGATAAATAGTGTAGTCCCCTAAAATGGTTTCAGTTATTTTCTATAAACATTGGCAATGCATAAATACACTGAAATGACTCATTAAATTCTTTGACAATTAGGTTTTGTTTGAGGTTTTTCCTAATTTATGGTAACGAGTCATGGACAATACATACCAAAACTAACTCTTGTATTAAATGGTGGTTGGTTTATACAATTTTACAATAGTGTAAGATCAAAGCCTTCAAGACTGATGCCTCATTAGGTTCCAAAGTAGCATTCAACTTTCAAAAGAAAAACACAACAATTAACAACAAATATATGCCACATACAAACAACATATACTTAATGATATTTCTTTGAAGACATTGGCATTCATTCATAGCATACAGAATATTATCACATCTAACACAATATAATAAATTTGAGTGTTATAACACTCTTCAAATATCTAATATAATCAAAGAAACAATTGTTACAAAGAAAATGGCATGTCACACCTTTATACCTTGAGACCCTCTAAAATTCCAACAACTAGCCAAGAAGACATGTAATAACTTACATTACTACAATAACTATCTCTTTGCAACTTAGAGAGCAACTCAAATGGTGCATGCATTTACAAAAGTTAAAACCCTAGATATTCCTACACTACAAATGCTTGAAAACTTCAAAAACCAATCCCCAATATAAATGAAAAATGTGACTCTAAACACCTCTCACGAGCAACAATGAAATCATGAACAAATTAACTAAAGGAGTTAATTATTTCATAATTGGTACATGCAATGGACCTCTAAGTAGAAACAAGGATAAATTTCACAAAAAATGTGGCCTAAATTGCACTCAAGAATAATCAAGGAGATCCACAAGTACCAAAAATGTTACCCTTGAATGCAAACACATCTTGTGACCTACTCTCCAATGCAACAAGTAAAAAACTAGGCAATATGATTGAATAATTCAAGTATAATAGTGGTGATATCATTAAATACAACTTAACACCCCAATTGTTTCACCAAACACACTAATGTCAAAATATTATGTCACCATACAAATAAATTATGTTTAATTCAAATTCATCCTTAGCTTGACCACATATTGTTGCTACTTCAATCTTGGTAATGGGCGCACTTCAAAGGTTCATTAATGGCATTATAGGATCACTTGTGAGAGTGAGAAATAAATATTGAGTGCTTTGTAAGAAAGTGACTCCAAAGCATGTCTCTAAATTGAAGTCCAAATGAAGTGTAGTAAGGCAATGAAATCCTACATTATAGTGAAGTGTACCTAGCAAGTGTAGATAGACATGGAAAACTTGAAAAGGAAGAAAATACCATAGAAAAATAAAATTCCACCAATATTAGGATTTTAGAGATCCCAACAACATTTAACATAAGAATAGGCACATGAAGGACAATGAGAAACAATACTTTAGGCAAAAAAACTCATTGAAACCCATAGGGAATATCTCAAATTAGTTACATGCAATGTAAAAAAAATGAAACCTAAATTCATTGAACGAAGAGAACTCAAGAAAAAATGGGTAAAGAATGGTTGAGTCTTAATAGGCTTTATCTAGGAACATGTGGTACTTGTTAGCACAACACAAAATCAAATCTTTAAGGATACTAGAAAAAGAGGATCAAAACATTAACACAATACTGGGACAACAACATACCACCATGACCAACAAAGGTCAAGACTACTTAAGGAAATAATGAACAAAATAATAAAAGATATAATATTGAATTTATTGTCAAAAAAAAGGCTTCATTACTTATTAAAATCAATGTTGACTATGCATGAGCAACTCCATGAGTTTTGCATCCAAATTCATGAGATGGTATACATTCATTTCACACATCTTAGGTGGCCCAAGCCACAAAGGATCCAAAATTTCCATGTTTTCCCTTATCTTTTGACTTGTTGTATAGTATGGAAATGGAATTGAGTAGAACATAAGACCAAGATCCACTCTCAATACAAATCACCTAGAGGAGTGCTTATATTTGACTAACTCTTGTAAAATAGAGTCAAATAACACTTATAGGGTTTTTATTCCTTCATTGCTATGGAAAATGAATTAACTATGGAGATATGTTGAAGTAATGCAAAACTATAGCTAAGGTATGAAGAAATTAAACACTTAAGTTGTTGTAAATGACTGAATGATAATCAGAATATTGTAACAGACACATAATTGGGTAGGGAATCTGACTGTGCACCTATGACTAAAATCCAATGCTAATCTGGTAGAACCAAGACACTCTATTGCCTTGGTCTTCTGAGGTTGAGTTGTTGTCAGAGAATCTACAACTTGAAGCAGTCTAGAAGCCACCTATGAAATTTGATGAAAAATGTTAAGGACCAAGTGTGATAAAGTGCCTTGGTTCTAAGACAAGGGCACCCCAACACCTTGGTCCCTAAAAACCAAGTCCAAATTCTAGGAATAGGTCTATACCAAGCTCCTAATGTTATCTGAGGTCTTTTGGTTCTGTTAGGTACACCTAGCTAGACACGAGAGGAAGGAAAGGGGTTGTGGGTAGGGGTTTGCCTTAAGTCAAACCCCAAGTTTGGAATTAAGCTTAACTGAAATAGAAATTGAACTTCAAGTGAATTGGAAAAGCTTGCCTTTTGAGTGCAAGGCTAGATCTAAAATTGAAATGCTTGAATGTAGATGATTATACCTTCAATAGGTGATGCAATGTTCTTAGGATAATTCCTCCATGTGTTGATGCAATAACACAACAAATCACATAAAATCCATCATGAAATTATAGATAAAATATAAATGGAAGATGTTTTGATGTAGTTTGTGTCTCCTTGAATCAGATATGCTCTTGAGGAAGAAGGATTTCTCTTGAATTGGATGACAATGTTAGCATGAGATAATATGATCCTAAATGTTGAAATGAATAGAGAGATGCCTTATATAGGGATTTCATAATTGAAATCACCTTTAAGCTGATCTAGATTTGTTATTTATTCACACGAAGTGGGATTTAAATTAGTTAGGATTGCCAAATCATCTTCTCAAAATTTGGGGAAAAATGTGTGGGACCAAGGTGGTAGGGCAACCTAGTCCTAGCAACATTTTTTCTCTAATTTTAAAGGAGTACAAGATAATGGGGTTCTAATGTCGATTCCAGATCAATGGCTCAAAGGTAACTATATATAGATATGTGGCATGTGTCTTGAAAGTTGAAATTGGGGTAGGATAAAGGATAAATCAGGATAAAATGATCAAGGACAAATCTAAAATTAAGGGACCAAATAAGTGTGATGATGTAATAAAATAGAATAAGACCCATAATATTGAATTAAATATTAATTCATTAATACAAAGGTCCTATAAAGCATATAGGAAATATAAATACTAAAATAGGTGCTAGGAGATTGTGAAATGTTGTGTGTAGACGTTCTTGTGTTGCACTAATATCCTTAGTTGGGACACTTATATTTTAATGGAAAACTCTCTATCTTTTTTATCTTCCATTTCTATAGTTAAAAAGTTTATTTTAGGTATTTTAAGATTTGTTTCTCTTTAATTATTTTAACTAGTTAATTTATCTAAATGTATGTAGTGAATTTGACTCTCAAAGGAACATAGTTTTCCTTTCGTAGAGTCACATTTTATCCATTACAATTGTGCTGGGTAATTTAATTCTCCATCTATAAGTTATTGTACTATATTCATACCTCTTTGATAAAATTCTTCATCCATGGGTTTATTAAAGAGTGAATGAGGATAGTTATCCATTCCATGTTAATCTCACTTATCACACAAAATACATAAACTATAGTAAATGGATTTCAGCCTCTTAAACCTTTCACCAAACTCTACTCTCAATATGGTAGCCCTCTTAGAGTCCTCACATAGTGTTTACTCTTTCCTTAGGTGTACCTCACTATAGAAGTGGATACACAGTATTTTGTTCCTTATGGAAGGATGGGATGGTTCCCTGTTGTCACATTTAGGTAATATTTTTCATGTTATCCAATAGTTTATGTAAATTTTATAGGGTTGCGGCTTGTTAAAATGAATACAAAATGGGTTCATTCTTCTATCATAGGAAATGGAGTTAGGTTTTCACCAACAATGGAAGTTATTTAGGTAAAAATCACTATATGAAACCTTAAAGAAGATAGAATGGAGGAATATGTTTGATAAATCTACATGTAAGATTGACTCTATATGCAAATATGAAAATAAATGATATTGTATATTAATTGCGACAATATGTTTGTAGCATCATAAAATTGCGACCCTTGCAATTCTAGCCGCGTTTTAGGTCCTCACCCTAGCGACTGCATCTCCCTACTCAATTGGGACCCCTCTCTGCATTATTATTCCAAATCTCCTCCGGTTTCAGCCCTTTGTGTCACCTCATGACCCTGTCCAAGCCCCAAAATAGGGTAGGACAAGGGCATGGCACCCCTATCCCCCTTGGATAGGGGTGTGGCACCCCTATCCTCCCTCTTTGGGTGACCCTAAAATGGGTCCATCCGACCCTTGGACCTAATTTTCTATTTGGGATTTAATTTCCCCTATGTCGACCTTTAGTGAGAGGAAAATTAAATCCTCCAAGGCAAGTATAAAAGGGGATCCGGTCCTCTCATTTGCATAAGCAAAAATTGGGAAAACAAGCGGAAGGTCTCTATTATTGTCATCAAGCGTTAAAGCATTCAAGCCTTCAAGCATTCATCAAGTTCTCTTCTCCTTCATGTGTCTTCTTCACTCATCCATTGGAGCAACATTACAACATTCATTTGCTAGCATGTGTGTGTGTTAGGTTTTTGTCATGTTACATGCCATTTCATGCAACACTTGTGATTACATTCAAGAAGCAAAGCAACCATCATCAACAAATTGCAGATCTACAAGGTATACATTTCCATTATTCACATTTAAGTATTTGCAATTACTTTCTTTCAAGTTTGATTCCTCAACCGAGGGTTGACTAAGGCAAACCCCTATCCACAACCTTTCTTCCCTTCTTTTTTGTGTGTAGGTTGCAGGTGCACGGTTGTAATTGCAGATTTAGGCTTCATTTGCAGAGATGGAAAAACCCTTTTTGACTCGCGGATTTTTTGGAGGACCATGCATAACTTACACACGGTCCCGACGACTTTTCTCCAAATTTGTAGGGCAAATCTATATTAGTCTAAACATCTCAGATCTGAAGATACAACGTGATCCTGAATTGGTAGCTCCTTGTTTCGTCTATTTTGTCTTCCTTTTCTACATAGTTAACAAGTCAACATATCTATTTACAAAAGAGGGAAAATTACATTCCAACAACTTGCAATCCACTTAGCATTCACATCCTCATTTCTCTTGGATTTTGATCTAGTGGATTCAATCCCTCTTTTGAATGTAAAGTGCATCTTTGCATCAAGTGAAAATCATCCTATTGGTTTTCTTTCTCTCTCCTAGGTGGGGAACCACTAGGGTCCAATTTTCCACTTTACATTTTGGTGAACCTGATGTCTTACATCTTAATTCTAATTTATTATTGTTAGATTTGAATAATTGTAATTTAAATTTTAAAATTTCATTTCCAAGTTTAATCTTTTTGCGAATTTTAGAGGTTAATTGCATCAAAACCCTAATTTTTCATTTTTGAGGAAATTAAGCTTGTGAAGTGTAGCATTTGAGTTTCTTGTTTTAGATCTGATTTCTATTTCACAAATGCAATTCAAATTTGTCTTTTCATTCTAAAAATTAAGTGGTTAAACAACGCAACCCTAATTTTTAAGAATCTCCTATTTCGACCTTTGACTGCTAACTTGACCTATCTAGACATTTCCA
Source organism: Cryptomeria japonica (assembly GCF_030272615.1). Classification (NCBI taxonomy): domain Eukaryota; kingdom Viridiplantae; phylum Streptophyta; class Pinopsida; order Cupressales; family Cupressaceae; genus Cryptomeria; species Cryptomeria japonica. Next base: position 337,967,495 of record NC_081405.1, on the reverse strand, counting down.
AATCAGCCATTTTTTTGGATTCTGCCATAAAAATAATTTCTATCATCCCTGAAAATTTTGAAAAAAGTTGGTCGGACTGTGCATAACTTATGCATGGTCCCTATCTTTTTTCCCAAAATTTCAAGAGTCGGAATTGACTATATTTTCCTGCTTAAATCCAATAAATTTGCGTACTTTATCAATTTTAACACCTCTTAAGTTCGAAAACAAATTCAAATTTCAACACTCTCAACTTTTAAATTAATTTTCATAAAAAGGTCCTAATTTTAGATCTTCTTTTTCAACAAATTAAGATTTTAATTAAGAGACTTTCAATGGCAATCAATGGATTAGACTTATTTTCTATTTCACATATGATTACATTGTTTTTACCATATATTTATTACAATCATGTGTCAAATAATGACTTCTTTCATTTCATGTTGCTTATTTTCATTCATAGCTCTTGGTCATATTGTGTTGTTAGGATTTCAAAGTCATTTCCTTTTCAATTTGATCTCAAAGCCTTGATGTATCATTTATGTTGTATTATGGTGATGTTATTAACAAAATGAATTTTATATGTTAATCACCTTAAGGATTTTGTAGATCCCAATCTTAGAGATCCTAATCCTTGTACCTCTCCTAGGGTATCTTGTGTGAATGAGATGAGAATTAATGCTTCAACCAATGATCTTTTTAAAAGAGAGCAAGCATTGGAAAACAACGTGGTCCCATATTCTTCTCATACACATACCCTTGAGCAAGGGGGGGAAAATCAAAATATTAACATTCTTACATCTTTATACCCTCCTTATTCTCCTAGGACCTATCTTCAACATCAAAATATATCTAGAGAGGACGATGTTATGCATTTTCTTAGTGATCTTTCTCCTCATATAAAAATAAGTAAAAATGAGCCTTTATATGATGAAGATGCTCATCGATAATCTCCCAAAAAGGATAAGTATGATGAGAGAAAGGAGAATGTCCCTTCAGGCAATATTCCTTCTTCATCTACAAATCCTTTCATTCCCCCTTTCACATCAGATTTCAAAGAAATTCATGATCATATTCCCCTACCTGGTCATTTGAAACATTCTTATAGTCGTGGCTTTCATATAATAACAAAAGAAGGTTTTAGAGGACAATGACTTGGGAAGTTTGAACAAGGAATTTGTGTCCCTATAAACCCTCTCACACAAGCTACTATAGAAGGCCTAGGAAACGAGACTCCTCTCCCTATGGATGAACTCCTTAGGCTCCAAAACTTTCAAAATCACCTTCAAAGACAACAAATCATAAGAGCCCACAAGAATGTTTCTTCTTCAAAATGCCCTTTTTTCTCATTTCATCAAATCGACGATCACAATGCCGATGATTGCCCAGATTTTCAGAAATCTATTCAAGAAGGAATAGACAATGGAACAATTAGAATCGTGGATAATGATTCTTCTTCTTCTAACAATTTTTCTCCTCCATGTCAAGAAGATGAATTAAAAAATATTTATCATCCCAAAAGACTAGCTACAATAATCTATTGGATATTGAAATATGATAAGAACATTTCCTTTCCTCCTAAAAATAAGAACAACAATCTTGAGCAAGTGAAAGGTGACGAATATTGCATTTTTCATGATTCATATTCACATTCTCTTAGAAAATTTCACTCATTTAACAAATTTGTTCAAAAGCAATATGATCGTGCACGAATTTGTCTTACAATAGATCTAGTTGTATTTCTTGGCAAAAACATAGTACCTTAACACTTCTTTTCTCTTCATGTTGCTCTTCACCCTATGACATAAGTAGCCAACTTAATTGGGGGCTCTTTATCATTTGTGGTGGTGTTATTTCAATTTTAAATACCTTGGGGTAGCAACATGAAGTTCACTTTCCTTCTTATTCTGTGGATTTATCTCTATCTTTGTGAATTATTCATTATTAGATCTCCTTTATTGCATAGAGTTATTATTATGTGAGCATATAATTGTTCTTTGGTTTTCCTCTTTGCTTGGAGAGGAGAATCTTTAATGAGTAATCCACTTCTTCTCTTGCATTCATTCTCTTAGAAATATTACCTCTTCTATGGTTCTAGTTATTCACAAGTATGATATGCCCCCTAGCATGGAATGATCTCTCGTGAAGTACATGTCCCTTCCTTGAGAGGATTTATTTCATTAGGAAGGAATATCACTTGAAAATAATCACCATTAGAAGATGTGTAACACTTCTCCGTGTTCTTCTCACTTGGGGGGCAAGGATTTTGCTCCTTTCTCTTTCTTTCTATCTCATTTATCATTATTTCCTTTAGGGGTTGTATTTTTCATATATGATTATCATTTCTTACAATGGTATGTTCTTATGACTAATCCACCTTGGGGAATATGTGATGCTCTTTCTCTCCTCTTAGAAGATTACCACTTCTTGAGACGTGTATTTTACATACACTAATGTCTTTTCTTGAATGCGTTCATGTAAGTACATTGTGCATTTTCCTATGTTTAATCTCTCTCTAGAATATTGTGTAAGCTCTTCTTGTTGTCCCTACACTTGGGGGGCAATGATCTCTCTCTCTATATCTAAGGATCCACTATTTCCTATTTGTGGATGGTGTGAGTTTTTATTACTTGATGTCATTCCTTGTGTGAAATTGTTGTTGTTTTCTCAAGGGTTCTCTCTTATACAAGAGGTGTAATTCCTTGACTATAACCTCTTTCACACTTGGTAATGTACATCTATAATAAATTCACCCATCGCCATTGGGATAAAAGTGAGTCATCCTTCATCAAGAATCCCTTTCACCTAGCACTAGGAGGAAGGATTGAATATTTTTTCTTTTCTGCGCTTGATTCTAGAAGATGTTATATTTGTATAAGACAACTCCTCTTTGAGGTAGATGTGTTTTGAGAAAAGGTCTCTTCTCCTTCAAGGATCTCCTTTACACTTATAACAAGATATCTCTTTTCAACTATCGTATCCCTGCCTGAAGAGTATTCCCTCTCTTGCTTGGATTTATGACTTTGTTGCATGATGGATATCTTCTTGGTGTCGAAGGTAGGTATCCTTGTTCTACTTTCCTTAAGATATCAATGCTAAACTACATCGACATCTTAAGGGGGAGGGGGCACCCACACTACTCCTTTTGTATTGTATTTCTCTCATGCATTGTATCTCTTATACAGTGAGTCATTCTCAGAACCAGAGGGCAATCTCTTGGAACGAGATGTCGCCACTTTTTTCTTATACAGTGGGTCATTCTTGGAACCAGAGGGCAGGCTCTTAGAGCTAGATGTTGCCACTTTTCTCTTATACAATGGGTCATTCTCAGAACTAGAGGGCAACCTCTTAGAGCGAGATGTTGCTACTTTTCTCTTAGAAAGTGGGATATTCTCAGAACCAAAGGACAACCTCTTAGAGAGAGATGTCGCCACCTTTCTCTTATGTAGGGTGATTATTCTTGGAACCAAAGCATAGTCTCTTAGAGCGAGATGTCACACCTTTCTTGACATCTGTACTATTCATCTTATACAGGTTGTAGCATACTCCTGCATAGACTCCTATGAGGTGCTTCGAACCTCACTTGAACACACGTGCATGAGGTTGAGCGGAACTAACAGTGTTATCACTTTCCTCCCTTACATGGATCACCTAGACAAAATCTAGGGGCTAGTTTTCCATGTCCTTTTTTCTCCATGGATCACCTAGTTTTAGGGGTGAGATGTCCATGGTTCCTTTTGTTCACCTTTCTTCTCATGGATCAACCAAGTGCGTATTCATGTTCTATCTCTTCTTCCTCTCATGAAATCATAGTTTTACTATTGATGTTTCATGGATGATGCCATCTTTTCTCTTTTATGTAATTATTGGTGTTTATGTGATGGTATTTGTCTTTGTGTTTCAATTAGTTGTTGAGACATTTGAGTATCAAGGTCTCTTTGGGTAGATGATTTGTGGTCTTGTGTTTTATTTTTTTCATGTGTCTTTTGTGCTTTGTCTTGTCTTGTTTGTCTTATTCTTTTGGTCTTGTGTGCTCTTGCATATGTTTGAGTGAGTTAAAGATCCTAAGATTGGGGGCTTTTGTTCCTCAATATTAGTGATGTCTTATACTCCTTGTGGTATTGTTCTGCATCTCTCATCTTCATCTCTCTCTTTCTTCTACTTTACCGATAGTATTGTCATAAGCCATACTCCCGCTAAAGTGGGAGCTAAAGGTAGCGTCATAAAATTGCGACCCTTGCAATTTTGACTGTGTTTTAGGTCCTCACCCTAGCGACTGCATCTCCCTACTCAATTGGGACCCCTCTCTACATTATTCTTCCAAATCTCCTCCTATTTCAGCCCTTGTGTCACCTCATGACCCTGTCCAAGCCCCAAAATAGGGAAGGATGAGGGCATGGTGCCCCTGTCCTCCCTCTTTGGGTGACCCTAAAATGGGTCCATCCGACCCTTGGACCTAATTTTCTATTTGGGATTTAATTTCCCCTATGTTGGCCTTTGCTGAGAGGAAAATTAAATCCTCCAAGGCAAGTATAAAAGGAGATCTAGTCCTCTCATTTGCATAAGTAAAAATTGGGAAAACAAGTGGAAGGTCTCTATTATCATCATCAAGCGCTCAAGCATTCATCAAGTCCTCTTCTCCTTCATGTGTCTTCTTCACTCATCCATTGGAGCAACATTACAACATTCATTTTCAATCATGTGCATGTGTTAGGGTTTTGTCATGTTACATGTCATTTCATGCAACACTTGCGATTACATTCAAGAAGCAAAGCAACCATCATCAACAAATTGTAGATCTACAAGGTATACATTTTCATTATTCACATTTAAGTATTTGCAATTACATTCTTTCAAGGTTGATTTCTCAATTGGGGTTTGACTAAGGCAAACCCCTATCCAAAACCCTTCTTCCCTTCTTTTCTATGTGTAGGTTGCAGGTGCGTGGTTATAATTGCAGATTTAGGCTTCATTTGTAGAGATGGAAAAACCCTTTTCGACTCGTGGATTGTTTGGAGGACTGTGCATAACTTACACATGGTCCTGATGACTTTTCTCCAAATTTACAGGAAGATCTGTATTAGTCTAAACATCTCATATCCGAAGTTACAGAATGATCTCGAATTGGTAGCTCCTTGTTTTGTCTATTTTGTCTTCCTTTTCTACATAGTCAACATATCTATTTACAAAAGAGGGCAAAATACATTCCAACAACTTACAATCCACTTAGCATTCACATCCTCATTTCCCTTGGATTTGGATCTAGTGGATTCAATCCCTCTTTCACTAATAAATTTGGCCTAAAAGTTTGACGAAGGTTTCCGACGGAGAAGGTATATTGTGACCAAATTTGATTTTTTTTGAAAAAATGCCCGCATTCATCAGAATTCCGACGATAATTTAACATTTGGTTTTGACGAAGAAGGAATTGGCAATGAAATTTGTGTTTTTAGAATAAGTATCCACGTTCGTCGAAATTCCAATGACCACGAGCATTACTTAAAAAAATAAAAAGTATCAAGTCATTTGATAAACATTATTCCCGCCTCTTCGTCTCGTTGACCTTTGCCATTACAAAAAAATTGGGGTGCATTACTGCAAGGAGGGAAACAGTTCTGGATTGGGGTGCCGCCAAGATCCAGTTGACGAAAAAAGGTAGGGCAGAATCAACCAATTCATTGTTATACATATTGTGTTGAAAAATATTATTTTCTTTTCAAATATCTAGATTCAAAGTTTATTGTAGATTTATCAGATTAATTGCCAATAGCAGAGATGGTGAGAGGTTTCTGTAATATGATATGATCGATTTAAAAGAATAATTTCTTACAAGACCTAAACCCTTGAACAATCCTACAATCATGTATTAATTAAATCACTGCATTTTTTTCACATAGATAAGTACTAACCAAAGGGGGTCAACTCCCTTATGACTGAAATAAACCCAACCAGACACAGGTCCATACATCCAATCTTGAGGCTATACCTATAAAGGAATCTACAGAGCCTGGATGATGATGGCCAGGTGTGCTCCAATTTCCATTACTTTGCCTGCAACGACCCCCATGAGCCAGCAGACATCTCTGTCTAGCAGCCTTTGGAAGGGGGCAAAATTCATGTTGATGACTCCAATCCGGTAGACTTTCCAGGCATATTCTATCAGGGATTTCAACCTTTCTGCATTGGCATGATCTCTTTCCTCATCTTCAAGGTCCTGGTCATCTTCCGAATCTGAGGAAACATAGTTATCTGAGTTGAAGTAACTACCCAACCGGCTAACCCACCTGTCTGCATCCAGATTCAAAATCTCATTGGCAATGGCCTCCCATCCATCGCGCGGATAAAACCATCTATCCTCTGGATGCATACTTCCTTCGACCCCAGGATATCTATCATTGGGCAAATCACTACCTCATAAATGAAACCGTCACACCAGTGTCTACCTCCACCAAGGATGGTTGCCACCAATCTCCAAACTACATCGAGGACACTCAATCCAAAATGATGAACCATCTCTGCACCTCAAGACTCAAATGCTTTCTCCCTTCATCGTGATAACCCTTATACAATGATCAACTCATGAAGCCCTGAGTAACGTATGAAATCGATAAAACCCATCTGCATCATCCAGTCTGCTTATTGTCCTTGATATCTCTGTAAAAGTAAATGTGTATGAGGTTAAGGCTTAGGATAGGATGTAGGAAACTGAAGGAGGTTAAGATAGGGGATATGAATGGTAGATGGAAGGTAATAATGATAGGAAGTGAGGTAAAGGTTATGAGGCGTGGGTTAGAAAATGGGGTGTAGGAAATGGAAGGAAGGGTCATCTATGTTGTAGTGCTTCAAGAGGAGCACATTCACATGAGGGACAAGAAGAGTCATATCACTTTGAGATTTTTCACCAAGATGAGTACCCTGCATATGGACCTTAAATCTTACAAGCCTTATAGAATTTGATAGGTGTGATACAGGATAGGTTTTCACCCACAACAGAGACACCTCATGAGGATCCACTTGTAGTAGAGGAGCATATACTTGTAGCTTGGAAGCTTATTAGGAGTTCACCTTGAATTTGGGAAATACACATAGAGGAGATAGAAGATTGATCAATACACATTACCTAGCCTCATCATGCATAAATACAAGAGGTAAAGACTATAGCAAGCACATATCATGAGCCAAAGGATCATATTCGAGAGTTCCTTCATCTCCAATCCTCTACATTTTTAAGATCCACAAATGGGGTTGAGGCTAAGTCTTGGTTACTTAGCTTGGACTTATGCTTTGGGTTGCATCTATATGTGAGCAAACTAAAGGCATAATTTGCAATGCAATTTTTTAGAGGACTTGCTTCCACCTTGTGGTACTGGGAGGATAAAATGAACTAACTCACAGTGGAAACCCTCTCATGGGATACCATTTTGGAGTGCTTCAAAGTGTGTTCTATTTCAAAATATTTTTGACAGAGATGCATAGATGAGATTCACAATTTACATAATGAGGTTTCATAGTGGCTCAACATGAGAGTTAGTTTTTGGAGTTCTTGTAGTTTGTAGATTACATTCAAGACAAGTTACTTGTCAATTATTTCATTAGGGGTGGAAAGCCCAAAATTTGTACATGGGAGGACACAAGAGGCATGAGAGAAGTTTGTAACCTTGATCAAGGGACTAAAGTGTCCATAGGCCTCCCCATCCTTCAAACGATAATTTAGACTTACTATAGGATTTCAAAGAAAAGCCCAATAGTATCAATATTAGGGACAAAGGTCTAGAGCATAGTAGGGGCCATAGGGTAGTCACATGTGACCATCATCAACACGAGGATATTTTAGGTATGAGAGACTATAGGGCTATCAAGATAGGCCTTCTATGACTCAACAACCTTTTAGGGGAGAATCTAGTGTTTTTAGTAGTTAGGATCTTCTAATTATGGCGGGGCCTAACCAACATAGGGTTATATGAGAGGCACATGTTATGTATATGTTAGTATCAGACAAAGAGTGCCCACAAGGTTTTAGAGTAGGTGGACACCATCCTAGAATGTCAAAGTAGATAGTTGATATGTGGGTCTTTACCCTCCCAACCACCCAAAGGTCAAAGGAAGATTCACTACTACAACACTCACTTTTTGTGACAGTCTCAAGCACTTAGGACAGTCACTCCTTTCATGCCATTCTTCTTCACAACACTCTTTAACATTAATTATGATGATAGTGTAAAGACCCACATATCCACTATAAAAAATGAGAGAAGAAACATTCATGTTCTTTTGGTACTTTGTGATTTCTAAACCATGTTTGAATCTTTCTTATCTTATGTGAAAGAATCTTATCATGATGCCTTTAAGTACACAACCTTAAATACACAATTCAAAACTTGTGACATCATACCAATGGATAACAATTAGATCTAGGATTCATCAACCTTAAAAAAAATATAAATTTAAACAACTAAAATTTGGACCATGTCCATTATCTAGCCTAAGGATAAAATCATATATGTGATTCTTATACGATAAAAAAACTAGCACATATAAATTTTTAAATCTTGTAAGATCAAACTGCAAAAGGTCAAAAGGTAGGAATGTTATGTGTAAGACTTTTGTTGTGGAAGTTAGGGTGGTTTTCACCTATGTTGCTTTTACTCAATGAATTTGTAGCAATTTGTTGAATCTTTACACCTCAAATTAATCATTGATAGTGTTGAGTTGGTTGATGATAAGTGATGAAATGAGGATAGAAACAAATACTATCTCCCTCATCTTGTCTCTATGTCTATTTGGCTTGCGGTACACTAGGCTATCCTAAAGCAAGACACATGTCAAGGTTCTTATAGGAGTGTATGTGAGTGTAGTGTGTTTTCTATTTAGAATGTTCTTTTTTTTTAAGATCGATTACCAAAATAAAATCAGAGTACAAAGTCAAGTTACAATAATAGTGACCAAGTTGATTACTCCATCAAATCTCCAACCAGGCTAAACCGCCTTAAAATTAGAAGAATAAAAAAGAATCGGATTATACGATGTAGAGCTTCGAGTCAACATCAAATTACATCAATATTATATCATCTATTGACAACATATTCAAAAAGATAGATTGTAATAACTTATTAAGATTCATTATCACTAGCATTATATGGATTCTCCTCTTTCTCTTCATTCTCCCCATCTTCATTATTAACTTCTGATGCTCTGCAAAATGGACAAGGTTAGTCTGAGATAAATAACACACACATAAGAAACCGTTAGTGTTAGTCAATAAAAAACTAATCTAAACAGGCATATCAAAAGAGATACTAAAAACATGAAAGCATATTTAACTAAAGAAGCAAATATGATGAGGCATCTCCAAATACCTCCTAACATGCTCTTAGCTTCTTCTCCTTTGTTCCTCTCCTTTCCAAGTTCCAAAATAGTGTAGCTCTCAGCAGCCTTTTGCACTATGGATGCTTATGGAGGATTGAGATTTGAGTATTTTGCTCTAAATGTAAAATGAAAAGCTAAAATACTAGATGATATTAAAATGATTGATTTTAACCCAAAACAACAAGATTTTAGTTTGCTATGCTGAATGCTCTCTAAAATGCCTATAGGTTAAATGCATACAAGTTTTTAGGATCTGGATTATGAAGAAATGAGCTCTATTTATAGGAAAAATGGAGCAATGGATGGTTGAGATTGAGTAATCTCAACAAGGGTCAGGATTGAATGATTTCAAATCCATGTGAGGGCTTTCAACCCAATCCCAGGATGACAAGCGTCAATGTGAGATAGGTTGAGAGGGGAGGGAATAAGCATTAAATGCTTGATATGACCTTGGGAGTTAAAGTCAAGGTTAGTTGAATGAATAAACTCGTTATTCAAAAAATAAAGCTTTTATCCAATGGATAAACTCTTGTGCAAATGTAAAAAGGATAAATATGGTCAAAACAATAAATGTTTGGAGAGACAAGTTTGAAATAACCATAAATGGTTATGTAAGAGCCATAAATGGTCATGTAAGAGCCATTAGTGGTTTCTGAAGACTTTGGGGGTTAATTTGTTGAACACACAAAGCATTAAATATTTTTCAAAGACTTTTGAAGTCTTTGAGAAGTGACTCCATTTTGCTTAGGAATGTGACAATAATTAGGGGATGGATTAGGCTAATTAGGAAGGGGTTAGAAGAATCTAGAAGGGGATTAGATTTTGCAAGTGGATTTGGTGGGTGAGGGAAAAATAGGATTTTATTAAAATAAAAATTCATTTATTTCAATAAATGTATGCAAGTTGCATTTGTAGAAAAATGCAAGTGGGGGGGGATAATGATTTAAATAAATGTTTTTTATTTAATTTATTTAAAAGAGGAAAAGGGGATTCTAATTAAATAAATAGATTTTATTTATTTAATTGATTGTGAATTTGATTTAATGAATTAATTAAAATAAATTGAATAATTTATTTAATTAATAGAAGAATGTTTGGGAATAAATTAATTAAATATTAATTTAATTAAATGATGGCTAGTGGATTTTTAATCAAATAAATAGCGAATATTTATTTAATTAAGCCGGACAGATTTGTGTGACTACATTTGCCCCTCTTTGAGACGGTGTGGTTTATCGCGTCGTTTCAAAGAAAGAAAAACTGGTGTGAAGAAATGCCCCATAAAATGTAAATTTAATGGGTGGTATGCCCCCTCAAGAGATGGGCCGAAAAATTTCAAAAAATCGGGCGATCTCTCGAAAAAGAATGAGAATTGGCAGGGTGTTAGAAGAGAAGAAGTGAGCAAGACGAGTGAAAAATAGAAGAAAATGGGGGTAAAATGGAGAAATGGGGGGCTCGAGAAGTTCACGAGGACCACGGCGGTGAGCGGAGGGAAGTTACGATGACGGCGAAGGGTATAAATGGGGTGAAAGGGATGAAAACAGGATCATTTGTGACCGCAACCAATGTGAAACCAGAGCTCTAATAGTGACCTTTTGGAGAAGAGAGCAGCAGTTAGGATGCTGATACCGATTACCGAGCACAGATTTGAGCAAGTCCGACGGTTCCAGCAGCCAAACAACTACGAACCAGCGGTACGCAAATTGAAATTTTGAATTTTTATGCATTTTTGATAGGTGTTTTACTGAGTCCAAGTCGAGTCGAAGCAAGAGCGCTAGAACTATGGTTTTGGTGCTTTTGCTCCATGAACTAGCGCTATTGTGTCGCAATGGCGCTATTGCCCCATTGTTCGAGCGCTTTTGAAATGTTTTAGCGCTATTGTATGCAAGTTTAGGCACTATTGATTAATAAGCGCTATTGAGGGCTTGATTGAGCGCGATTGATCTTGATTAGCGCTACTGTGTAGTTTTTTTAGTGCATTTGTAGTTTGAGCATTGTGGGATAGCTGATTGAGCGCTTTTGTTAGGGTTGTAGCGCTATTGTGGAGAAACTAGCGCTTTTGTTGGTAAAATAGCGTTGTTGTTTTAGTGATAAAGAGATGCCCCAGTTTGGATGAAGAAAATCTCCCGATGCCAATGATGGATGGATGGCGATGTGAAGTGGGAGTTGTTTTGAACCATAGCAGCCTGATGAGACTTAGGTCATTAGGATAAATGCCTGTTGAAGTCTAGGTTGCCATGATTGCTTACCTGTTGAGACCCGAAGATACTTGATCAAAGTATCTGTTGATAGTCTAGGTTTAAACTTAAGAAAGTTTGAAAACAAAACAACTGATGATGATTGATGAATGTCCATGTGTCGGAAGAGCTAGGCGTGTTGCAGTTACGCGAGTGACATCCTGCGACATAGGGGTTGCGGGATCGATTGACAGAGGCGGAGATTGATTGCATTGCCGCGACCGGATTGTATGAGGTGATGCACATGCCCGTGATTCGTATGAATCACGGATTGATCACAGCATTAGCAGAGCGGTGGCACAATGAGATGTGCACCTTCCATTTGGCACTGGGGGAGATGACAGTGACCCTAGAGGATGTGTGGCGCATCCTGCAGATTCCAATTCGGGGGGAGTTGGTCACATATGACAGATCCTGGGGGACCCTTACAGTTCAGAGCATTTTTTATGAGGACGTGTTTATTGATGATGACTCGATTGCCTGGGAGGAGATAGCGACGTTATATGAGCCTCTTCCAGCAGTCTTATCAGGTATCGTGGGAGGACTTCTTTGTCCGGACAGGCGATCACATGGTTTGGCCGTGGGATGGGGGCAGGTGATCGAGATGATGATTACCGAGGGGACCCGATTTGCGTGGGGGTCATGTGTGCTGACGCACCTATACCAAGAGCTCCATGAGGTGGTTTACCGGGGGAGGGGTTCTTTAGCAGTGGGAGTGACGCTGCTGCATATTTGGGCCTGAGAGCACCTACCAGTGACTCAACCAGTGAGTTTGAGATTCCGTGCAGTAGATCAACCATATATGTTCATGTATAGCGGCATGATGAGTCAGCCCCACCTGGGGAAGTTAGAGTAGTGGCGGTGGGCATTGGACGATCTGGATGCAGTGATATGGCGACCATACCTGGAGTGTGAGCCATGGGATGATGATGCAGAGGCACTGCCTTATGTTTTTATGACCCGATTCCTCATTGGGAGGACCTCATATCATGTCGAGAGACAAGTGCTTGGGAGAGTGCTGAGACAGTTTGGACGGTAGCAGGGACTGCCTAGTGGATCAGGGGAGTATGCTTGGGTGATTCGGGAGACGTATGCATGGGGGCCAGTGCTACCATATGATCAGGCACTGGCAGAGTTTCAGACGCTGCAGGCGAGACCGTGGGATATAGGACCGAGGGTCGTGGATGCAGGAGTGTCAGATGAGTACACGCAGTACCGGGCAGCGCACTCGATCTTACGGATATCTGATCCAACAGAGCCAATCTCGGATTTGGAGGATGAGAGGGGACGAAGATGGAGGAGGGCAGGAGGTTGAGGACCGAGGGTAGGGGGAGGAGGAGAGGGTGGAGGAGGAGGAGGAGGAGGAGGAGGTGGTGGGTTGGGGATGCGGGTTCAGCGGAGAGGGAGAGGTGGACTACCTCTACGGATAGCATAGGGACCATTGATACAGGGAGGAGTTTGGCTAGGTGGGAGGGGGATGGAGAGGGAGATCTCGATGGACAGAGGGAAGGGAGCTACCAGAGAGGGTGGTACAGGTGAGGCTGCAATGGATACCGGGGAGGGAGCCACTAGAGATCTTCGGGATCACATGATAGCACATTTGCAGACCCGAGTAGAGGATTTGGAGGCGGAGGTGGCGGCTAGGGATGTGCAGCTATTTGCACGGGAGTCAGAGCTGGCGGTGGTGTTGCAGGAGAGGGATAGTGCAGTGGAGAGATTATCAGAGCTGCAGGAGAGAGTCTGGATGGGAGTAGGAGCACAGGGGCCTACGAGGGAGGTGATGAGGGAGATGTGACGAGCACAGGTAGAGATAGACTACTGGCGGGGTTTATATGAGCAGGTGGTGCCAGTTAGTCAGTGAGCTCTTAGCTATTCTCAGATGCGGCAGGCCAGATTAGAGCGATCACAGAGGGTGCAGAGTAGTGGGGGTGTGATGGCTCCTCTGCGGAGGGAGAGATCAAGGGATGCAGGAGTGAGTGGTGGTTTGATGAGGCCTCCATGGAGAGATGGATCAGGTGGTGCGAGCACTAGTGGTGGAGCAGGTGGAGGAAGTGGTGGGACAACATCTGGCCAGAGTGGCATTTGAGAGAGCATTTTTGCATATATGTATTGTATCATTGTTTATTTTTTGGACTGTATATTGGATGGCTCTTGGTAGCCGATTTTGTAGACTTCATTGTACTCTGATATATGAGATGATATATATGAGGAGATCCCATATTTTGATGATATGCAGTTGATATGTATGGATGTTTTATGCAGGATGATGAGTTATTGCTTAGATGGATATGTGTACATGTATGCATTTGATGAGATGTTTCTTATATGCATGTGTTTTTATGATGATGTATGATGCTGGGATACTAACATATGAATGCAGGTTTATATATGTATGATTTGTTTGATTTTTGATGAAATGCTTTATGTATGTGATGACATGATGATGATGATGTATGCTTGTGATTATTTATGAACAGAATTTTGGTGTTTCCTATTGCAATATAATGATGAGATGATTTATGCGATGATGTTAATGCAATGGTTGAATGAATGATATTTATGTATGGATATGCATCTAGATGTTTTTATATGAATGTAATATGGATAAACAAAATGTGAATTACAAATGGTTATATGATAATGTTTAAATGAATGCATATGTATAATGGATATATATAAAATGGTATGAACCAATGTTTGGAAACAAATGGATTTATGATTCTAAATGCTTTAAATATGATTTTAAGTAAAAATGATAATGTGAGGATATTATAACTTATGGTTTTAATAACTGCACCTTAATGCAATTAAAAAAGAGGATAATGAATGCAATGTGAACGAATCCTAAAATGAGCATAATAAGATACTTAATAATGAATGAATGCACCTTTTAACTATAAATGAATGTATGCAATAATAAATGAGAAAAGGATAATGAAATGAGGATGGATAATTGATACTAAATGAATGTCTAGTAAATTATTTTAAAACAATCAAAAGACAATTTGATCCCATGAATGAATCTAATTATTTATGATTGATGCAATGATGCAAATGATTAATGAAAACTAATGTCAAAAATGAACTATATGCAATGTGAAGTTAAAAATGACATGAATGTACTTAATGCAAGATGCAACTAAATGTGATGATGATATGACCATGAGGAATGCAAGGTTTTTAAGACTTTGCATGATGCATTGATGATGTATCAGAGTACTCAGTCGTGATTGTATCCAAGACCAACTTTAATGGTCAGTTTTGCATATAAAGCCTACATATGAATAAATGAATGGATGGGTGATATGCAACGGAATGCAAGATGTAAATAGATGAGATGAATGACGATCCATAGTGCTCTATTTTCATCATTGAGCTTTAAAATGTTGGAAGAGAATAAAAGTATCTTGACATAATGATTCAAGATGACCTGAGTATTCCTTACATGGATTTTATATAGCAAGTTAATACAAACGACTTGATATAAGGGTCAAGTCGACCAGAGTATTGCTTGTGGAACAGACAAGGATTTTCTCCGTTTATGCATGACTTGGATTGTCCTCCTTGATCTTATGCTGATCATATCCTGAGACAAGTGCACACCGTACTAAGAGATAAAAACCTTTATCCAGTTTGGATGAGGTAGGAGGAACCAAAGGAAGAGCAATGTACCTGCAAACAAACAGTATATACATAAAGAATAAAGAATAAGGATCCTTGGTAATGGTTCATGCTCATATGGTCGAGGTATACGCTGTAGTCAGCAAGTCGTAATGATCTATGACTGCATTTGGCATAAGATCACGTAGCTTGGTGAACTTCCCATGTAGACACCATTAGTACATGCCCCAGAACTTCATTGGAAATAATGCACAAACGATACAAAACAATGCTGAAAGATCCCGATACAAATAAACGAATGATTGTACTCACAAATCAACCAAGTATTTGATAGCTTAACATAATTTTCTTGTCAAAGAAAACGTCACTTTTGTCTTTGTTTTGGTAAGGAAGGATGCATCCTTGTTTGAAAGACAATTTCCGATTTGTTGATGTTGATTGTGTGGTTTGATTGGTAAATGGTCATTGTGTGAGTATTATGTCAATGTTTGTTTTGTATCTGTGCGGATGAGTATGTACAAAGTGTTGCCATGTTTTTGTGTGATTTTCGATGTTTTTTGATGTTTTTGGATTTTGTGAGACATTTTTGAATGTTTTTGGTATTTTGTGAGATGTTTTTGAATGTTTTTGGATTTTGTGAAATAGTTTTGAATGTTTTTGGATTTTGTGAAACAGTTTTGAATGTTTTACCCAAATGAATCACCAGTAATGTAGAATCCACTTCCACCAACTAGATTTTAAGGGCATTGCCCCCAAGTGTAGACATGACTATGACAAAGTGGGATGCAAGACGCATGAAGTACTTTCTTTGATTATAGATTAAATAACAAGCCATGGTTTAGATGGATGGATGTGTGGATGCATGAATGTGATCGCAACGAGCCTAAAAGATACTGGAGCCATAGTTTTTTTTTACGAGTGGCGCCTGTTTGCCAAGTTTTCACCATCGCACTTACCCAAGGTGCCACCGGAGTGGTTGTTCACCATTTGGATGCATGATTTTTCTTTACTTTTTGAATGTTTTTGTATTTCTTCAGGACATTTTTCTGAATGTTTTTGGTATTTTCTGATATGCAGGGGAGCTTGATGCTCTGTACAGCTTAGGTATAAAACCGTTTGAGGTGCATGTTGTTGATTGGATCTGTGAGCGGTTCTCCTTCTGATGTAGCCAACTGATATGCCCCGGACCCGAAGACAGCAGTGACAACATATGGGCCCAACCAGTTTGATTCAAACTTGCCCTGATGTTCTCTGTTTGGTTGGTTGCGAGGATTCTCTCGAAGAATAAGATCACCTACCTCAAATGTATGAGGTCTAACTCGGTGATTGTAGCTTCTGCTCATGCGCTGCTGATAGGATTTGAGGTGATTGTATGCAGCTTGTCGCTTCTCATCAAGTAGCTCTAAGTCCTGGAGGCGTGAGACTCTGTATGCTTCGTCATCTATTTGATTATGCAAGGAAACCCATAGTGATGGTATCTCAACCTCAATAGGTAAGATAGCTTCGGCACCATAGACCAATGAGTAGGGAGTTGCGCCTGTAGGGGTTCGAATGCTAGTTCGATATGCCCATAGTGCTGGATTCAATTGAACATGCCAATCATGACCGGCATCATTGACTGTCTTCTTGAGGATTCTCAATATGTTTTTATTCGATGTTTCAGCCTGACCATTTCCTTGTGGGTAATAGGGGGTGGAAAAGCGGTGTTGGATATGAAATTTCTCACAAAGTTCACGGACATCCTGATTTTTGAAAGGAAGACCGTTATCTGTGATGATGGACATGGGTACACCATACCGACAGATGATGTAGTTGAGGATGAATGAGGCGATCTGCTTGCTGGTGACTTGGGTAAGTGGAACGGCTTCGATCCACTTTGTGAAATATTCAGTGGCGGTAATAATGAATTTATGGCCATTGGATGAAGATGGATGGATCTTACCTACATGGTCAAGGCCCCATTGACAGAGAGGCCATGGTGTTGTGATTGGTTGTAGTTCCTGGGCTGGTGCATGTATCAGGTCACCATGAACTTGAGATTTCTTGCATTTTCTGACAAAGTAGTAGGAATCTTTTTCCATAGATGG
Source organism: Cryptomeria japonica (assembly GCF_030272615.1). Lineage (NCBI taxonomy): Eukaryota > Viridiplantae > Streptophyta > Pinopsida > Cupressales > Cupressaceae > Cryptomeria > Cryptomeria japonica. The sequence goes on along the minus strand of NC_081405.1, from coordinate 337,950,205 downwards.
CCAATAGTATCCATTGTGCAGGAGTTTCTTGGCTAGTGATGGACCACTCGAGTGAGTCCCGCAAATTCCTTCATGGACTTCTTCCAAAGCCTTTGTTATCTCACCTTGTTCCAGACATCAAAGGAGAGTACCATCAAGACCGCGTCGGTATAGGGTTTCGGCAATAATGGTATATCGAGCAATTTGGCGAATGAAGGTTTTACGTTGGTTATTCGATTGGTTGGGAGGAAGGGTGTGATCGCGGAGATAGGTGTAGAATTCACCGTACCATGGGGATTCAGAACCGACAAGGTGACATATCATTTCAGATTCGGGGATATCATAAGCGGGAATCCAAAGCTGTTCTACCAAGAACTCGTAGCGTGTTGAATTCTGTGGAAGATCTAGGAGAGATGCGATGGTAGCCATAGCGTCAGCAGCTCGATTCTGATCTCTTGGTATCTGCTCAAAAGTGATAGTAGTAAATGATGTCTTTAGATTGTCCACCATTTGCTTATATGGCATGAGTTTATCATCCTTGGTCTGATATTCGTCTGTTGCTTGTCGAATGACCAGTTGGGAGTCGCCATATACTTGTAGTTCTTGTAATTTCCATTGTACGGCTAGCCCGAGTCTTGTCATCAAGGCCTCATATTTTGCTATGTTGTTTGTGCATGGAAATGTGAGCCTGTAAGACTTCGGGATACTATCACCCTGAGGTGTGATAAACAGAATGCCTGCCCCCGAGACGTGCCTAGTGTACGAACCATCAAAGTATAGTTTCCATGATTGTGTTGTTGTAATCATGAATATCTCTTCATCAGGAAAATTGGAAATGAGAGGATGATCGCCTATGAGAGGTGTGTCGGCCAACTGATCTGCAATAACTTTTCCTTTGATAGCTTTACGATCGACATACTTGATGTCAAATTCACTTAGAATCATCACCCATTTGGCCAAGCGACCTATCAATGCTGCTTTGCTGAGTAAATACTTGAGTGGATCAATCTTTGCAATGAGTTGTACTTTGTGTGTTAATAGATAATGCCTTAGTTTAGTGGCTGCTAAGATTACTGCTAGGCAAGCTCGCTCAATAGGTGTGTAATTGAGTTCATAGCCCACTAGTGTCAGAGAGATGTAGTAAACAACACACTCTTTTCCTTCTGTATTATGTTGTGCCAGTAGTACACCCAATGTTGTACTTGTTGCTAAGATATATAGTAATAACGGTCTACTTGGATCTGGTGGGATCAGCAATGGTGTATTCATAAGATAGTCTTTAAGCATTTGGAATGCTTGCTGGCATCTGGCATCCCACTGAAAGCGGATGTTCTTGTGTAGCAGGTGTGTGAATGGGTGACACTTATCAGCCAATTGTGCAATGAATCTTCGGATGGATTGAAGTCGTCCTTGTAATGTACTTAGCTGACTGATATTCTTTGGAGGTGGCATGTCCATGATTGCTTTTACCTTTGCTGGGTCGACCTCAATACCTTTGCTTGAGACAATGTATCCTAGAAGCTTCTCGGAGGTTACTCCAAAGACACATTTCTTTGGGTTGAGTCGAACATGGTATTGTTCCAGTCTACCAAATATTTTATCTAAGACGTGGAGATGCCCTTCTCTGGTGAGTGATTTTGCTAGTAAGTCATCCACATAATCTTCCATCATAGTATGCATCATGTCATGGAAGATGGTGGTCATTGCTCTTTGATAGGTTGCTCCTTCATTTTTGAGACCGAAAGGCATTACATTCCAGCAATATGTGCCCCATGGACAGGTGAAGGCTATCTTATGTTGATCTTTTGGTGCAATCTTTATCTGATTGTATCCTGAAAAACCATCCATGAGTGAAAGCATGGCATGTCCTGCTGTCAGATCCACTATAACGTCGATATTTTGTAGGGGGAAGTCATCCTTAGGATAGGCCTTATTTAGATCTCTGAAGTCAGTACAAATGCGGATGCCCCCTTTTGGTTTTCCAATAGGCACAATGTTGGAGATCCATTCTGCATAATCAATTGGCCTAATGAAACCAACATCTAGGAGTTTCTTGAGTTCTATTTTGACTAGGACTAAAATTTGAGGATGCATCTTACGAAGCTTCTGCTTGACAGGTTTGGCTCCTTCTGCTATGGTGAGGTGATGCATGACTAAATCAGGATCAAGCCCAGGCATGTCTGCATATGACCATGCAAAGTTGATCTGACGCTGTTGAAAGAATTCTATAAATTTAGGTTGTTCCTCTAGAGTTAGAAGAGATGCCAGATGTATGAGATGAGGATTTTCAGGAGTCCCTACATTGTATTCTTTGGTTTCCTCAATGAGAATCATTGATCGTTCCTGTTGCGTACTAGCAAGGAGGATGTCAAACCCTTCATCCTCAAGCGCCTCAGAGAGGTTTTCACCGTTGGATACGCTCTTTCTTTTTACTTTTGTTGGATCGAACAGTGCCACAGTGTGGTTTTCACTGGAAGATCCATGTTTTATTGTTATATTTTTGCAGCTGAAAGGTTTGGCATCTGCGCCGAAGTATGCTGTGCTATTAAGTTCAATGGTGAATCCAGCTTTGTGATCCCCGCTTGGTAGGTTATCCCTTAATTCCAAAAAGTCAATGATGGCCTCATCATTTTGGAAGAAGTCAAGACATGGGGGATTTGGTTGGTTCCATTCGATGAGTTCAGGGTGGATAATGGGCATTACTTCATCGATTAGGTTAAGTGCGTTAGATGTATCAATGAGGGTTAAGACGTTATGGTGAAGGTCGTTGATGGTACTCTCCCTATCAGAATCAGGTGTAGGATGAGACGTAGGGTCTGTGGAAGATGTTTCCAGTTCAGGAACCTAAGTGGTCTTTATATGTGCTTCTCCATAAACAGGGATGTCTTTGCGTGGTGGAGGTAGTGATGTGTCTTCCTCGTCTGAAGTGTTAAGCTGTACAGAAACAAATTCCCACTCATGTGAGTCGATCTCTGAGTCACTTTCCAACATCCGATTACTATACCATACTGGGATGTCTTTGGAGTTAAATATTGCAAGTGTGATTGGTTGATGTACCTTTGTAGTGGTTGGTGCTGCAGGAAGGTCGATGGGGATTAAAGAATCTGGTACAGGGAGTATCGGTAATATTGACTCAGTGGCTTCTGCTGGAACTGCTGGTGCCATAGATGCTGCTGCGGGTTCTAATACAGTTGCTGTTGCTAATGGTGTTGTTGATGGGATTACTGGTTCGTTTGGTGGGATGAGTGGCATTGGTGATGGTTGTGTTGGGATTCTGAGCCTCGGTGGGGCAGTTGTGATGGTGTTTGATGCTGCTTTGATAATGAAAGGTGTCCTTTTGGCAGTAGGCTAACATAATGGTTTGTTGGGTTTTCCTTTGAATTTGAGTTTAGGAAAGATCTCTTTTTCAAAGCCTAGGCCTGTATTACCTTTGGGTTTTAATTCTCGCAGCAGAGGTTCATGTCATCCTTGTTTGCAATATCCCAAAGCACTCTGACCATCATACCCCATTCTTTTCATAATGAGGAGACCTTTGCCATACTGATCTGTAGGAAGTTTAACTTGTCGTATATCAGTGGTGATGGGATCTTTATAGATCCATCCCGCTAAGTCCTCATCTTGGGTTTCTTCTTCTTGACTTTTTCCAAGGATGAAAGGCGTCAAAGCACACGTTGGCGTGATTAGTGGTTGCTGGAGTAACTGCTGTGGTTTACCATGTGTTCTAGGAGAAGTGGGCATTTGTCCCACACAAAAGAGTTGACTCAAGTTGTATTCCCCAGGACCTTCCTCTGCTATTTTCATTTTAAGCTTTTCTTGCTTTGGTATAGTGGTGTTCGAACTGGCAAGAGAGGCGGGACTTATATATGATGTGGAGGAAATGGCTTCTCTATTATTAGGAACGGTAATCTCTTGTTGATGGCTGATATTATGGCAATACACAAAGGGATTTGCATCGCCCAGGATTGTGATCTCTGCACCGTTATGTGGGAGCTTGATACATTGATGGTAGGTAGATGGAATGGCTTGCATGGCATGTATCCAAGGTCTTCCTAACAATAGATTGTATGGCAGAGGAAGGTCCAGAACTTGACAAATGATGTGCTTTACCACAGGGCCTACTCGGATTGGTAGTACCACAACTCCTTTGGAGGAACGCTCCGCATCGTCATAGGCTTTGATTGTGATCTTCTTATGAGGATCCACTGATTCTATTGCGTATCTCAAAGCTGTAACCAACTGTAGTGTACAAATATTTAAGCCTGCTCCATTATTGACCAAGACTCGCTTGATCCTGTGTTGGTTGATGAAGCCTTCAATGTGTAGCGAAATGTTATGAGGTTGCTGGAAGGAAGAGTTGTCACTTTCGGAAAAAGTGAGACAAGGTGATGACTTTAGACTTCCAACCATGGCTTGAAATTGGTCTGTATTCAAGTTTGCAGGGACTGACGCCTCTTGGAGTGCTTGATCCAAGATTGTTTTATGAGATGGCGACAAGCGCAAGAGCTCTAAAATGGATATAAGCGTAGGGGTTTTGTCTAATTGTTCCACAAGATTGTATTGCTTTGGGATGGAGGTGGTGCCTTGTGGAGCTACTTTTATGGTGACCTTGCCACATCATGTAACAACATTGCAATTTGAGTTGGGATTTTTGAGGGTTATAGTTGCAACTTGTTCACTGGAATCATACAGATGATTTACAGTGTAATTATACGTAGCCTATGTATAATCAGTGGTATCAGTGCCTCGCCTGGAAGTGGAAGGACCCCTTTGATCTTGTGATGGAAGTGGATTTTTGAACATCAGATGATCATTATTTGTTGTTTTTGGGTCATGTCCTTCAATTTCAATTTCTCCTCGGTCAATAAGATCCTGAATAAGATCTTTCAATCGGTGACAATTACTTGTCTTGTGTCCTCTCCCTTGGTGGAAATCAAAGTGTTCAGTATCTCTCCACCATGCAGGTTTGACCTGAGGTTCATAGTTTGATGTTTTAGGGAGAGTGACCAAATTTTGAGAAATGAGTTGTCGCAATACTATTTCAATGGGTTCCCCTAAGGGAGTGTATGTGTGTTTCTGTTTTTGCTAACGAGGTCTTGGTTCATCATGAGATGTGATGCGACCTTGATTGGAAGGAACATTTGTGTTGTTCTGAGGTGGAGGATTTTGTCCTGCAAACCAAACCACCGGTTGTGCATTTTGGATAGTCCGGGCATCCACAACCCCATCTTTGACGATATTCTTGTTTTTATTCCAGAAGCTTGGTTTATCGCTATTGAAGTGTGGGAGAGGACCATCCTTTGGTTCATTATAGATTTTGATGAGTCCTTTCTTGATGAGGGACCACTCACATTTCAAACCCTTGGTGATCATATCATTAAAAGAGTCTGTGTCTTTGACATCCAGGTGAAATTCCATTTCTTCGTTTAAGTTGGAAATGAATATTTCCACTAGTTCTCGTTTAGGTAACTGAAGAGAACGTCTGCTAGACATTTGGCACCATCGTTGCAGGAATACTGAGAATAGTTCACCTGGTTTTTGTTTGGTGTTGCACAGATCAGCCATGGTGATGTCGCGTTCAATGTTATGAGAGTAATGAGCGAGGAATTTCTGGATAAGTTCCTCAAATGTTCTAATGCCACCTGATAGTCGGGAAAACCATGATGTGGTTGTTCCTCCCAAGCTTTGGGGAAAAAGGCGCATTAGGTATGTGTCTTCATATGCTACTTCGAGATAAGCGGAATGAAATTCTCTGACATGATCGCAGGGATCCCCCTTTCCTCTATATTTTTCAAATTCGGGTGTTTTGAATCCTCGTGGAAAGGGTGGCATATAAAGATTCCTATCAAAAGGATAGGGACAGATGTCATTGAGTGAGAATTGGTTAGTTTTGACACTACTATGAAGTTGTTGGGCGAGATTTTCGACTTGTTGCCACAACATCTCCATTTCAGTTGGAGGAGGAGGTTGTAGGTTACCTCAAGGAATGTTATATCTAATGGGATCTCTACCTCTTTCCTCTTCATGGCGACTTTGTCTTTCTGATGCTTGTCTTAATTGGGCAAGATCAAAGTCAGAGGGGAGTTTGGCTCCTTCTTGAGCGAGCTTTAAAAAGTGAGCATCCGCATTGCTCCTGAGTATCTTGTCAAACAGTCTGTTAAAGAGAGGGTTATGCTGAGCCCTTTCTATTGTTGCAGGAGTAGGAGTACTTGGGTTTTCGTCATTCGCATTCCCTCCAAGTGCTTCTTGAAATTCATTGAGATTTTACTTTTCTTCTTCTTCTATTTCTATTTCTCGTTGCCTTGATTGTGATCGGGTTTGCGCCATTTTGTTTACAAGCTTTTATTGAAGTTGTGTGAAAATGATGATGAGTTCTTAATGAGAGATTGATGGTTGGTGAATTGTGTTGCATGTAGATCTCTAGCACTTTTAAGGTAGATGTAACCGAAATTCCTTCTTTGAATTGCTTGCTTGTTTGATAAGATTTGATGTGATAAGGTGTAGAGAAATCTGAGATGTGTTACAGATTGAACTACCTAGTAATGAGAGGATTCACTCATGAACTAGTTTTAACCTGCGTAGATGTGTCTCTTAGGATGAGCTTATCCTAGATGTAGAAACAATCTAAAAATTGATGTGATGTTTTTTTGATTTCAAGCAATGTCTAAAAGAGAACTTGGGACAAGAACCTTTTAATGTTTTGAGAGTTGGAATGGATTGATGATGAAGTGATGATGGATGAAATGGATGAAAAATGTTTTCAACTTCAATAAAAACTTTGTGTTACAAATGGGACAAACTCTACCTCTTCCCTTTCGGGTGTTGGTGGTATTTCTCGAGCTGTGTTGTAGGTGATACAGACGTTTGGGAAAAAGTTGGGATTAATCTTACCTCCTTGGTTTTTGTGATAACTCAGAGCTCTATATTGCATAAAAGCTCTGCGGTTCAATGATTTTGAATCAAATTCGTTTGTTTTGCCTTGAAGGTAGAGGCGCATGTAACGCAGAAAGACTCTATGTGAGACAAAGATTTGTCTATTTATATAGAAGAATCTCCTCCTTTTGATCAAAGCCTTTGAGCTTAATGGTCTTCTTTTCAAGTTGATATTCTGATGACGCTTCTTCTTTCACAAGATGTGAAGAATGGTCATAAAATTTGACTCTTTTGTTGTTTGCACTTTGTTGTTGATGTGTTTGGTTGGATGAATACTTTGTTTTTGGAAGTGATTTTCTGATTTTTCTTTGACAAGAAAACAAAGCAAGCACACAAACACAAGAATGTTGCCTAAAAGGCACAAATGAGTATGGGTCTAGATCAACCCAATCCTTGGACTTGTATATGACCCTTCCTTTAGATGTATTTTTAAGGTGTATTTCCAAAGCTTGAAGTCCGCTCAATTTGCACTTGGTCTTTAAAACGAACACACTTCAAACACTTTTTATCCGTAAGGTCAAATGGCCAGTTGTGATGAATTTAGCCTACATCTTGATATTTCTTCGACTTTGGTACTACATACCTTATGAATCCCGCCGTGGCAGGTAAGGATGTGATATACTAAGTCTTGCACGAGCATAACAAATAGATGATCCCTATGATGGGGGAGTCACCACTTTTATCAAGTCACAAGTGACTTTTCAAAAAGCTATGTTTCTACTCAAGGAAATATGTATGGTGAGTATCTTGGGAGCAAAACCATCTATGCTCTTGCACTAAATTATATCACAAATATCCTCAATCAATAGAACGGGTGGGCTACTACTTAAAGGTGTTTAGTCATGTTCGATGTTTTTGGACATAAGTTCATTCTGTAGTGACTCACTTAAGAGCCTTGTAACTAGTGGTGGGGCCCATTTGTCCTTTCGGCCAGTTACACTGTAGGAATAGCTATACCCAAGGCTACAGCTTTCGCTCTCACCTGATTTCTATAGCGGCTCAAAGGATTTACTGCGCGAGGTCGTTCCCAAGAGTGATGTGTCTCTTGGCAGGCCTCTCTTAAAAAGATAAAAATTTTGAGTGTTACTAACACTTTTTTCTTGCACCTAGGACCATGAAAGCCAAGGGAGAGGATAGTGTGTGTTAGAAGTAGGACCACTCGATCGACTTTTTGCACAAGTGTGCCAAGCACGAAAAACACTTGTTCTTTTTAATCTACCATTGCAATGTGATCTAGCTATTTGGAGATGTTGCTCCAACAGTCATGGTGTTCTTTTTAACTTCAAAGGCAATATGTTTAAGTAACTAGGAAAATGAAATCCTGGTCAACTTAATAAAAAACACATTTGCATGAAGTAAAATCGTTTGCAAAAATTGAAACAAGTGGATTGTAAGTTTTAATTGCACCAAAATTTGAAGTGTGGATTGTAAATTCTTTAGTTTGATGCAAGAAAATGGAATTGTTGATTTTAAGCCCCAAATGAAGTGTGTTTCCTAACTTGCAAGAAAACAAATGTTTGTTTTGTTCAGTTTTAATGCACCAAAGACAAGTGACCCTAACTAGAAAGCAAGGAAATTTTCTTTGTTCAAGTTTTAAAGCACCAAAAGAAAGTTTGTGATTTTTAATGGTGAGTTTTAACCCTACACAAACAACGACTGGTTAGTAAAATTCATGTCTAGGGGGGGCTTCCACAAGCCTAAAAACTTTCATTTTTTTCGGTTACAAGGCCCTTTCTACAATGTTCTATTACAATAGCGCTAGTCTGTGTTTGAACAGAGGCGCTATTTAACACAAACGCGCTAAAAGAAAGGGAAAGATAGAGAGGCAAAAGCGCTGAAACAATGTCAAACGCCGCCAAAACAATGTCAAACGCGCCAAAATAGTTCCAAAAGCGCTGGTCTTGATACAATAGCGCTATTGTAAAAGCAATAGTGCTAGAACAACAAGTATCAATAGCGCTGGAACGAGTTCAATAGCGCCAAAGCGCAACCTGTGTGACATTTTCAACATTCAAACATGTTATTGGTTTAAAAAAATGATCTTTTTGGTGTTTGGATTCACGTCGGGTTCACCAAATGATGCTCTACAAAATGGAGAAGGTTAGTCTGAGATAAATAACACACACACAAGAAACCATTAGTGTTAGTCAATCAAAAACTAATCTAAACAGGCATATCAAAAGAGATACTAAAAACATGAAAGCATATTTAACTAAAGAAGCAAATATGATGAGGCATCTCCAAATACCTCCTAACATGCTCTTAGCTTCTTCTCCTTTGTTCCTCTCCTCTCCAAGTTCCAAAATAGTGTAGCTCTCAGCAGCCTTTTGCACTATGGATGCTTATGGAGGATTGAGATTTGAGTATTTTGCTCTAAATGTAAAATGAAAAGCTAAAATACTAGATGATATTAAAATGATTGATTTTAACCCAAAACAACAAGATTTTAGTTTGCTATGCTAAATGCTCTCTAAAATGCCTATAGGTTAAATGCATACAAGTTTTCAGGATCTGGATTATGAAGAAATGGGCTCTATTTATAGGGAAAATGGAGCAATGGATGGTTGAGATTGAGTAATCTCAACAAGGGTCAGGATTGAATGATTTCAAATCCATGTGAGGGCTTTCAACCCGATCCCAAGATGACAAGCGTCAATGTGAGATAGGTTGAGAGGGGAGGGAATAAGCATTAAATGCTTGATATGACCTTGGGAGTTAAAGTCAAGGTTAGTTGAATGAATAAACTCTTTATTCAAAGAATAAAACTTTTATCCAATGGATAAACTCTTGTGCAAATGTAAAAAAGATAAATATGGTCAAAACAATAAATGTTTGGGGAGACAAGTTTGAAATAACCATAAATGGTTATGTAAGAGCCATAAATGGTCATGTAAGAGCCATTAGTGGTTTTTGAAGACTTTGGGGGTTAATTTGTTGAACACACAAAGCATTAAATATTTTTCAAAGACTTTTGAAGTCTTTGAGAAATGACTCCATTTTGCTTAGGAATGTGACAATAATTAGGGGATGGATTAGGCTAATTAGGAAGGGGTTAGAAGAATCTAGAAGGGGATTAGATTTTGCAAGTGGATTTGGTGGGTGAGGGAAAAATAGGATTTTATTAAAATAAAAATTCATTTATTTCAATAAATGTGTGCAAGTTGCATTTGTAGGAAAATGCAAGTGGGGGGGGATAATGATTTAAATAAATGTTTTTATTTAATTTATTTAAAAGAGGAAAAGGGGATTCTAATTAAATAAATAGATTTTATTTATTTAATTGATTGTGAATTTGATTTAATGAATTAATTAAAATAAATTGAATAATTTATTTAATTAATAGAAGAATGTTTGGGAATAAATTAATTAAATATTAATTTAATTAACTGATGGCTAGTGGATTTTTAATCAAATAAATAGCGAATATTTATTTAATTAAGCCGGACAGATTTGTGTGACTACAACTTCTTTGTCTTTTCCTTTGTCATTATTCTTAGGTTCAATCCTACTAATTTGGAAAGTATCAAATTCTCTTCCAAGGGGCGCAAAGATACTCTCTCAACTAGAGCAATCAAAGTTTTGGTGAGTCATTTGTAGGTGTCTTATAGCTTCACCCCTCTTTAATTGATATTGGTATTCTTTTTGGTATTTATTGTAAAAGTCTATATAATCTTCCTATAATTTCTTCCCTATCTTTCTTAGATATTGGGGTCAATAGGCAACATCCTAAATGTCTTCTTTATTTATTGAAGAGGAACCTCCATCCAATATCTTCATGAATCTTCCTGTTGGCATCTTCAATGTAAATGATACCTATTCAATTATAATTAGCATTCTGATTCTAAGATTACACTCAATAAGAACCCTCCCTTTACCTTGGAACACATTCTCATTCCTTCTCTTCCAAAGAAACCAAAGAATTTCAATAGACAATAAAATCCAAAAATAGTTAGACTTTTTACTTAGATTGCAGACATACCTGACAATAATTTCAAACCATGAGAAATTATCAACAATATTCCCACCTAAAATGTTATAATGATTAACAATCATGAATTTTCTCTTGATTAATATCTTCCATGGTTCACTCCCTTCCAAAGCCTTGACAATCCATTTGATTTCTAAGGCAATACCTTGTTGCCTGAGGTCTTTGATCCCCAATCCACCTAAGTCCTTACTCAAGCAACACCATTTCCATTTAACAAAATGCATCCTTTTCTTACCTCTTCCATCTAACCACAAAATTGCACCAATGATAATGTTGTGGGTCCAACGGTTTGGCTGTCGGTGCATGAGAACATTGCATGAGTTCTACTTTTAAAAATTACATAAAATATTTTTAATTTATTTGATTGAGTCTTATTTGAAAAAAAGATTATCAATGATGTTTCCTTTCTCCAAGAATTGGATCTAGGATCTTTCCATCAGATAATATGTAACATCCAATGACTAAATCTTTTCTTTACAGATGCTTATTTATTTAATCATTTGAGCCTGAATATAATTTATATCTGTGCAAAAGAAGAAGATACAAGCTGAAGAGTTGTGTGCAAGTAAATTTCGTAAAAGAAAGCAAGAAAGCATTATCTTGAATGACATGGGAACAAGAGCATTAGCTGCCCAGAAGAGAGCAATTGGAGAAAAGCAGAGGAAAGTGTTAAAGGGTGATAAATACATAGAGAGTATGCAATACAAACAAACAATGTTTGGAGTGTGTGATGTGACATCTGTAATTTATATCCAGAGGGACTAACTGGTTTTGAAATTCATGGGAAACCTATTAGGCCACGCTTGGAGGAAATCAATGTGTTCATTCAAGGGCCACCTTTTTTCTATTATAAGAATGATGCTTTTGCACCGAAGGATATTTGGAAGACAATATCCAAAAATTTCTATAGTGTGGAACCAGAGTTGGTGGACTCGAAGTACATTTTAGCTTCCAGAAGACCAAGAGGTTATGTACATAATCTCCCAATAGAAGAGCGATTTCAAGCATTACTTCTCCCCCCCATGACTATTCAGGAAGAACTTCCTCAGACAAAGGACTATTGGCCTCCATGGGATCAAAGAAAAAAATTGAATTGCATAGACTCAAGACGATGTGGTAGTGTCCTTCGTGAAGAACTCTGTACTATAATTGAAAATTCATGAGGGAAACTGCAAGATAGTGAACATAAATACATTCTTTAAAAGTGCAAAGAATGGAACTTGGTTTGGGTGGGGCTAGGTTGGGTGGCTCCTCTAGAGGTTGACGAGATAGAAATTATATTAGGATTTAAAAAAGATCACACTCGTGGAACTTCTTGTGTGACTGATCGATTGCACTGTTTAGGTAATGCATTCCAAATAGATATAGTTGCATACCATTTATCTGTCCTGAAAGCATTTTATCCTAATGGCATTACAGTTATTTCTCTATTTTCTAGTATTGGTGGAGCAGAGGTTGCTTTGCATCGACTTATCTCAGATTTCAGTTCAAGAATCAGTGTTGAATGCAACCCTTTAACAATAGATGATAAAGCGGAGCAACAGAAGTCTTGATCTGATTTGCACAAGATACTTTGACAACTTTTTTATCTTCAACCTTGCATAATCGCCTTGCACAAGTTTGCATTAGAGAGAATCATTGCTAGCAGAACAGATATAAGAAATATGAATTGTGTTGTGTCTCCAAATGACTTCATCTTGGAGCATTATATACCAACCTTAGGCGCTAATCACCCTCAGGTCGACTTGCAAATAATAATAAATTATTATTTTATATTCCCACATTGGATATTGGGTCTAGCCCAATAGTTGTTTAATTTCCCTTAGCACGTTACATTTTGGGCCCAACCCAATGACACATTGAATTCCTTTATCATGCTACATTTGGGTCTAACCCAGTTTAAGATGACTTCCACATTACATTTTGGGTGTAGCCCAATGACATATTTAAATAGAGGATAATACAAGTGCATACAATAAGTATCCAGGCTAGCTACTGTTTCAACAAACCAAGGTTTGAAAATGGTTCTTGGCTATAATAGGCTGGATTCACTCTGAGTGATGTTTATTTGAAGTTCTGAAATAGAAACCTCTTGTAGAACATAATGGTTGACCCTATGTTAGTGATCTAGGGCTCAGATAGAGAAAACACACGAAAATGAATACAAATGTATTAGAGAGCACATATCAGTGTCACACAACAAGAGAGATTCAAGAATGAGAAGACATTGTGCTAAAATTGTAGGTTGCAAGATTGTTTATGCAAAAGTAGCTGCCAGGTGTCTACCTTTTGTAGTCTTATATTCTTCTGTCTAGGAACAACTGTATTACATTATTATACAAGAGTAAAGATGAGTGTCATGGAATTTACAAGACCCGCAACCACTCACTTTCTATCCATTCATGTCCCATGTCTTTCTGTTTTCTTCAAAAATTGTAAACAAAAATAGCATTGTCATTGTCAAAGTTGTGAGATTAAAATGAAATGGAGTTAAGAGTGCTACAATGTGAACACATGTTTTAGGCAATGTGCTAAAGGTAGTGGTGAACAAATATATGTAATGAAGTACTACCATTTCATTTGAATCCATCAAAGTGTCAGATCCTCCTAGATCATTTGCCTCTCCTTGAGAAGGAACAATGGCAAGTTGCAAAAAGTGTGGAGAGTTGCTGGCAACCTGAGCTTTGGTAAACCATTTTCCTTAGGAAGTAATTTGACATGCATTAAAAATCTAGTAAAGAAAATTCTCTTCAATTTTGGAGCATTTTACCCTACCTTCAATGATTTGATCACTTCTACTGGTATGCCACAACCAGGATTGATATTCGCTAGCTAAAGTTCTTTTGAAAAGTGTTGAACAAGGGTAGAAAGTAACGGAAAAAGAGTTTTGCAATAAAAATATGATGTAAATTGTTACACGATTACTGAAATCTCAGAAAAAAATATGTCAAATTCAATTAGGGCCAACCTAATATTGCCTAAAATTATGGCCGACCAGTTTTGTCTTCAATAATATGAATGATTGTGTATTTATATCACTTGCACTTGTCCTTCTTCTCTCATTCAGTCTGTGATAGTCTTCCAGTCAGCAACACTGAAGAGAAGATAATGGCATTAAGGGATTGAGATTGGCATCCTCTATAACAGAGTAAGCAGGTAAATCACACAAGGCAAAGTTTGAAGTGTTAAAAGAGTTCAAATGCAACAATGGCAACTCTAGTTCAAGACGACTTCAAAAAGTCTAATAAAAAACTCCAGTACTTCTGTATTCAAATCTTGGACATCTTCCCTCTGAATCAACCTACCTGTCTATTGGGTTTTTGTCCAGCAACTATTAAGGACAAGCTTGTTCTTTTCACATATTTCCACAGATACAACACAACTTAAATGTATCCCAAGTCGATGCAAAGCAACCTCTGCTCCACCAATACCAGAAAATAGAGAAATAACTTTAATGCCATCAGGATAAAATGCTTGCAAGATAGATAAATGGTATGCAACTGTATCTATTTGGAATGCATTACCCAAACAGTGCAATCGATCAGTCGCACAAGAAGTTCCACGAGTGTGATCTTTTTCAAATCCTAATATAATTTCTATCTCGTCAACCTCTAGAGGAGCCACCTAACCTGGCCCCACCCAAACCAAGTTCCATTCTTTTCACTTTTCAAGAATGTATTTTTGTTCACTATCTTGCAGTTTCCCTCATGAATTTTCAATTATAGTACATAGTTCTTCACGAATGCCACTACCACATCGTCTAGAGTCTATGCAATTCAATTTTTTTCTTTGATCCCATGGAGGCCAATAGTCCTTTGTCTGAGGAAGTGCTTCCTGAATAGTCATGGGGGGGGAGAGGTAATGCTTGAAATTGCCCTTTTATTGGGAGATTGTGTACATAACCTCTTGGTCTTTTGGAAGCTGAAAAGTACTTCGAGTCCACCAACTTTGGTTCCACACTATAGGAATTTTTGGATATTGTCTTCCAAATATCCTTCGATGCAAAAGCATCATTCTCATAATACAAAAAAGGTGGCCCTTGCATGAACACATTGATTTCCTCCAAGCATGGCCCAATAGGTTTCCCAGGAACTCCAGAACTAGTTAGTCCCTCCAGACATAAATTACAGATGTCACATCACACACTCCAGATATTGTTTGTTTTTATTGCATACTCTCTATGCATTTATCACCCTTTAACACTTTCCTATGCTTTTCTCCAATTTCTCTCTTCTGGGTAGCTCATGAGCTTGTTTCCATGTCATTCAAGATAATGCATGCTTGCTTTCTTTTACGAAATTTACTTGCACATGACTCTTCAGCTTGTATCTTTTGCTTCTGCACAAATATAAATTATAATGCAGGCTCAGATGATTAAATAAAATAAGCATCTGTAAAGAAAAGATTTAGTCATTACATATTATTTGATGATAAGATCCTAGATCTAATTCTTGAAGAAAGGAAACATCATTGATAATCTTTTTTTCAAATAAGACTCAATCAAATAAATTAAAAACGTTTTATGTAATTTTTAAAAGTAGAACTCCTTCAATTCTTTCATGTACCGACGACCAAACCGTTGGACCCACATCATTTGATGATGTTGGAATTCTGACGAAAACTAAAGAAACATCTGACAAGGATGTTGTATGTCCGATGACACTTCCTTGTCGGACGATCGTCGATGCATGGTAGTGGGGGAGTGTCGGAATTCCAACCATAATCCAACGACATTTTTGGCCAGAGGAGCAATCATAGCAGCCATCGGAAGAGTTCATGGTGTTGTTGGAATTCTGATGTTCAATAGCATCGTCAGTAAGTCTGACGACGAGTTTTCAACGGCTACATTTGTCGGCAATCCGACGAAAAAGTAGTCGGACTTCCGATGATAGGCTGTCGGAAATTATCCCCGAATGTACTAGTGTTTTGAATGTAAAGTGCATTTTTGCATCAAGTGAAAATCATCCTATTGGTTTCCTTTCTCTCTCCTAGGTGGGGAACCACTAGGGTCCAATTTTCCACTTTACAATGTTTTACACATCTATTAACAAATCCATGCACTTCATTATTTTCAAAGGATGCCAAGTTTAAAATAATTTACAAGAGATGTTTTTAAAGTCTTTATGAAGATAAACCAATTAAATACATAACTCAAATCAATACATGCGACAGAGACAACTATTTTGACTAGCAAAATTATACAAAAATTAATGTAGAAATGTTTAAATGATCAACAATGTATACTCACTCATTTGATTAATTATGAAATAAATGTGGCAATGATACACTAGAAACAAAACTTTATGCATTAAATTTTATTCAATACCATCAAGACATAAGACAAAATCTACACTTTTCCTTCTCTATATTTTTCTAACAAAATATACCAGATAAACTAAGTAGTGACCATCTAACACTATTTCTAATCCTTAAATCACCAATATATAGTATTATAATTTATTGGAGGGAAAACATATTTTTTGTCATTTCATTACCAACAAAATACAATCAACACCTTTCTACGAGATTACATGGAAGCACATAAACATCATGAATGCGAGTCACTAACACATCTGATAGTGAAATAGAAACTACCAAATAATAGAAAAAATTAGCTCAATGCCACTATTTAATTAGAATAGCATTAAACACATCCTTACATTAAAAGAAGAAGAGTTTCAAATAACCAAGCTCACTATGATGTGCTTAAGACTCAAGGTGAACACTCAATCCATAAACTTAAAAGAGTATTTAAACTCTTGGTGAATATTATGGATGCACCATTAATGATGATTATGTATTCAAACCAAACTAGCTATACATGTGAAATATTTAAAAATAATCAATAAATCTTGAAGCACAAACCATAGTAGGTAGGGATCAACAATGGATGACAAGGTGGATAAATAATTTCAAATCCTATTTACATATCAACCATCCATGTGGAAGAAATAAACACAAAATACAATAAATCCATGCAAGACACATAAAAAAATTGAAATGATAGGCAAAAACATTATAAGAATAGAATGGCAAGGAATCATGAAGTCGTCATCACAATAGTACTATAAGAAAGTTGTAGCTCTACCAAAAAATTTTAAAACCTATAACGAGTATTATGATAAAGATAGTCTAAAAAAACATAAGCTACAATAAATATCAACCTCTCATAATATCAAAATTGAATAAATATGGAACACTATAGATAATCATTACATTACCAAGAAGAGGAAAAACCACCACAAAATGAACTAGGGAAACCTTAACAACTACAAAGGAACATGATGGATAAGGATAGAAAAAATAAAAAGATAAATTCAATACATCACATGAGCATCCTCCACAAACCAAATATAATCATCACACAAGGAATACTCATCACAAAGAGAAAAAATGTAGTAATTAGGGATGAGGTGTTATTGTAAATCGATGTATTGAACAATTGAGATGAAGGCTCCTTAAATAGTTTTACAAAGACAATGTTTCTAAATGAACCAATTGTAAACTAAAAATGGAAAATGAAACTTCTTAAAGCAACTAAGATGACCATTAAAGAAATATTACAATATTTTAATACTCTCCCTTAATGGTCATTGTTCTAACTACCCTATAGAAGATAATCTGCAGGGCTTTTGGTCACAAATTCATAGAAGGTTGCTCCCTTCTGGTCATGGCTGCATAAAGAAGGTTGCCCCCTTCTCTTCAGAACACTTTGCAAAATAAGCCTATTGATGAGACCCTCCCTAATTCTATAGTGATTCTGTAGAACATCTAGAAATGACTAAGATAACCACAAATCTTCCAACTAGATGTTGAGAAACAAAACTCTCCCTCCTTGTAGCTAGAGATATTGATAACAACTTCTCAAATTGAAACTATGATTTTGAGGAGAAAAACACCAAACTCGAACTGCTTCAGAAAAACAATCGAAAAAAATTGGCAAACCCTTGTGCAAACTATTGCCCTAACAACTCTAGGTGCTATCCAAAACAACTGCAAGAAACCACAATTTTTGTGGAAAAAATCAAGCAAAACCCTCTTTACAAGAAAAAAATCTCACAAAACCTAGAAGCGATTTTTGAGGAGAAATTTGAAAAAAAAACGGACACTATTTCTGAGGTGAAAAATCGATTAAAACCAGACACAATTTCTGAGGAAAAAATTGAAAAAAACCCATCAATAATTTTGTGAGGAAAAAATTATAAAACCTATACAGATAATTTTTAAGGAAAAATTATAAAAAACCCATACTGATAATTTTTTTAGGAAAAAAATATAAAAAAGCCCAAAATAATTTTTTAGGAAAAAAATTATAAAACCTAGAAACGATATTAGAAAACCTCCAATGATTTTTATTTTCATAAAAAAATCAATTTTTTTTTTGAAAATTCCAGATAAGAAGAGGCTACAAATTTTTAATCAAAAAATCACCAAATTCTAAAAACCCCATTGACCTGCTTTGGTACCATGTTATGGTAAATCGATGTATTAAACAAAGGAGATGAAGTCTCCTTAAATAGATTTACAAAGATGATGTTTTTAAATGAAACAATTGTGAATTGAAGACAGAAAATGAAACTTCCTAAAGCAACTAAGATGACCATTAAAGAAAGATTACAATATTTTAATATGAGGAAGCATTTTTAACATAAAAATGCATCACAAGAATGGAGGGAGAGACAAAAGACTATAAAACATTAGAGAAAGCTAAAAATAAATTAAAAAACACAATTGTAAGACTTGTGATGGACAACATAACAAAAATGAGATGCATAACTTGCATCTAGGTCAACATAAAGATAACAAAATAAGCATGAGCATTATAATAAGTCAAATTAGACAAAGGGCAACAATTCTAACAAAATAAAATAGTATAGTCTAGATATTATTAACCTCTATCCTACTCAAGTGGGATTCGAAAATAAATAGATGTTTATTGTCAATCTTTATTTCTTTTTGAGAGATAAGGAGATTAAACATATGTGTATCTATGTTTTTTATTAAGGAAAAAGCAGGTTTTGAAGGGGCTCCGAAACCCTTTACAATCAGAACTTAAACAGCTAAAACAACAAAAGTGATAAGAAACAGAAAAGAACAAAACCACAAAATACCATCGGAAAACTAGAGAAAACCCAAAAAAGCCCCATTAAGCCAGCAGACCTTCCAGAATTCAGATTTTTTCCAGCGCTTTTGCTAGGGTGTTGCTAATTTCATGCAGCTCTTTGATGTTGTCTTTGAGGTTAGGGGGATCCTTTGCGGAAGTAGCCACAACTTTCTTGACACTGGCCCTGGTTCTCTTCGCAGTACCGCCCACCGAAGTAGCATGACCGCTTCTAGTCTGGATGGTCTCATCATCCAGGTCAAGATCCACGACCGGATTCAGAGTACAAGAATGATCAAAGACCTTGGCGATGTCCTCCAGGTTTTTAGTGACGACAGAGAGGATACTTGGGATAACGCCCATCAGATTTTTCATCGCTTCTTTTCCCTCTTCTAGTGATTTTACCTTATTCTCCATTTCCTGCTTCCATTTAATCTGCTCTCTATTTTCATCCTCCCTCTTCTCATCCGAGTTTATTCCCTTTTTTTCCAGGTTTTTCAGGATCTCATAGGTCCACCTAACGTAATCCATTCTCGCCTCAGAGAGTTTCTTGAGGTTATCCAGGATAAGCCCTTTACCAGCACATTCCTTATCCTCGCTATCCCTTTCCAGGATATGTGTATCTATGTTAATAGACAAGGTAGGTTAGGTTTGGTAGACTTGTCCAACCTACCTTTTATTTTCCTATGTTTTGGATCTAGATTTTTTCTTGATTCTCATTTCCGTCTTTACTTAGGTTCTATCTATCTATTTACATTATTTTGTTGTTTTAGTAATTTTTTCTATAGCCCTTGTCTAAGGAAACTTTTTCTTTCTCAAATTAGTTTTCTATTGAATCTCCTCACAGTATCTTTGACACTCATTTATTTTTTATGTTTTATCCTGGACAAGGATTCACTCTTTGTATCTTAGAAATATTCTCAAATTAGATTGCATGGGGTGGTGTTTGGTGTATGGGTTTGTTCTCCTCATTTGTTCTATTTATCTTTGAGGATAAAACCTTCGGTAACTCATAATTAGTGAATAGTTTTTTTATAAAATTGGTCGAGTTACTATCATCTTCTCCCTTGGGACTATTCTCATTGAACATCTCTAAGGTTTCACTCAAACAATCTAACTTCCTAGTAATATATTATATCTTCTTGTTATGTTGTTCTGATTCTTATTCATTTTATCTCTAGAAATTTTAGTTTCTTTATTTCTTCCCTTATTTTTATAATGCATTAATGAAGCTAGTCAACACGGAGAAGCTCAAATGGTGTAGTAAGTCTATGGGCCTTTTAGCCCCTTGTAGATATTTCATATTATTGGTATTCCATTTAGGAGCTTAAATTTTTTTGACAAATGGGAGAATATTAAAAAATTTGTCTCAATCTTGCATCCTAATGTTAAGAACAAAAAATATAAATTTGGGTTATAAAATAGAAAAATACAAAATTTAAGGCTTTAAAGGTTGATTTTGGTCCCCCAAAAATATTAAAATAGGTCATAATTAGGGTAAGAATATAATGACAACATAAATCCCTTTGATATATTTAATAGGCTTGATCAACTTCTTGGATCAAAAGTTATGGCTTTTAGAAGTTGAGCCTCCCACATTGAAAATGTTAGAGCATTGATGAATCATGAGAGAGTTGTAAGTGGGAGCTACACTTGTTGACCAACTTATTATGCATGTTATTGAAGATGAGGAAAATATAGAAGACATGAATAGATTAAAAAAAATGAAAGATACAATAAGATTGCCTTGTCTTTTACCTTCTCATCTCATGGATTGAGCAAAAGTAGAGGCACCTTCTCAACTTTATTTTCTCCTTTTGAAGTTGTAGTTGGGCGGAATGTGGTTGTTCAAACTAGTAGATGATAGGATGAAGATGACAAGTGTATACAGTGAAAATGAAATGATAAACTAATGTAAAACTATAAAAGATCCAACCACATAAAACCCTAGTTCTACAATCAAGAATCCACCATACACCAATGAAGAAAACTAAAACATGTAAAACATCAAAACATAGAAAGATTATACCATTCACATGCTTAGTAGGGTTTGATCTCCATTGATCTTTTTTGATATGGTTGCTCTCAGATTTTTGTGTGCACAAGAGCTCAACAAAGAACAATTGTGGTTGCAAAGTCGTTTGATTGCTTGAAGGTTGATTGATCGCATATGTCATTAGTTAGGGTTATGAATGGATGGAGGAACCCTCTTATATAGAAGATACCTTAGGAAATAGAGGGATAGGATTAAGAGGTGAAAGGATAAATGGTCAGCTAGAATTAAAGGGTAGGCATAGAAAATGAAAAATAATTAGAGGGTAGTTGGAGGCAAATTAAGAGATGAATGACAAGTGTCATGGAGGGAAAAAGCTAATTAATTAATTAAATAAATGAAGATCTATTTAATTAATAGAGGAAGTAGGACAAATTCAATATTTATTTGATTTAGGGAAAAGATAATTTAAATAAATAAAAATATTTATTTAAATAGGGAAAGGGCTAGAAAAGGATAAGTGAATTAATTAAATAAAAATCTATTTAATTAATAGAAGGCTTAGGATAAATAATTAATTAAATAAAAATATTTATTTAATTAGGACATGACAATTTTGGGTGTCTACAATGAGGATTGATATAATAAATGAAAGCATAAGAATAGGATAATATAAGATAGATTAAAATGAGAACAAATGCCTCACTTTATAGATTTTTGATGAGAAGAATCAATGGACAAGATGTGATGATAAATGGATGGGTAGAATTAATTTAGAGAAATGGCATGGATTGAAGACTTAGCCTAGTGAGAAGTATCGCAAGGAGAGTGTATGTGTAAGATAGGTGTTCTCACACATGTATGAGCACACACTGGGAAGAATATGAAAGAGTCTATGAAATGTGTAATAGATAGGCTAGCTTGGGAATGTGACATGTTTATGAGATGTGTAAGAGGTAGGGTGGCTATGAGGTTACCTTTCATTCTCACACATGTGTGAGAAAGAGGAGGGTAGGGACACTTATCACATGATGTAAAGTTTAGATCTTGATCCATGTAGATGGATTTAAGGGCTGGGATTGGAGGTGATGTGAAATTATATATTATAAAAAATGGCATTGAGGATTAATTATCTTGAATCAAGAAATTTAATAGGAATTAATTAATTGATTCAGTTAGAGGGATATAGGGAGTAAGGTTAGAATTAATTAAATAATATGAATTTATTCAATTAAAGATAAAGGGATAAAGGTGATGGCTAAATTAGATAAATAATAAATATTGATTTAGTTGGCTATGATAGGTTAAAGTTAAGCGTGGTTGAGTACATGGTCAAATGTAGGTGTCTACATTTTTTTCCTCTTTGATATACCATAGTAAAGTGATGTTATGTCGAATAAGAATAAAACATAGTGGATAGAAAAGGATAAGGATTAGTGGCATGATGCCCTATTCATTGGTGGGTTGAGGAAGGATGGTAAGGAGGTAGTGTTATGCCTCCTGAATAGGACATTTAGGTTCTAAGAAAATGAGTGTCTCTCAAAATGGATCGAAGGACTATAGGATGAAAGAGGAAAATGATAAGGGTGATACATATAGAAAGTAGGTAGGGATGATGAAGGGATGTAGGAGAGGAATTTTGGAGGAGAATCATGTTGTGATAGTATAAGCAACCTAGATTTGATATTGTACTTGACATTATGCACCAAAATTTGAGGAATCAATATGAAGAAGTGTCAAATACACGATCAAAAAGGTCAAACTTGTGATCATACATTGCCTTATGACACCTTGATATGGATGACCATGATGCCTTTGTGGCAATATAATGCAAAGACCATGTTAAATACAAACAATGATAATAAACACAAGCAATGAGAAAGCATGCACAACAAAACAAAATTAAACCAACATATTGTCCATAGGCAAGCTGAAAACCAATTAATTAATTGACCAGTTGATGAATGATGATGAAGAGGATCACATTTAAGTTAATGATAAGTACAATGTATATCCAAAGGATTGGGAAGGATACACCCCTATGATGATTATGATAATTATACTAAAGATTATCAATGAATTATAAGTTGATTTAGATTGAGATGATGGATCAAGCTTCAAGATGATAGGCTTGATTGAAAGATTGGGTTATATGGATTATGATTGATTACAATTGGATGGACTAATTTGGGATTTTTTGGATTGGAGAGATGAAGGGATTGGACAAGATGTGAGGAGGATAAATGGACTAGACAAGATAGGATTGCATTAAATATATAATGGTTAAATAAATGGGATAGGATAGCATTGGATGCTGGATAAAGAATAAATAGATTGTTACCAATGATAAGGGAGAGCCATAGCTTGGGAAAAAAATTATGGAAGGATGGAGAAATTGTTTGGATAAAATATAGAGGGATTTAGTGGATAATTAGTGATAGGAGATGATGAAATGAGGATGAAGGATAGGAGGATGGATATCCAAGGACTATATTATAAAGGAATGAAATCCCCCCCACTAGAGGTATTGCAATTAGGAAGAAGGGATGGTGGATGCATGGAAATGGATGATGATAACAAAAGAAGTATGAGATGGAAGGATAATGTATAAATAATATGGATTGTAGAAAGTAAGACTTGTATTGTCCAAAGAATGCATACATTGTTATTATTTGTTTACAATTTTTGATCAAGATCAAAGATAAGAAAGGAGGATGGATTTGGGTGGGATTTGGATAATATGAGGGATATGAGATGAAGGAAATGGATAGGTTAGTAAAGATAAAAGATAGAAAAGGAGTATTGACTTAGATAGGATGATGGAGAATTTGGATAGAATAGTAAAGTTCAAATATAGGAAAGGAGGATGGATGTAGAGAGGATGATGGATAGGAGATGGAGGATATGGATAGGATAGTCAAGAAGAAAGATAGAAAAGGAGGATAAAATTAGATAGGATTATGGATAAGAAATGGAGGACATGGATAAGATAGATAGGATCAAAGATAACAAAGGAAGATTAACTTATATAGGACAATGGATATGAGATGGAGGATAAGGCTAGGATAGTTAGGATCAAAGATACGAAAGGATGATGCACTTAGATATGATGATGGATAGGAGATGAAGGATAGAGGATTATGTGGATGGTAAAATAGCATGGATGGAAATTTCCCTCAAGTGTAAAGTGTAAGAGGATGAGGGATTACACATGACATTTGTTACCAAGTTTTCATCATGGTACTTACCCAAGGAGCCATAAGTAGTGGTTTTCACCATTGGATGGATTTTTTCTCTTTACTTTTTTTTTTTGTGGGGGGGGGGGATAGTTTGGAAGGATAGAGATTATGATAAGAAAGTGGACAAGTGGATTTTTGAAGATAGTGGATAGGTGATAGGGGGATGGAGGAAGGAATCAAGCATCTAGTTCCAAGGATAATATCCCTTCAAGATGTACTATAATTGACCAAGGATATATAGATACATGGTCATAGATATTGGTAGAAATGGATGGCGAGATGGAGGAGGATAATAATTTATGCAAAGGATTGGATTAAAGGAATGAAAGGATGATGAATGCATGCTAGATGATGGATAGTATCTTGGAGTACTTTGTGGATAAGTGGATGGAGATGTTGGGAAGATCAACATTAGCACACACCTTGAAGGGTGGTGGAGTTTTGGAGAAGTGAATTTTGAATTAGATGCAGGATAAAATTTGGATTTTGGGACATGAAATAAGGACCCAAAATAGAAGGAGATGATAGACTTAGGATAGTGGATTGTAGGACATAAGGACCCAAAATGAAGTTGGAAGGTGAGATATTTTTTGATGGTGGATTAAAGGACTTATGAGTGGAGGAATATTTTGGATTAGCAAGTTTGGATGCCAATTTGTATTGTGCTTTGAGATGCATTGCTTATATGTGTAGTTTGGGAATCCACATGGTTTTGGATTTTTATTTTCAAGCCTTTGTTGTCATTTGAATTTTTATTTCTTTTGGATCTGTAATGGTGTAATTTGGAATTAGGGTTTCACCAAGTAGGATAAGACCACCAATTAGCCAAATTAACCAATACATTAAAAGGAGGATGAACCCTCAATAGATCCAACCTAAATTCTATTAAGAAGAGGGTTGAATGTTGATTGAGGTCCTATTTCCCCTTTTGTTTGAGTTGAATTGTGTTGGAATTAGGTTTTGAATTGCAAGTAGTAAAATCTATAACAACAATGAGAAATTGAAATGAAATGATGAAATTAGAGTGTTGCATAATCCAGACAGAGTTGTAAGCTAAGATCCGAGCAAGAGAAGAGGATTAGAGCTCGTAACCAAAAGTTTGAGAAAACTTGTCTGGACTAGGGTGATGGGCGCCTTGGTCCTCCCCTAGTGCCCTTGTCCCTCTACAACGCCCTTGTCCTAAGGTGTTTCCAGAACTTCTACAAAAGACAGTTCACTTTGTCTCAGTCTCCTATGTCCTTTCCCACTTTCATGGCTCCCAAATTTACCACCTACACACAAAAAGAAGGGAAATTGTGTTGTGGATAGGGGTTTGACCTAGATTTTCCTTAGGTCAAACCTCGAGTTTGGAATTTACCCTAATTGAAATAAAAATAGAAATTGAATTGTAATGGAAAATCTTGCCTTTTGAGGACAAGGGATTGAAATGCTTGAATGTAGATGATTATACCTTCAATAGGTGATGCAATGCTCTTAGGATAAGTCCTTCATGTGTTGATGAAACTACACAATAAATCACACAAAATCCATCATGAAATCATAATTGAAACATAAGTTGAAGATGCCTTTATGTAGTTTGTTGTTCCTTGAATCGGATTTTCTCTTGAATTGATGATAATGCTTAGATATGATTAGATTATCATGAAAATGAATTGAGATGGATGCCTTATATAGGGATTTCATAATTAAAATCACCATAAGGCCAACTTAGAATTGATATATTTTCACATGAATTGGGATTTAAACATCATAATACCGCCAAAACATGATCTCGAAATTCAGTGAGAAAAACTTGGGACTAGAGTACCATGCTCTGGTTTGGCCGACTTTTTTCCCATTTTTTAGGGATGCAAGGTATCATGATTATCAATCCTAGCTTAGTGTGATAATTCAAGGTGTTTAGATATGCAAAATCAGGCCTTGAATGTCAAAATTAGGAATCGGGGTTTAATTAATTGATTAAAGAAGATGCAATAAAAAAGGGGCACACTTAGGGTTAAGGACCCACTTTTATAATGTGTGGAGTGATAAGAGAGGACTTTAGATTTAATTAAATTAATAATTAAATGCTTAAAGGAATTTTTAGAATGCAAAAATGCAACACACTAAAGCGGGTGCTAACCTAAGGGTGAAATTATACAACCTTAATTAAGGGTGTACAATTTACAACACTACATGATCATATTTTTTTTTCTTTAGCATGTATTTTTGAATGATATGTTGATCCTTGTATTTTTGTGGATTTTTGGCTTTATACATTTTAAATATAGCATCCAAATTGCTTCAAATAACAATGGTATGGGTGCATGAGGATGGATCTTTCTTCTTGGAATCACCGTTGTCATTACGCCAAAATCTCGAGCTGTCAACAAACAGGAGAGTGCCCAAAGACAAGGATCTATAGGAGGCGGGAGGAAGCGCATGTCATGAATCCCAAAGGAGGTGCTAACCAAGTCAACAATCTCCCCCTCAACACCGATTGAGGGTTCCACACCAAAAAAATGAAGGAGGTCTCTTGGGATTCAAACTCGTAACCCAGCGCTCTGATACCAATTGTTGGAATCACCACTTCCATTACGTCAAAAGATCGAGCTACCAATGAACAAGAGAGTGGCCAGAGACAAGGATACATGGGAGGCGGGAGGAAGAACATGTCGCGAATCTCGAAGGAGGTGCTGACCAAGTCAACATTTCTAAGATCTTATGGATGGGGTGATGGAGGGAGAATATTGGAATGAATTCAAGGATGTATGCCTTTGTTGATCTTTCTTAGGGATTTGAGGTGATGGAAATGTGGACTTTGAGATAAAGTTGATGGATGTGGTGGATAGATGCATGTAAGGATCCAAGATGGATGGAAGAGATGAATCATTTAATTTCGGTATATAAGGACCCAAGATGGATGTGGATGAGGAGGGAATTAACTTTTGGAGATGCTCACCCAAAATGGATTTGGAGGATGGGAGATGGTGGGATTTAGATTTAGATGGAGGGATTTTGGGTTTGGAAGGGATGAAGGGTATACCAACATCTTGAGCATGAGCTTGGTATTTAAGGCCATATGAGCATGGAGTTTATTTGATTTGAAGGGGTTTTAATATGCCTTGTTCACAGAGGCCTAACCATTTTCCTTGATAGTTCATGATTTTGCCAATGCGATACTTATTGTTTCAGAAACAAGATGAAAGTCCATTTTGAGGGGGAAATGAGGTGGAAGGAATTATAAGATCTCAGAGGAAATTGTATTGGATAATGATGGAGGAACCAAGTTGGTAGGTATGGGATTCATGGATAGTTTGGATAGGGGTGATGAGATATTATTGTGGAGGATTAGGATTATGAGGGGGATTAAGAGTATTGGGATCTTGAGATGTATTAGGATCATGACATGGAGATGAAGGGATACTTTGATCTTGACTTGGGAGGTGATCATGAGGGGGAGGAGGGTGGATGTATTGATCTTGATTAGGAAGGGATTTATGAGATGGAGTGGATTGTATACTTTATTCTTGATATAGAATGTGATCATGAGGTGGAAGAGGATCATTTGATGGAGTAGAGGGGATGCTTGGATCTTGAGATGGAGGATTTATTTGATCTTGAGGTGGAGAGGAATCTATTCTAGCATGCTTTGGAACAATCTCTTGGCATGTTTGGAGCTTCGAGGATGGAATGATGGAGGAGGAGACAAACTCTTCAATTTGGGTGGATGAATAGATGGGGGATTCATGAAGCTTAGGAGATTGAGGTTTGGCTTGATTTGGAGGGAATGTAGGTGGATGCATGATATATTGCACAACTTTGTTTTGAGGTGGGGATTTAGTCTCCTTTGTTAATAGTCCTTGGATAATTTCATGAACAAAGGAATTGGAGGATGGGGATGAATAAATAATATATAATATGAATGAAAGATGGAATAAGATTACCTTGTCTTTTACCTTTTGACATTGAATTTTTCTTGCAAACTTTATATCTTTTCCAAGAAAAGTTATTTCGAGCCCTCTAAATTAGCTACAGACATAATCACTATTATGATCTTGTCTTCTAAAAAAATGTGAGGTTATCCCGAATTTGTGATCCTATTTGCATTTATTACATGCTTTGATTTTTCTCCTCTACTGTTATACCTATGTTGGGTGAAGATGACATTAATGAACACATATGAAAGCTTGATGATTTATGATTGAATTACTTGACTTCCTTTAGCATTTTTTAAGCTCCTAAATTTTTCTTTTTCGTAATGTTGAATGTGAGACATGTGATATCTATCTTTATGAATGTTGATGCAAACTATTTTGATTGTTCTTTGCCCATACTACGTGTGCATTTGGTTCTCTAATGCTAAAACATTATGAATCCTTTATCCATTCCTCCTTGATTGGCCTTTCTTTTTTTAAAAAGTCTTAGGGCATGTCTTCAAATATGACAACTTGTACCACACTTTGGACATGAAAGTAATAATCACAAATTTGAATTAAATTAATATAAAATTAGTGGGAGGTGGATTTGAATTTAGCAACTAGGGTCTTACTAACAATCATGTCCATGAAATTTAAAAGGATGATAAATGAGATATACAATTAAATAAAATTTAAAATGAGTAGAAGAGTAAATAAATATATAAATTCATTCAATTACCACACTATTGAATTAATATATCTCTAAACATAAATAAATTGAAAACTTAAATTTGTTTACAGAATATGCACTTTGTGCTATAATTCTATACATTTTTATAAGACATTGTTTTACTTTTAAAATTCAACTAATACCTTAAAAATATAAAAGAAATAACACCTTAAATATAACAAATTTATTGAAGTTTGATCATAACACGTGAGTACAATCTAACCAAAAAAATATAAATATTTTACAAAGAAAAAAAAAACCTAAAATACCATATGATAACCATATATATAAAAACAAAAATATAATTACATATATCTTAAAAAACTAAATTTAGAAAATAAATCTTAATTAATTCAAAGTTCTATAATTCTATACATTTTTATAATATATTATTTTACTTTAACATTAGACTAATACCTTAAAATATACAAGAAATGACACCTTAAAACCTAAAATACCATGTGATGATCGTATATAAAAACAAAAATATAATTACATATATCTTTAAAAAACTAAATTTAGAAAATAAATTTAAATAATTTAAAATAAATAAAATAATTATTTCTCGTTTTTAGGATATCTATACCTAGTATAAACACTGAGATGCCACGTTCAAATCCCCGAAGAGAGGAGTTGGCCTTGTCCTTGACCTTGTCCTTGACCCAGATGCATTTAGTGGCTATAGCAAAGACAAGTTGGGCTTTTGGGATCGTCTAATTAATTTGGACTCGCAGACGTTAATCAAATTATTGCGTGATAGAAAAGAAAATGTCCAAGCATTCAACAATGGATAATGTTAACTTGTTTAACTAACACAACGGAGGGGACATCCAATTTAAAACAGTCTGCTGGTACATTTCGCGACAATTGAACTAGTTTCCTGGTTGTCCTAGCATGACAACAATATCCCCTTCCTTGCCTTCAATAACCAGCAATGTGGCAGTGTCACTACCAAAGCAATCCACGAGGAAGAAGAAGACGAGATTGCTGAGAATTCAATGCAGAGTGGACGAAAAGAGTACAAGTACTGATAAGGCAGGGGCAGGTCTTTCATGGGTGAGTCCTGATTGGCTAACGTCTTTCATGAAGATGAGGACTGGCCCAGATGAGTCTGGCATTCCCATGGCAAATGCAAAGCTGGATGATGTGAAGGACTTGTTGGGTGGTGCTCTTTTTCTTCCCCTCTTCAAATGGATGAAGGAATCCGGCCCTGTTTATAGATTAGCTGCTGGGCCCAGAAATTTTGTTGTAATTAGTGACCCTGAAGCAGCCAAGCATGTCTTGAGAAACTATGGCAAGTATGGCAAAGGGCTTGTTTCTGAAGTTTCTCAGTTCCTTTTTGGTTCGGGCTTTGCCATTGCTGAAGGAGAGTTGTGGATGGTAAGCACATTTTATTCCATTGATTTGCGTGCTTGGGATGACAACTTATAGAAGAATCAATAAAAGAAATGACACTGTGTATCTAGAATATCGAGAGTAACAATAAATACTTACCTGTGGAAACATGAAAAATCTGATAATTAATCCCACCAGAATTTTCCTGCATTTGAGCAATTTCCAGAGTTGGAAATGGTGAGATTCTGTAGAAATTATATGTTTGCTTAAGTAAATTAATATCAATGAGGAGATTTACTTGTAACATGTATTGATATTAGAAGGTTTCTGCATTCAAGCAATAACCCATTAGGGGCAATTTTAGAATGCTATAAAAAATTAGATGTTGAGGCATGCTTTCTTTGTTACTTACTAACTCAAATGTTTGGATGCTGTTAAATACTACCTTGAAATCTTCTTTATTCAATCTAGTAAGGCAATGCTCCCATGCAAGGGGCTTCCAAAATTCTCATAGCAGGAGCTGCTGAGTACATATAGGAGTGTTTCGCAATAAAGTGCATGCTTTCTGCTCTGCTACAGATAAATGGGAGCCTTCATCGAAAACTTTAAAATCACCATTATAATCTGCAATGAAATGTTAGAAAAATTAAACCACCTCTATGCTGTCATTGGGCAAATAACTCTCATGTTGTTGCGCAGAGCTTCACCCCCTCTCGAGCACTCACTTGAAATCTCCCAAACAGTAGCTCACTCCACATTTTCTGAAAAAAATTCCCAATATAATTATGATTTCATGTGAGCACTTAATAATAATGCATTCACAATAGTGGTAGCTGCCTTCATTGCCACCTGTCCTTACGCACACCCCAGTGAAATATCATATAGTTGAATTTGATGGTTTCTGTATTCAAGCTATATCCAGCAGTTTAGTAAAATAACATAAAAAACAGATGTTTTCTTTGTTACTTATCAACCCAAATGCTATGATATTGTACAAAAAATGTACTAATTTACTGTAAAAATCATCTCCTTTAATATAGTAATGTCAGCAAATCAATGTTTAGTTGATTTTTTAATCCGTGGATGTTTCCTGCC
Source organism: Cryptomeria japonica (assembly GCF_030272615.1). Classification (NCBI taxonomy): domain Eukaryota; kingdom Viridiplantae; phylum Streptophyta; class Pinopsida; order Cupressales; family Cupressaceae; genus Cryptomeria; species Cryptomeria japonica. The sequence continues at coordinate 337,918,916 of NC_081405.1, read as the reverse complement.
TTCAAGTAATGCCCATCAGTTGAAATGCTAGAATGCTATATGACTAACAAACTATCTTCTTTCATCCATAGAGTAACAAGTTACCACCTTAGTAAAATACAATCCTGAATTTTAACAAAATTTAGATTTTTCTGCCTTCAAGCAAATAGCCATCAGTTGAAATGCCAGAATGATATAGGAAGACTGATATTTTCTTCAAGACTTATGACCCAGATTTTAGGGCACTGTAAAGTGTAAAAGACTATTTGCTTTCTGTAAAAAAGCAACACCCACCTCTAGGATTGATAGAATATTTTGAAGAAACTAGAGAAATCCTTAAAGAAGTAGGCTAAAACAAAATGAATCTCTTTAATATAAAGTAAAAACCTATCTCTAGGATTGTTAGACAGTGGTCAGATGGGCAGTGCTTCTCCAAATGTTTTCAGATGGTATAGCTGACTATATTAGGAGTCTTTTGTGGTAATGTGTGGCTTGGGGGTTGTTTGTTTCTTGAGCTGTTCTTTATGGCCTCTGCTGGTTTTTGTTTCTGGGATGAGGCCCCTTTTTTGTAAAGTTTTTATTTACTGTTGGTGGTGTGCTTGCCATGTTTTTGGTTTGTTGGTCTGGTTGGCCTTCATCCCTCTGTGGTTCTATCTTGACATACATGTTTTTTAAGTTTATGCACGAGAGAGGCCCCAATAGAATCCCTACGTAAACCATCAAAAGAAAAACAATTGGAGTCTTTTGCAGTAAAATGATCTCATGGATATATTTCACCTCGGCTACATATATTTTGGAGTATTAGCTACCATTGACTAATCCCCAGGGTTACACAGGGATGTGTCACCACCCCCAGCTCATCCTCCCCCTCCCCTTAAACCCTGTGTTCCCATCCCTTGTGGTATCTGCTGGATACGAGGATGGCAGTAGATGTCCCCTGGCCGTTTCCTGCCCTTGAAGTTTTAAGGGAGGTGTCCTTGAAATGTCTTGTTAAGAGGCTCTATGTCTTGGGGAAATATAACATCCCGGGATAGTATAGGATATGTGATGTCCCTTGACCATCTCAAGGATGTCTAGATGTCCTTGTTTTTCTTGGGGTGAAAAAAAAAATTAAACAAAAAAAGGGTTGTGGGGGGTCCACAAAAACCCCCATGGTCCTTATCAAACAATAATCCCTCCTTATAACTAACCCATTCACTTATTTGCAACTCACAGTTACCACAATCAATTTGCATTTGGTGACAATTGTATCTATATATATAATCTTATTGCTATGCCTATTGATGGACGTTTTTGTCATTTTGTGATTTGGACATTTTAAGTTTTATTGCCGCTGTACTAAAATCAACGAATCTTGAATTTGATACATTTTGTGAATGTCTAAACTTGGATTTCGATGTCATGTATATGCTGCTCTCCTCAAAAGAAAGTCTCCTGGACTGTCATCCCCAAAATGTGTGCTGCTATCCACATACTGCCCCATCCTGTGAATACCATGGAACATAGGTTTTCCCACAGGAATGATTCTTAATACTTTCATGTAGCAAAAGAACTTTATGCCAGTGCTGCAGACTTCAGACCCCTTCCCCAGCAGCTGATAAACATCTACCTCCTCAAGTGTAGCCTTTCTGATTTTTTGGGATTCTATATTATTTGCACTTTCTGAATGAATTACATTTCATGGGAACATCCATGGCCTAAAAAAATTGACAAATATAGCACTTTACATTGGACTTTTCTCCTATAAAGCAGTAACCTCAAAGAAGCTACATTTCTTAGAGTTGCTAAGTTAATGTTCTGTTGAATTTTACTTTTGCGATCCCCTTCTCTTTTCTGCAAATTTTGATGTGAAGTTAAGACAATCTCACTTGGTCACTGTAGAAGATTACAGCCTGTGGCCTCTCATGCACAAATTTTAACACAAATGGCCTGACATGTCATGCTGGATCCATTGCTGTCTTTTGATAATGTTGTTTGCAACATTGTTCAGGCAATCTTGAATTCAAATGAGCTAGTTTCAATTTGCAACGCTTTGTTTTGTAAAGCAAACATGCCTTTAAGGAAAAAGTAGTTTCAATTGATCTCAATTTTGACACTCTTCTAGTCACCACCTCATTGTAAATTGTTTCACCCATCTTATAAATAAATGAACATGTAAAATCTATCATTTGTAAGAGTAAGTCCTGAATATGTGCATATGTTAGGATCTTTCAAAGAAATAATGCCATTAATTCACTTATCACTACTATTGAATTGAATTCTTCTTCAAGCAATAAACACAATCTTTCTGTATCATTATCATAATGTGAAGTAAAACTAGGAACAAAACTCTATTGGTATGCTAGTAAATCATAGATTGGATAAATTGTCTGTCAAAGCATGCTTATGAATAGAAGAATGAGCTTGTTACAGGGTTTTCAGACTTTTCAACATAGTTATGTTTTTCATAAAATATGAGCAATATTTATATATGTATTTTTGCAGGTCCGACGTAAGGCAGTTTTGCCTTCCATTCATAGGAAATATCTTTCTGTAATGGTTGATAGAGTATTTTGCAAGTGTGCTGAGAGGCTAGTAGAGAAACTGAATAGAGATACAGAAATGGCTGTTGAGGTGAACATGGAGGAAAAGTTTTCTCAGCTAACACTGGATGTTATTGGCCTATCATTGTTCAACTACAACTTTGATTCCCTCACATCAGATAGTCCACTAATTAATGCTGTTTACACTGCTTTAAAAGAAGCAGAATCTCGATCGACAGATATTCTGCCCTACTGGCAGGTAGTTTTGAGCTTTTTTCTCTATGGTTTGAGTGGATTTTGTGTAACTGTGCTTCCTCCGCTTTGCAAGTTTTGTAATGTCCCCTACCTGATCTATTTAAATATACTAAAATTGATAGATTTTCTTCAATAAGTTATTAACAAGTGCTTGTCTATTTTCCTTATTAGCCGATTAATTATATTATTCATAGTTCTTAATATAGATATCAAACCCTGCTACTACTTCAGTTTTAAGGGAGAAGGGTTTACATATGCTACCAAAGCGCTTAGAGACCAACTACAATAGGTTCCCTCAAAGTTTACAGATCCAAGCCTTTACCTATCTTGGGTCTATACCCTCAAGGCTTATGGGTCGCTGATCCCCACCCTATCTTGGGACTTAACCTATTGCTTGGATTTAGACTGCCCCTCTTTGGAACATCTCAATCCCATCTTCTTAAATACGGAAAGTAATAACATGATTTAGACTTTAAGTATATATATTTCTTATGTATTATGAATATATATATGAAATTAAGTATGACTGTCATACATATTGTAGTCCATATTAATATTACTATTAATTCTGCATAAGAACATAATTTGGCTTCATATATTAAGCATACTTATTAAACACATCCCCATGCATACCACCAACAACAAGGATGTTACTGCCTGTAACTTAATAACAGTTCTGATCTGATCTGATCCATGGTGATCTTACTAGATGTTTTTGATTCCTTTCCTTTATATCTCTCAATGTGAGGGAGAGGTCACACCTCTTCATCATGTATGCCCTTTAGCAAGAGACACACCCTTTCACCATTAGCACCCTTTGAAAGAGTGCAACTCTTCATTATTTCTGCCCTTTGAAAGGGACACAACCTTTCATAATCAGATCTGCACTTATTATTTAAATCAGATCTGCACTTCTCATTTCCAAACTATTCCCCCTCTCAAATGAGGTTCTCTTCTCCCTTATATATCTCATTGTTGAGGGAGTCACAACTTTTCTTTTCATGTCTTTTGACTTTTCATTAACTTAATTAATTTTTTTTTTTTGTATTAATTATCATAGAATCACAAAGCTCATTTTTGCTCATTCGAGCATCCACGTTACAAACTTATTACAAATACCAGCTCCTTTCGAGCAAACTTATTACAAATACTAGCTCCTTTCGAGCACCAAACTAGAAACAACAATTGGAAGACCAAGGGTCACAACTTAGAAATCCACTTTAAACAACCAATGGAAGACCAAGAGTCACAACTTAGAATTCTACACAAAGGTGTCCCTCATGGGAGTTGAACTTGGGTCTCCACATTGAGAACTCAATGCTTTAACCAACTAAGCTCAACCCCTTGGACTTAATTAATCATATTTAATTATATTATTTTATATTTTAATTTAATTTTAAATATTTTAATTTTATTATTATCATTTGTTATTAAATTTTATTTCAAAGTGGGCACATTACAGGTTTGCTATATGCCTAAATCACATGTAATGATGTGTGGAGAAGAATTAGAGTAACATCTTTTAAGTCCATACATTTGTTCTTCAGAAAAGACACCTTATAAGAATTTGAAAGGTATTCTAGATTTTGACCTCAGCAATTAATTTTGTAATTGTGGAATGTCAAAATGGTTTGAAAAGTTAACCAGCTCAAGAACTCTATTTTGTCCCGAAACTTTAAAATTGAATTAAAGAAGGAATCGGCATGAACTATGACAGATTTCGAATTCTTTTGTTAGTGAAATGTTGCAGTTGTAAGGTTAGTGGTTGGCTTTGGAAGAGAAGAATTCACATTTCTTTTTGAATTATGCTTTGATATATGATAGCAGGAGAAATCTAAATATCTGGGTTGTGTTTAAGATAACCATGATTTTTTTCTGATAGATAATATGAGGGTTAGGGCCCTCTCCAGTTACATTGACTTTCAGAAATGGATACATATGCTGTTTAAGATAGGCCAGAACTGAAATCAAAATGAAATTGACAAAACTAGAGTTTTTTTGATTGACACCATCACTATCGTTTAGCAGCTATATACATGACTATTCCATATTACAATGGAATAGTTAACGATTTTGTTTGACATTATAGAACCCAAAACCAACTGCATATGGGTAAATATCATTAACTATGAACAATTGTTGGGATATACAAAAAAGAGAGGCCATAATAACATATAAACATAAGATTCATCACTGGAAGACCAGACAGACCAGACTGTGGAGATATCAGCTTCCCACCACAGGACTGAATGAACTATCCTCGAGCTAAACTAATGTGGCTTTCTGAGTGAGAAGTTGTATAGCCTTTTCTGCCTTAGCTACATTGGAATGTTCTTGCAATGGAGAAGATTTCTCTGGTCAAGTGTGATTTGCCATTTCAACAGATGGATGATACCCTTCCATCCAACAACCATCATGAAGAAAATGTTGGATGAGGCCGATTCCTTTTTAAAGGCTTCTACAAACAGTTTGAATTGAGGCCAAACTGCAAAATTCACAACTAGGACAAAAAATCCAGGTAAGCTTGGTTAGATTGGCTTTGTCCACTGCTTCCAACAAACCCATAATAAACTTTTCTCAGATATAGAATCTGCCTAGAGATTTTGTTAGAGCTTTATTCTCTGTGATAAATGAGAACATTGATTACAGACATGGAAGGAATCTCCAAATTAACTTTGTGATACGTAGCGTCTTCTAGAAAATCTTGACTGAGAATTTCCTCAATAGCCTCATTGACATCTTCCTTTGTGAAGAAGGAAACCTTTCGAAGCCTGGCTGAAGTAATTTTGCCTATAAAGGCCATTTGTTGAACAGTTGAGCCCAGCATCATCATCCCCATTTCTGCCAGATAGCAATGAAGACCCTATTTGCCAGCTGCAGAGTGAATAGAAGAATGTGAACTAACAGATAAAATGAAACTTGACAATGTGTTGCGAAATAATGGGGACAACCCCACTGTTGAAATACTGTACACCTGATCATTAAAGTTGAGCGAGGCTTGCCTTGCTCTCATATTGCCACGCATGGTCCCATCCCTGCCACCTTGTCATTTGATAGGTGAAAATTACTGCTTCCAATTGATCAATGCCGCAACTTAAAAGAAAATCTGTCATCTTGTTAACCTCCCGGTAACAATGTGAGATGAGATATTCCTCAAGGGAATCAAGGAGAGATAATGTCTCCTTTAAGATATTTGAATTTTCCAATTCAACGGATGCCTCTTCTTCAGAGATTGAATAATAATCTGTGAGTTGCCCACAATAATCACCTTATTTGGAGGACAAGTTTTGAGCAGTTAAAAGTTGAGGAGAAGAGCTTCTTCCCGTGTCCCATTGTTCGTCCCTGAGGCAGGCTTCTTTGAGGCGGCTTTGATTAAAGTACCATTTGAGTCTGGAATAAGATACCTTGCACTTGAAGGACCTAGGTTCCCCTGCGATGCACCATCAAAATTCATTTTCTGTGTTCCTGCTGGGAGAGGGATCCATTTGATTCTTGATTTGTTTGTAGAGTTAATAGATGATGAGGAGAAAAAATTGGCTAAAAATCGTCAGAATTGCGATTTATCGGGAGTAAATATTCCGGACGATTTAATCTTTCAAAAAATCGCACTGTTTGAAGAGGATAAATCGCGAGCTAGTGTAAAAAAATCGTGTCTAAAAAAGCAATATCATTTTTTATTCAATGCAACCCTAGAAAGCGAGTTTGACGGGAGGTTGCACAGTCAAGAGTCGAAAGCTCTTCTTTATTTAAGCGTTTCACGGAAACAACATTCGCCGAATTTTGGCCATGGGGCAGATGTTAAAAGTCCAACCAAAGTTCGCTAAAATTCATTAAAAATTTGTAGCTGACAAAACGTTTTCTGAGGCTTCATCCTGATAACCCTTCTCGCCTCCGATGTTTTGTTTTTATTACATGCTTAATATCATTTCTTTGTTATTATGTTTTTATATTATTAATTTATATTATGTTTTCATATTTTGTTAATATTATGATTTATGTAATATATTAATATTATTAATATTTATTAGTTATTATTTTATTAATATAAATATATATAAATATGATTACATAGTTATAGTTATAATAGTTATTTTATTAGTATAATATGTTGCCTATAAAGCCATGCATTTAGTGCTTTAGATTTAATAACTCATCCATAGAACTCATCAATGTAAATTCTTTTCTTAAGAGGTAATATGCTATTATGTTCTCTAAATTTATAAATTTAGTGTATATGTGTGTTTTTTTAGAATATTTTAAGAAATTATATATTTTCAAATGTTCGATAAATTTGCCGATTTATTGTCGATTTTTTCCCGATTCCCGATTTTTAAAAAATTTCCGGCCAAAAGATTTATTGCCGATTAAGAGTTTTTCATCTTTTGGACAACCCATGATTGTAAATTTAAGATTACTGTGCTTTGTGCATGCTATTTCCTCTTTTTATGAAGTAATAGTCCACTGCCTGTTCTATATATATGATTTGTCACAAAAACTAGTCTTTGTATTATTATTTCAATTCTTCATTTAAATCACTATAGCTTCCATGGAACCAATGTGTGCTTCTCTATTTCTATTCTTGGTCTATCTTCTTTTTACTTATGACAAATTCAGCTCTGCATCTAGCTTTAAGCTCAAGCTTTAGGTTGGTCTCTGGTTCCTTTTCATTGAAATATACAAGTTAATGAGGTTTTCCTTTTTTGTCTCTCAAATAATTGGTTTGCTGTATTTCAAAAGATATGGGATATGAGCAATTAATTCTTTGAAGAATAAACAGCACATGACTTATATAATGTTATCAGGATGTTACATATAAAAATAAATTTTAAACAAGAGAAGTTATTTCTAAATAAAGTGGACAATGCTCTGAGTAAACTGGGCAATCGAAATACCTTCTTGCTATAGGCTGAGCCTTTAATCTTTTCAATGGCAGTGAATTCTCTATGTTCTAACTTGCTACATCTGCTTATCATCAATCCAATTTCATATGAAAGGATGACACTACTCCAATTGTACTTAGCTTCTTCCTCATGTTGTTCACAACTGGAGATTGCTATGATTGAAATGTGATCTGGTTAGTTATCCAAGCAAAACAGAGACCTGGCAATGGTGGAAGAAACATGCTTCTCTGATCTATATATTGCAGTCTTAAAATTTATCAAAACTTTATAGCATGCACAGTGTGATAAATAAATCTGGAATCTGTTACATGTCACAGATTTAAGAAATTGATTTCTGCATCCGTTCTATCAAAATAATTAAGTCAATTAGATAATCTATTTTAATTTAGTCGTTTCAGAGATTGACTTTACATTTTTCTCTTTCGATTTATTCATTTTTTTTTCTACACTTTGATACAGTCCATTGGAGGCTTTAGTGAAACAGAAATTCATATTGAATGACTAGCTGCTTCATAACTTTAACATCTATTACAATCTTGACTGCAACCATTGGTCCAGGTGGTAGATCAAAAAAAGAGGTTCAGTGTAGCTCAGTGAATGATGGCCCCCACTAACAAATTGATGGAAATGGATGAGAAAAAACAGGAAAAGGGTTTCCAATGGGGATAGAGGTAACAAAGTTGATCCAGACGTTTGTTCCACATAGAGGCCTCTTTGGCACACGATGAATCCAATTACTACGTTCTTCTTCCTGAAACGCATGCGGTCAAGTGGTGGTATACAAAGAAGCATCCAGAATTGATATGCAACACGATGCAACTTTGAAGAGAACACTCCAAGTCCTCTCCACAGAATCAACTCTCCTCCATATCAACTCTGCTCTGAAGTCGCTACTTGAATCTAGCATACACACATGATTCTCCATTAGCAGATGAGAGAGTAGGCCAGCAACATTCCCTCTAGTTGAAGAAAGAGTAGAGAAGATATATCCCCCTAAATGGGAAGTACCAAAACTCACAACTCCGAATGAGCAGTGATCACTAGTGCACAAAACTCAATGATGCCTTGTCAGATTTTCATCACAAGTCTCCTCTAACAATACCTTTTTGGATTTTCAACTCAAAGGAAAGTTTTAGTTAAGCAGTCCGTGCAGTTTTCAACATAATGAAACATGTGCAAAAGCATAAAGTATCAAAAAACTGATCATAACAAGGCCATGCACAAATCACCAACTTCAAATGCAGACAACAATAACACCAAGTGCTGCATCTTGCATCTGTTAACACACAATGCCGAACTAGATTAGCAAGAAACAAGAATTTAGCACAGTAAAGTCTTGCACACTCATCCGGAGAGTTGAGTATACAACATCAAACCTAATCTTAGAAGGAAAGAAAATCATCTTGAAGATGATCATTTGCATCGTAATCACAATCATGAGCATCAATGCCAATTGTCATGTTTGATGCATCCCTTATAGCAACCCCCTATCTTTGAAATCTTCACTCGAATTTGACACAAATTCCCCCCCTGGCAGATGAGAAAGGAGAAGGCTGACAACATCCACTTTGGTGGAGGAAGGAGCAGACAACATATGACCACTCAACTGGGAAGTACCAAAGTATACAACTTTGTATCAGTAATGATCAAAAGTGCACAAAACTCAATGATGCCCTTGTATCTTTTCAGAATGAGTCTCCACTAGGCCATCCATTTGGGTTTTCAACTTAATGAAGCTTTAGTTAAGCCACCCTTGTAGGTTTCAACTTAATAAAACATGTGTAAAAACACCAAGGATCACAAAACTTATCATCATGAGGGAATGCACACTTTATTAACTTCAAGATAAATACTGAACTTTGAGCATCTCCACAACAACAACAATCACACATTGGCATTGAGTGTTGCGTCTAGCATCCTCATCTTCACAATCTTGAATTGAAATAGTATTAAAGACAAGAAGTGAATCAAGCAAATGATGCTTGCATACACATGTGGAGATCAAAGCATATAAGACCAAGCCCAAGCTTTAAAGGAAAGAAGATAATTTTGAAGATCATTTGTGTCACAATCAAGAGCACAATTCCCTGCATTTGTTACAATCTTTGATGTCGGAGTCATATCTGTATCATTTGCAACAATACTAGCATCCCCAACAACAGGCACAAAGAGGGGACTGCAACACATAACATAGATCGCAAAACAATCTTTTGGAAGCAATGGGAAGAAGCATGTATATGTTGGCCAAGAAAAGCATATGGGTTTAGGTCAAAATGGTGAATTGATTGATGTCCATGACAACAACAATGAGAGCATAGAATGGGTCAATGTGTGGACAAACTAAGGAGTTGGACTTTACTAACACATGTATGTGAAGACTCAATTGGACATGGATGAAGAGTTCCACCAAACACAAAATGTATGAGTTTGGATTAATTTGGATTATAAGACCACGCAAGACCCTTAAAATTGAAGACCAAATCTTCACATATTGGTTTTATGATTTTTCCTTATCCACACAATAGGTTTTGACTAAGGATTAACAAAGACATTGCAAGACACATTTTCAGACTTAGGATTTTGACACAATGTTTTTCTTTGTCTTGGACACATTTCTTTGTGTGACACAAATGTCAACACAACACTCTTTCTCTATGACGTAGAAAAGGATTGAGACCTAACATTCAGTTTTTGTGAAAGGAAGTGGTGGTCACAACATGTTTTTTTTCAAGGTGATTAGAAATCCACAAAAGACAAATTTAATGCAGCTAGAGAATAAGGAGCAAGTAAAGCACATAGATGAGGGGAAGAAACATCAAAATGATCACAAGTGAACCCCAAGAAAGAAAAAAAGGATGGAGTTGTGAAAATTGAGAAGATCCTTGAATCTTTAGATGAAGTGTTTTGACATGCCAATTCACAATTAGGTTTGTTTATTACAACAAGGAAAACAAAATAAGCTCCTATAATTGATTCTTTTTCAATGCAAAAAATTGTTGAATTATTTGGTCATCAAGTTTAGATGGATCCTACAACAGTAATGAGTATTAGAAGACACTTTATGTCTCAATCCACGAAGATTCGAAAATGAGGAAAGTATTGTAGGAGTAGAAATTTGGTCTACCATGGCATTTCGAGAATATTGAGAGCTTACCAAGCAAAAGATGGCAATTGAAAATAAAATGACAAATGTCTAGGGGAAGGTTCAAAGGAAATGCCTATAGGTATTTGCACAATCCAATGACATAAATTATGTTTGATGTAGATTGTGCATCTACATTAGATTCTAAACTTGTTGAGGCCTATGAAAAGTTGAAGAAAGAACCTTTGTGATAGAGAGAGATTACATTGCTAAAAAGTTTTGAGGTCATGTAGGAATAATTGAAGGCAATTGAGTAAATTGCTGTGTAAGTTAGAATACCCTTATTTAGCTGGTCATATTATAAGGTATATGAACCAGAAGTTACTTAGTAGTGAACAAGGTATGGGATGCTAAATTAGATCCTATAATAGAGGAACTTAAGAAAACTCATGATGTTGAGGGGATGTTGTAGAAAGTTTTGAAGTAGTGATAGACCAAAGTTGTGAGTAACAAAGTCTTGGGTATACAAATGAAATGAAAATGTGGATGTCGGCTTGTTGGTCCTTGCTAACGTAGTTGTAGAGGATGCAAAGAACCATTTGAAGACAAGACCAAAGACTATTTGAAATCTGTAATTACTCTTGTTAGGATTTATTCTTGTAGTGTCAAATTTTTCTTGAGTTCATTCCCCTTTATTGTCCCTGCCCTAGTTATCCACCATTTATTATTAACTAGATCATTGCGCCGGACGGGAGAGTGTTGGCTTATCTTGGAGAGTTGGCCATCCAGGAGGCATTCGGGATTCCAAATTACAACCGAACCTCATTCAAAGCTAAGGAAGAAACCACAAGAATTTATGAGGACCAGCTTGAGCCTTGCACAACAACTGTCAATAAGATGTGGCTGGAGAAGCCAAGAACCACCCTCAAAAAAGTGCCAAAGAGGTTGCTTCGCGCTGATTTCAAGGAAGATTACGGGGATATTATTTTGCTACTAAATAGAGTAATGGGCAGCCCTCAGGGTGCGCCTTTTGAGGCCTGGATGTATTACTTTATTGACGAGATCACTTCGGGGGTCAAAATGTTCAATTGGTCTTGGATAATTAGCGACAATCTACATGAACAACTGAGAAATTTGGAAAGGACAAGGTCCTTTTACATGAGCTCCTACATTATTTACCTACTAGCAAGAAACTACAGATACACAAGACTGATTTGCAAAGGTGTAGTAGGTAATAGCGAGAATTAATTCAAACCTTATGACTGTTACCCACAACTGCAGCTTCATGAAAAATCCCACTTCAAGCAAGTGAATGATGCATTTTTGATGTACATCACTAGGATAATGCAGGGGGGAACTCATCAAAGGCTCACTCAGGAAGCCAAGGACTTGATAAGCAAGTTGGATCCTGGATTATCCAGTATCCGAGATTCACATATGTGAGAGTCCAGGGATTTACCGGATGTCCTTACCGATTCCGATTTATCCCACCAACTGAATGATATTGCTTGAAATTATTAGGCAATTGGAAACATATGAGGGCTTCCAAAGAGCAAAACACAAGACTGCCATTTCCTTTCCATTCTTTATTGGAAAAATGGTTGAATCCTGCCCATCAACATAGGCAGCTGAAAGTGCAAGGCTGGAGATGCAGTGGTATCCATTCGTTTTCTACTGATCTAGGGCTAATTTTGACCCTCACAATCACATTGGATTGGTAAATGGAGAGAAGTACAGGTATAGAGTGGATCTTGAGGACTTTTGGGCAAATTCTTTGGACAAATTTGATGTCAGGAAAAGACTATGGTCCATATTACTTGTAAGTTTGATCAGAACAATCGAGCTTTTCCATGTGCCTGATCAGCTAGAGGATGATGGAGAGTACACTCAGCCACGCTTTAATGAGAATAAGCCTCTTCCTCATGTGAGATGGTCGGAATCAGAACTTGTAGATTTAGCCACCTTGATGCGGCTAGTTGTCAAATATTCACAATGGTGGGTTGATCAGCAAGTGCAAGAGCTGAAACGAAGAAGTATGACTATCACTTTCAATTCGATGGGTGTAATGGAGTCATATTCTTCTAATTAAGGAGCATCTCAAAGTGCTGGGCCACTTGAAAGTATTGATTCAAGAAAAAGAAAAGAAATAGTTGAAGGTTTTGCGAGATCCAAAGGGAAGAAAGTTGTAAATGAGGGGATTGCTAAAAAGAAACAGAGATCAGAGCCATCCCATTCCGCCACATCAAGAAGTTTGAACGATGTATTAATTCTTGAGGATGAACCAATGGCTGAGAAGAAGATTCCTTCTCCAATCCATGAAGGAAATATAGAATCAATCTAGCAGGGGGATCAAGAGCCCCCTTCTCCTTCAAACACATAAATACTTGAGTCAGATAGTGATGAGATGGAAATCCTAGACGAGGGATTCCCAAGAGGGAATGATTTCTGTTCTTTGTGGGGTCGAGGATAATCCGTGTGAAGAAAGTAATCAGGAAGAAAAAGGTATTAAACAATCTACAATTCCTAATTGGTTAAAAGAAAGATTGAAAATAAAAGCGCCTATAGAAGTTTAGGAAGAAGATGACACAACCGATTTCTTGGTCAGATTAGAGGAGGTGAGAGTAAAGAAGACAGCCAAAAGGTTTTCCACAATTCAAAGGGATGAAACGGGCTGCCATTCAGTTCTGATTGCTGTGCCGAAAGTTGATAAGGCAAAGGAAGACATTACTCCTTACGAGTATGAAATCACCAATATCAACTTAGGTCCAACCACCAAGGGTCAAGAAGTTGAGGACCTAGACAATTCAGTCAATTCCATCAAGGCAAGACTGGAAAAGGAAATAGGGAAGAAAAGAGAATACAAGAAGGAAATTGAGCGCTTGAAGAAGTATGTTCAACACTTGACCAAGCCTCTTGATCAAAGTGATACAGTGGTTCCTCCACTTTTGAATCTCTCGCAGGAAGCAATTGGAGATTCCGAAGATGGGAAGGTGACAACCAAAGAGGCCAAAGAATGGATGGCAAGCAACAGTGAAGAAGTTGCAACATTTGTGGAAAAGTTAATGTTGATGTATGGACAGACTTCTTCTTTGCTCTCCAAAATTGCAAACATGGTAGAAACATGGGAGGACCTTCATGATATTCAGGATAGAATAATCTCGTGCCTAAGGGTGTTGAAAGGAATTGCTAAGCAGGAATTGATTGATGGAAAGATAATTGCAGCAGGGGCTGCATATGATTTCAACACATGGTATTGGGCATTGGTTGCATGAAACAAATTCCTAGAAAAGGCGAAGGCTGATGGTATCAAAGTCGAGGAGAGAATTAGCGAAATTCAGAATAAGATTTTCCTTGTAGTTGATATACTTGGGAAAGAGACTGTTCAAGAAAATGATATGCAGGTGGAAAATCTAAAGCTCAAAACTTAGGAGAATTTCTTTGCCATCAACGGACCAATCCTAAAACAAAATTTGACTAAGGCATTGAATTTCTTGTCCATCTGGGATGCCTTCCGGAAATAGGAGTTGGAATGGGAGAATGCTTTTGCCACATGCAGATGACTTGGACGGAATGGAATTTAGGGTGAACATGCTGTCACATGTCACGATGGAAAAGGTCATCCTAATTGTGTCCAGGTTCATCGAACATGCTGCCTCTCAAGAGGATAAGGATGCACCTTCCTAGAAGATAGCTCCTCGCGCCACTTGTCCATGCATTTGTTCTTGTTGTTATTATGGGAAACCCTAATTAGGGTAGTTGTGTCTTAATCTTGACTGTTGATCTTTGATTGATCTCGGCTTTTCATTTGTTTTCGAAACTCTATATAAGCTCCTCTTCTCTCATTTTATTGTGTGGAGAGATTTATGAGATTGTTGCTAAGAGCTATCTTGACAATAAAAGTTCATTTGCATTTGCTTTGAATCCTTATTGTTATCACATGGTTGCATGGTTTCATGTTTTCTTCAACTTAGAATAGATTTGCTTTACAAAGTTGCTAGATGAATGAAAGATTAGATAGCATAGATTGGTGAAATTGTGGCTCATACTTATTTTGAACAAATGATTTTTGTTCATTGTGTAAAGTTAACTTGAGCTTATTTTGTGGATGATTTAACTTCTACTTTGGATAAATATTGTTCATTTGATGGTATTATTCACAATATGAAAATATTTAGCACAACCCTTGAAGATTGCACCTACTTTGCGTAGTTATCCTTAGTGTGGCGAAGCAGAGTGTGGTTATTGGTTTCACCTAATCTTTACCATCTCTTAAATTCGTAGTAGTATTATAGAATTTCTAAACCCTTTTTTTTTTAAAGTCTAAATTGAGGAAATCCCAAAAACAAAGCAGAAAGTTTTCATTACAATTGAAATTCACAAGTCCCCCTTGGATTACTAGCATACATCACCCAAGGAGCTATATTCAACATTAAAGTCGCTATTTTGCAATGTAAGCCTTGGAATCACCATATGATTTTCTTTGCAATCTTAGCATATGCGATGATTTTATTCAAGAGAGGATAGAGTGTCTTTTGGACATCTTTATTCTGTGTTCGGTGTGTCATAAAACATGCGTTGACACAACCAATGAGAAAATTACAATTCTTTGAATGTCCTTTCAGGGAAAGGACCGATGAAAAATGAGTTGTAAAATCATATTAAATGTAATTCCACATGTCTATTTCCTTCTTTGTAGGACTTTTGTTTGATGAATCTGAACATGTTGATCCTTAACTTGTCATTGGTGGAGATGAATAGACACTGTTATCACAAAATCTTGCACCCTTGCTAAGCAATCAACTCAGCAACCTTGTGAAACATGGAAACAACCCCGAAGTGTGGGACCCTGCACAAGGGGTTGAATCTCCGGAGAAGGCCGACTTCCTTCTTCAAATAGGTGCAGGTGTTGAACCAACTCAACTCTCTAAAACTAATTCCTAAGCCTACCTAAACAACTTGCAGAGGTAAAGGGAAGAGAGAATGCTGGAAGTAGAAGGATGTGATGCACCAAGAAGAGATTGTTCCTCTCCCCACTCGAAATGGCACAAGGAATCAATTGAAATGCCTAAGAGACGCACAAACTTCAATTGCACGAGTGACCCAAACGCATGTGGAGGTTAGGATTTTCTAAGTGTCAAGAGAGGAGAAGGATTCCCACAAGTCACACTTAGAAAACAAGTTAACACATCATACATGTGAAAGAAAACCACAAACATACACTTATAATGGAGGTAAGAGCACATACACAACATGCATAAGTTAAAGTAAGGCAAGAATGGTAGTTTCAATTCATTCAAAGGCCAAAGGCCAAACTTATAGTTGCAAAAATGCAAAAATATTACAAGTCTTTAAGAGAAGAGAAAAGCATAAGAAAGCTCAAGCCAGCAGGGAGAGAACCCCTTACAATGAGGCTTAACAGCCCTATATAGAAAAAGGTTACAAAGGTGATCATGACCCCTGCATGTTAGTCTGGAAGTGCAGGGAAGTGCATGCAAGCAACCTAGCCATACCCACAAAGAGCAATCCTGAGAAGGTGGATTGACTAACCTTCCAAAGTCAGATATGACATAAGTCACCAAGCATGGCCCCGTACCTCCTTGATGGAAATCCTACCAAAAACATTTAATGCACCCTCGTGGCTCCGCAAAAGAAAGTGCACAAGTCACCAAAACTGTCGGAGCATTAAAAGCCTTGAGTGCTGATCACGCCATCTGGAAGTGTCGCCAGTCGGAAGGAAGTCTGGAAACTTCGGAAGTTCGGACTCCCGAAGTGGGAAGACAAGGGAAGAACTTCGGAACCTCGGGGTTTTGGAGTTCTGGGATAGGAGAAAGGAGGGCAGCAAGGAACCTCGGGGTTCCGGAGTTTCGGAGAGAAGAAGGAAGAAGGGCTAGGAGGGAACTTCGGAACCTCGGGGTTCCGGAGTCCTGAAGAAAGGCAAGGGAAGGGAACTTCGGAACCTCGGGGTTCCGGAGTTCCAAAGAACTGCTCAAAGGAACTTCGGAACCTCGGAGTTTTGAAGGAAGGGCTAAGCTAGAGAAGGGAACTTCGGAACCTCGAGGTTCCAGAGTTACGAAGAAGGGAAGGGAAAGGGAGAAGAACTTCGGAACCTCGGGGTTCCGGAGCAGGAAAGAAAGTGGCTAAGGCAAATAACTTCGGAACCTTGAGGTTCCGGAAAAGGAAGAAAGAAAGAGACAAGGGCAAAGAACTTCGGAACCTGGGGGTTCCGGAGTTCTGGAGAAGGGAAAAGAGGGGGCAAAAAGAAAAGAACTTTGGAACCTCGGGGTTCCAGAGTTCCGGGGAAGAAGAAAAGGCCAAGGGAGGAACTTCCTTCGGACAAGGCAATACTTCACACTTCATGATTCTTCTCTCCTTGATCAATTGGGGCCGCGCTGGTCCATGGAACATATCTCTGATCGGTTCTCACTGATGGACTAAGGGTGTCATAAAAGGACAACAAGCACCACCTTAGCTTTTACATGTTTCAACCCCACTTCTATATCATCATAAAGAAGTCTTTGCATTTCTAACTTTGATTTACTCTTCTAAAACTATCTTGATTATTCCTTTTGCATTTCATCTTCATCTTTGAAATCCTTTGTGATGTTTTGCATTTCATCTCCTTGAATATCTTGATTTTTACCTTTCGCTATCTTACTTGGAAATCCTTGGCCTTGATCTTCTTGTCGTTGTTGTATACTCCATTTTGTAATCAGCTTCTTTGTCATCTTCTTGAAGTGTTGATCTTGTCTTCCGTCGCATTGTTGAGTCCATCATTCAAGGCAATCCTTCTTCTTGATTTCCTTGTCTTTGAGCTCCTTTATGTTGTTGTCTTTCATCCTATTCCATCGTTCACTATCATCTTCCATGCAATCATTCCTACAAAAGGGAGAAAATATCTTAGATTATAATTAATGAATGAAATTCCATGTAAATAAAATGCAAGAAGATTGAGGGTTCAATATCTTGGATTCTTAATTCATGCTGAAGAAGTTTAAAAGAAAATTCATGATAATCAATCTTTAATATTAACTTGTGAAACAACATCAACAATATCATCACCAATTCATAAAAATTGCTCGACAAAACCCTTCCTCAATCTGGAAATGGCATTTTTCACTTGGAAAATGAAGCTTCAGGTTTGCAATATCATAGAAATTCTGGAAATGAAATTTTAATTGTGGACAAATGTTCAAATTGCAAGGGAAATTGTTCAGATTTGTATACAAATAACTTGTTTTCCTTCACAAATTGCTTCATAAACCCCTTTTAAACCCTTCTAAAATCTGGAAACAAGACTTTCAAATCTTGAGGATTTTCTGGAAATGAGGTTTTAAATCTGGAAATGATCAGATGGAGAAGGAAACTATTCAGATCTGTGGGTCAATTACTTGCATTTTCTTCAAAATTGCTTCCTCCACTTTCAATGTCAAGTCATAAGAATCTTAGTTGTCAACCACACATTTCCTTCTTCATTTTACTTGATTTGGAAATCTGATTTCCCTTGTTCAAACTCGCCTCATTCTCTGGAATTCGCCTTCCCTTCTGCTGTGGGTTCGTGTTGATGCGTTTTTTGTACACGACCAAACACAGAATAAAATACCCAGAGGTATCTTATCCTCTCTTGAATAAAGCTCCTCGAATGCTGAAGATTTCGCAGAAGGTTCAATCGGAGCAACTCCAAGGTTCTGTTATGTAGGTTCTCTACTCGTGGATAAGCACCAGTGGTCGTTGTGTTTGCTGTTTTACAAGGGGCCTTACGTACTTTCTAAGAAAGCTTGTTCTTGCAACTACTTTTCAATGAGGAAAGTGAATTCTCCTAACTTTAACTGATATTTCAAAAAAGGCAAAAGATAAGGGGGATAAGGAGGCGATGCTAAACTAAGCCTAAGAATGACTAAATGAGGAGTGGCCTTGGTAAAACTCTACCAATTTCAGT
Organism: Cryptomeria japonica; assembly: GCF_030272615.1. NCBI lineage: Eukaryota > Viridiplantae > Streptophyta > Pinopsida > Cupressales > Cupressaceae > Cryptomeria > Cryptomeria japonica. Next base: position 337,900,241 of record NC_081405.1, on the reverse strand, counting down.
ATTGCCAAAAGATTACAACTCTATTGGAATTGGTGCGATCTTCTGAGGGGATTCAATGATTTTCGAATCATCAATGGAATAGATACTATCAATAAAATACATATCAATATCTCCAACAATGATTGAACTCTTAAACAATCTTAATACCTCCAGTTGACCACACAAGGCGTGCTTACAATCAGTAAGGAGCTAGTGGCTTGGACTATGAGTTTTACCAAAGATCAAATACAACATTCGTCCTTCAATCTAATTCTAAAATTTAAGTACTATCTCTACTAAGAGTGATTCAAGAAGATAAACAACCATGAAGATAGCCACAAGGATTGCAATAAAACACCATAACTTCAATATTTCATTGATCTCATAGCAAAATAAAATAACAATTGTTCAACTTTCTCTCTTCACTACTTTCTCTGTTGCTAACAATCTTAATCTTTTTCTCTCTTTTTTCTCTAACTCTTAACTCTTTAGAATGAATTGAGTGAGGGCTTATATAGCACTCTTAAATACAATGAACGACCTGGATCTAAAGAAGATCAAAGGCTGAGATCTTGACACCTAACCCCTAATTAGGGTTTGCCACAAAAATCACCCTAATCAGATAAGCATCATCATTCCATAGCCAATAGAAATTGACACAAATAACGAGGAAACATAGCCCAATAGGAATTGAATTGCCACATCATTTCTTAACAACTTTTCATCTAGAATTTTGTTCCCTTTTCTATGTTCTTTTCTGGCATATTCAATGAATCTAGACGTAATCCTCTTGATCTCAGCAATGGGAATCTCATGCAGGTTCTTTATCCGCTCTTCCAAGTGAAGGACCTGATCAAAGGCTACAAGAAGGGTCATCTCCCATCCATGCTCTAGTTCTTTTGTTTTCTCGATTAGGAACATAGTAGCATACATCTGATCTCTCTGCTTTTCTGTGATCATGTTCTTCTCTTTGCAAAAAAAATCTTGATCCTGTCTTCCAATTCTTGGACATCCACATCTGTTTCGATCTCTATCCTTCTATCAAGGATTGTACATAATACATCGAACACCTTATCCTGAATAGGATGGATAGTGCCCTCAACTCGACTGCATCTACTATTGATGTCTTTGAATATAACTTCCTTCATTTGGAGTAAAGTTGACCATTGTAGAAGATTATGGGTTCCTCCATTTATTATCTTTTCTTGTGCTAAAACTTGTCTAGATGTCCTTATTACCTGTAATATAGGGATGACAATATCTCTAGTGTGAGTGAAGGCATCTACAGTTATCAATAGATTATGAATGATCTCAAGGACTTGGATAGCTCTATGGACTATCTTCATCATTCTTGTTACAAATTCAATGGCTACCTTGTAGGATTCATCAATCCATGAACTCATGAGTTGGGCTAAGTTCTTCATCTTTTCTACCTCATTTATCGACTCAAGAGGAAGTGAATGCAAGGGTGATACTGCTGGATCCTGTCGCCTTAATGGTTGGTTGAGGTGGCTAAAATAATTCCTCCAAGTGCTAACCTCCTTTTCCAGCCTCTTATTCTTTTCCATTTCTTCCTTGAGTTTATCATTAAGTGCTCTCACTGAATCAGTTGCTTCTTCCATAGCCTGCTCAGAGGTAAGTGGACCAAGATCAAATGTTTCTAAATCATATTCCTCTGCCATAATCTCATCCTCATACTTGTCCACTACTGGTGTGGCTACCTGTATCTTCTTGGATCCTGCATCATCTCTAATTACCTTTGACATCTTTGTAGCCTTTCTCTTTTCGATTTCTTCTTGGGAGTTTCCTATGAGACTTTCCAAATCAAATACTTGTTCTTCCTCTTCAACTACAACTACCCTTGTCAGTCTTTCTTTTAGCCAATCTCGAATGGAAGACTTTCTTTCCCTTACCTGTATTTCCTTAGGCAGAGGTCTCTCGTCTCTGAAAGGAGATGTTGCTTCATCATCATTCTTTTCTTCTTGTTGTTCATTAGCACCAACCTGGAGAGGAAGAGATTGACTTGATGAGTGCTGAGGTGTTCGTCCTTTGCCTTGTTTATCATTCTGCACCATGGATTCCATAGACTCATCAACTTCATACACTATCTCTCTTTGATCCTCTCCTTGACTTATCTCCTTTTCATGTCTAGAAGAAGTACTCGGTGGACGATCAAGATTCACCTTTTGTTTCTTCTTGGAGGGTTTTCTCTTCTCAAGGCCTTTTCTCTTCGACCCCTTGGAATGAGAAGTATTTTCACTCACACTTGCTTCTCCTTCTTCTGTTTTTGCTTCTAGGGTGAATGCCATGGCTATATTCTGCTCCTTCAATTTTTTATGTTGTAAGTCCACCCATCTGCGAGTGCAATTTAAAACTGGGTCCATCAATGCTCTCAGGTCTGCAACTTCTTGCTCATTCCAATCTATCTTCACTTCTTTATCTTCTTTCTCATAGGATGATTGGAGATATCTACCATTGTCTTGTGCTTGATCGGCTACTCTATAAACTTTACATTTCCTGATAAGATCCAAGGGTAATCTAGAATGCATCTTTCTTTTCACCTCCACATCATCTTGAACATTCATCCAAAAGTCCTCTACTTGAAACTCATGTCTGTACTTCTTCCCAACTGTCTCTTCCATATGACCATGAGGATCAAAATTCTCTCTTGAGGCAAAGGATGTGAATGAATACAGAGATAATTCCTTTTCTGCATCTTCGGCTGCTTGAGAATTAGGACACACTTCAATTGAATTTCCCAATAAAATAGGTACGGGGATACCATTTCCATGCTTATGTCTTGATGCTTTAGCATAAGCTACTGACTGTCTAGTCACTTCAAATAATATTATTCTGTCTGTAGGATACCTTGGCAACATATAGGGAGGTGAAGGACATCCATGGACCCTGATGTAGGTGAATTTTGGAAATTGAATGAACCATGCACCATGTTTCTTCACGAGCTTTCGTGCTTCCAGAGACAGTTGTTGGTGAATCCCTCCTTGCAATGTCCTAGTGATATACATTGTGAAGGTGTCATTGACTAGCTTGTAGTCATTCTTAGGTGGATGATGCAGTTGAGCATAAGAATCACATGCTCTTATCTCTCCTGTCCCTCTCCCAAAAACTCCTCTATGTGGTAGCCCTGCATACTCAAAACTTCTGACTAAAGAATATATAACATATGAACTCATGTGGAATGACTTAGTAGGGTCTAACCTCCTCAACTGCACATCTAGGTTATTGCTAATAATTTTGGCCCAATTGAACATTCCTTTTCCTTGGACGATCACTTGAATAAAGAAGAACATCCACTTGTCGAAGAAGAAGGCCTGAGAGGCACCTATAACCCGATTGAGCATGGTTATCAAGTCTCTGAATTCCTCTTGGAAATCAATTTTGTGTGGCGTATTAGGTATCTTGTTCAAGCGAGGCCTACTCTTGAGTAAGCAATTCTTATTGATGAAGTTCAGACAGGTATCAGGATCATCTTCATAGATAGACTTAGCTCCTTCCAAGCTCTTGTAGATCATATCTCTCGGCTCCGGGAGATGAAAAGTTTCACTTATAGCTTCTTCTGAAAGATAGGCTAGGATAGTTCCATCCTCGGCTACGATTGTCCTTGAATGTGAATCATAGTGCCTGGCACATTCGATCATCAGCTCATGACATTTGACTACGGGAGGGAAGCCTGCGGCCTTGATGATGCCACTCTCAATTATCTTCTTGGCTATGGGTGATGGCTTGCCAATGTAGGGTGCTTCTCGAAACTTCTTCACATTGAAGTTCCCTAAGTTGGTGTCTCCAATATTGCTCCATTTGGACACGATCCTTGTCTCCAAATCGTCATTCTTTTGATCTTCTTTGATGAGAGCCTGCCGGGTAGCGGATCCACTCGCCTTGGGGGTCGCCATTTGCTACCTTCGAATTCTACTTATCAATTTGAAAAGAGGGATAAAAAATAGAGATTTCTGCTGGATTCACCCTCCTTCCAAGTGGTATTCCAAGGGTTTGAAAAGTCTTTGATCTGCACTTCAGGTTTGTCTTTGTTGATCCAGCCCTTAATCAGCCTTTATGAATCAGAAATTTACCTTCTTATTGCAATCTGCTCCTAAAATTCGCTTTAGGAAAAACACAAATGAATAAATGATTAAAGCTTCACATTGAAGTTCCCTAAGTTGGTGTCTCCAATATTGCTCCATTTGTACACGATCCTTGTCTCCAAATCGTCATTCTTTTGATCTTCTTTGATGAGAGCCTGCCGGGTAGCAGATCCACTCGCCTTGGGGGTCGCCATTTGGTACCTTCGAATTCTACTTATCAATATGAAAAGAGGGATAATAAATAGAGATTTCTGCTGGATTCGCCCTCCTTCCAAGTGGTATTCCAAGGGTTTGAAAAGTCTTTGATCTGCACTTCAGGTTCGTCTTTGTTGATCCAGCCCTTAATCAGCCTTTATGAATCAGAAATTCACCTTCTTATTGCAATCTGCTCTTCTACTTCTGCTCCTAAAATTCTCTTTAGGAAAAACACAAATGAATAAATGATTAAAGCTTCACAAACCTTCTTCCCTTTATATGGAATTAAGAGAGATTTGCATTATTTACCCAAATGAGGTTTGATTAGCAACTCATGAGAGGAAAAATGTGTCTTGAGTGGCTTAATTTGTGAATTTCTTGAAGAGGCATAGACAAGCCTAGGAGATATTGATGTTTCTTCAGTGTTTGCCACTTTTCTCCATTTTTTATCATTATTCCATCATCTTGATCCTTCTTCTAATGTTTTTTTTTTGCCATTATGAGCGTTTCCTTCAACCAAGGTGAAAAATGAGGATCACTAAGGACTTCGCCCTGGACTCTTTGGAAGGGTCAGGAGCGATTTCTATGATTAGGCCCAAGTTGTATCACTTCTTCACTCTGAATCGCTCCTCAAGGTAAGCGTATGCTAGTCTTAGCTCTTCCAAAGCCTAGGGATTCATTTTTTATCAACCATCATGAGTGAATTAGGTGATCTTGAGAATTTCGCTCTGGACCCTTTGGAAGGGTCAGGAGTGAAATTCATCCCTTAGCTCAAAATCCTTACTTCTTGAACTCATAACCTATTCAAATGCATGCTTATGGCAATCTTTAAGAGCAATTCACCCTGATCAATGTTTTGGCTTAACACAAACTTGAAGGAAAAATGATATTTTGTGAATTTTGCTCTAGACCCTTTGGAAGGTTCAGGAGTGAAATTCTTTCCTCGCTTGTTTTCTCTTACTTAGCTCCATTCTTCTCACTTTGTTCTTCCTTGACTCTCTCATTTGGATCCATCTCTCCACCTGACAACATCTGCTTGACCCCCAAAAGGCCTGAAAGGGGAAATTCGCTCAAAATCATGGCCAGGGACAGGACCTATTTAGGATTTCGCTTTGGACCCTTTGGAAGGGTCAGGAGCGAAATCCTTGTCCTATCTTAAAATCTTTATTTTTGGTGACCATAATCCATTCAAGGGCAATCCTAGGGGCCTCTCCAAACTTATCTCACCTTGATCAAGGTTTGTCTTGACACAAATTTAGAAGAAAGAATAGGTTTTAGGTTTTTTCGCTCTGGACCCTTTGGAAGGGTCAGGAGTGAAATCCTCGCTCTTGAGCTCATTTCTTCATTCTTCCACTTCAATTCACCTCAAAGGTCAAGGAAACGTTACTCCATTCCTATCTAGGCCATAAAAACCAAAAGTTTGACTTGTTTTGAAGGGGAAATAGGTGTTAGGAATTTCGCTCTGGACCCTTTGGAAGGGTCAGGAGCGAAATCCTAGTTTTTGCTCAATTCCTTCACATTTGTTGATTACTAGCAACTCAAAGTCATGCCTAAGGACATCTCCAATCCTAATTCACCCTAACCCACACTTGTCTTGGCATAAAATGAGAGAAAAGAGAGGTTTTGGGGAATTTCGCTCTGGACCTTTGGAAGGGTCAGGAGCGAAATCCACATTCTAGGCTTGACTCTTCATCTTTTCAACTCCAATCTTCTTTGCAAGGCAAAAATACATCACTCTTCGCCCAAGGAACAAGGTTTGTAGCCTAAGCAAGGAAGTAAATGAGGTTTATGAAGAATTTCGCTCTGGACCCTTTGGAAGGGTCAGGAGCGAAATTCATATTCTAGGCAAAATCTTCACCTTTTAATGCTTTCAATCACTTCCCAAGGCAAGAACATATCAATCCACCTTCCAACATGCCTTAGAAACCAAAAACTTGGCCAAAACAAGGAAGAAAATGAGAGTTATGGGGATTTTCGCTCTAGACCCTTTGGAAGGGTCAGGAGCGAAATCCTCATTCTTTGTTGATTTTCCACTTCATTCATCCAATTCTCCCTCAAACTTGATCAATTTCAAGCTCCTTTCACCATAATCAAGGCAATCCACCATCAAACTAGCTCAAGACAAGGTCAACCTAGGGCTTAAGGCAAAAAAGAAGGTCAAATTGAGGATTTCGCTCTGGACCCTTTGGAAGGGTCAGGAGCGAAATTCTCCTTCCAGGTTGATTCCATCATTTCATCGCCTCAAACCTCCTCTCCAAGGCAAATATGCATCCAAGTCCTCCAAACCATGCCTTAGAAGTTCCAAACTTGGTCAAGTTAAAGAGCAAAATAGAGCAAATATGAATTTCGCTTTGGACCCTTTGGAAGGGCCAGGAGTGAAATTCTTGTCTTGGTCAAAAATCCTTCACTCTTTCACATTCTATCACTTCAAAAGGCAACGACACATCATTTACCCTCACCATGTCCAAGGAACAAGACTTTTAGTGCAAACAAGGAGGAAAAAGGTCTCTTCTAAGAATTTCGCTCTGGACCCTTTGGAAGGGTCAAGAGTGAAATTCTAGTTTTGCTTGATTTCCTACCTCTTTCATCCAATCCATCTTCAAAATTTGATCAAATTTGCTCTCCTTTTTCCACATCCAAGTCCATTTGCCATCCACTTGGCTCCAAAATCTTCATTTTCAATGCCTTAGGCCAAAATTGAGGGTCAAATGAGGACTTCGCTCTAGACCCTTTGGAAGGGTCAGGAGCGAAATCCTAGTTTTGAGCTAATCTTTCACCTCTTTTCTCCTTTTCATGTCTTGGACACACTTTGTTAGGCTTTCTTCCATCATGATCATGCAAATTTGCTCATATAGCTCAAGGTTTTATGAAAAATAGGGTTTTACATGAATTTCGCTTTGGACCCTTTGGAAGGGTCAGGAGCGAAATCCACCCTTAGGCCATGGTCTTGACTTCATTTTTCACATTTCCTTATTCAAACAAGTGTTTTTACCTTCATTCAAGCCTAGGAATGGGTTAGCTCATACTTTGGGTCAAGGTGGATTGTCTTGTAGAGGAATTCGCTCTCGACCCTTTGGAAGGGTCAAGAGTGAAATTCATATTCTTGGCATAATTTCCGCTAAATTGACTTGACTTTACCCCAGACTCATCCCTTGATGCATATCCTTCCATATCCTTGCCAATTCACTCAACAATTCTTTAACTCAGGTGAAATCTTGGGTCCTTGGTGAAATTTTGCTCTGGACCCTTTGGAAGGGTCAGGAGCGAAATCCTGTTCTTTGGTTCAAATTCTTTCCTTTTTGACCTATCATGCCTTAAATCGCCTCCTGAATCTTCTCTGTCATTGGCTCTATTCAATCAACCCCGACTCGACAAAAGACAAGACTTTGACTCACAAACCAACAACCCTGACCTATCCTGACTTACAACCTTCAACCCTTTTTGCACAATTTATCCATTTTCTATCTCCTAAGAGGCAAGATCCTTCTAAGATAACATTAGGGTTCAAGGTAGACAACACATGACTTTCCCAAGCCTAGGTCAAATTTAGCTTTGAAAGAAACCCTAGGTGAGCTCTGGGAAGGAAACCCTAACTTACCCAGCCCAGGCAACCACTAACTCACTCAAAACACCTAGCAAGCAAAGAAAAAACCTAGCTAAGAGAAAGCAAAACCAAGAAAAGAAGAGGGGATCCCCATCCTGATGGGGTGATGTGTGAAATGGTCACAACAGTTCACTTGCTCCTCTTCCTTGAATTCGCTTGTCTTCTGCTACTTCTGAGCACTTGACTTGAATCTGAATTTTTTTTTTGGTTCATACTTGCCTCTTTCTTTGGAATTAGTTTTCTCTTTTGCTGTGAGTTCACTTTATTTCTGCCCTGACTTAAATTGATTTTGTATTGGATTACAAAATGAAAATGATTTCTCCTTCATACGCTTTCTTGTAATTCCTTCACACTTGTCAAGGAGGGTGGGTTGGATAGGCTTGTGAATTTTCTCTTATTTCCCTCCAAAACTCTAATTGTTTTCTCTTATCCAAATGCCTAGAAAATTTCGTGGATTTTGTGAATGCATGGAAAAATCCAAATCCATAAAAAATTTCGTGGATTTTGCCTTGTTATGGATTTTTGCAAGGAATTCAAAAAGAATTTGAGACTTAACACTGTCTTTTCCATTTTTTCCATGCAAACTTGGGAGTTGACATGGAATTTCTTGAATTTTCCTTCTGCTCATCCACGCTTATCATTTTTCCTTCATTTTTCTTAATTTTGTATTGGATTTCTCCTTCATTTTTCCACGATTTTTCCATTGTTTTTCTTTCATTTTTCCATTATTTTTCCTTGGTTTTGCTCTTATCCCATGAATAAATCCCTATTTCAACTTTGGAATTTTCAAATAATCTCCATCTCAATTCCAGATTTTGAAAGGGAAACTTGACTTAGTAAAGGAATTTTGAGAAAATTCAATTTTAAAACATGGATTTTCCATGGAATTTCACCCTTGAGATGGATTTTGAGCAGATTTGCATTTTGTCCAAGGATTTTGAAGTCATTCTTAGAATTTTTTCTTATTTCCCTTTCCTGTCAAGGTCAGAAATTCGACCTTGACAACGAGTTTTCCTTGTAATTTTCTCCTCAAGTTTTGGAATTTCTCTTTCATTCTCATCTTTCATTTCTTCCAAGTTTCAAGTTATCATTTTTCAAAATCACAATTTCATAACTTTCATCCTTGTTTCCCATGCTTACACAAGACTTTTCTTCTACAAGTTCATTCCTTGACTCACTCCTAGACTTCACAAAATGAAACCCTTCTTATTCTAAAGCTAGAGACTATGAAATCATTGCCAAACCTAAACTAAACAAAGCAAAACACTAAACTATCAAGCAAAAAACGGGGTCCCCATTTGCAATGGGGTGTGTGTGTTTACAACACAACATGTTCTTTGCCTTTTCAATATAAACCACTGTTTATTTAGGAGTTTTGGGTGGGCCAATTAATAATTCTAGTCGGCCTTCTTTAAATTAATGGGCTCTATGTACCATTGATATCTTAATCTAGTCAGCCCTTGTTCAAATAACAATTATTATTTTATTTTTTCTTATCTTTGGTCGGCCAAATATAGTTCCCTTTACTTCAGGTCGGCACATGTCCTTTGCAATTATATTTTATATTTATTTTGTTACCCTTTTTTTCTTTGCTAGTTGGCCCTGCTCACCTCTGAGTTTTGTGGTTGTGACCTGTTGTGACCTTTTTCACACATCGCCCCATTGCAAATGGGGACCCTCTGTTTTTTCCTGCTTTCTAGGGTTTCGTTAGTGCCTTGTGACCTTTTGCTGCAGTTTCACCAAGCCTTGTCCAGTTCAGAGCATTTCAGGCCCTGACAATTGAAAGTTAGTTTTTGCAAGTTATGTGATTCCGAAGTGTGAACACCACCAGAGTGCTTAGAGAGGCCAAAGGATGAAGATCGCAATTGATTTGGACGAATTTGGACTTTTTAGAAAGTTTGCTTTTTTGTTTTTTCCTATTTTTTAGGAAGTTTCATTTTTGGCATTTTCAGCCCAATCCCCGGTATGGCTATTTTTAGAAAATTTTTCCTATTTTTTAGGGATGTCTGCTTTTTGCTTTTTCGGGATGCAAACCTAGGGTTTACACTTGCACCACTAACCAGCTTCGACCAGAACTCGAAAATTCCAAGTTTTGACCTAAAAAAGCTAAATCCCTAGATTTTAGGCTTTTTGCTTTTTCGGGATGCAAACCTAGGGTTTACACTTGCACCACTGACTAGCTTCAACCAGAACTCGAAAATTCCAAGTTTTGACCTAAAAAAGCTAAATCCCTAGATTTTAGGCTTTTTGCTTTTTCGGGATGCAAACCTAGGGTTTACACTTGCACCACTGACCAGCTTCGACAGGAACTCGAAAATTCCAAGTTTGACCTAAAAAAGCTAAATCCCTAGATTTTAGGCTTTTTGCTGCTTCAGACAATCCACCTAAGCATGGATTTCAAATTTCAAGTTAATCCAGTTAAATTTGATTAAGCTGTGAAATTTTGAAATTTTTCTAAAAAAATCTTCTAAGTCTGGCTAACGAAGGGTTTTTGTAGGTACGAATGAGGCTATCCAGAAGTCTGCCATGTGTTGAAGAGGCCATGATGGCCAACACTCTAAATTCCGCCCATGAGGGGATGTGTCAAAGTCCGCCATGTATGCATTGGGAGCTATGTGGGAGCACTCTCCAAAGTCCGCCCAAGGTAAGAGAGCCATGTGGGAGCACTCACTAAAGTCTGCCACTGTCTTGGAGGTCATGTAGGAGGCACCACCAAAGTCCGCCAAGGTTGGGAAGCCATGTGGGAGCACTCTCCAAAGTCCGCCCAAGGTTAGAGAACCATGAGGAGAGGTGCTAGAAGTCTGCCAAAGGCTATGAGACCATGAAGGAGCCTCCACCAAAGTCCGCCATAGGTTAGGGAGCCATGTAGGGGACACCACCATAGTCCGCCCAAGCAGGAGGAGGGATGCCTAAAGTCTACCCAAGTGATGGAGGAGCTATCCTTAAAGTCCGCCACACCTTAGGAGGCCATGAAGGAGCAAAGGCCAAAGTCCGCCAAGGCTAGAGGGGTCACGGGGAGCTAACACCAAAGTCCGCCCAAGGTGGAGAGCTCTCCAAAATCTGCCCAAGAGGGATGTTGCTTGAAGTCCAGGGGATGGGTTTAAAGTCCGCCAAGGTGGGAGCCTAGCCTAAAGTCCGCCACACCTAGAGAGGCCATGAAGGTGCTATGCTCAAAATCCGTCCACCAAGATGAAAACAACTCATTAAAAGTCCACCTACGCATTGAAAAGTCAAACAAAGATGCCAGTGATGTCACAAAATCCACTGAGATTTCAAAATTAAATCCAAAATGAAGAAAATATCTAAGGATTATTTAAAAAATCCTCAAAATAAATCCAAAATGGAAAGTTTTTTTTTGGAAAAAGGGAATATTGGAAGAATATTGGAAGATTCTTGAGATATTAATTCAAAATGGAAAGGTTTTTTTTTTTTGAAAGGGAATATTGGAGAATTGATGAATATCTTCAAACTTAAATCAAAATGGAAAGTTTTTTTTAATTAGAAGTATGAGTTGGATGATTTTAGGGGTTTTGCTTGAAGATTTAACCTTGTCTACAAATACTTCATTATCAACTTCATTATTACACCAAGAAGTTCAAAGTTACTAAGGAGAGCTTAGTAAAGTATGTTAGTTTGAAGATCATCTGGAGAAAATTCTAGATATTGCTAGAAGTGGGATAATATTTTTTGGCAGAAGGTTTACAGATTTCTAGAGAAAGGCAACTAGTACGAGGAAGAATCATCCAAACTTTTTTGAATTTTGTGAATATTTTGGAGAAAATTCTAGCCTTACTTCTATCCAAGTCAGAGGTGAAATTAAAATTGTGAATTTTCTGAATATTTTCCAGAATTTAATAAATGATTTTTTTCGAAAATTTTGGAGGAATCATTTTTTTGGGCTAAGTATGAATTTTTTGAAAGTTTTGACACTTGGTGGTAACCACAACCAGCCTTAAGACTAAAGGTTTTAAGGTGAAAATTCGATTTTTATGACTAAGTATGAGAATAAAAAAAAATGGAAAATTTTCCAACACTTAGCCATTTCGCAGCCTCGTTATTTTCAAAACTTTGCAAATCATTTTCTAACTTTAAAATTTCCATTGTTTGCCTGTAGGTCCTAGACATTATGAAATTCCAGGTAGACAAAGATGCTCCTCCAGAGTCGAGGATGACTTCAAAGTGGAAGAACTTTAGCGACACCAACCTTGGACACATCAATTTGAGGGAATTTAAGAAGCGAATGTTTGGTCTGGACAACCTTGTGCCTACCACCATTGCGAAAGATGATGAAGAGTGGTATCGTGCATGCTGCTGGCTTCCTCCCCACCATGCAATGCAATGAACTAGTAGTCGAATGTGCCAAACACTACAACGCCATCAGTATGGACATTGTTGCACCTGATGGAAGAGTGTTGGCTAATGTTAGCGATGAGGCCATCAGAGAGGCCTTAAGGATTCCAGAGTACCACAACACAGTGTATATGACAAAGGACGAAGCTGACAGTCTGTACTAGGAACACCTAGAGGAATATGATGCCATAGTTAACCATTCCTGGCTAGACAAGCCGAGGAAGGGCGCCTCCAAACTCCAGAGAAAGAGCCTAGTGCGAGCATACTTCAAGGAGGACACTGGGGATATGATTGTCCTACTCAATAGAATAATAGGAAATCCTCAGGGAGCTCCATTCGAACCCTGGATGTATTATTTCATTAATGAAATAATCAATGGAGTAAGGATGATAGACTAGGCCTGGATGATCAGTGACAACCTAGACAGCCAACTGAGGAACCTGGAGATGAATAGGACTTTCTTCACGAGTTCTTATTTGTTTTATTCATTGGCCAGGACCTACAGATACAGAGGTCTCACTTGCAGAGGAGAAGTTGGGAACAAGGAGAACTAGTTTCCAGTGTACGATTGCTATCCCCAGCTACACATGGAGGAGAAATTCCATTTTAAAAGAGTGAATGATACCTTCTTGATGCACATCACCCGGACACTTCAAGGTGGCTTGCACCAGAGGCTCTCTCAGGGGTCTATGGACTTCATTGGTCGGTTCGGGTGTTGGTACTATTGTGACCTTTTTCCACACATCGCCCCATTGCTACTGGGGACCCTCTGATTTTCCTGCTTTCTAGGGTTTTGTTAGCGTCCTGTGACCTTTTGCTGCAGTTTCACCAAGCCTTGTCCAGTTCAGAGCATTTCAGGCCCCGACGATTGAAAGTTAGTTTTTGCAAGTTATGTGATTCCGAAATGTGAACACCACCAGAGTGCTTAGAAAGGCCAAAGGACGAAGATCGCAATCGATTTGGACGAATTTGGACAACTTTCTATTTTTAGAAAGTTTGCTTTTTTGCTTTTTCCTATTTTTTAGGAAGTTTTGTTTTCGGCATTTTCAGCCCAATCCCCGGTATGGCTATTTTTAGAAAGTTTTCCCTATTTTTTAGGGATGTCTGCTTTTTGCTTTTTCGGGATGCAAACCTAGGGTTTACACTTGCACCATTGATCAGCTTCAACCGGAACTCAAAAAAACCAAGTTTTGACCTAAAAAAGCTAAATCCCTAGATTTTAGGTTTTTTTTTGCTTTTTCGAGATGCAAACCTAGGGTTTACACTTGCACCACTGACCAGCTTCAACTGGTACTCGAAAATTCCAAGTTTTGACCTAAAAAAGCTAAATCCCTAGATTTTAGGCTTTTTTTGCTTTTTCGGGATGCAAACCTAGGGTTTACACTTGCACCACTGACCAGCTTCGACCGGAACTCGAAAATTCCAAGTTTCGACCTAAAAAGCTAAATCCCTAGATTTTAGGCTTTTTGCTGCTTCAAATGATCCACCTAGGCATGGATTTCAAATTTCAAGTTAATCCAATTAAATTAGACTAAACTGTGAAATTTTGAAATTTCTCTGAAAATTATTCTAAGTCTGGCTAACAAGGGTTTTGAAGTATTTTTGCAGGTTCAAACCCCTCCACGATGCAAGAGAGGCCATGAAGGAGCCTTGCCTGAAGTCTGCCATGCCTTAGAAGGTTGTGTGGGTGCTCACCCTGAAGTCCGCCATGTTTTGGGAGGTCACATGGGTGCTCACCTCAAAGCCCACCATGCCTTTGGGGATCACATGGGTGCCAAGCCAGAAGTCCGCCATGTGTTGAAGAGGCCATGATGGCCAGCACCACCAAAGTCCACCCAAGCAAGAGGAGGGATGCCTAAAGTCCGCCCAAGGGCTAGAGAGGTCATGTGGGAGCTAAGGCCAAAGTCCGCCATGCCTTAGGAGAGTCATGAAGAGGGACCTTCAAAGTCCCCCCCAATGCCTTAGCCAAATTTTCACCTTGATGGAGGCCATGAAGGAGCACACCTCAAAGTCCGCCAAGGCTAAAGGGGTCATGTGGGTGCCAAGTCTAAAGTCCGCCAAGCCTAAAGGGGTCATGTAGGTGCCAAGTCTAAAGTCCGCCAAGGCTAAAGGGGACATGTGGGAGCTAACTTCAAAGTCCGCCCCAGTGCCTTAGCCAAATAACATCAATAATAAGGGCCATGAAGGTGCCTTAGCCAAAGTCCGCCATGCATTTGGAGGTCATGTGGGAGCTAACAACAAAGTCCGCCCAAGCTTGCCAAGTGTTGGGAGCAACCTCCAAAGTCCACCATAGGCTAGGAGGGTCCTGGAGAGAGGTCACCAAAGTCCGCCCAAGGTGGGAGAGAAGTCTAAAGTCCGCCATAGGCTAGAGAAGTCATGTGGGATAAATGTCTAAACTCTGCCCTAGGCCATACTGGAGATGTGTTCAAAGTCTGCCCAAGATCTTCACAAGGGGAGAGGCCACCAAAGTCCGTCCAGAGTAAGAAAGCCATAGAAGAGCCAAGTCTGAAGTCCGCCATACCTTGGAGAGGTATCCAAAGTTCGCCAAAATTTCAAGATGGAGATAAAATTCGAAAAAGTCCACCTACACATGGAAGGTCAAACAAAGTCAACATGATGTCACAAAATCCACAGAGATTTCAAAATTAAAAGCAAAATGAAGAAAATATCTAGGGATTATTGAATATCTTCAAAATAAATCCAAAGTGGAAAGTTTTTTTGAGGAAAAGAATATTGAAGGAATATTGGAAAATTATTGAGATATTAATTCAAAATGGAAAGTTTTTGAAAGGGAATATTGGAGAATTGATGAATATCTTCAAACTTAATTCAAAATGGAAAGTTTTTTTTGAAAGGGAATATTGGAGGATTGATGAATATCTTCAAACTTAAATCAAAATGGAAAGTTTTTTTTAAGAATTAGAAGTATGAATTGGATGATTTTAGGGGTTTTGCTTGAAGATTTAACCTTGTCTACAAATACTTCATTATCAACTTCATTATTACACCAAGAAGTTCAAAATTACTAAGGAGAGCTTAGTAAAGTATGTCAGTTTGAAGATCATCTGGAGAAAATTCTAGATATTGCTGGAAGTGGGATAATATTTTTTGGCAGAAGGTTTACAGATTTCTGGAGAAAGGCAACTAGTACGAAGAAGAATCATCCAAGCTTTTCTGAATTTTCTGAATATTTTGGAGAAAATTCTAGCCTTACTCCTATCCAAGTCAGAGGTGAAATTAAAATTGTGAATTTTCTGAATATTTTCCAGAATTTAATAAGTGATTTTTTTTCGAAAAATTTTGGAGGAAGAAAATCATTTTTTTTTTGGCTGAGTATGAATTTTTTTTGAAAGTTTTGACACTTGGTGGTAACCACAACCAACCTTAAGACTGAGGGTTTTAAGGTGAAAATTCGATTTTTATGGCGAAGTATGAGAATAAAAAATGGAAAATTTTCCAACACTTGGCCATTTCGCAGCCCTGTTATTTTCAAAACTTTGCAAATCCTTTCTAACTTTAAAATTTCCATTGTTTGCCTGCAAGCCTTATACATTATGAAATTCCAGGTAGACAAAGATGCTCCTCCAGAGTCGAGGATGACTTTAAAGTGGAAGAACATCAGGACACCAACCTCGGACACATCAATCTGAGGGAGTTTAAGAAGCGAATGTTTGGTCTGGACAACCTTGTGCCTACCACCATTGTGCGAAAAATGATGAAGAGTGGTATCGTGCACGCTGCTGGCTTCCTCCCCACCATGCAGTGCAATGAACTAGTAGTTGAATGTGCCAAACACTACAACCCCATTAGTAAGGATATTGTTGCACCTGATGGAAGAGTGTTGGCGAATGTCAGCGATGAGGCCATTAGAGAGGCCTTCAGGATCCCCGAGTACCACAACGCAGTATATATGACAAAGGACGAAGCTGACAGTCTATACCACGACCACCTGGAGGAATATGATGCCATAGTTAACCATTCCTGGCTAGACAAGCTGAGGAAGGGCGCCTCCAAACTCCAGAGAAAGAACCTAGTGCGAGCATACTTCAAGGAGGACATTGGGGACATGATTGTCCTGCTCAATAGAATAATAGGAAATCCTCAGGGAGCTCCATTCGAACCCTGGATGTATTATTTCATTAATGAAATAATCAATGGAGTAAAAATGATAGACTGGGCCCGGATGATTAGCGACAACCTAGATAGCCAGCTAAGGAATCTGGAGGCGAATAGGACTTTCTTCATGAGTTCTTACTTGTTTTATTCTTTGGCCAGGACCTACAGGTATAGAGGTCTCACTTGTAGAGGAGAAGTTGGGAACAAGGAGAACCAATTTCCAGTATATGATTGCTATCCGCAGCTGCACATGGAGGAGAAGTTCCATTTCAAAAGGGTGAATGATACCTTCCTGATGCACATTACCCGGACCCTTCAAGGTGGCTTGCACCAGAGGCTCTCTCAAGAGTCTATGGACTTCATCGGTCGGTTCGGGTGTTGTTACCTCCAATATCCAAAGTTCACTTACCTCCGAATTCAGGGATTCTCTGGGCCTCCATACAAGCTTCCAGCTTACCCTACCAACCGAGTGGTGTTTCTCGAGGTTGTGAGACAATTGGAGGAGTATATAGTGATTCAAAGGGATAAGCAGAAGAAGGCAGGGACGTCCTCACTTACAATTGGTAATGGGCTGGAAACATGTCCATCATCCCAGGCTGCAGCCACCGCTGAGAAAGAACTGGCCTGGTATCCCTTCTATCAATACAAGGCAAGAAAGGATTTCGATCCATTCCATAGGATAAAAAAGATCGAAGGGACAACGTTTGAGCACAGACTGGATCTAGAAGACTACTGGGCTAATGCAGCTGATAGTTTCGAGATCCGGAAGAGGTTCTGGTCAAGAATTCCTTTGAGTATGGTGAGAGCAATGGAAGTATTTAGAGTTGCCGATCAGGTAGAAGAAAGCCTAGAACTTCAGCAGCCAGGTTTTGAAAAGATGAAGAATGAACCCTTAGTCTTGATAGATTGGACAGAGGGAGAGAAATCAGATCTAGCCGACCTCATGAGGTTGGTGGTTGAGTACTCAAGGTGGTGGGTGTCTGAAAAGACAAAACAGTTGAAGGCCAAAGGTGTGACTTTAACTTATGAATTAATGGGAGTAGATGATACTCTGTTCGTCAATCCTTGTATCTCCATCGGTGATGCTCGGAATCCAGAAAGTGTTGGGTCTCGAAAGAGGAAGGAGTTGGGTGGAAGCTCCACAAAGGTCACAAGGAAAAGGGCTGTAGGTGAGAGAAGAGAATCCAACGAAATTCACTCCATCCTAAGTGCTGCTTCCATTGCGCCTGATCAGAGTACAATTGGGGAGCAAGAGATGAACATCTGTGTGATTGATGATGAAGTAAGAGTGCTTTCCCAACCAGTTGAGGAAGTGGTGGAGAAGATCTTCCGAACTCCAGACAGGGGGCAGATTGAAGCCCCTACAATCTTCTTGGATGGCATACCAGCGAACCCAGGAGAGGCAGATGATGAGTTTGATTAGAACACTGTAGAACAATCAACCATTCCGGATTGGCTGAGAGCAAGGATAAAGGCCAAGGTTCCCAAGGAGGCCCACTCAACCGAGGAGGTCACCGCAGCATTCTTGGAGAAGGTGAATGAACCCGCTATAGCTAAACCGCCCAAACCAGCCAGGAAGTTTTCCCTGATTCAGAGAGACAGTGCCGGATTCAGGACAGTCCAGATAGCGGTGCCCAAAGAAGGGAAGACTAGGGACAATGTCACTGCAAATGATTACAAGGTTACCATTATAGAGATGGGTAAGCCTACCCAGGACCAAGAGATCCAATATTTTGATGACTCCTGCAACGTTCTAAAGACGAGGTTGGCTCATGAAAAGGAAAAGAGGAAGAAAGTGGAAGAAGAGAACCAACAGTGGAAGAAGTATGTTCTCCATCTTACCAGCCCGCTCAACCATGAAGTCCCAGCTACTCCACCACAGCCTCTTCAGCAAGGATCAATGAAGGACTATGATGATATGATGGGATCGTACACTCAAGAAAAGGAGTGGATTTCAGACGCTTCGGTACGTGCTGACACCCTGGTAGAAAACTTAGTATCGGCACATGAGGCAACTTTTTTGTTGATTGATTGTATCCAGGATCTAGCATCCAATTGGGAAGAAGTGGATGAAATTCAGAATGAAATACTCCCTCACCTGAAGGTTATCCAAGGCATGTCAAAGAGGAGCTTAGTGGATGCAGGCATCATACAGACAGAAGACAGGTACGACTTCGGCACGTGGTACTATGCTCTGGTCACTCAGATTGAGGTTCTGAAGAAATCCGAGACCAAGTGTTTTGAGACAGAGGCAAGTGTTAGAGAGATCCTGGGCAAGGTTTTCCGTGTGGCGTTAGAGATCTGGAAGAAGGAAAGCCTAAGGGAGAAGCATTTACAAGCAGAGAACCTGAGAGCCAAGATTCAGGCGAGCTTCTTCCGAGATTCAGGGATGATTGACAAAGGTGATCTTTCAAAGATTGCAAACTTCCTCTCCATCGATGACAACTTCCTCACCCAAGCAGTGGAGTGGGAAGGCATCCTTGCCACATGCACCGACGATGTAGACCTCATCGATTTCCAGATTGGAGGTTTGCCAAGTGTCACCATGGAGGAGGTCAAGCTAATTGTGTCCAGATACGTTGAATCTCTAAAAGAGGAAAGTGGCCACTCACCTCAGTAAAATTAGCAGCTGCGCCACTTGTCACTTTCATTTGCTTGAACTGATAGTATTTCAGGAAACCCTAATTAGGGTTTAGGACTTTCAATCTTGGCCCTTGATCACTGTTTGATCTCGGCCATTCATTTATTTTTGAGAAACTATATAAGGTTGCCTCCTCATTTGAAATGGGTGAGGTTTTTTTGATGTATTGTTGCTTAAGGTCATTTCTAGATAATATATTGCATGTGCGCTGCTTTTAATCTCTATTATTTGAATGATTTGCAGGTTTCAATTGCCTCAACACTTAGTTAAAATTTATCTAGATTTGCTTTCATTGTTGTTAATTTGAATGAAGGATTTGATAAGTGTCGATTGATGGTGTGTCTCCGCTCATACTTTTGGTAAATGGATGATTTCCATCTTACCGTGCAAAGTTAGTCTGAGCCCATCCCCTGTGCATCCCAACATCTTGATCATAAGCACAACCCATTGAAGATTGCACCGGCCTTGTGTAGTTGTCCCTAGTGTGGCAAAGCAAGGTTTGGTTTTTCGAGAGCACTCAGTTGATACCGTCTCCAGAATTCGTAGGATTAAATTAGCCTTCCTGAACTCTATCCCCTTTTCCCTTTCTTTTGAAAGTCTAAATCCCAGAAAATTCCCCCCAAAAAAAGAAGAGCCTAAAATTGCTAAATCCATCTAAGTCCAGCAGTTCAAGATACTTGTCAAACGTAAGTCCCCCTTGAAATTTCAGCATACACTACCCAAGAAGCTATTCCACTAAAGTCGCTTGTTCGCACATATAGACCTTGGAATCAGTAGTGATTTTTCAGGAGAGGATAGAATACCTTCGGGTATCCTATCCTAATGTTTGGTAGATGATAAAACAGACACCAACAGGTACATACAATATCCAAAATTCACTTACCTCTGAATTCAGGGATTCTCCGGGCCTCCATACAAGCTTCCAGCTTACCCTACCAACCGAGTGGTGTTGCTCGAGGCTGTGAGACAATTGGAGGCGTATATAGTGATTCAAAGCGATAAACAGAAGAAGGCAGGGATGTCCTCACTTACAATTGGTAATGGGCTGGAAACATGTGCATCATCACAGGCTGCAGCCACCGCTGAGAAGGAGCTAGCTTGGTATCCCTTCTATCAATACAAGGCAAGAAAGGATTTCGATCCATTCCATAGGATAAAGAAGATCGAAGGGACAACGTTTGAGCATAGACTGGATCTAGAAGACTACAAGGCTAATGCAGCCAATAGCTTCGAGATCAGGAAGAGATTTTGGTCAAGAATTCCTTTGAGTATGGTGAGAGCAACAAAAGTATTCAGAGTTGCCGATCAGGTAGAAGAAAGCCTAGAACTTCAGCAACTGGGTTTTGAAAAGATGAATAATGAACCCTTAGTCTTAATAGATTGGACAGAGGGAGAGAAATCAGATCTAGCAGACCTCATGAGGTCGGTGGTTGAGTACTCAAGGTGGTGGGCGTCTGAAAAGACAAAATAGTTGAAGGCCAAAGGTGTGACTTTGACTTATGAATTAATGGGAGTAGATGATACTTTGTCCGTCAATCCTTGTACCTCCGCCGGCAATGTTCGAAATCCAGAAAGTGTTGGGTCTCGAAAGAGGAAGGAGTTGGTTGGAAGCTCCACAAAGGTCACAGGGAAAAGGGTTGTAGGTGAGAGAAGAGAATCTAGCGAAAGTCACTCCATCCTTAGTGCTGCTTCCATTGCGCCTAATTAGAGTGCAACTGGGGAGCAAGAGATGAACATCTGTGTGATTGATGATGAAGTAAGAGTGCTTTCCCAGCCAGTTGAGGAAGTAGTGGAAAAGGTCTTCCGAAGTCCAAACAGGGAGCAAATTGAAGCACCTACAATCTTCTTGGATGGCATACCAATGAACCCAGGAGAGGTAGATGATGGGTTTGATCGGAACACTGTAGAACAATCGACCATTCCAGATTGGCTGAGAGCAAGGATAAAGGCCAAGGTTCCCAAGGAGGCCCACTCAACCGAGGAGGTCACCGCAGCATTCCTGGAGAAGGTGAATGAACCCGCTATAGCTAAATTGCTCAAACCCGCCATGAAGTTTTCCTTGATTCAGAGAGACAGTACCGGATTCAGGACAGTCCAGATAGCGATGCCCAAAGAAGGGAAGACTAGGGACAATGTCATCGTAGATGATTACAAGGTTACCACCATAGAGATGGGTAAGCCTACCCAAGACCAAGAGATCCAATATTTTGATGACTCCTGCAACGTTCTAAAGACGAGGCTGGCTCATGAAAAGGAAAAGAGGAAGAAAGTGGAAGAAGAGAACCAACAGTGGAAGAAGTATGTTCTCCATCTTACCAACCTGCTCAACCGTGAAGTCCTAGCTACTCCACCACAGCCTCTTCAACAGGGATCAATGAAGGACTATGATGATATGAAGGGCTCGTACACTCACGAAAAGGAATGGATTTCAGATGTTTCGGTGCATGCTGACACCCTGGTGGAAAACTTGGTATCGACACACGAGGCAACTGCTTTGTTGATTGATCGTATCCAGGATCTAGCATCCAATTGGGAAGAAGTGGATGAAATTCAGAATGAAATACTCCCTCATCTGAAGGTTATCCGAGGCATGTCAAAGAGGAGCTTAGTGGATGCAGGCATCATACAGACAAGAGACAGGTACGACTTCGGCACGTGGTACTATACTCTGGTCACTCGGATTGAGGTTCTCAAGAAATCCGAGACCAAGTGTTTTGAGACAGAGGCAAGTGTTAGAAAGATCCTAGGCAAGGTATTCCATGTGGCATCAGAGATTTGGAAGAAGGAAAGCCTAAGGGAGAAGCATTTACAAACAGAGAACCTGAGAGCTAGGTTTCAGGCGAGCTTCTTCAGGGATTCAGGGATGATTGACAAAGGCGATCTTTCAAAGATTGCAAACTTCCTCTCCATCGATGACAACTTCCTCACCCAAGCAGTGGAGTGGGAAGGCATCCTTGCCACATGTGTCGATGATGTGGACCTCATCGACTTCCAGATTGGCGGTTTGCCAAGTGTCACCATGGAGGAGGTCAAGCTCATTGTGTCCAGATACGTTGAATCTCTGAAAGAAGAAAGTGGCCACTCACCTCAGTAAAATTAGCAGCTCTGCCACTTGTCACTCTTTCATTTGTTTGAACTAATAGTATTTCGGGAAACCCTAATTAGGGTTTAGGACTTTCAATCTTGGCCCTTGATCGTTGTTTGATCTCGGCCATTCATTTATTTTTTGAGAACTATATAAGGCTACCTCCTCTCATTTGGAGAGTGTGAGGTTTTTGATGTATTGTAGCTTAAGGTCATTTCCAGATAATATATTGCATGTGCGCTGCTTTGTAATCTCTATTATTTGAATGATTTGCATGGTTTCAATTGCCTCAACACTTAGTTAAAATTAATCTAGATTTGCTTTCATCGTCGTTAATTTGAATGAAGGATTTGATAAGTATCAATTGATGGTGTATCTCCGCTCATACTATTGGTAAATGGATGATTTCCATTCTACCGTGCAAAGTTAGTTTGAGCCCATCCCCTGTGCATCCCAACATCTCGATCATAAGCACAACCCATTGAAGATTGCACCAGCCTTGTGTAGTTGTCCCTAGTGTGGCGAAGCAAGGTTTGGTTTCTCGAGAGCACCGAATTGATACCGTCTCCAGAGTTCGTAGGTTTAGATTAACTTTCTCAAACCCTATCTCTTTTTCCCTTTCTTTTGAAAGTCTAAATCCCAGAAAATCCCAAAAAAAGAAGAAGAGCCTAAAATTGCTAAATCCATCTAAGTTCAAGATACTTGTCAACGTAAGTCCCCCTTGAAATTCCAACATACACTACCCAAGAAGCTATTCCACTAAAGTCGCTTGTTCGCACATATATACCTTAGAATCAGTAGTGATTTTTCAGGAGAGGATAGAATGCCTTCGGGTATCCTATCCTAATGTTTGGTAGATGATAAAATAGACACCAACATGACCCTACTTAATTGGTTGCAATTCCATTTATTGACAGGGACACGACACCACCAAGGCTGGCTGAACTGGGTTTTCATTCAATCAGCCAAGAAGCCCAAGTGTTGTCATCCTAGGGTTGCTAAACTAAAAGTAGAAGCACTCAAATCTCTCCAAGAAAATAATACGTCAAGAATGAATTGTTTTGTCTCTCAACCTCTTTTATATCCATCTTTGAAAGAATTATTTAATTTAATTTTCTTTTATTTCATTTTCCCACTCTAAAGTGACCTACTTTGTAATTTTCCGAAACATAAAATAAAGTCACTTTATTAAATAAACAAGGTTCAACATTTAATCAAGTAAATATAAATAATCTCAAGTCGAGTCGAGTCGAGAAGCTTAGGATTATTTAAAATTTATTTAATCAATTATTCTCTTAAAATACTTGACTTAGCCTACGTGAATTGAATAGGTTAATTATCTAGGTAAATGGCTCATTGAAAGAAGGGGGCATTACACAAGTGACATTACAGGATAGTGCTGTGACATTCACCATTTACTTCTATACATGGAAAATGGGTGGGAATTTGTATTGTGGTTGCAAAGATTGATTATACATATTAAACAATGATTGGATTTGTGACTGCCACTAAGCAATGCTAGATATTTGTAAATTGGTACTGTTGAATGAATGCAATGGAAAAAGTGTATCATCTATTTCATTGTGGGAGGCTCTCTATGATCTGGGCAGTAGTAATTGTCATTGCTTTGAACATCTAAGCATGTCTTGAGATCTGAGTAGCCAAGTTCGCATGATTGAGTTTCTTAGTTGCACTTCATGTGCTTGTAAAGTCAAGATTGCATAAAGGGACACCCAAAATTATCATGCTTCAATTCTAGTATTTGCATAAAAATTATTTTCTCATTCTGCATAAATTACTTACCTTCATTTATGTGAAGTTTTTCTAGATAGAGTCTGTTATTTTGTATAAATGATCATTAATCTCACATTTTATTGTAAGATGATTGATTTTTTGTTAGCATGTTCTTCTGATCTTTAATTCATTTTTTTTTTGTTTTCTCATCTTTGCAGATTGATCTCTTATGTAAAATAATTCCTAGACAAATAAAAGCAGCAAAAGCAGTTAGTATAATCAGAGAATGTGTTGAAGAACTAATAGTGAAATGCAAAGCAATTGTAGAAGCTGAGGGGGAGAAACTAGATGGAGAAGAATATGTGAATCAGTCAGACCCAAGTATTCTACGGTTCTTGCTGGCAAGTCGAGAAGAGGTTAGTTCTGAGTTCAGTTTGGGTGAAAAAGATTGGGAATAAAAAGAACAAAAATCATGATGAATTATTTTCAAGTAAACATCCCACAAATAACCTCTCATAGATATATATTATTTATTTAAGATCTCCCCAAAAATGAGCATTTTATATGTACAAGAAAACAATAGGGAGAAAAATTATTTTCTTTTCAATTTGAGTTCTTTTGCTAGTATAATGCAAACAAATTTTGTTGGATTTGTACTTGAGAGAAAAAAATTGAAATAGAAACAACGAACTTGATGATGAGCAGGGCGAGTTGTACATCTGTTTCTGAGTTTAAAATGAATATTATAGCTTGAATCTTAACGAGAGCAAATGTTAATCTACACTATCACTGTTGCTCACATCTTTTGAGGTGTTGAATCACTAGATTGTTCGTGCATGTTGTTCTATGAATAACACTATTGTGTTCTCTTGTCTTGAATTTGGTCTTGGTATCTCCTTTCTCTTCCTTCCTCATCTTCGCTGATTATGATGGGAAATTAAGAATTATTATGTTGCAGGTCTCAAGTGTACAGCTCCGGGATGATCTCTTATCAATGCTAGTTGCTGGCCATGAGACCACGGGTTCTGTTTTAACATGGACAATATATCTTCTGAGTCAGGTATGTTGTCACATATTTTACTAGAAATAAAAACCTCAATTATGTTTAGTGATTTGAAAATTGTTCGGAAGAATATAGAACAACGATAATTTCAAAATGAAGGAATCATAAATTGGAACTCACATGGAAAGAACACACGCTACTGAGCCAAATCATGCTTAACAAAGTTGGTTTTTCAAAGCTTAATAAACGATTGTTTTTGATCAAGCTAAATCAAGTTGTTAAGCTTAATTTCAGTACTGAATTTGCATGATAGGATGTTGTGAGCCCAACTGTAGCTTCTATGATTGATGCCAATCCTATAGTAGAAACACTAGGTCAAAAACAGGAAATTGAGATCTGGAAAGGGATAAAGTTCTAAAATTTTGTGTCTTGATCTGCCAAAGACTGGTTATCAGACCAAGTTTTTATTTTCCTTCATCTGTGAGAATTGTTATCAGACCAAGTTTATTATTATTTTTTAAAGTTCTTTCTTTTAATAAATATTTGCTCAACAACTATGAATTTGATGAAGACAAAGTGATACCATCAATTAACATGATGTCCTTTTGGGTTTTTAGTGAGTGAACTCCATTGACAATGGTTTGTGATGAAATTTTAGGTGATGGCCACTTAACATTATTGAACATCTGACATCATTGACAGTACACAACATGACTACCCCTTTATCAAACACAGTTCCAATCTCTTGGGTCTAGCTACCTGATTAGGAGCTTACCATTGAAATATTTATATCATGAATCATATAATAGGGCCTAATCACCTGGTTGAAATTGCTTATCCTTGATAAAAGCATCATGCCATGGTCAGGAGCATTTGAATAACCTCTGTAAGAAGAAAAATTAACTTGTAGATCTCATCTGAGGCATTTGTTTGCTCAGTGTGTTGTTTCCAAGCCTCAAGACAAATCCATGCCTTTCTCTAACAGAGTTCATAGTTTTTAGACTTCAAATTCAATTGAAAGTTCAACATTCATTCCATACACAAGTTCATATAGTTGAAGCCTGTACTTCTCTTCCATGTTATTCTATATGCCCACATAGTTTCTAGTAACTAATGTCCCCAATATTTCCGATACAATGGTACTATCTTTGTTAGGATGTTTTCCCTAGGTGCTTCTTATTCTTCTAACTATATCTTGAATGGAAAATTTGCTACGACATTCTCTCAGCCAAACTAATCAAGTATGGTTATATCAAACTTTTGCAATAAAAGCAACCAATGAATTATAATACCATTTAAAATAAGTATGGTTATATCAATTTTTTGCAACAAAAGCAATCAATAAGCTATACTACCATTTAAAATAAGCTTATGAGATATTTAATAGCAAAAAAATCAGTAGATTCAGTACATATAAAGGCAAGACAACTTCTGATTCAGTGACAAAACCTATTAATTGCATGCATTATAACATTTTTCTAGCTATGTATTTAAGTTCAGCACTGGAAAGATTTTTTGTAATGATATAAATGGCATAGATAAACTTACTTTTTGGCCAACTACTGCACCCAATTTACTGTTTGAAGCATCAATATACATGTGGAATGACAACTTCCAATCAAGTCCATGGGATAATCGGTGTTCTAATCAACTTTTCTTTAAGAATTTTTTGAATGTTGATTTGAATGCAAGCATCCTCTTAAACTCAGCTTCCTTTGAGAGTGGCATAAATAACGGGGCTGCAATTTTTGCTAAAATCTTAGATAAGTCTCCAATAATACTTTCATGACCAAGAAAACTACAAACATTTTTTTTCTTTTGAGGAATTAGTAAATCCTGAATTGCACCGACTCCCATTATGTATTGATAATCCCAAACTAAAGTATTGTTGTGCTCTTGTAACATGGCAATGAGTTGCTTCTTTTGTCCATCTTGCAATTATGTGTTGATATTCATCTTTCTCCTTGGTGAGAGTTCAATCGGCTGAATTTCTAGTGCCAACAAATCAAAAACTTCTAGACATTCATTAAAATAACAAGGATGTGGTAATAATTGATGGAAGCGCAAGAAATTCCTTACAGGGTTGAAAAGCCCTCAGTTAGCGTAAGTTGGCTTATAGGAAACTCAATATGTAAATCCTTATTAAGTTGGAAGAGTCTATGTAAAGATGGTATATGTTTGTCATGTCCCCATTTTCCGATTATCTTGTAGTGCATTTGATGTTGTCTTTCTAGGGTGGTGTCAGCAGGATCAGAAGGGTATTTTGATGTTGCCAGTGTGTGCAGATGGATTAATAAAGATGAATGATACTTTCCGGAGTGATTTTGGACATCTTGTCTGAGACTTACTATTTTTAGTAAGTGTTAGTTTGGACTTTGATTGGTCAGTGGGGAGTTTTGGCAGACTTACTATTTTTAGCAGTTACTATTTATAGTAACCACTATTTTTGGCAGCTGGTCATAACTTCAGTCTCCTCTCAACTGCAATATGCAACATCTTCAGTTTCAGGGTTTGGGCAGCTTTTTCTATTTTTAGGAAAAGGCTATTTTTAGTAAGTGCTATTTTTAACACTTGGCCATGGTCTCAATTCCTTCCTTAGTTCAGTGCAATGGGCTTTAGTTGGACTTGGTGAATTTTTTATTGTTTTCAGAAGTGTTGTATTTTTATTTCATTCACTGTCTTATAAAGTGCTTTTTAAAATATCCCCCCCTTGGCCTAGTAACACAATGTTGTTTTTAAAGAGGGGCCATCTATTTGAAGGAAATGTATTTAGATTTTATGCCTAAGGGGACATCTAAGGGATTTATGGAGACAAAAGTAAATTAAAATGCTTTATTTTGTGAGCTCATAAAAAGCTGGAACTTTTCTAGGGATTTGAAGTTTTGGTGTTGGAGGGAAAAGGTTCCAAATTGAAGGATGGCCTATATATACATGTTTTGAGCTCTCATTTTGGTATTCTTGCTTGGACAACATAACATTATGCTGTTGGATTGTTTCCAGAAAGTTGAATCTGCTGGTTAGAGGATGAAAATCCTCAACTGGAACACTAGTTTTGGTGGTGAAAGACCCACCCTAGCTGTTCATTGCATCAGAGATTGAAGTTTCAGTGATTCTTGGCCTGTGTAGAGATTTTGGGTTTTGGAATAATGAAAATTTTCAAGGTTTTCTAATTTGGGTTTCCAATTCTGGTTGGGGTGTGTGAAATAAATTTGGAGTAGTTTAAAGGATTTCTATGAAAGCTGGTGACTTTTTCAATGAATTTGAACTAGCTTTTTTCAGAGGTATTGGAAACTAATTTTCTGCTCATAATTCCCTATCGAAGGCTCCAATCATTCTGGGTATGTATTAAATGCATTCCTATCAGCTGGGCGCTTCATTTTGAGCTATCAGTCATCATATTCAGTGAAGGTCTGATTTTCTAAGCTGATTGCCCCTCTACGAGAGGCCATACTATTCACCCAGGGCTTTTTGGTTATGACAGATCTGAATTTTTTTGCATATGGTTGGTTAAATTCCTTTTCTCTTGGGTGTTGATTATTGTTGGTGAAAGTAAGAGATGGTGTAGATTCTAAGGTATTTGAAGACCAGAAGTTTGTTCAAAGTTCAAACCAATCGCCCTTGACACTTGTGTTGCTGGTTGTACGTTGGGACTGATTCCGAGCTTTCTATTTGTGTTTTGAAGATTGTACTAGGTCTGTCAATTGATTAGAAAATGATTTGTAATGTATGAATTCATCCTTTGAAATTTAATTGATGTCCTAACATGGACAGCTTCGCTATTTATTTGTTTTGATCATGCTATTCATTGATCATCTTAACTTGTATGCAAACTGGAAATGTAAACAACAACAAACTACTTAATTTAAACAATTTGCAATAGACACTTTAAAAAAATCGGGGGTGGTCATTATAGTGGTATCATAGCACAACTTATTTCTGCCAGCCAATTAGGTAGTGATTACTTGTTATTAGTTTTTAGTGGCTTCGTTTCAGATTCATGTCTACAACTGAGAAGTCTATTTTTGAGTTAATGCAAGAGATCTTTTATCTAATGAAGGACCCTGACATTAAAGAGTACTTAAAAATGTTGGTTTTTTGTGTAACTAGGATAGGAAAATAAATAGGATTCGGATTGCCTTAAGGCATCATCCGAATCCTTATAGGGCAGGGCCCTATCTATTGTATTTATATGTAATGTGTAAAACCATTAAGGGCTGGGCCTAACATGTAAAGGGGCGCATCTCTAGGTCCAACGTGTGGACCTATCTCCAGCACACACATTTTGTGGCGTATAGTCTTATGTATTGATCATTTATGATGGGCTGGGCCCAAATGATTGTATTATTAAAAGGACGCATCCCTTCTCCAAACGTGTGGTCCTATATCTTATTTTAGCACATCTCTATGTAGTGTGGGCTCTTGTAACGTGGAAACTATATTGTTTAGGTCCCATGCTTATGGTGGCGTGTGGAACTAATAATATAGTGTTGGCCCCAAGGATGGATTGGGCCGACCCAAGATAGGGCTCACCTCTTGTATATATGCACAAGCATATCACTAGTCGTAAACGCAATCAAGCAATCCGAATATTAGACAATCAATGTGAAGACCCTGTGCTCTGCAATAAAAGGTCAATGCGAATTCTGACAAGGAATCAGCGAATTACTTCTGCCATCAGCATTTGCCATACATGCGATCTTGGACAGTGAATACATTGAAGAGGATGGCGAGTTCCTCTTGAAGGTCTACAAACACCATTAGGTCTGCAATCTTCAGTGAAGAACTACGAAGAGCTGGAAGCTGTATGCTGATGATATTCTTATATAAGAAAGAGATAAGTCTGCTATCTTCTGCTGTTACATTGTGCTCTAGCTGGGTTAGGACTGTAACTCTAATTCTGCCCTAGGTTGACAGTTATATCAGATAAGTAATCTGATCTTTATTGCCATTGTATTCTACAATTAATAAAAGGATCTAGATCTGATTTGTTGCTGGGTTTTTCCCCCAAGAGGGAGGTTTTCCCAAGGTATGTGTTGTGTCTTGTCTCTTTTGTATTCTTGCATTCACATTGTTCTCTGCAATCTGATCACTAAAGTTAACAAAAAACAGTGATAAAATCCAAACAAAAGGAAGAGTCTGAAAATAAGGGGTTAGAGCCAAAGGCAAATGATGGAGATGGTGTTTTGACACAAGACTTTGTGACAGAGGCTCATGGTGACTCTTTGGACATGCATGCAACTACTGTGGTTGAGGTCGTGCAAAAAGAAAAGGACATACTAGCAGCATTGAATCCAATTTCAAATTTATCTGGCGATGCCACTAAGGCTAATGACTTCCATAATGTTTCTTGTGATGAGACCACTTATATCCTTGTGGAGGAAGAGTATGGTGAAAACAATTTTTTTGATGAAGGACTTGGTGGCTTCAAATCAGCTTTGGATGATGGATTCTTTTCACACTCTAGCGAAGAGAATTCAAATGACTTTCGGTTTGATTCTCAAACCAAACCTATGAAGTGTTATGTTTTTGAAGACTACATCACCAATGATGTGGAGAGTGACTTAATCAGGAAGTCAACCATTAATATAGTAAATACTTTTTCTCGGAACAAAGCAATGAGCCTATCAACACATGGGATTTGGGTGTGTTGATACCTAAGTATGATAAGGATTCGACACAAGAATTGTATTTTGATTGTGATGATGTTCTGATTTTTGAGCATTATGCTTTTATGGAGGACAACATTAATGATTGTGATGAAGATCTTGAAACAAGTTCTGATTTATGTTTGCATGGGGCTGACTTTGAGCAAAAGTCTAGGAACTTTGATGATTTGGATCCACAATATACTGGTGAAAATGATAATGAGGATGCACAAGAGATTTGGGACAGCCTTGGAGTCATCGATGATAGGTATAACAATTCTGATTTTTGTATTCATCATAGTAGTAGTTCTCTTGATTTGCATAAACATGATTGGAAGGATCAATTTGTGGTGTTCAATGATAACCCATGGTTGAGATGGGTGTAGAGAATACATATGACAATCCACTTTTTGAGTGGGAAGATGGAACATCACTTGGTTCTAGAATTACACTTGGTGAAATTAGCAAGGTGTGGGATCTGGGAGAAGATTCAATATCTGAGTTGGAGTTTGGTTTTCAGCCTACTGTTGATCTAGGTTCACATTATGAGATGATTGGTTACTCTCTTGGGAGACCACCAGATATGAGATATGCAAACAAGGAGACAAATGGAGATTGCATTTGGAGTGAGTTGATAATAAGAGGTGTTATCTTTCATATGCAAATAAATGATTTCAGTTGAGAGTTATTTCCATATTGGTATTCACTTTGAGTTGCTTCATTCTTGCATGAGGTTTGATCTTGAGTTTTGGAGCTGGCCAACAAGTCGGGCATTTCAGACTTTGTTTGAGTTGATGAGTAGTAATGCATGCCTTATATAGTTGGAGACATAGTTTCTTCATGGGATATATTGATTTTTGGAGAACTCTACATTTCATATTTTGAAAGGTTTCCAAACATTATTCTTGAGCATGCTGGAAGTTTCAGAACAGCAGCAAGGAAAGGCGGCTCTAAGCTTTTAGTTTACATAGCTTAGGAGAAAAGAAGACATAAATATGACATCTACATGCTTGACAATCCATCCTTTGGATTGATCGATGTTGTATATCATACTAATCTTTCTTTGGGATTGATTTTGAAGATTACATTTACTCCTTGCACTTCAGTTGTAGATGCTTTCAGGGATAGACTGAAGGGATTAACACAGAAGTTACAAAATTCTATGATATGCACTTTTATTTGGATGGAACTTAGAGCTACATTGTGCACCTTTCTAGGAACGTTGGAAACCAAGCTTGGTTGGGTATCCATGCTTAGGATTCTCAACAAGAAATGATTTTGTTTATTGGAGATTGTTGGAGCGAATTTTGTAGAGATAAGGATCTAAATTTTAGAATTGGTAGTGCTAATCTATTCCTTACCAGCCATCTTGTGATTCCATTGGTTCATTTACAAATGGATTGGAGAGAGATTTTAAGAAAATATTGGAGCATTGTTAGTATGACCACTCTTGGGGTTATTCCTTGGCAAATAATAGATCAGTTTTTCAATTTGGAGCTTGTTGTTTGGTTGCAATCAAATATTTTTTTCTGCAAGTTTTGGCAACAATCTCTAGCTTCCTCCTCCTGTTGATCTATTTTTTTACGCACATGCGAACACAGAATAAAATACCATAAGTATCTTATCCTCTCTTGATCATAATCTTTTGGATGCTGAAGATTTGCTTAAGGTTCATCCAAGAAAGACTCCAAGTTTCCGTATGTAGGGTCACTATGTGTGGATAAGCTTAGTTGGTTTGATGTGATTATGCTGCAATCACAAGGGGACTTACATTTGAATGCCTGAATGCTTGATTTGCTGGAACTTAAGTCCTATCTACTTAATTGGGAAGATAAAAAAGAGCAAAAGAGGTAGGGTTTGAGAGAGTCTATTCTAATCTTATGAATGTAGGAAGATAGATGAATAAATGAGTGGAATCCTACTGAGCTAGGTCTCACCATCAACTTGAACAATTTGACACAAGCTCAGTGCAATCTTCTAAGGATATCTCAAAGATATTCGAATCAATACCATCAAACATCGATTACCATTCAAGTTAATGCATAAGCAATGAATGTAGAACGATTCGAAGTTAAGCTCATATCAATCCATTTGACCACACAAGGCATGCTCACAATCAGTAAGAGGCTAGTGGTATGGATTAGACGGATTCTACATGAATACATTCAACAACTTCCTGCATTCAATCTAATCAACTTGGAAATAAATTGAGAAGTAGAACCATGAGGCTTGTTGAAATAACAAATTTCACCATAACTTCAATGAAAAGAGTATCTCATTTACAAGTCATACCAACAATTATTGCCTCTTAATCTACTCTAATCTAATTGCTATTCTTCTATTATTCTATTCTACTTACTATTAGCTATTAACTAATTATTCACTATTAACCAACTATTAGCTATTAGCTATTAACCATTAGTCTTTACAAATGAAGAGCCTGAGCCTTATATAGTGCTCTCAATACAATTCAACGGCTCAGATCAATTTTGAGATCAATGGCTGAGATTTTACAATGAAAACCCTAATTAGGGTTTGTTACAACAAACTCAGTTCAGCCAATGAGAAAATTACATTCATAAAATGTGGACCAATAGGAATTAGGGGTAGGTGTCTCGGAGTTTGTGCCATCACTAGGTGAGTCTGGTATATTGAACTTGGATGTGTTGATGTGGACTTCATTGATTGGAGGAATGATGATTGGAATGCCATCTGGGATGCCACTTCACTCTTGCACTTTGTATACTTGAGTTGATTTATCATGAAAGAATATCTCTTGATACTCAACATTATCTAGCTTTAGCGATGATGACGACAATCTTTTAACTTTGATTAACTCTTCTGAAACTATTTGCCCTTGAAGTTCTTAGAATGAACTTTTGATGTCATCTTTGCATCTCTCCTTCGGAATTCCTTCTCTTGTGACTTTCTTTCGTGTTGTTGATGTTGTAGATCATGTCTTCACGCAAGTGAATGCTTCTTGTTTGATCCCTTTATTTCCTTCTTCATTTCCTGCAAAACAAACAAGCAAGCATCAAATACACTTAATATGTAAGCTTAATAAGATCATACAAAGAGAATTCGCCCTTAAAGGCCTCTACATGAAGTTCGCTTATCTCAAACATGAAGTTAAAATTCACTTATGAAGCTTAATTGATGAAGTTGATATTTGCTTATTTGAGCATGAAGATGCAATTCGTTCTCCTTCTTGAACTCATGACGTTCATTATTTTTGTGTGAAATCCACTCCATTCCCTCTAGACATGAAGTTTGCTCTTAATCCTTTAAACATGAAGTTGCAAACTTCGCTTCAAAGAGGTAATTCATGAGGTTCAAACTTCACTTTTATCTCTCAATGCATGAAGTATAACTTCGCTCCAAAGGCTCAAGTCATGAAGATGTTGAATCTCACTCTTATCCATCAACTTGTGAAGTTCGCTTGAAAACCTAAGCTCATGAAATAACAATTTCGCTCTCCTTGCTCAACTCATGAAGCTATCTCATTGCTCAAACTCCTTAATTCACGAGTTTAAATTATTGCTCACATCATTCAATACGTGAAGCAAATTATATCGCTCATTTGTTTTAGAGCATGAAGTTGATACATCGCTCTTATGTCTCAATTCTCGAAGTTGAAAACCGCTTACATCTCTTAATTCATGAAGCAAGTTTATCGCTTATATCCTTTCAAACATGAAGTTAATATTATCGCTCCTCTCTCTTAACTCACAAAGCAAATTATATCGCTCACATCCTTCGA
Organism: Cryptomeria japonica; assembly: GCF_030272615.1. NCBI lineage: Eukaryota > Viridiplantae > Streptophyta > Pinopsida > Cupressales > Cupressaceae > Cryptomeria > Cryptomeria japonica. The sequence goes on along the minus strand of NC_081405.1, from coordinate 337,866,026 downwards.
TACATGAAGTAAATCTCATTGATCACAGCCTGTGATGAAGTTGATGAATTAAGTGCATCGCCCATTTCCCTTGGAACTTTGAAGCAAGAGCATCGCTCACTTGTCTTGATACATGAAGTTGTTCAATCGCTCCTAATCCTTAGTCCACGAAGTGAGTATTGCATCGCTCTCATACCTTGAAACTTGAAATTAATCTTATTGCTCTTCTCCTTTAATAACCGAAGTTGGTAGATTGCTTTCATATGCTTTAACATGAAGTCGCTCACATTCTTTCATACACGAAGTTGGCGAATCGCTCATATGCATAGGTGAGTTTAGGGGAATAAAGGTAGTAGATGAGGATAGGTAGGTGAGTTAGGAGTAAGTTAGAATGTAGGATGGAAGGGTAGTGGATGAGTATGTTGGGATGGGAGGAGGGCTAGGTAGGTGAGGGTGAGGGTGAGGTAAAAGGGTAGGTGATGAAAGAAGATGAAGGGATAAGGGATGTGGAAGGAGATGGAAGTGGTAGTGGAGGTTAAGGTAAAGGAAAATGGGAGGGATGAATGATGGAGAGGTGGAATGGAAATGGGTGTGGTCAAGTTTGGGCACCCACTGGTAGTGCTGGGAGAATTGGAAGTGCTTATGTCTTGCTAGGCAAAGGGAGTGTCGAACCTTACTTCATCTCCAGGAAAGATACTGTTGTGACGTTTTCACACATCGCCCCATTGCAAATGGGGACCCCCTTTTTTTTTAGGCCCTCCCGGTTTTTTGGCTTGCGTTTTTGTGGTCTTTTCGCATCAGTCTTGTCAGTCTCTTTGCTTTGCAGGTGTCCAAGGGTCATTTGGGTTTAATCTGCTTTTCGTTTGAGCGAGTTTGGTGAAGTTGAGGGCTTGTTTTGTCCTTTTTTTAGGGTTTTTGCCTTTTTATCCTAGATTTTAGGGGTTCCTGTTAGGGTTTCGAGAAAGCTGAACATACGACTGGAATCAAGACCCTTCAAGGGACCTCCCAGTAAAATTTGAGCCCAAACGGAGCAACTTTCTATTTTTAGAAAGTCCCTATTTTTTAGGGATTTTTCCGAGTCCCGGAATGTCGCCATTTTGCCAAAAATCAAACTTACTATTTTTAGTAATTTCTATTTTTAGTAAGTGCTTTTTTGACCTATTTTGCCCAAACCTTGACATTTTGAAACACTTTCTATTTCGAAAAATCTATTTTTGGCAGGTTCTTCACAGGAAAACGTTGAAAGCTGAATATCTCTGAAGACTGAACGTTCCTGAAGACCATTTCTAAATCCGGAAGAGTCAGAAGGCAGACAAGTTGGATCAAAAAATGGTTGTTTGGAACTCCTATTCCAGAAGAGGAAAGCATGCAAAATCATACAAGTCCAGAAATTCACATCAATCCACCAATGTCATCCTGATCCGAAAATGGCCTGAAATTTGACCAAGTCTGGAAATTTGGAAGATCTTCCAAAATCCAGAATTTGCATTATGATTCGAAACCACTTTCAAACATCCTGACAATATATATGAAATATAACTTAAAGTATAAGAAAGGAAAAAGACATGGTGAAAATGTGCCCAAGACTGGACTGGGGCGCCAAAATGGAAAAGGCATTCACAGGTGGAAAAATCCGCGAGTCCATGGACAAAGTGAAAATGCGCCTAAGACTAGACTGGGGCGCCAAAATGGAAAAGGCATTCACAGGTGGAAAAATCCGCGAGTCCATGGACAAAGTGAAAATGCGCCCAAGACTGGACTGGGGTGCCAAAATGGAAAAGGCATTCACAGGTGGAAAAATCCGCGAGTCCATGGACAGAGCGAAAATCTGCCCAAATGTGGAATTGGGTGCCAAAATGGGATTTCCATGGAGAGAAGGAAAATCCATGAATCCATGGCATAAGCAAAAATCTGCCCAAATGTGCAGTCAGGCGCCAAATTGGAGAAGCCAAGGAGAGGTGGAAAAATCCGCGAGTCCATGGACAAAGCAAAAAGGCGCCCAAGTTTGGAGTTAGTCGCTGAAATGGAGAAGCCAAGGAGAGGTGGAAAATTCCATGAATCCATGGCATAGTGAAAATTGCGCCCAAGGATGCAGTTGGGCGCCAAAATGAGTTAGGCAAGGATAGATGAAAACCATGAATCCTTGGCATGGTGAAAATTCCGCCCAAGCTAAAAGTTGAAATTTTGCCTAAGGCACGGAATCCAAGGAGTCGAGGAATAGAAAATAAAATTCCCCTCGGGCAAATTTTTGAATTTGCTATTTTCAGACATCGAATCTCGCCGGAATGAGGAAATTGTTATAGATTTGGAATCGTGGCAGAGTTCTCCATCCAATGAACCTAGCTCCTAAATTTTAGGAGGATCCCTAAAAAATAGGGATGTTGAAAAGAAGACATGGACAATTCACAAAACAATGAATTCCTTCCTCAGGAGGAATTTTCGCCCCAGCCTTGTGGAGGGCGCTAGAATGAACAATGCACAAAGAGATGAATTCCTTCATCGGGGAAGAATTGCGCCCAAGAAGAAGAAATTCCAAGAAAGGTGAAAATTTGGCTAAGTGTCAGAAATTCCTTCATGACAGAATTCCAGGAAAGGTGAAAAATTGACTAAGTGTTTGAAATTTCTTCCTTCAAGACATAGCTCTTGGAAATCATGAAAATTGGCTAAGGCATGAAGAATTTCCTTCCTCAAGGTAAGGAACAAATTTATTTCCAAAGGAGAATTCCTCCACAAGAAGAAATCATATCTAAGGATGAATTGAAGATAAAATTTCTAAGGCAAGGAAGGAATCAGGGATGAACTAAACAAGAAATTTCCCCCAAGAAAAGTTTTTAAAAATCCATTCCCGGGCGTCAAATCACATCCAAATTTCAAAACTTTTAATAGATTTGGATTCGTAGGAGAATTTTCTCTCTCCTGGACTGTGGAACCCTAATTTGGAAATTTTCCTAAAAAATAGGAAATGTGCAGAATTGATGAAAAACCTTCTCTGAGCAAGGAAAGTTGAAGAGACTTCAAGAAAACTCTTCTTGGGTCGAATTTTCCCTCCCCAACAATTCCAGATGTGCAGGAGCGGATATACAACGGTGGGGTCCACTTGCATGGCGAGGATCTATTGAACACATGGCAATAGAGTGGCGCATTCATTATCGGAATATTTGACCAAATGGCGACCTGGTCATTGCATGTTGAATTTATGGCAGATTCCTTTTGCATGCAGCCGCCGCATGTGGAAATGATGGATCATTTATGACATAGTGGGGTGATTTTTGCATGGATGAATATTCAATGCATGTTGGACGAATTTGAAGGAGGTGGTGCACTTAATGCGCAATGGATGCTATTTTGGGTACTTTTGAATTAATTGTATATGGGCATGATGGTTTATTAATTGGAGATTCCCGCCTTGTTGCATCATGTGTGGAGAATATTTTGGGCAAACCCTAATTAGGGTTTTGCATGTAATCATGGCTTGAGGCCTATATAAAGGGGTGACCCCCCCCCATTTGTAAGGGAGGAGGGAGCTTTGTATGAAATTGTTGCGATAAGATTTAAGATAATAACAGTGAAACATTGTTCTTTGATGGTGTCCACTTAAGTTATTTTTTTAAAGCTTGCATGTTTTCACCTTCCTCACTTAGATTAGAATTAGTTTAGCGCTTTGATTCCAATGGAGAATGTAATGGTGTTTGATGAATTTCCATGGTTCATACTTTTTGCATCTTGCTGATTGTAAGTTGCAGTGTAAAGTTAGCCTGAACCCCCAAATTTGTGCTAAGTTCAATTGTGAATAGTCGTTTGGATTGCGCCGTGTTGGGTATTCAGATGCACTTTTCTCGATATGAAAATCCTCCAACATCCTCATAAGATTGCACCGGTTCCTGCGAAGTTGTAGTTTATCTTGGCGAAGCGGAGCTTGGTTTATTTGGAATTTGTCCACCAAAGCACTATCCATTGTTATCACTGCCTTTAGGAGTAGATTTAGATCCTTCTAAACCCTTTCCCTTTTACTTTCAGTTCATTTTAGTCCATTCGAAGCAATAGCATCGCAGAATTACCATATCTGATGATGGAGTTCCAGCCACAACAAAGAAGTGAAAGAACGATGCACACGTAAGGCCCCTTGGATTACCAGCAATCACATCAGCCAACTGAGTCACGTCCACGCATTGAAGGAACCTTGGAGTCGATTGTTTGAACTTCTTGCAATCTTAGCATGCAATCGTACTTTGACCAAGAGAGAGTGAAGTGACCGTTAGGCAACTTTATTCTATGTTAGACGCTGTCATAAAAAACACGTCAACAGATACTTGATCAGCTCTTGAGTAACTACAAACAAAAGGTTAATAGTAAAGACTCGACAACAACCAACTTAAGCTAAGACAATTAACCTAGAAAGTGAAAAAGTGGGGGTCCCCATTTGCAATAGGGCGATGTGTGAATACCTCACAACACCTCCTACTCTACTGCTAACTGCTATCTAACAATTATTCACTAACTATTGTCTATTCTCTAACTATTAACTATTAACCTTTACAAATGAAAGGTCTATTCCTTTTATAGAGATCCCTTGATCTTCATTTGAATACTTTGATGTTGTAATGTCATGTGCACCTTGTTGAGTTCCATCCCTTGACCTTGTTGCACAATCCTTGTGTGATGCTTGCTTTGATCTCGAACATCTTGACTTCTTCCTGACAACCTTTGGTTGTGAAACACACCCCTCAAGTAGCATGTAACCTCCTTACTATCTGACTTTGAACTCCTTCATGTTGCTATGTTTCTCAACTGGGATTGCCTCATTATATTGACCATAAAGTAAAATTTTCATTTTTTGACAAAAAATTCTATGTAATAGTCCATATTTTTGAAAACAAAAATGAGGACAACACATTCCTTCATTATCTGAGTCACGATCACTTTCAACAATAGCCTCAGTTGACTCTATGATCTCTTGTGAATTGCCTTCTCCTTCAAGACCTTGTAGCATTAGGACTTCTTCAACCTTGGGTTTATAGGTTCCTAGATCTGACTCGAGGAATAGGATTTCATTATCCCCACCATATTTCGTTATCATCAGCCTCAATCTTGGAGTACTGTCAATTTTGATCTGGTTGGGAACTCCTCTCCATGGTAGCCAAATGTGAGAAAAATCTGTTGAAACACAACCATTCAACTTGCGTGACCAATCCCTACTTAACAACATGCTGTAGGTATCAGGTATCTCTACTACTGATATATCAATGAAGTGCTGAACTCTTGGGTCGGCTGCTAATTGCATATGAATATTGTTGAGCTCTCCTACTACTGGAACTTCTGTTTTGTCTAGTTGAGTCACTTTTTTCTAGTAGGTATAGGAGTTATACCTAGCTTCTGACAAATAGCTAAGGGCATCACATTGCTGGAAGCTCTTGAGTCATACAAACAATTGTGTAAGAGTTTCCCAAAAATTCTTATTGAAAGCGGAAACAGGGCTGGCTCATCCTTTCCTTGACATAGAATTGTAGATTTATCTTTCTGCTCTTGTGGACTCGCTTCATTCTTGTCAGCATCGTTGTTTCCTTTTGAACTCTCGCCTTCAACAATGTTTTCTTGTTTTGATGTTTTTCCTTTAGTTGAATCCTTTTTGATGGCAGTCTCTTTCCTTGGAACAATCTAACTCGAAGTAAGGTTTTCTTCTACCTTTAGGGTTTTCCGGGGTCTTCTTGTTATATCTTCTTTCTTCGGCAAGAAGGATGAAATCTGGACCATGCATTCATTGCTAGCTTGCTGTTCTTCTTCGACTACTTCTTGGATCACATTTATATTAGCTTGAGGAGTGTTGGTTGTTCCTCTTGAGGCATTGGAAGTATTTTGGTTGCTCGGCCTTACTGTCATGGCATCACTTAAACTGTTGACCAATGTTTCCTTGATCTCAGGTACCTTCATCAACTCAAATAACAACAAGCTGACTTTGACCTTCTTGAATTCTTCAAGCACATACAAGCTGAGTTTCTTCAATTCGTCCTTTGGAGGAGAAGGGATGTTCCTTTGTGTATATTCTAACGCATCTTGCAGATAACTTGGGATATTGCTAGCATTCGGATCTGGTGGGGTAGATAAATTGTTCGGAGGAATCGATGTTGTTAACGGCTCTTGGTTTCTATGATTCCTTTGGTATACTTTCGGTCTTTGGCTCCTTGATGATTGTTGTAGTGTTTGCACTTCCTTTATGCCTTCAACTAGAACGTTGTTGTTGAGGGGGGGAAAAATGTAGTCTGATTCTTCAACAGGTCCATTTGTAGAAGAAGGTGGAAATTGAGAACCTGGTGGCACCATTGGAACTTTGGCGTATTGATCATCTGAGCATGCAGAGGTAGGCTTGTAGCTTTCAACAATTAATGCTTGATCATATCGCGTTGCAAGAACCATTTCATAGCCCGTTGTAGGAGGATTTTCAGGTGCTTCCGTGTTGCGCATCTCTTGTTGAAATATGTTAGCAACTATTTTGAATTCAGGGCATTGGAGCTCGGAGTGTTGGTTTGTATTGTGTAATCTACACCAACTGGACAATGCTGCTTCTGCTAGGAACACCTTGTCAGCCGGAGGACTTTCTTGATTTTGTGAGCTAGGTGGATTATCTAGTGGTGAAACTACATTTCCATTATTAGGCTTTGTCTTCCATGTTCTTCTTTGAACTTGTTTATTACTCCTGAATCCTTGATTGTTACTTCCTTGATAGTTCTGATTATTTCCTTGATAGCTGTGATTACTCCTTTGCATGCTCTGCAATTGATTATTTTGATTTCTTAGGTATGTTACTTCTGTCGACAACCTCTTGACTTGCTCAATTAGTTCCTTCATTTCTTCCTTTTCTTCTTGCGTTCTTGTAGATGTTGTTGCATTCTGTAGGTAGATTGGATGCGACGTTGGAGCTTGAGAAAGCGCGACTCTTGGATGAAGTACCAATTGGTTGGATGGCTGCATGTTGGGATATGCTGCTTGCGGGATTGCATTCAAGATTGGAGTTTGATGAATCAAAGCCTGACTTATACCTTGAATTTGATTAGGTGTCGTAGGAGGTCCCATGTGAAGCAATGGTCCCGTGATGTTTTGACCCATATTCTTGCTTACTTCAATAGCCTTTGTATATGCTGCATTCAAATTGTTTGGAGTGGGGTAAGCTCTCACGAACATGGAAGTCAAATGATCTAAGGCACCATAATATATTTCTCTTGCATCCGCGATGAGGTAAGGAGCTCGCAACATCGTGTAAGCTCCATGGAACCGGTTATTGAAGGCAGCAATAGGCTCATGTTCTCTTCTTTTGATATCCATGAATTATCTGTGTAGCTCAACAGGAGTGGTTGGAATGCCAAACTTTGCAATGAATGTGTCTTTCATCGCATCCCATGTTCTTATTGATCCTGTAGGTAGATGAATGAACCAGAAGTATGCCTCCTCTCCTAGTGAGTATGGGAATAATCTACAAGCTACATCTCCATATTCAATTTGCTTGTTGCGTAGGAGGTCTTCAAACATCTTGATGTGATCTTTTGCTGTCCAATTGAAGTCATTCGCATTGAACTTAGGGCATAAATTCATTGGATTTTTGGGCATTTCATGATATACTGCAAATTCCAGCGGGGATGCATTATTGATCATCCATGTAGGGCCATTAAGCACATGAGCAAGAGGAGGAGGAGGTGGTCTCAAATGAGCCATTTTACTTCTTGTGCTTTGTGAACTTGACTGGGAAGCTGACTTGGAACTTGTTTGCGATGTGGATTGAGAGCTTGATGAAGTTGAATGAGAGCTTGCCAAAGTCGAACTTGCTTGTCCTGTTGACTGTGTAATTGTTTGAATGCTTATTTGAATTGCGGCCTGGACTTGGTCCTGGAGTGATGGAGTTTGAGATGAATTAACTTGATTGGATGAACTAGTTTGGTCTTGTATTCTCAATACAGGTTCTCTTGATGTCTCTCCTTTCTTTGCGAGTTTTGATCTTGAAGTGAACTGCAATTCAGTTAGCTCCTTCTCTCCTGGGGTTGATCTTAATATCCTTTGATGCTTCTCGGGCAGAAAGACCCTATGCGCTCCAGCGTGAAGTGATTGTCCTTTCAAACTTATTGTGGATTTTCTTGATTAAAAAGTGCTCTTGTAGCAACTCTTCGGATTCTTTCAGCCTTTTCTTCTTCTCGGTCTAGCAAGATTCGGATTCTTGTGTATTCTTCTTCACTTCTGACATTTCTAGCTAGGTCGTTCAATCCCAAGAGGATGTCTTCTTGCACGTTGCCTAATTCCAAGTTTGGTTGTATAACTTCCTCCAAACCTCAATGTGGCAATGCCATTGAAAATGACGACTCCTTCAAGTAAACTTGCTCTGAATGACTTATCTGGGAGCAACTCTGTCTTGTAGTCTTTGGGTGAGCAAATCTCTTTCAACTTGAGCTTCAATTCTATCTGCTATCTCCTTTTCTTCGTCCAATACAAAAGTAATTCCAATGTATTGTGGTGCACTTGTTTTCACTTCCCAAGCAAGGATGTTCAAACTGGCTATGATATCTCTTTCATCTCTTAAGCCTGGTTGCTTAAATTTGCCTTCTCTAGCAGTTTTGCCTCTTCTAACAGGAGTACGTAGCACCATAATGTTTCATATCTAGTGCACAAACTCTTGATCTGATTCAATTTCTCCTTTGTTGATTGGTAGCAGGTAGATTCTCGGTATTGCTTGCTCTAGGAACAATGATAACTGGAGGCAAATTTCCTAACTGCTCCTCTTTATCAATTACGGCTCTCACTTGTCGGAATTCAGCATGACTTCTTTGGTTTCTCCAAGCGAGAGTATTCAACTGTGAGATAATATCTTGTTGTTCACCTAAGATGAGTTATTCTTCAGGCAGTACCATTCCATATCATGATTTGAAAGAAATCTTCTTACTTTGGTGAAGCGGGCCCTCCTAGTGCCAATTCTGTTGATGTGTTTTTTATGCACATGCGAACACAGAATAAAATACTCAAATGTATCTTATCCTCTCTTGAATAAAGCTTCTCAAATGCTAAAGATTGGCTTGAGGATCACTTGAGACAACTCCAAGGTTTATAAGTGTCAGGTCTTGACGTGTGGATAAGCACGAGTGGTCGTTGTGATTGCTGTTCCATCAAGGGGCCTTTTTAACTTGAGAGGAGACTCTTGAAGTACTTTGCGGATATTATGCGGTGAAGTTCTTTTCTACTACTACAAGATGTTTACCAAAAAAAAATAGCAAAAGATGAGGGTTGAGAGGTTCTAAGCTATCTTAGGAATGAATGGATGAAGAATGACAGAAGTGAAACTCTACTAGTCTTAGCATCACCATACAAGAACAACTCCACCAAAACTAGTGCAATCTTCTAAGGAAGTTTAGAGATCTTCAAATTGTTACTAAGCATAGACACCATCACTTGGATGCATAACCATGATTGAGCAACAATTGAGCTTAAGCACTTTCAATGATTCCAGTTGACCACACAAGGCGCACTTACAATCAATAAGAGGCTAGTGGTATGGATTACAAGTTTCACAATTCATCAAGTACAAGATTCCATCATTCAATCTAAGTACTCAAAGTAATAATCAAAGATTGACTTGAGAAGATGAAAAAACCATGCAATAAGCTTCAAAGATCGAATAGAAACACCATGACTTCAATGTTTTATTAATCCAAAAGCCAGACAACAACAATTCTTCAAGTTCTCCTCTTATCACTCTTGAATTCTACCTCTAATATCTAATCTCTCTCTAGCTTACCAATTTTCTAATCAACTTACTATTAACCTCTTACAAATAAAATGAGTGGAGCTTATATACTACTCCCAAATACAATGAAGGGCCGAGATCAAATGAAGATCAAGGGCCAAGATTTTGCCACCTAAACCCTAATTAGGGTCTGATACAAATGAAACCCTATCTAGATAAACATTATCATGGAATCAACCGATGAGAAAATAGCATGTGCTGACATAGAAATTGAGGAAGCATCCTCCAATGAGAAAATGAATTGCCAAGTAGGATCATAACAAACTGTCTTCTAGAATCTTGTTTCCTTCCTCCCCTTCCCTTTTGGCATATTCAATGAATCTGGTCACTATGCTCTCTATCTCAGTCATCGGGATCTCAGGTAGAGACTTCAACTGTTCCTCCATGTGCATGACTTCATCGAAGGCTTTGACAATGGCATTCTCCCATTCAGGTTCGAGTTCTTGAGTCTTGCTGGTTAATACCATGAGCTCAAGCATATCATCCAACTGTCCTTTGGTGATCATTCCATCAATCTCGTGGAAGATAACTCTTATCCTTTCTGCCAACTCTCTAGCCTCTATAATTGTTCCAGGATCAATCTTTCTCTCCAAGACGATTTGTGCTACTTCTACTATTTTATCATGAGTACGATGCATATCATCTTGAACTAGACTGCATCTGTTTCCAATCTCCTCAAATATGATCTTCTTTGTGCGAAGTAGACTACTCCATTGTAGAAAAATGGGTGTTTTCCTTATTACTTGCAATATGGGAATGATGACATCTCTAGCATGAGCAAATGCTTTAAAGGCCTCTATGAGAACCAGTGAACCACGGGGACGCGTCCCCCCCCTTTTTGGGTGCGTCCCCCCGTCAGAGACGTCTCGGGGATGCGGGGACGGGGACGCGACGTACCCCGCCGTCCCGCCACTGCCACCCAAACGCCGCTGGGACGTGGAGACGTCTCTGCGTCTCCGCGTCTCCCAGGGAGACGTGGAGACGTCTGGGCGTCTCCTGGGGGACGTCTGGGTGTCTCCGTGGGAGACGCCTGGGCGTCTCCCCGTCCCTCAAGAGACGTCCAGGCGTCTCTCGAGGGACGGGGAGACGCCTAGGCGTCTCCTGCGTTCCCACGCGAAAAAGACAGTTTTGTTTATTTTTTTAAGTTTTTTTATAACATGTGCTTTTTGGGGGGGGTTAAGGGGTAACCCTAATTGGACGTGGGCCCCACCCTACCCCCCAAAACAACACAAAAGCATGTTTATTTTGGATTTCACTCTCATTTTGCAAAACTGATTTTTTTTCCAGCAGCTTGAAGAGGAGGAAATACTTGAAGAAGATTGATTGAAGGGGTGAGAAAAGTGACTACAAGCGTGATAGGAGCTAGAAGAAGCAAGAAGAAGAGGAAGAAGAAGATTCTTCTACATTTTGGAGAGATTTTTCAAGCACAAGGTAGGGTTTTACAACTTCTTCTTGTTTTATTTTTGTTTTACTTTCTGATTTTCATTGTTCTATGTCATTTTTGGTTTTTTTTTCCCTATTCATCTCAAGACTCAAAATGAGATTTGATGTTGAATCTTGAGGGTGCCCTCAAGATTCAACATCAAATCTCATTTTGAGATGAATAGGAAAAAAATTTAAAAATATATTGTTAAACAAGGCTGATTTTATTTTTATTTTTATTTTTATTTTGTGAAATGCAGTGTCAATTTGAAAATTTCACAATGAGCTCCCAAGGCACGAGTGAAGATAACATGGAAATCCATTCTCATAGTGAGAATGATTCAGAATATGAACCTGAAAATGAGGGGGGTGACCATGGGGCTGATCTTGGAGCCCAATCTAGTTCTATGGCAAGTGCAGCAGCTAGTACAGGTTGCCCTTCAGAGTTGTTGGCAGCATATGCTAGGGGTCATTTTGATCCTAAGTCTCCTCTAAAACAGTTTGCTTCACAAATATCAGTACAAGGCACTGCATCACATTCAAGTGGGGGAACAAGGAAGTGGAAGCGCAATATTTGTGACAGAGAATGGTTCGGTAGCATTAGCAGGGTGAATGCAAACTTTCTGTTTTGGAGAGGAAAAGGCATGAAACATTGTAAGTTTTTGGAGGAACCCAAAAATATACAGTACAGAATTGAGTTTAACAGGCTTTGGGGGGTTCCAGATGACACAAATATTTCAATGCCTACTACTTTGTCTGCTAGGGCATCACTTCACGACAGCCAGAATGTGCCAGTGCCACATACTTCTCATGCTTCGCAGGCGAGAGGAATGATGTTTGGATCTCCATCTACTTCCACTTCTACTGCTGCCAGGGCTGGGAAACGTAGGTTGCATACACCACAGAGCAACCCCATTGCTGATATGTTTAATGTGCAGCTGAGAGATGAGATAGATGAATCCATTGGCAATTTCTTCTTTGCCAATGGCATTCCATTTCATGTTACACGGTCTCCTTATTATAGGAAGATGATGGATATGGTGGCCAAGGGAGGAGCATCTTATGTGCCACCAGGGGAGATGAAAATGAGGACCTCGATCTTGGATAAAAGCTATTCCAAGATCAATATTTTGATGGAGAAGATGAAGGCATGTTGGGCGGCATCGGGGTGCAGCATAGTTATGGATGGGTGGACGAACATTAGCCATCGTCCACTCATCAACGTCATGGTCACATGTGCAGAGGGCCCATACTTCCTTAGAGTAGTTGATTGTACAGGGCATCGTAAAGATGCTGATTTCCAGTTTCAGGTCCTCAGGGAGGCTATTGAGGAGGTTGGGCCACAAAATGTGGTCCAAGTAGTGACAGATGCAGCCTATGTGTGTAGAGCAGCAGGGAGACTCGTTGAGGCAGCCTATAGACACATTTGGTGGACCCCATGTTGTGTGCATGCCATGAACAATGCACTCAAGGACATGGGGAAGATTGACTGGATTAGAGGAGTGGTCACCGATGCGAGAGATGTGCAGATGTTTATCTGCAACCACCACACTTCACATGCACTCTTTAGGACCTTCGTGAAGAAGGAGTTCTTGAAACCAGTTGAGACTAGATATGCATCCTATTTCATTCTCTTGGAGAGAATGATTGAGTTGCAAGAGGCATTGCAACTCATGGTTATGACTAATGAGTGGAATAGGTGGGCTGAGGCCAAGACAGAGCAGGGGAGAAGGGTGAAGGAGATAGTGAAGAGTGATGTGTTTTGGACTGATGCGAAATACATTGTCTCCATCATTTCTCCAGTATTCCAGGTGATCAGATATGGGGATGGGGATGCACCTAACCTTGGAGAGGTGTATGAGTGCATTGACTCTATGCTTGACCAGATGAGGGCTGCTGTGCGAGTGAAGGACCCCTCTCTAGCATTCTACAATGAGCAAATCCGGCCTATCATTCAGAGTAGATGGGACAAGTTGAACACTCCTTTGCATATGGCTGCCTTTGCCTTGAATCCTAAGTGGTACAAGGCTAGACCGGGTAGAATGACACCGATTGAGGATGATGAGGTGAAGGTGGGTTTCTTTAGGTGCATAGAGAAGATGTTTGATTCCAGAGATGCCGGCACAATGCGCACTGAGTGGGGAAGATTTGCCACTCTTAGAGGTTATTCAGATGCGGCAAAGATGGATATAGACACTATGGCACAGGAGGACCCACTTTTGTGGTGGACTTGTCATGGCCCGAAATCTTTGACCACCACTCTAGCCATCCGTCTGCTATCCCAGGTTTCCAGTTCTTCAGCTGCTGAGAGGAACTGGTCTATATATAGCTTCATCCACTCTCTTAAGAGGAACAAACTTACCTTTAAGAGAGCAGAGAAGCTTGTGGCTGTACACAGTGCTTTGCGTCTCATTGACCGCAAGACACTTATGTACAAGGAGAGTCCAGCGGCAAGATGGGATGTAGAGCCAGAGGAGCCTTCACAGATTGATGAGGATGATCCTACCACTTCAGATGCAGGGCTAGTTGGTGTGAGCTTGAGGGACCTTGATCCTCAGGAGTCCAGCAGTTCCAGTGAGGAGGAGTTCGCAGATGATTAGAGGCCTCCATTAGCTATAGTTTGAGTTTTCAGTTTCACTTTTCAGTTTTGTCATTTTGTATTTGACTCGTCTCTTTTGTAATGCTATTGCTACACGTATTTGTATTTGGCTACTCATTGTAATGATGAATCATGTAATCATCTTTATTATTATAGACTTTGCAATGGCATCAGATATTCATATTTTTCGTTTTCCTTTTTCGATATTCATATGATAGAAATGAGAAATCTCCAATTTGACAATTTCATTTGTCAAATTTTATTTACTTTTAGCAATTAGTTACGTATCACTAATCTAAGTAATCTTGGTATTTCCTATAGTTTCATTTGAAATCTAATTCTTATACTGTTATACTGTTATACATCTTTTCAAAACTAGTTTTTCAAGTACTATATGTATATATATGAGCACCACCACCCCGCCACCCCCCCCGCCGCCGTCCCCCCACCGTCCCCAAATTTAGGCCCTTGGTCCCCCCGTCCTGGAAACGCGTCCCCCTCGTCCCCCCGTCCCCCCGTCCCCAACGCCCGTGGAACACTGATGAGAACATGAGTTCTTCCAAGGACTCTTATGACTGTGTCAAGCGTCTTCATTATGCCCTTCATGAACTCACTAACTCTTGTATATGAATTTTCTATCCATGTATCCATCAATTGTGCCGAATTCCTCATCTTTTCTATATGATCAACTGATTCCGGAGGAAGCAAAGGAGGCTGTGTAGCTGCTGGACTTTGATGTCTCAATGGTTCTTTAAATTGCTGTACATAGTTCCTCCATGCACTTATCTCCTTTTCTAATTTTATATTCTTTTCTATTTCAGCTCTCAACATATCATTAACTGCCTTCAATGAATTTGTAGCATCCCCTATAGCTTGCTCGGAGGTGAGTGGACCCAAATCAATGGTCTCCATATCATACTCATCTAGTGTGATTTCACCTTCATACTAGTTAACCCTTGGAGTAGCTATTTGCAACTTCCTTGATCCTGATTCATCTCTAATCACCTTGGACATCTTTGTAGCTTTCCTCTTCTCGATGACTTCTTGAGTTTGGCTTAGAAGGCTCGCTATGTTGTATGTTGGTTCTTCATCAACTACCATCACTTCTTGGGCTAGTCTTTCCTTAAGCCATTCATGAATGGAGGATCTTCCTTCTTGAATTTGTGTTTCCTTACGCATTTGCTCATCTCTAGGTGGTGAAGTAGTTTCATCATTTTCTTCTTCTTCATCTCCTTTGATCTCTTGGGTGTGATGAGTGAGATCTTCTTGCCCTTGTGATGATTTTTCTTTGCCTTTGTCATTGTGAACTGTGGATTCCATTGATTCGTTCGCTCCTTGACTTAATTCCTTCTCCACTCTTTGTTCTTCATGTCTTTCCTCTTGATTTAACTCTTTTTCACGCCTGGAGGAAGGATGACTTGAACTTGATTTATGCTTCTTCCTTGATGGCTCCTTTTCTCCACGATCTTCCTTTCTCTTTGAACCTTTTCAGTGAGATGGTTGAGGAGCACTCCCACTTGTGCTTGCTTCTTCTTCACCATCTGCTCAGTTCTTCTTAGTGGAATGTCATTGCTATGTTCTACTCTTTTAACTTTTGGTGCTGTATGTCTATCCATATGCAGGTGTATTCCAAAACTGGTTTCATCAATTCCTTCAAATCAACAACCTCCATATCAACCCACTTGAAGTTGATCTCTTTATTTTCTTTGGTGTAGGCTGATTGGAGATATTTGCCACTATCTTGAACTTGATCAGAAACTTGAAACAACTTACATTTCCTGATGAAATTGAGAGGTAGCTTGGAATACATCTTCTTCTTCACTTCCACATCATCTTGAACGTTCATCCAATAGTCCTCCAGCTGCCATTGGTGTCCATACTTCTTCCCCAAAATTCCTTTTACATTATCGTATGGATCGAAGCGATCTCTAGGAGTGAATGACTTGAGTGAATGGAGTGCTAATTCTTTCTCAGCATCCTTAGCCACATGAATGGAAGGGCATACTTTAATAGAGTCTCCAATTGTAATAGGAAAAGAAACACTGGTTCCATACTTTCAGATCTATTTTTGCCTCAACAAAATCACTTTCAGACCTTAATCAGACCTGTACCTGATTTCGTATCAGTCCAAATAATGCACTTACTTCTGATTTCTGATATTTGAACTCAAAATTTGATCAATGATATGACTGTTGATGTCCTAGGATTCGCTGTCTTCCTAAATTCGCTTTTATTCTTTACTATTGAAGGATGAAATATCAGCTTAAATTTGCCCTTGTGAGGATGAAATCGCTGCTCCTTTGGGGTAAATTCACTAATGAGGATGATTGAATTTGCTATCTTGCTGCTAAAATTCGCTGATCTGCTCCTTGATTAGAGAGAAGAGTTTGATTTGATTGATGTTTGAAATGGATGTTTGAACTTCTTCTTATAGGTGATTAAAGAAAGGTTGTGTCTTTTCCCATATAGGTCGACTTGGTGCAATAAAATTAAATTAATAAATCCCTTCAAGCTGTCTGACTTATCCCTTTAAATTTGAATTTTGAATTTAGCTTAGGGGGCGCCAAAACAATGTTTAATTAATCTTTTGATTAGTGCATTAAAACATTAAGAAAATTCGCTCATCTCCCTTGAATCTTGAAGTCTGCTCATATACCTTCGTTCTTGAAGTTCACTAATCCTCAAAATATGAAATTCGCTCATGTAGCTCCAAACATGAAGTTCGCTCATGTAGTCCATTTTGTGAAGTTCGATCATGTAGTCCATTTTGTGAAGTTCGCTCATGTGGTTTGATTCTTGAAGTTCGCTCATGTGGTTTGATTCTTGAAGTTCGCTCATCTCACCAAGCACATGAAGTTAGATCCTATCATCCATCACATGAAGCAACTCTTGAACTTCGCCTTCGATCTTGCTCTTAAAACCACTCCTTGGTTTGTGAAGTTCGCTCCTATGTTGCTAAAGGTGAAATTCGCTCATCCTCCTCAAATTGTGAAGTTCGCTCATCTCCTCTAATTTGTGAAGTTCGCTTGTCTCCCCTCAAACATGAAGTAAACTTGCTTTTGATTATCCCAAATTGGAAATCATTCTCTCCTAAACATGTTGAGGCATCAAATTAGCTTCAAGGAAATGATCTATTATTTGCTCTTGATGTAAGCAAATGAAACAAATTCGCTCTCCTAGGCCTAAACATGAAGTTCACTCTACCCCTTGAATTCATGAAGTTCGCTCACTCATGCTCAAACATGAAGTAAAACCTCTTGAGGGCTTGGAAATAAAGTAGATTTCAAACGAGCTCACCTTCAATCATTTTGTTGCATATTGATTCATTCCTTAGGTTTTGCTCAAACTCACACTCAAACAAGGCTTTTAGGGGAACATTCGCTATCATATTTCCAAACGTGAATTTCGCTCCCCTAGCTCAATTCTTGAAGTTCTCTCTCGTAAGGTTGAACATGAAGTTCGCTCCTAGGGGCTTGGAGATGAAGTAGATTGAAATTGAGTACTAAGTGTTTGTTCATCACCTTGTTTCATTCTCTCCATTCAAACTTGTAAGATGAGGTTCTTGGAACAATTTCGTTCCTCACAAGAAGCAATTGAAGCTTTCGCCTTTAGCCTCGAGCACTTAGAGTGTTGCTATATAGCAATTCTTTAGACTTTTTCTGTTGAACTCATGACTGACTCACATGAAATCTAGACCCTAAAAACTCTCTCATTTTGCCTGCGAGAGGGAGAGACTAGACTAAGAGGCTAGGACCTAAACAAGAAGGGGTCCCTATCTTGATGGGGCGATGTGTCAATGGCCACAACAGGTCCCCATCTGCAATGGGGCGATGTGTGAAAAGGTGACAACAGCTACCCAATCAAATTCTGGCCTCCCAAGGTACAATGTCTGGTTATTCTCCACAAGGTTAATTGGAAACTATGGGAAAAAAACTTATTATACAAACCTTCATCTCAATAACCCTCTCTATATCTGTTGGATTAGGAATTGGATTGCTCTCCGTTAGCCGTTGAATTTTATTATAAAAAAAATGGTTCACTGAATCAAATAGATGGACCCCTCTTTTGTTACAGTTTTTTGCAAGATGGATTTGCTCATGATTATGATGTACGATCCCCCTTCCACAAATTTAGGGTCTTTGCCAACTGTCTTGTTCTTCACTACTGTCATATTCTTGTTCCATCTGTTCAACATCAATGTCTGCACGATTTATTTCATTGACTTTATAGTTCAATCTAAATATCCCAAGGGATCTCTTAGAACTTCTTCCTCTAACAACGCAATTTCCAACATCAAGCCATCTCTTCTATGTGTAACTGAATATGAAGCCATCATTGATGGCTACCTACAAGGCCAATAAAATGTCCTTGATATCATTGTTATGACCCCAGTAATACTTTCTTTAATTTTTGCAACTTGCACATTTAGTATCTAAACCCTTGACTGGAATAATAAAATTGAAATCTAGAAATAAAAAGCACACAAGTTTGCAGAAGTGTCAAAATTACTGTTGTAAACCCTAGGATCTGAAACTCAAAATTCCAAATCAAAAAGTAATTTAGAAATTTTGGATTTCCTGAGTATGAAGAATGCTTTTGCATAATGCCACAGCACCAAGGAAAGTTCACTTGTATTTAGTGTTACATGCACAGTGAATAATTTTAACGTTTGGCTGAATTGTCTCAAAAATTAGATTTGTAGTTCTCAAGGTGGTGCATGATATGCATGTTAAGTTTGTTTTACAGTTAACATAATCAACTAGATTGTGCAAAGAGAAGTAAAACAATATTTGACATTCATAAAATAAATGAAATATAAAGAATTGGCAGCAGACAAGCTCTAATTGTTTTATTAAGTCTCCTTGAGAACGTTAAATTCAAAAGATTTTCATTTTGAAATGTCCAATTTTATATCTGCATTTTTATATTCACGCAAGAATGATAAAATCCATATAATATTATCATCTTTTTTTATAGAAGAGTTTTAGATACTCAACCTTAGTATTTGTTTGTTCTCTATGGGGATATTTGAATCAATTAGGACCAAAAGGTATATGAACCTTTTATTGAGTTCCAAAATCTGTTTTAAATGTCTTGCAGGTTGTCTAAAAGAACCTGTCAATGGTCATATTAGCTCAGATATATGGAAGTATTCAAATAATGTTGTTTAGAATCACAATCCTTAGGAAGAAAGCTACCGATTACTAGCTAGTAGCCAATACCCTTAGTATTGACTAAACATTATTTTATGATGTCTTGTGCTTGACACTTTGTAGCCCACTTGAACTTGTATCCATGACCTTAGAAAAGTTGAATCCATGACCTATTTGTGGCAAGTTAGAGGTAAATGGTTGTTAGTGTAAAATATTGTATCAATGTAATCAAGTCCGTTGTGTTGTTTTCTTCATTCCTTTATGCTGAATGCCATAAAATCAAATTAAAAATTATCATCTTTGAAAGAAGATGCGAGGAGTTCCAAAACAACTAGTAATTCTTTTCTTTTTTGAATAAATAAATAAACAAAATTCAATACAAGGGTATGATCACAATCCAAGTACAAATGAAATGGATTTTGTTTTCTCCACTGGAAGGAACTCAATTGGGTAGTCTTAGTTTTCAATCTTTCAAAACAACTTCTACCGACAGCTGCCATTAGCATGCAATCATTAAAACAAGCTATTTATTGCAATGAACATTTTACAAGTACCAATTAAGATGAAATAATATGCTGAAGTCCAATTTATAGCATTACAATACTTTTCAATGTTATGAGACTAAACGAAAATCTAGTAATCCATACCGTTGATGTGTTTTTTATGCACATGCGAACACAGAATAAAATACCCAAGAGTATCTTATCCTCTCTTGAACAAAATCTCTCAAATGCTGAAGATTAGCTTAAGGATCACTTGAGAAGACTCCAAGGTTCATGAATGTAGGGGCACTACGTGTGGATAAGCTCATTGGTTTGATGTGATTACGCTGGAATCACAGGGGGGCTTACATTTGAATGCCTGAATGCTTGATTTGCTGGAACTTAGATCATCTGATGTTACAATATGGTGATGCTTTTGATCCTAAACTAGCTGGAGTTTGAAAAAAATGGCAAAAGATGAGGGGTTGAGAGAGTCTATTCTAATCCGAAGAATGTAGGAAGATGAGCGAATGATTAGATGGAATCCTACTGAGCGAGGTCTCACCATCAACTTGAACAATTTGGCACAAGCTCAGTGCAATCTTCTAAGGATATTTCAAAGATATTCGAATCAATACCATCAAACATCGATCACCATTCAAGTTAATGCATAAGCAATGAATGTAGAATGATTTGAAGTTAAGCTCATATCATTCCAATTGAGCACACAAGGCACGCTTACAATCAGTAAGAGGCTGGTGGTATGGACTAGGCGGATTCCACATGAATACATTCAACAAATTCCTCCATTCAATCTATTTTATTTATCATCTAACATGAAGATCCAACAAGAAACCATGCACATTGTAAAGAAACAACACACTTCACCATAACTTCAATGAAAATGGAGTTCATTTACAACTTAGGCAACAATTTCTGCCTTCTCCTCCTACTCTACTTTAATTACTATTCTATTCTTCAAAACTATCTATTCTTCTATTGCTATTAACTATTAGCTAACTATTCTAGTACTATTAACTATTAACCTTCACAAATGAGAGACTTGAGCCTTTTATAGTGCTCTCAATACAATTTGATGGCTCAGATCAAATTTGAGATCGATGGCCAAGATTTTACAATGAAAACCCTAATTAGGGTTTGTTACAACAAACTCAATTCAGCCAATGAAATGATTACAACTCTTTGGCATGACCAATAAATGATAAGGGTAGTTGCCTTGAAGTTTGTGCCATCATTGGTGAGTCAGGTTCATTGAATTAGGACGAGCTGATGTGGAACTCCTTTGATTGGTGAGTGGTAACTAGGATTCCACCTTTGCACTTGTAGGCTTGATAGATCATCATGGAGGAATATTTCTTGATGCTCAACATTATCCAGCTTCAGCGATGATGATGATCTTCTAATTTTGATTAACTCTTCTGAAAATATGCTCTTGAGGACTTCAATCATAGATGTGCACTTTACTGTTATAAGCACTTGATGTACATAAGCACTTGATGTACATGGACTGTTGAATTAATATAGAGACTGGTTATTTAATATATTTCCATTATGTTTTGTGCATTTACTTTCTGCATTTAATCGTTTACCCGTATGTGGAAAACATGTTCATTGATAAAATTCACTCCAAAAGGTGAAGTCATGAAGTTCGCTCCAAACTTGCAACTCATGAAGTATGAAATTTGCTTCAAATGTTGAACTCATGAAGTTTTCTCTTGAGTGTTTGATCATGAAGTAGGTGCTTTTTGAATTTCCCTCGCTCTTCCACTTTCAACATGAAGAAGTTCGCTCCAAATTTCTCAAACATGAAGTTCGCTCCAAAAGTCTAACTCATGAAGTTCGCTCCAAGATGGCAACTCATGAAGTTTGCTCTAAGATGCTAACTCCTGAAGTTCGCTTGTGAATGCTTGAACATGAAGTGAGTGATTCCAAATTTCCTTCACTTCATTCCTTTATTGCCAATCTCGTTCATGAATGCTTGAATAGTGAAATTCGCTCCAATCTCCTCATTCATGAAATTCACTTCAAGTTGTCTAGTCATGAAGTTAAAAAAAAAACTAGAGAAGACTTAGAGATGAGGCAGATTACAAATGAGCTTATCAATCATTACATTGCACAAGAATTCAATCCTTGGAATAATTCATTCAAACGCTCAAACTCATACTTACACCTATTCTCAAACAATGCACTCAAGGGAAAAATTCGCTCATCTATCACTCAACATGAAGTGTGCTTTTGAGGCTTGGAGACTAAGGTGATTTGACATCTTAAAATTGCTCATTTGCATATCATCTTGATTCATTCTCTCCCTTCAAGCTTGTGAGATGAAGACTCTTGGAAACAACTTCGACTAAAGAAAACTAAAACAATTAGAGCTTACCTACAACCTTGAACTCTTGGATTGTCGCTACTAGCAACCTCTCAGACTCTTCAGCTGAGCTCCTGATTGACTGACATGCCATCTAAACCTTATAAACTTACTCACTTCACATTTCACACAAGGCTATTCACCTGACTCCTGGCCTCCTGACCTTATATTCCCCTTCAAATGAAAAGGCTAATAGAAAAAGACTCAAACACTACCTAGAAAGCAGGAAAAAAGTGGGGGTCCCTATTTGCGATGGGGCAATGTGTGAATACCTCACAACACATACATGTAAAACTGGTTTTGGTTGACAAGTTCTCACCAAAAGACAAGTGACATTTTTGAATTGTATTTTCTAGTCAAATTGTCAAACAATATAATGCAATAAACAATAGTCTTTTCTCAGAAAAAATCATACATTAACAGTCCTTTAATAACTGTACTTTTAAGCAATTGAATAGGCTAGATCTGCTCATGAATCTTGAATTTTTAATGAGATGTTCAGTTTCCTAGAAATGAAGACCAGATCAGCTGAATACACAAGTATTTAATAAGATGAAGCTGGAACATTTTTTTTTTCTGATCTCTTACCTGGCTTGCTCCTTCTGTAGAATGCTTCAAAAACCACCAAGTCCCATCCAAATTAAACAGTTATAATGAGAAGCAGCATTTGGAGTCATAAGATGACATAGAAAGCAAGTTGCAGGCACTTTTGTAATTTTCCCAGAGCAAAGAGACTAGTTTGCAATAAATCAAGAAAGCTAATCTCATAGATGAAGGAGCTCAAGAGGAGATCCTATGACTTATAAAATAGAAGTGGGGTTAATGCTCATTAAGGTACCGTTCCCTTTACAACAGAATTGTAGTGCAGATGCTCTGTACGATTCAAGAAGATAATAAGTACCAGAACAAATAAAGAGCAAGGATGAAATATTTGACATGTTATAGAAGGATGTTATGTAATAATAAGATATTTTGGTTAGGTAGGACTATTCTTCAATTTTGAAAGCAATAAAGAACATTGTATATTTTATCAGGAATTTGTGTCTGACTTCGTTTATATTGAAGTTCTGAACAACTAGTTTCAAGTAGTATTTTTAAATATGACATATTGCTATTTCATACATCCAGAACCCTACTTCACTGAAGAAAGCACAAGAGGAGGTTGATAGAGTACTGCAAGGAAGGAATCCACAAGTTTCAGATATGAAGGAGCTGAAGTATCTGACCCGTTGCATAAATGAGTCAATGCGACTTTATCCACACCCACCTGTATGTGAAGACTCTGCTGAGTAAGGCCTTTTCATGCATTTGATGAATATAATACTATTTGTGTTTTGAAATTATGTTTATCAGTAATAATCCATAGCTTGGCCAAACCACATACTTCAATGTGAAAATACAGGTTTTAATTAGACGGGCTCAGGAGGCTGATATTTTGCCTGGAGGTTATAAGGTGGATGTTGGTCAGGATATAATGATTTCTGTTTACAACATCCATCATTCACCAATGGTATTGTTCCATACCTTATTTTATGCAATTTTTGTGTGTTGCCTTGTAATTTTACTAATTGCTCCATTTATTGATGCATAATGCATTGCATATTCGCCATCATATTTTCTTCAAACTCTCCAATCAACCCCAAAACTGAAAGATTTTAACACATCCCTGAATAATGTATTTTGTGTTGACATGTTTTCCAGTCTAAAATTTTGGGCAAATGACAAATACTAAATGCTCATCTGTATTCTGACCTAACAATGGCACCACTACTTAATCTATTACTTGAGTATAATGTAGTATTATAAGGCATGAAACAACCAGAGTTACAATTGGAATACAAACTAGTATAGATAATTCAAATGCATCTGTCTTAAAAATGTCTAGAGAGATAAGCTTGAGTTAATATATTGAGCTTAAAGTTATTTTATTTTACTTGAGAACTATTTAAGAATTATTTTATTTTATATACATTGTTATAAGCTAATTTTATGCAGTCAAGAGTTAGTTTATTTACTAAGAATTAAGTTATTTAACTTATTTTATAGTTTTAGCTTTTAAAAAATATATGTGGACCGTGTTTTTATTTTTATTTACATGATCACAACATGATCTGCTATGTATTTGGTGAACTTTATGTAATGAGTTCAGGGCTCTTCCTTGCTTAATTAATCAAAAACATGTCACAACATGATCCTCTGTGCAATGCTGCCACTATAAAATGCCTCTGGTGTAATAACTTTGTTTTGACAGTACAATTTCTTTATATAATCTGTGGATCATATGAAAGAGGTTGTTGCCGATAGTTCAATGATCTTGCAAATTACACCTATTTTTCAGTATCACCATGTGATGTACATAATTTTCCAATAGTGTGATAGCTAGGGATGTGTGGTGGAAAATGATATGAGTCCAATATGCATGAATGCCATTAGAGGTCTCTCACCTGACATGTATATATCTCATCTCTTCTATATATTTTTTTCAGATATATTCTGGGCACTAAAGTTTAGATACTGTTCGATTTGGATTCACAGGTATGGGATATGGCTGATGAGTTCATACCTGAGAGGTTTGATTTGAATGGTCCCGTGCCAAATGAGACAAACACAGACTTCAGGTAAACATTTCTGCTGTGAATAGGTGGGTTAGACATCATTATTATAAAGAATAACGTCTGCCTGTTTATGTTTTGGCATTTTGTACAAGTGTGCATTTAGGAATATCACTTAAATCTCCAGTTTTGTATCTACTGTTTTATTGATGTCATTATACAGCATGTAAGAGTTTGCTTTCTTTGTTTGTTTGTTAGGTTCATACCCTTCAGTGGTGGACCACGTAAGTGTGTAGGCGATCAGTTTGCATTGCTGGAATCACTGGTTGCATTATCAATCCTACTGCAGAACTTCAATTTTGAGCTCGTTCCAAATCAAACCATAGGCATGACCACTGGTGCAACTATTCATACTACCACAGTGCGTCTCTTCCCATTAATTAGCAAATCAAAATTGAGGTGTTCCGGTTTCATGATCACTGCAAATAGCTATTGATAAATGTGTTCGTTTGCAGGGGCTTTACATGTCAGTGACCAAAAGACAAAATAGAGTTCTGGAGCTCACAATAATATAATTGACTTTAGACGTGTTATGTCCCCATAAGCTTGGAATCCCGGATTATAGATCACACTTTTTAAGTTCTGGAAAGTGATCGAGGAGATATCATTGTACATGCGACTCCAGTGTAATAGATACAAAGACATTGTCATGCTCTATGGTGAGTACCCAAGATGTCAGTTTCTTGTAACCCAATGCAAGTTTGGAAAAGGCGTTAACTCCCAAGATATAGAGAGAAAGTCCCATTGACTTTTTCTTCCATCCAAGTTCTGCTTTAAAAATTGGAGATTTCTAATTGCTGTTATTTTTGTATTCTTCCAATAGATGATAAGAAGTTTGATATAATTAGCATTGTACCCAAAGGTTCAATGGGAATGCCTATGAATTTGAGAAAAAATTAAGGAATGTTTAATTTGTATGTTTTAATTAATTGATGACATTTTTTGTATTCTAATGGTACAATTAGTTTACAAAAGCTTGGATCTTTGATGAATCCTTCTAATTGTGATGTAGGAGCATTTGGGCTCACAAGCTATCCTACATCACCAAAAAAAAGTAATTGTTCATGTTTTGCATTTTTGGTGTAGGTTGGGCTTCAAGAGAATCTTGTGGAGTGTTACAAGTTTTCATAAAGAAAGTAACCTTCAGTATTTCATTCTTGTTTCATTCTTTCAATTTTGGTGCCAAAATGGAGGGAAAAAATAGTGAATTTTGGAAAAACAATTAATGACTATTTAATTACCACAGGGGCACAACTTGGTTTAGTATTTTATTCATTTTCCAAAGCAAAATACATCAGCAAGGCATTGTATATGGTATAGCAACATTTTGGAAGCAAAAACGTTATTTAATGTTTTTGAAGGAATTTCAAAGGTCAAGTTGAAGGAAATGAAAGAGCATATTCGAGTGCTTCTTTTGGGTTCCTCACAAGGGTTAAAACCTCTATAAAATGTAGCATTTAATCATGCTAAGAGGTAGGAATCAACAACAGCAAGGTTGGAGAAAAAACTTGTAGGTTGCTCCAAAGAATTACTTAAGAGTGTATGCAATTAGCTTGCTTAGAGGAGAAAGATAGAAGAAGAGAAAGAAGATGTTTGCAGGTGTGTTGGAGGTGTCAAAAACAGCCATGAGAGTTGTATGATGAAGAAAACCATCATATTTCAAAAGAGGAATGAGGCCAAGAAGGTGTGAAGGCTTGAAGATTCGAAGACTTGTAGGGATAAAGTGCCTAAAATCATTTTAAATTTTTTGAATTTTGTCTCTTGTTGAAATTCGTCATAGATGCTATTATTCTTGAGGAATTTCACTGTATGAATGTATATATGAAGGTTGAAATAAAGATAAGTTTCAGATTTTGTTTCTATATAGTATTTTGGGTGGATATTAAGGCTACAAGATTGGGTAGTTTGATAAGAACCCCTAGTCTTGACTGCATTAAGTGGTATCAGAGCAGATCCTGAGCATGTAGACAGAGCATTGAACAAAGGTAGTCTACCACCAAGAATTGTGGGTGTAGTGTGAGTTTGTTGTTATCCTCCAGTAGAGATAAAGTTGGGTAGAAGGTGTATAGACTTTTTCCACCAAGAAGAAGTGGGTGGAAGAGGTCCTAAAGAGGTGCATCTTCCAGAGTCTTTATTGGGTAGAGGATAAGTCAGTGTGAGGAAGCCTTGGAGTAAATAGACCTTGTAGATTGCAAGGCATCTAAAAAGTGTTTGTGAAGATTGCAACAAGAAGTGAGATGTCTTCGAAGAAGAGGACAAGATGGGTCATTAGAAGACATGTAAGAATTTTGTTTTAGGAAGGGTATTTGAAAGAAGTGGAAAATAGAAGGCTTCATGAAGAATTGGAGAGGCTTGATGAAGAATTGAAGAATTGAAGAAAATTGAAGCAAGGATAGATGCCTTTGAGGGTGGGCAAAACAAAGGAGCTGAAATTGATGAGAAATAGTATGTGAAGGAATCATGTGTGGGTGGTTGGATAGTAGATGAGAAGTATGAAGTTGAATGGCACACAAAGAGGATAGATTGTTATATTGAGGAGGGAGATGGAGATTGGAATGAGTGTGAATAAGTGAATCTCTCTTGTGAGGTAGAGAGAATAGAGAAGAAGAGAATTCTCTTGAAAGAGGACAGACAAAAGAAGATAAAAAAATATGTGTTGCATCCCTTTGGTAGGGATTAAAATTTCATTAAATGGAAGGATAAGCATGTGGAGGTAGCCCACACAAGTGGAGAAGATAATGAGGCATAGGTTGCAGCGATAACAGGCGAATGAAGTGGATAACGTGAAGCGGATGAAGAGTGTTCGCAGACCAAATCATGGATAGTAATGTTCCCAATTTTGATGATGAAGTTGAGAAAGATGACAATGAAATTTGAAGTCTAAGTGTTAAAATATGAGAAACAGATTACAACCCATAATCGAATTGAAAGAGATAGATCAAATAAACTGTAAATGCAAAATAAAATGAACAACATAACAGTGATACCAAGAGAAAATTGATGTGAAGTGCTTCGAGGCAAAATAGCATCAAATTACTATCTCCAACCATATGAAAATACAAGCAAGGTAGCATGTT
This sequence comes from Cryptomeria japonica, assembly GCF_030272615.1. Classification (NCBI taxonomy): domain Eukaryota; kingdom Viridiplantae; phylum Streptophyta; class Pinopsida; order Cupressales; family Cupressaceae; genus Cryptomeria; species Cryptomeria japonica. The sequence continues at coordinate 337,838,535 of NC_081405.1, read as the reverse complement.
TATATAGACTCAAGTGAGGGGTGGAGGTGGCAATACCAGCCAATGAAGAGAGACCACCATGATGGTCGAAACATAGTAAATGCACCTCCTCATAGCATGGTGACACTTCAATACCCACTTGTCTTAAGTAAACATGCTTTCTTAACCCAAGCAAGCTTAATTAAAGTGTAGGAAAACCTAGGAAAAGGGAAAATAATAAACCCAACTAGGAAAGTAAAAACCTACACTAACACCCCCCCTTAAGTGTAGCTTAGGTGGGTGAAAATATGGGTCTCAACAAATGAACCTTGATGAGGTACCCATGTACATGGTATTTCCCCCTGAACAAAAGAGAGTATGCCTCCCCTCCCTCCTGCCCCCTCACTTCCCCTCTCATCCCTGTCCCCCATAAACACACACACAAAAAAAAAGAGAGAGAAAGAAAGAAGGAATTAAGAAGTCCCCCCAAAAGAGGACACCTGCCGCACCCGAAGCAAAACTCTCAAATGAATGAACTTGCTCTCGGTGAAGGGCTTGGTGAAGATGTCTGTAGTGTGATCTGATGTCTGACAGTACTGAAGATCAAGAACCTACTCATGAATCAACTCCCAAATGTAGTGCATGTGAATCTCAATGTGCTTGGTCCGCTGATGATGGACCGGGTTGCAAGAAATCTGAATGGCACTCTGGTTGTCACAAAAGATGATTGTAGGCTTTCGAAAGGAAATGCCAAACTCAGTGAGTGTTCTAAAGCTAAATGGCCTCAGTAGAAGCATTAACTGCCCCTTGATACTCAACCTTAGTGGAGGAAAGAGCAATAGCAGACTGCTTCTTGCTCAACCAAGAAACTAGACCAGAACCAAGAGAGAAGCAATACCCTGAAGTAGACTTGCGCTCCTGAGAATTGCTTGCCCAATCTGAATCTATGTATACCACCAAGTCAATATCCACACCCATTGCATAGTGAATCCTATAACTATGAGTGCCCTGTACATAGTGAAGAATCCTCTTAGTTGCCTTCCAATGCAGCTCATGTGGCTCCTGCATGAACCTGGAGACTAGGCCCACAACATATGAAATATCAGGCCTCATGTGAGTCAAATATATGAGGCTTCCCACCAATTGGTGATACAAGGTAGCATCCACCAAGGGTGAAGAACAAGAAGCCTCAAGTTTGACCCTTGACATAAATGGAGTCGGTGTAGGCTTACACTCAACCATGCGAAATCTCGAGAGCATATCAAGAGCGTACTTAGGTTGTCCAATGAAGATCCCAGAAGGCGACTGAGTGATCTTAATCCCTAAGAAGTAGTGGAGTAGGCCTAAGTCAGACATCAAGAAATGATCATGAAGGGCAGTTTTGACTGCCTTGATGCAGGATGAGTGACTTCCTGTGATCAACAAGTCATCAACATAGAGAACAAGGAAGGTGAGAGTATCATCCTGCTGCAAAATGTAGACGTTCGGATCATAATGGCATCGAGTGAACCCAACTGATAGAAAGAAGGAGTCTATCTTGGCACACCAGGCTCGAGGGGCTTGTTTAAGGCCATAGAGAGACTTTCGAAGGCAGAAAACAAGTGAAGGATCCTGGATGAATCCCTGTGACTGCTACATATATATCTCCTCTTGAAGGTCATCGTGAAGAGAAACACTCTTCACATCCATTTGATGAACTTCCTAGCGATGAGTTGTAGCAATAGCAAGAACAAGTCAAATGGAATTCATCTTGGCAATTGGCGCAAAAGTCTCAGAGTATTCAATCCCAAGAACTTGGGAGAATCCTTTGGTGACCAAGCGAGCCTCATACTTATCAACTGACCCATTTGTAGCAAATTTTGCTCAGTAGATCCACTTGCAATGAACAAGTTTCCTTCCCTTAAGAAGAGGGACTAAATCCCAAGTATGGTTCCTTTCCAAGGAATTGAACTCCTCTTGCATAGCGGCATCTCACTTAGGGACACCTAAAGCTTCTCGAAAGGACTGTGGATTTGAAGCTATAGCAAAGAAGAGATGTGGAGCATGCTCAAATTGTGACCGTGTTCTTCTTTCATTTAAAGGATCACCGACCCAATCACCTGTTGACTCTAATGTCTGATGAGTCCAAAGAGGCCCAGTAGCTGGAGAATGAGGATAATCTGGAGGAGAATCATCACCCTCTGAATTATGACTAAGAGAGGAGGAGGATGAATTCTCATCATTATCATTTGAGGTGGAGGAAGAAGACTCCTCAAAGGGATTGGTAGGATTAAAATCCTCGAAAGAACTATCATCATGAAGTTGCAATGTCTCCATAGGAATGAAGGATGAAGAAGTGGTAGAAGAAGAACTGGAAGTATCCTCCTCAAAACGAACACTCCTCTCAATGAAAAGCTCATGTGTGGTAGGATGGAGAAGCTTGTAGCCTTTGACACTATCTAGATACCCAACAATTATGCAAGGCTTTCTCTACGGATCCATAGCCTTACGTTTCTCTGCTGGAATGTGGGCCCATGTAGGAGACCCAAACACTCGGAAGTGTTTGACTATGAGTTTTCGACCGGTCCAATCTTGAAAAGGAGTTACCCCCTTTGCAGCTCAATGAGGAACCCGATTCTGGATATAACATGCACAATTGATGGCCTCTACCCAATATTGAGGTGCCAATGATTTGGAGTGAATCATACAATTAGCCATTTCTTTCAAGAACTGATTCTTACGTTCCGCAACTCCATTTTGTTGTGGAGTGTAGGGAACTGTGTGTTGAAGATCAAAGCCTTCTGAGATACAGAACTGCTCAAATCTTTGGTTGACCTATTCCCCCTCATTATCGGTGTGTACAACATTGATGGTTTTCCCTAATTGTTTCTTGGCAAAGGCCTTGAATTCTTGAAAAGACTCAATGAACTCCGACTTTTGTTTGAGAAAATATACAAAGGTTTATCGGGAAAGATCATCAATGAATGTCAAGACATATTTGGCCTTGCTGAAAGAAGGATGTGGAAATGGTTCCACCAAATCACTGTGTACTAGCTCCAAAAGTTGTGTGGCTCTCCATGCTTTGCCTTTATCAAATTTTTCTTCAGGATGCTTGCCAAGAATGCATCCTTGACAAACTCCATCAGAAAATCTAATAGAAGGCAACCCTATAACCATGTCATTTTGTCTGAGCTGCTGCAAGTAGTGGTAGTTCAAGTGGCCAAACCGCTGATGCCACAAATGACTCACCTCATTAGAGTGAGTGAGCAATGCAAGTGAAGGATAATTAGGAATGAAGTGAGAAAAGTGATACAGTTTGGACTGATGATCTTCTTTTCCCAATATAATTGTAGACCCATTGTGCATCTCACTGATTACGACTGTGGAGTGAACTCAATCCGCTTTCCAGAGCCAGTGTGAGTGATCTGATAGATAGATAGGAGATTAGTTGACAAAGATGAAACACAAAGGACATCTTAAAATGTTCCTTCGCCCACGTCAACAGACCCTCTCAAATGCACTTCAGCAAGAGTGTCATCACCCAATAGAATAGATGGCATAAAACATGATTCCAAGGAGGAAAAACTATCTTTCGATGAAGCCATGTGGTGCGAAGCACCTGAGTCAATAATCTAGGAATTAGGTTGTGAAACAACAACAACTAGGGTCTTGCCCTCTGCTTTCCCCTTACTTGTGTCCTTTGAAGATTCCTGAGATGAACTTGATATGACATAATCAGACACCTTGATGTTGTTCTTTTCAAGAAGATGAGACAAGTGATCAATTTGCTTCTTCAAACATTGATGTTCATTATGACCATTCTTCTTACAATAAGAACACTTAGTTTTCTGTTTCTTGGGCTTATCACCTTTTGAAGAAGCTGCATCATTGGCAGCTTTTAGTGTAGCCGACTTCAGTTCTTGTTTCTTTTCTCCTTGGTTCTTTTGTTTATTTTCTTGCTTAGAAGACCCTTTTTGATCTTTTGTACCTTAATTTGCAGCCAAGGCATGAGATTTAGAGGGCTTAATTGTGCCCATTTGAATCAACTTATCTTGTTCTTTTGTGAGTTCATTTGCAAAATCATCAAGAGAAGACATTTTTATAGTTGGTTCCTAAGGCACTTTTTGTGGCATATAATGTAGAAACAAAAATTGAATAGTTTGGACCAAGTTTGGAAAGAATGCATAGAATCAATTGTGAATCTTTCTTGTCTATCCCACATGCCTTCAATTGCAATCTTATAGCCTTTAGTTTTATGAAGAAGTCTTGAATTGTATGAAAATTACATGGATTTAACCCTATTAGCTTATGAAAAAGTCTTGAGTTATATAAAAATTACATAAATTTAACCCTATTAGCTCATTGTCCAATTGGTGTCCCCTTAATTCATCTTGTTTACCAAACAACCCTTCTAAAGTTGTCCATACATCATTTGGAGTTGTAGTAGATTCAACATGAAAAAAAAGATCAGGAGATACAAACATGCATAGAGTACCATAAGCTTCATCACATTTGTTAAACCATTTTGGCTTTTCTGCAAGTAGTGATGGTTCAGTTTCAAGACCCATAGTTACTCTAAACAACCCCAACTTCTTAAGATAGATTGTCATTTTTGACTTCCACTCATAGTAGTTATAGGGTGTGAGTATTGGTACTGTAGTTTGATCCATTTTAATGCAGAAATTGATATTGTTTGTTGTGCGAAAAGAGAGAGAAAAGATCAATTCAACACATTAGACACCTCCCCCTTTCCACTCAATCAAAAAGACCCCCCTTCCCCCCAAAAAAAAATAAAAAAATTGTCACTTTATAATTTAGTGCCTTTATAATAATAAAAATAATAGGACCATTAGATGGGAAATGAAAAAATATGCACTTTTGCAAAAAACGACACTCAAATCTGAGCTACCGATCAAAAGTTACAGCTAAAACAAATTTCCATTAAATGGCCTATTTTGATATATCAACACTTTAAATAATAAAAAAATGCACTTTGTCAATAACAAAGATGGCCTTCAGCCACTCGTTGGAATCGGGGTGAAATATGGAATCCAATGATGTGATTTGTAAGGGGGAATTGACCTCCTTCCAACTCGAGTCTCACTCTTTGTCTTTGACATGTGAAAAGAGGAGAAATAAAAGCTTCAGTATTCATGCCTAAACAAAAACAACATATTTTGGTGCCTTATATCAACAAAAAACGGTCAATAATCTTGACAAAATGATCCTTGGGCCATAGTAGGGCCATGGGACAACCATTTAAGGTTGCAAGCAACAAGAATACACCATAAAATTAATGAAAAATAATGTTGTGAAAAGAAAAATGCCCCTCCAGAAAATAAATTTTTGCCAAAGCCTCTGGTGTCCAAATATGGACAATTTTTATATGAAATGGGGGTTTTGGAACCTTCCAGACACAATGGAAATGCTTATTTGGCCTCAAAATGCCTCATTTGAAAGCCGTCTTCTAGATTTGAGCTACAAACCCTCGTTTCAAGGCTGCAACAAATGATCTCCGATTTTAGTGAAACGAAAAATCAATCTTGACTTTCTCAAGACTCCTAGACACAATGGAAAAAAAAGAAATGCTCCTAGAATCCTCCAGAATGTTGCAATCACCTAGATCAAGAGAAATACAAACATGTAATGACAAGGATTATCGGATCTTCATAAACCCATACTGTTCTCCAGATCGTACACAACACAAGAGAAAAAAAACCAAAATTTTACAAGATCACTAAAACTATCTAATCTTCCAAAACAGATTCTGATACCATGTTAAAATCTGAGAAACACATTACAACCTAGAGTTGAATTGAAAGAGATAGATCAAATAAACTGTAAATGAAAAATAAAATGAACCATATAACAGTGATACCGAGAGAAAACTGATATGAAGTGCTCCAAGGAAAAATAGCATCAAATTACTATCTCCAACCATATGAAAATACAAGCAAGGTAGCATGTTTATATAGACTCAAGCAAGGGGTGAAGATGGCAATACTAGTTAATGAGGAGAGACCACCATGATGGTCTAAACATAGTAAATGCACCTCCTCATAGTATGGTGACACCTCAATACCCATTTGTCTTAAGTAAACATGCTTTATTAACCTAAGCAAACTTAATTAAAGTGTAGGAAAAACCTAGGAAAAGGGAAAATAAAAAACCCAACTAGAAAACTAAAAACCTACACTAACACTAAGTTATAGGGTTCTTCCTTAGGAACCCCCGAGTCCCAGTCCGGTTCCCTCCAGGTCCTAGTTCGGGTTTGGTTCTCGTTGGGTTTGGACATGGTCCTTCCCAAACACTATGGGTTCATCCCTGGCAAACCCAGAAGAACCCGAGAGGAATTTTGGAGTATTTTTGCAAAACTAGTCAAGAATTTGGTGGAAAAGTTGATTTTGTTAACTTTTTTTAATTTTTTTTTAATGCCAAAACGGAAAATCGGACCCCCCCAACCTTCATTTGATCTCTTAAAGCACTACAAAGATAAAGCCTACTTCATTTTTGCACAATAGAATTAAAAACATAAATTCTTTGCTCCATTATTGAACATCTTTTTTTGTTTGCCATTGCTCAAGGAGAGTTGAAGATTTGATTGTTTCTTATGGAGGATGATGATGATATTTTTGATGACCCATATGATATTTGATCAGCAATGGCTGATTGTTGTAGTTTGACATTATTATTTTTGAACTAAAACATTAATATGGTGGTTTTACTATTTTGCTATATTATTTGAACTAAAACTTTAATATATGATGGTGTATTTTGCTATGTTATTTGACTATTAGCACAATGCAGTATTTTGAACTTAACTGCTGCTACATATGTATATATTTTTTATTTTTATATGTTTCTATACTAACAAACACAAAATGAACCCAAAATACTGAAAAAAAAATTGGTTGAACCTACGAACCCGAACTTGAGCTTGAATTGGGATTGGCAACTTAGGTTGAAGTTGAAAGGTTAATGGAGAAGAATAAATTGGTCGCACAAAGAAAAGAAGATGAGGAGGATGCTATAGAGATTGTACTTGAGATGTCTACAAAAGGAAAGATGGAAGATGGAGAATGGTAATGTTGACGATTTTTTTAGGAAATGAGGAAGAATTTGAAGATGAAAGAATCCAAAAAAAATGTCCTGTATTTGACAAAGAAATTGGTGAAAATGAGAATAATCTCCTGCTAAAAGAGGAGATAAGAAAAATAGACAAATTCTTTGAAGGAGAAGTGTCAGGTAAACTTGAAGATGTAGTTAAAATATGTCTTTTTGAAGGCATAATGGTGCAGGATAAGGGGGTTGCATATACAATAGTTGTAGCATCATCAATATAAGAGAAGGAAGAGATCATAGAGGTAATTTGTTATTTTTCATAAATTTGTGAAGTTGATATTAAGTTACATATATAAAAGATGAACAAATGGTGGGTAACAATGATACTAATATTGAGGCAAAGAGTAGTGTTGTTGCAGCTGTTCAATATAAAGTGTTTGCAAGTGTAGAAGAGTGTGAGAAAGATGAGGTAATGGAAAGATTTAATCTTCCATAATGTTGATACAAATATGTATGCATATGTAATGGTGAGTAAAAATTGGGAAGAAGATGTTTGGAGGAGGACAAGGATGGCGAGTTAATTCTCACAAAAGGAGAAGATGAGAGTGAAACTTGGTGGAGGTGGATGGTTAACGGTGGGTTCAAATCTATGAGGGAAAGATAAAAGATGGAAGTATTTTGGAGGACGTGGTCAGGATATGGTAGAAAAAGGTCTACAAATGAAGAAAAAAGAGAAGAATAGAGTTGGCAAAGAAAGATAGGAAGAGTTCTAAGTAAATGTTGATCAAAGAGGAAAAAGAAAGAAAATTAACAAGTACATATCACAACATAGAATAATGTTGCAAGTTGTTTTAATTTGAAAGGGTAATCCTACTACTCAACTTAATTTATGAGCTATGCTCACAAACTTCTTACTTGGTGTGTCTAATGCAGGAGCATTTGAGCTCACAAGCAAGCTACATCACCAAGTAAAATAATTTTCTTTTCATGTTCATGTTTTGCATTTTTCATGTAGGTTGGGCTTTAAAAGAATCTTGTGGTTTATTACAAGCTTTCATAAAAAAAGTAAGCTTTGGCATTTCATTCTTATCTTATTCTTTCAATTTGGGTGCCAAAACAGAGGAAAAAACTAGTGAACTTTGGAAATACAATTATTGACTCTACAATTACCAAAGGAGCACAGCTTGGTTTAGTATTTTATTCATTTACCAAAGAAAAATACATCAACAAATCATTCTATATGGTGCAACAATTTTATAGAAAGCAAAAACTTTACTTTATTTACTATTTTTAAAGTAATTTCAAAGGTCAAGTTGAAGGAAATGAAAGAGCATATTTGTGTGCTTCATTTGGGTTCCTAAGAAAACTATCAAATTTCAAAAGAGTGAAGCCAAGAAGGTGCAATCACTTGAAGATTCAAAGGCTTGTAGGTATGAAGTGCCTTAAAACATTGTAAATTTTATGAATTTTGTCTCTTGTTGAAATCCTTTATAGACATTATTGTTCTTGAGAAATTTTATAATATGAATATATATATGAAGGTTGAAATAAAGATAAGTTTCAAATTTGGTTCCCATATAGTATTGTGGATAGGATATTAAGGCAGGTAGTTTGATAAGACCCTTCAATCTTGTCTGCATTAAATTGTGTATACTCTCACCCCTCCTCTCTTAATTTCCACCTGGCTAATTATATGACCACTATCATTGTTAACCCTAGTATTGCTCCTACCTATCCTATTGGCTTCACTCTCTAATATATCTGATTACAATGTCCAATTTCAATATCAAACATTAACAAATAAAATACAACAAACAATTTTTTTGCATTAAATAAATTAAAACATTGATAGTATTTGAACACATACATACACCCACAACAAGTGTTGTCATCACCACAACAAAATTAGCAAAAACACCAATATACATGTGAAAGAGACACAAATAGTACACAAAAGAGAAACACTACATCATTTCAATATGACAAGAGAGATAATAATCCAATCTAGCACACTGTCTAAAGTTGAAGCACAATGCAGAGGCACATGCATAAGTAGAGAGATGTAACAATTTTATCTATTATTGTGGGATACACCACAATGTAGCAATTGAACACATATAACAACATAAGACTATCACAAGAGATAAGGTGCAATATGGTTTATTATTTTCAATCATTCTCATTAAAGTGAATTAGATTGAAGAATAAGAAATATATAAATCTTTTTATTCATGTTACAAACCATATGATTCATTGATTATCTTTTCACTAATATTCATTTATTAATTCTTTAGATTAACACAAAGATGAATTCAAGATTAAAACACACATCAATACCTTAACTCACTAAAAATGGTGTACACAATCAAACAATACAACAAAACATAATGCAAACAAATTAGCATATATTATGCTTATTAGTTACATTAAATTCCTTTTTAACAAGATAAGAAAAAGTAGATTCAATGAGAAACAACCATATGAATATATCCTATTCAATCTAGATTCACATACCAATTAATTAATTTTAAAAGTAAGACAATTAAATTCAAATCCTAAGCATGCTTCTCAAGTTTTGATTTTTAATTTTAATTTTTTTTTCAATTTTATTCCAATCCTTTCATTATTGGAGAATTCTACAACTTGAAGGAAGGTGAAGGAAATCTTTCTTGAGGAACTATCATCAATAATTAAATTTGCTTCATATATTAGATAAATCTAATACTAAGTATGGATGTTTTAGTTTGGATTTGTTTTTTTATTGGGGTAAATGCTTTTGATCTAGAGTTATGAATTGGCGAGGTCACAAATGAGGGAACTCACCCCATTTAAACATTAAAAAGTAACACCATGTTGGTGGGGTTTGAACCTTAATGATAAGAACAACAAAACCCCAACTTAACTATCATACCATGTCAATACCAGCTTAGATTTGTTTTATTTAAAAATAAGTTTCTTTGATCAATTAGATTGCTTGTTTGTGAAAGGTATGAAATGTTAGATTAGATTAGATTTATATTTTAGGAAACTTAAATATAGAATTTTAAAAATATTTTATTATTGTTTAGATTAGAAAAAGAATTCCATTAATTTTTCTTCTAAAGATATACAAATACAGTTAATAGCTTCTCTAGTTTCTAAAGCACTTAGAAAACATTGAATTAAAAGCTTCAACTTTATTATAAAAAAGAAGTGTTAAGATTTATGCCAAAAAAAAAAAATGCAATCAAATAGAAAAATTCAAAGGAAGAACTAAAATAAAATAGAATAAAAAATAAAAATCTTTTATTGCTTGCGTCTTTGATTTGAGGTTAGCAATTGATCCCAAAACATCTTCTCTTATTTTTGTGTTTTGCTGGTTGATTGTTGAAAGTTGTGTGAAAAAGAATAAAAGACAATATCTTTACTATTATATTTCAATTATGTTTAAACTTATAAAAAAATTGTTAGTATTTTGGTTTTTTTATTTGAAAGGAAAAATAACTTGGGTTTTTTAATTGTTAATTGGATGTAAGTTTTCAAAGGAATTTGATATACAAGTTAGTTTCCAGTTCATAGGTAATTGATTGCATTTCTTTTAAAAATATGAAAAACACAAAAATAAGATTTCTTTTATTTAGATTAATTAAAACTCACATTCATTGATCAATTTTAATTACTTTGTTGATTTATTAAGTTAAAAGAGTAATCTTTTGAACTTAGTTAACTATTTGATTCTTATTTTGATTGATTTAATTACTTTGTTTGGTTCATTAGTAGTACAAAAGGCCATAAATAAATTTATTCAAATTCATTTTATTGGATTAAAAAATTTCCAAAGCATCTAAAATAAACTAAATAACAAAAACATTTACTTTTGCATACAATATAGACAAAATAGGCAATCAACACATCCTACAAAATTAAAACATTAAACTAGAATAATAAATTAAGATTTCTAAACAATCAATAATATAATCAATGCAATTGACACTTGCTAGGTTTGTAGTACTGTGTTGCCTATTAATTCAATCAATGAGAACAATCTTGTGTAAACCAAATTTGATTCAAATACTCCTGACAAATTATAGCTAACTATAATAAATGAATTACTATCCATACTAGGAAACAAGTTTTATACCAAACAAGAATTACAAAATTTCGATCATTTTAATAAAACGACCCAAAATTAATAGAGTGGTGTTGAAATTACTCTGGGACTGAGAGAGGGAGGGGTGGGGGGTGAATCGGCCTAGACCAAATGTTTAAACTTTATTTCATAATCCATAGCCAATATAACCTTATTCTTATCAACACCAATGGAGGATAAAATAATTAATCACCATGCATAAGAAAGGAAAAACCATAGTGAGGGTCAACTCACAATATATGAAATGACTGCAATATTGTTTGAGGCTCATTGCCAAGGAAGCACACGGCTCCCTAAAGGACTTGCAGGCTGAGATGCACTATCCAAGGGCAAGATACGAAGGACTTGTAGGATGAGATGCATTACCCCAAGGAAAAATACAAAAAATGCAAAGAAGACTCATTGTCCCCAGACAAGGTACATGAATATATGAGTCAGGAATGAATAGGCCCTCAAAAACACTACCTTTGGAAATCTCCAAGTATGAAGCTATCCTTGAATATCCATCTCAAGCAACCAAATTCACAACAATCACCAGACATTTTCTCTATCACAACCTCACATCATTGACTTTTGCAAATAATATAATCATGTAAGTGTAGCACGACTTCACTGGCTAGGTACTATTATATCACATGCATTCATATTGGGGGGTTTAAAATCTAAAAAATGAGGGTACAATACATTGCCTATTGGTGAAAATAGGGGGGTTTTTAATTCGGGCTATGAGCTTGTGTATTGGGAGGGGATGACAAAAAAGGATTTTAGGGCAATATTTTTTTAACACAGGGGGATTCTTTAGTATGCCATGAATGCACGTGTTATAACCCAATTTCATTAAGTGAAGCCCTCGTGAAGTGTAGCAAACACACTCATCCACACCATTAACATCAATTTGATATTTTATGTATACCATCTTCTTCATTGAAAACATCAATTAGGTTGGATAGAATAAAGGAGAAGCATAGGTCCTATCAAGATGGCCACCAAAACCTAATTGTGGTGAAAGAAGTCCAATTCAGTAGATCGAGAGGACCTAAAAATATCATATCACTTCTTTCTATGTATTTTATTGAACAATTCACATCTTATCACACATCCTCTAAGGTTGGCAATAAGGTAATGTGTATATACACCAAACAACACATCACTATTTGGCCCAAAACATATCTTCCAGATGAACAACCCCGATGTGAATCCTCACATGCCAAGGTTGCATTCTTCAATGCAAGCAAAGACACCCAATGATTTGTCGTATGTTGAAGAGAAATTCTTGTTGGTCAGACCATAGCTGTTACCTTGAAACACACATTCCAATCACAATGCACCATAAAAAAAAAGATCTAGCATCATGTGGACCATACTAGGATGTTCCTTGAACAACCAAAAACATTCTCAAATTCTTCCTTTATCTTTCCATATCAAGATCATATAGGCACAACAAAACTTGATACTAAACACTTCATTCTAGAGATTCAGTCAAACACAAAAAACCATTATCACTGCTTGATGACAATATTAGCTCCTAAAAATTGGACTAACACAACATATACATTATAAAAATTTCCTCCAAGCCACAACACTTGAAACATAAATGAGGAAAAATGTGGAGCATTTTTTGGACCAATTCTGATAGACAACCAGACTATCAACCAATTGCAATAACCAACCATACCAACTACAACACTAAGGATGTGAAAAGATAGGAGTGTAGTGTACATAGAGAATAAACATTATATCCAATTCTACAAGACCATATCATCAAATGTGAAGGAATGCAGATAATTCTTCTTGTGAGATTTTGCCAAGATCAAGAGGCAATGAAAAGCACAAATAAGAGAGAACAAAATAGATGATAGAAATAAACTGTATTCTATCAAGATGAAAAATATGATCAACTGGATCATTAAGCATTTGTTACATACAATGAATATGAGCCTGCTTATATAGGCAAGGCTATATGGATATGTGAGCACACAAACATGACATGTGGCTCAATAAGAAACAAGGGCAGGTAGGAAATAGGTGTGGGTAGGTAGGAGAAACAATATAATATTCCACATGAGGTGGATCACCCACTGAATGTGGAGTGTAACAACAAGATCAACACCATAAAAGGTGGAAATTCTCCTACACACACTATTCCAATGTGGCACAAACACCCAAGTGTCTCATACCCAAACTACTATGAAATGCATGTACCTAAGTAAACTTAAGTAAAGTGTAATAATATCCATGATGAATAATTATTTACACCAACACCCCCCCTTAAGTGCAACTTAGGGGAATGCACTTAAGTCTACAATGCAACTAAGCAATGCAAGATGGGTCCCGGCTACTAGGCCATGTTAGGTACCCATGTACAAATGCAAATGCATGAAAACCAATGCAATGAAATCTCTCACAAAGTGGGGAAAGAGAGAAAAACCCAATGGGAAAAAACCTTCCCCCAAAAGAGAGATGACGAAAACACATAATGCTTTCAATGATGAATGAGAAGAACAAACTATGTCCCCCCCATAAGAGAGAAGAAGAGACCATGAAGCCCCCCCTCAATGTCAAATGTCTTGCAAAGATGGTCCAATGATGATGACCAAAATACCTCCCCATAAGGAAGAAAGAGAGCCAATGCTGCACCAATAATGTCAAAGTGTGACAAAACCCGGTACCAAGTTGATGATGATGAATCACTTGCTGTAACAAAAGGAAGATCAGGCATGGAGACAACCTAATGTGAGCATCATCTGGATACTCAGAAATAGCAGAAATACCGGTACAATCCAAGTCTCACGGGAGCCATGCACAGATGTGTACAATCTAAGTCTTAACTCGAGCCATGCACCAAGTCTCACAAGATATTCCTAATCTACGTGTACAAGAGGATTACATCAAATATGTCAACAATGACAAGATACAAAGAGGTGTGGCACTTTATGATAGTGCGAGTACAACATTGCTCATGCAAGAGCATACAACATGATAGTGCAAATCTGGAAACATGAAGATGATGCCACCAAAAAGCCCTGTAGAATATTGCAGAAAAGGACGCCTCCGATTGGGATGTGGCCAAGAGATATAAAGGAGCAAATCACCCCCCCCCCCCCCTCCCCCCCCTTGACTGTCGGTTGGAAGCACTGCAAGACATGTGTGAAGTGACAAGAAAAAAAGTGTTCCCAATTTGACTTATTAAATGATGTTTGTGTTTTTAAGAGATTTTAAAAATCTAAATAAAAACAACTTATTATGCCCATGAAAAAACTCTATTAAAAAATAAAGAAAAAAAATGCAAGAAAAAGCGATAGTCATTTTTTTTCAAAAAAATGATATTAAAAAAAACTTTAATAAAAATTTGTTAAAGAAAAAAAACTTTATTGAAAAAAGTTTATTTTTTTATTAAAAAACTTATTTAAAAAAAAAAAAAAGAAAAGTGATTTTTTTTATTTATTAAAAAAAATTAAAAAAAAAAGTTTAAAAAATCATACCCCCCCCACAAGGGGAGGGGCCCGCAGGTACACTGCGGGGCTGCAGGTATCCTGCGGTTACCCGCAGTGCCTACGGGGCCGCAGGTGGCCTGCGGTACCCACAGGTACACCTGCGGACCAAAAAAAAAACCCCCAAAATTTTTTTTCGGTTTTTAAAAAAAAACTAAAACAATAAAAACACCTCCCCTAAATTTTTTTTTTATTTTTTAATTTTTCGAAAAATTAAAAAACAGAAAATAAAAATAAAATAAAAAAATTTCAGACCTGTACCTGCAAGTTCGTACGACAGGCTGGGAGGGGAGATTTTTTCAACTCGGGGTGACGGAGGCCGATTTCGACAAATTGACAATAAATCTTGGGGTTTTTGGGCCTTCTGAGCGCAATGGCGATGATGGATTTGACCAAAAATGCTCCAAAATTGCAGATCGCTGTCGGGACAAGTCACCACCCTCGACCTTCAAACGACTCTAGATTTGTCCTCGGATGTTGAATTTGGACGAAATAAAAGGTGATTCTTACTTTCTCGAACCTCCTCAATCCAATGGTGACCTCAGATCTGATCCAACAAGCTCCAATAATAACCTGCAATAGAAAGCTCCAAAATGCAAACCCCAAAATTCTCTCAATTGGCAAACCAATGGCACTCTAATGGCTCTAATACCATGTGAGACATGGACCAACTTTGATACCATGTGAGATTTTGCCAAGATCAAGAGGCAATGGAAAACACAAATAAGAGAGAACACAATAGATGATAGAAATAAACTGTATTCTATCAAGATGAAAAATATGATCAACTAGATCATTAAGCATTCGTTACATACAATGAATATGAGCCTCCTTATATAGGCAAGGCTATATGGATATGTGAGCACACAAACATGACATGTGGCTCAATAAGAAACAAGGGTAGGTAGGAAATAGGTGTGGGTAGGTAGGAGAAACAATATAATATTCCACATGAGGTGGATCACCCACTGAATGTGGAGTGTAACAACAAGATCAACACCATAAAAGGTGGAAATTCTCCTACACACACTATCCCAATGTGGCACAAACACCCAAGTGTCTCATACCCAAACTACTATGAAATGCATGTACCTAAGTAAACTTAAGTAAAGTGTAATAATATCCATGATGAATAATTATTTACACCAACACTTCCAAACACACATCAATAGATACTTTTGCATCAACTTGCTTTATCAAACTTCCAAGGACCAAAGCGTCCCAAACACATCACCTTTTCATTCAATACAATATCTTCATTATTTTTTCATGATCTAATCCTCATATTAATATCTCAAGCTACCTAGACCTCGTCATTCTATCATTGGCATCAACCACATTGTCAACATCATCAACTGTATAAACATAGCATACTCAATGTAGACATCAGACACCAAGAAGGTCAACCTCCATAGACCATATTTAACCAATAACCATATATTATTTACATCAATATCTTCATATCAGACATGCAAAACACAATGACAAAAATTTAAAATCAACTACCAACAATCTCCCCACCGATCAACATACAACTTCATCATTACTTTCTCAACAACCATAATAATCATTTCTCTCTAATGCATCACTATCAAAACACCAAACTGATGGTGGACATCAACCAAGAACATCATTAACAACATCTCTACACCATTACACATCTAATTGAACAATTGTCAGCATCAATATCATACAAGAACACGTATCCACAATGTGCAACTAATAGCACAACATTCAAATATCAATATTGTTAAACATGTCACCAAAGTATGTCAGATATCAACACAAAAAGGATGGATATGAAACATATGCTCAACCCTCACCTGAAATCCTTTGTTAATCTCAAACTAAGAACTTCATTCATTTAAACTCACCATATCAAAACTTGAGATAATAGCCCACACTATCCACAATCATCCACCAATATTCCAACAATCTTAATTTAATTACAATATCAATACCTTCATTACTACAATACTCATTCTCTCCAGCCAACTACCATATCATCAATGACATGGCACCATTTGTCACTAGTTAAGGACTACAAATAGGACAACATATATTGTCAAACATCATGTTGACATCAATGGCAACACATATTGCCAACAAGTGGTTAGTCTTGGGTTTATACGACAAGTAATTAGGGTCTTTGTGGACCTTACACTAATCAATTAAATAGAGAAGGTGTAGGGTTCTCACCTTCTTCTTTCCTTCCATCCCTACCTCCATTATCTTCTAACAAGTAGAGAAAAAATTCCTTCGCATGAGATAGTCTATTAATTCCTAATCCTTTTCCTTTATCTAGGGAAGTCCAAATCTAGTTGAGGTTCTTAAAAGCCCACTTGATTACTCTTCCTCCTCCAAAAGACCATGGAGATACAAATTTTTTATCACACAAATCTCTTTTTCTATGTCTATCATTTCACGTTAGTCCACAACATTTGTAAATTTAAGGCCTTTAAGAGAGAAGTTTGAAATCTTCATAGTAATGGAACTATTCACATTACAAGCGACATTGAGTTTTTTCTTTGTCCTATGCTAGTCATAATTGATTAACCCCTTCACTATTACATATTTTTCCTCATTATGTGACACTAGTAGCTCTTTTTTGGGGCTCATTTCAACATCATTCATGGTGGTACAACTTAACGTGCAATCATACGTTATCTTGGGTAGTAGCTGTGGAGGACAGGAAAAGCGAGATCGGGTGACTAGGACCTAATCCCACTTTTGCCAACACATTGGGAATACGAAAGAGCCTAGGGAGATAGATCACTTTGACTAATTCTTGTGAGAAAGAGAGAGCCAAGTATTACCTCTTAGGGTTTCTATTCCTCTTGTTGCAAATGATGAGAAAAACTAGGGTTTGAATGATCAACTAGACTAGGAGATAAAGAATGAAGCATAAATGAACTCAAAATTGCACAAACTTGCAGATCTGAAACTGAGATACTAACTGTAGACACCCAAAATTGTCCAGTCTAATTAAATAAATATTTTATTTATTTAATTATCTAAGCTTAATTCTTCTATTAATTAAATAAATCTTTATTTATTTAATTAATTCATTTATCCTCTTCTAGCCTTATTTCTCATTTAAATTATCCTTTTCTTAAATTAAATAAATATATTATTTATTTAATTGATCCCACTTCCTCTATTAATTAAATGAATCTTTATTTATTTAATTAATTCATTAACCTTTTCTACCCATGACACATGTCATTCATCTCTTAATTCATACATTACCTACCCCTTTCATTAATTTATTATTTCTTTTACCTACCCTCTAATCATAGCCGACCTCCTTTTACACCTCTCAATCTTATCCCTCCATTTCTTATTGTGTCTTCTATATAAGGAGATGCTTTCTTCATTATCAAACCCTAATGAATGATCTTAATGACTTGACTACACTACGATCCTACTTGCAACCACATTTCGTTCTTTGTTGAGCTCTTGTGCACATAAAATCTGAGAGCAAATGCATCAAACAAGATCAATGGAGATAGGAAGAATGGAGATCAAAACCCTATTGGACATGTGATGGTATAATCTTTGTGATTTCATTTGATTTTCATTGTCTTAGGTAATCTTCATATGTTATGGTGGATCTTTTTTGTTGTTAGGCTAAGGTTTTGTGGTTGAATTCATTTAGCCTTTCAATATCGTTATTATTGTTATCCATTTTCACCATATACACTGACAACTTGAAAGGGGGAGGATTCTGGATGTTTACCTGATGCTGCGAATTGAACAAAACTAACTTGGACTAGGGTGCCGCGCCAATGTCCAGTTTCTACAGACAAGAGGCTGCAACTAAAAGACTGCAAATTTGAGATCCTGAAACTGCAACCTATTTAATTTCACTAAAAGTGGAGGGACCAGGGCGCCACGCCCCTATCCTTGATAGATTTATGTACTTCTGAGTGATGTTGATGCCTTTTTAGATCTGAGACTGCCTCCAGATGTCTGTTTCTATACCTGCAACTGAAAAGGGAAGGTTTGAGTGGCTATATAGAGTTTTACTTTAGTCAAACCCCTATGTTGGTGATTTCCACCTCCACAAATAGTCGATAATGTATTGAAACTGTGTGTGCTAGAACCTTGTGTGTATGCAAGATCCTAAAATGAAAGTAAACAATCTAGAGCAACCCTAAAGAGTAAACCCTAATTGCTTGTAATTGACAAAGTAAATTCTCTAAATCAATGGCATAAAGTGATCTAAAGGATGAATGTAAATATGCAAGTTGATGTAAAGAGGCTCATACAAAGACATGAAAATAACATGAAATCATACCAATACCAAAGGGAGAGATATTGCCACTAGATCTCCTATTACTCTTCAATGTCTTCAAGGCTCCTAATTGATGATGAATGGTTGACAAATGCTTGATGAATGCTGTTTAATATTTTTGAAGACTCCACACAGGCTTCTCTTTCACTATATAGAAGGTTCCTTATGCTCCAAAAATTTTCTCTTAGATTCTTAGATCCATCCCTTCAAATGAAGAAAGAGAGCTCTTATGTATGAAACCCTAGATCTTAATTTCAACTTAATTTCACCTTTAGGCTGACCTAGGAATTGAATTTCCTGCCAATCTTTTGGGGTTAAGCATTATAATATCATAGAATCATGCTCCCGAAATTTCGGGAAAAAGCCGAGGACCATGTGCATTCCCGCCACGGTCCAACCATCTTTTCACCACATTTTTAGGGCCGTTAGATATGATGATATTAGAGAGAATCCCAAAGTTACTATTGATTTCGAGGTGTTTTGATATGTGAAATAAGACCTTAAAGGTTGAAATAGGACATAATTAGGGTTTATGATTAAATGATTTATTGGAGGAATAAAATAAAAAGGGGCACACTTAGGGTAAAGGGCCCAATTTTATGATGAGTGAAGTGATGAAATATGACTTTAGATTTAATTAAATGCTTAAAGGGAAATAGTAATGCAAGATGCAAGACACACTAAGGTGGGTGCTAAACTAAGTGTGAAATTGTACCACCCTAGCAAGGGTGTACAATTTACGACACTATATTTAGCCCCCACTTTAGCGGTCATATGAAACTACGTGCACATGCAAGCTAAAGTAAAGAAAATTAAACATTCATGGATAAAAAGATATATCCACAAGTTGTTGGATGAAGCCCCTAGTGGTATCTGCAGTACACAGTTAGGATCCGCATCCTACAAAAACACATGTTAGATAAAATCACAAAATCACCTAGATGCTTACTAAGGAAGGTGATGAAAATTAGAGGATAGCTATATGCCCCCCCCCTTGTTTCAGCTTGTTAATTTTAGTGAGTTGAAACAGGGTATCATGTTTACCGCATCGAATTGTGAAATAAGATTGATGATAAATGCTCATAAGAAGATTTGATACAAGATCAAAAACTAATGGAGAATCATTTGGTAAGAAAGAGAACTAAGCCTAAATTCCAACACAAAAAAGAGTGTTAGGATTTGAGAGCTCTCTAACACAAGATGAAAGATTTAAATGGAAGCAAATGCAAAGAGAAGGAAGGAAAGACATAAAGCATGAATACACACTTTGGTGATCCATGAGAAGAGAAAAGGAACCATGGACATCTTTCCCATAAAACTAGGTGATCCATGGAGAGAAGGACATGGAAAACTAGCCCCCAAAGTCTATCTGGGTGATCCATGTAAGGGAGGAGAGTGAGAACACTGTTAGTTCCACACAACCTCGTGCAGGTGTGTGCAAGTAAAACAAAGATACCTACCTTCGACATCAAGAATATATCCATCATGCAACAATGTCATAAATCCAAGCAAGAGAGGGAATACTATTCAAGAAAGGATAAGATAGTTGAAAAGAGATATCTTTCTATATAAGTGTAAAGGAGATCCTTGGAGGAGAAGAGATCTTTGTTCAAAAAGACATCTACCTTCAAGAGGAGTTGTCTTAGACAAATATAACATCTTCTATAACGAATGTATGCAAGAGATTTGAAAAGAGTGGAGGATTGAGATGACATCAAAGAGAGATTATTTATAACAACACTCTTCTAAAAGAAGGCAAGAGATCCTCATCAGGGATATGCACGTGCACAAAATAGAAGGGTTTATTATAAAAAGATACTACTCAATGAAGAAAAGAAATTGAGGAACTATAAAAAACTTCCAACACCAAGGAGGAGGTCCCAATTAAGGATATTTACTTAAGATCCCCATTAGGGATGCTTGTTCCAATATGAGAGAAGGAATTAAAATATGAATACACTTCTAAAATCAATAAGAAATCCTTATAAAAGACACTAATTCACAAAGGGGAAATTTCAATCTTAAGGAGAGAAATTTGAAATCACTCTTGCCCCCATATATAAGGAGAAGAGGTGAGATATAAATAGGCTATTATGTTGATTCTAAAATTCTGATTGCACGTGAAATTGTACCATCACGAATGACATTGAGCCCCCAATGAGTGAGCTACCAATGTCACATGATGATGAACAACATAATAGTCATTAATGTTATTTAAAGACATGATAGATTGAATGAGGTATTTGAATTTGACATGGTAAATTCTCTAATATAAGTGAGATTAAAAACATGTATAAAATGATGAATGTTAAAAATTCTTTAGAAAGAGAAAATTTTATAGGAGAAGAATAGGCCACTAAGTCATACTTCCCTTGCACACAAGAAATCTTAGGAGAGGGATAGGTATAATTCATTAAAGCCTTATTCCTAGAAGAAGGGATTTTAGAATGAGTAGAAAATAAAGGCTCATAAGTGGGATTAGAAATCTCTTGAGGAAATTCATAAAGAGATTTGTTCATCACCAAGATTTCCTTCTGAGGAAGATGAGTCTTGAAAGAAGTAAAAGATGATTTAATTGAGGCGAGGTTATCATCACTACTAAAGATAGCATTCACATTGAGAGATGGTATTTTAGATGTTTTCGTGGGCTTAGAAGGATTATATCCAAGTCCAAATCAAGCTTCATGTATATTATGTTTGAAAGTAACTTTAATTCCTTGTTCATTTGCACCACAAGCATTGCCATCATAGCCACTCTTAGCTAAAATGTGAAAAATAGGACCATAAAGGGATGCCAAATCAGAAGGAGATGGTGATGCCTTATAGGTCTCAATGCTATATGAATTAGAGGAAGGATTTGAAGAATCATTTGAATTAGAAGCAACCACAAAGTTGTTACTTAGTTGCTTAGACAAGGTGGGTTGCTCTTTAGGTTTCTCCTTAGATTTCTCCTTCTCAGTCTTAGATCCATTAGAAGGTACCCTATATTCTCCTATAAAAGTAGGGGTAAAGTCTAGAGATCCCCAATCATCATTTGCGAGCACTTCTTCAGGAGAAAAGAGATCCTTGGGAGGAGATTCCGATTGAATAGAAGAATCAGGAGTACTAGAAGAAACATCTTTAAAGGAAATAAATGTATTTGAAGAAGTAGAAGGATTCAAAGAAGAATGGGAAGTAGTTGAACAAGAAGATCTAGATTTTAATGCTTCTTGGAGTTTGGTATCAGCTAATAAGGTGTATGTCGTATTTCTATAAATGAATTTGGCTTGCCTATGCAAAGTTGAGGGGGCAACTTGCATGCTCTAAATCCAAGGTCTCCCTAATAGAAGGTTATATGTCAAATTACTAGGCATAACATGAATAGGTGTAGGTAACACAACAATACCTACCCTAATAGGCAAGGTTATGACACCTAGACATTGTTTAGCCACATTATCAAAACCTCAAATAGTAAGAGAAGAAGGTTCAATGAGAGAAAGGTCCACATTAATCTTATCCAATAAGTATGCACCACAAACATTAAGGCCAAACCCATTGTCCACAAGGGTTCATCTTATACCACTATCATGGATAATAACCACAATCATAAGAGGATCATATTGATTTTGGATTTCAGGAGAAGGTAACTCATCTTGTGTGAATACAATTTGAGCTTTGGATTTGTTTGTAGGATCAATCAAAGAGGAAATGTTATTAGGTGTCATTGCAGGTGGTAAATCTAAGTTTTTCAAAGCATCTTGTAACATCCCATGATAAGCAGGTGAAGTTTGAACCAAATCCCAAGTAGAAATATTAGTAGGAGTGGCCTTAAGTTGTTCAATGAGATCATATTCCTTGCTAAGGGTTGATATACTAGGTGGTTGAGGAAGGGTAGGTTGAGAGGAAGGAAGTGAAGTTGGGATAACTGGAGGAGGACTAGGTTGCCTATTGTTTCTTGTGTTGTAGGTATGAGAAACTATATGATAACTCTCTCTAGTAATTTTCTTAGCATACTCATAAGGGATTTTAGTAGGATAACCTCCTTGCATAGCAACAATAGATTTATTAGGAGTACTAAAAGAATCATTAGCATAACCACCTTGAACCACTAAGATAGGCTTACGTAGGGAATTTTGAGAAGGATAAGCACCTTGAGCTATGAAGAGGGGTTCATTTGGTGTTTCACTCACATGTATCAAACTGATTGAGGATGGTTTAGGAATATCAAAGGCGTCCTTAGAAGAAGAATGAACAAGATTGTTGGAAGAATTATTGATAGTCGCTTCTTGCACTAAAATGTTATCATAGATAAGGCCAATTTTAGGAGATAGACTAGGAGTAGGCATTGACGTTTTATAAAAGTGTTTGATAATGAAGTAAGATATGAATATGTACCTAAAAAGGAGCAAATTGCAAATATCTTCACTAAGGCATTATGCAAAGATACTTTTGAGTGTCTCTAATAGAGGTTAGGGGTATTATCCCCTTTTTACCTTGAACTAATGTGCATTTGGATATGCATTGATCAAGTGAGTAGCTTGCATAGTCTGTTTTGGATTGATGCTTGAGTGTTTCCTCTTAGGGAGAGCAGGAGTGAGTTTCATAGGGGGAGTTTTTCTTGCCTTTGTCATTGTTGTCAAAGGGGGAGAGAGAGCATGATGTATGTTGATATTCTTATCGTCTTGATGGATGTTGCCAACAATTACAAAGGGGGAGATTGTTAGAATTATGTTATATGCTGTCATTGATGTCAAGTATTGTGGTCTGGTTAGGTCCAAATATGGTATATTGAGTAGCAGTGGAAGTTTGATATGTATGTGATGTCATTGGTTGAAAGATGTGTTGCTGATGTGTTGGTATGTTGCATGTGGATAATATTTTGGGTCCGACATTGGTGATCTATGTAATGTGTGGATGTGTTTAATGTGGAACACTGTGATGAGGTCTACTTCTCATTCCTTCCCACCACCGGAATATTTAGTAGTGACCTATTTTAGATCTTTGTCTTGGCTGACTTAGAGGATTATGTTATTTCGGAGACAATATATGTATGTGATTAATTTGGATGAGTTGTGTGGCATTTTTTTTGTGAATGTTTAATTGTGTTGAAGATATGTGAGATTGGAAGAATCCAGTTGATGTGTGAAGTTGTGTTGTGGTAGAAGAAGCTCCGATAGTGCAGACTATGTTTCAATGGTGGATTTTCTTTTCTATCTTTCTCTCTTTGGCAGTGAGCCTTTCTAGGCAGTGAGCCCTTCTACAGTGAGCCTTTCTAGGCAGTGAGCCTTCCTACAATGAGCATTCTTGGCAGTGAACCATCCTTTGTAAAAATTACCTTAATCAGTGTTTTCATATTGAGAATTAGCATTCTCTGTGGTTTTTTCCTTCTTGGGTTTTCCATGTAAATTCTAGTGTTCATTGTGTTTGATTTGTTATGTGTGTATGCTTTCATGTTTTATCTGTCTTGATTATCTCAGCTAGTTGTTTTGGATTTGTGAATAAAGTTAAAGAAAGTTTTAATTGTCAACTGATTCACCCTCCCCTCTCAGTTGCCCGAATATTCAACAGTTGGAATCCAGTGGACTAGGTTGGTTCATTTCTTGAGAAAATATCTATATTGGATGATAAACTCCTAGTGTAGTATTTGATACATCAAATCCTCTTCTCAACCATTTGACCCTTTTGGGTTGAAGATACATGCTTGGTGTAGTATGAGATATATCAAATTCTTTTCCCAATTGTTTGATGGTGTAGAAGATCGAGAAAAAGAATGAAACCTATGATGTAGTATCCAATGCACTAGTAATCCTATTCTACCTAAGATAAACTTGTATACACCTAAAAATGGTTTGAAGATAATTGATTAAATACATAGTTATTTCATTAATCCCCCTTCCCAATTAATTGAATTCACAAGTAATTTGATTAATTTCCCTACTCATCTACTTATAAATAAATCCAAATGATTTATTTATATAGTTCATCATATCTCCCTTTGATTAATTAATTCTAAAATTAATTAATCCTCCCCCCATTTAAGTCAATTCTTCTAATCCCATAATTAAGATTAACAAATTCAATTTTGTTGAAATTAATTATCCTTTTTCCTAATTATTTGAATTTCTAAATTCAAATCGAGCACATGGCTCCTAACTTCTAACCACCTAGCCTAACCACCCCCTAACCTAGCCCATTCTATCTAATCATGGGTTTAACTAACCCTATCCTATCTTGCACATCCTAACCTCTTTTATTCTAACCTCATGTGGGTTGGATATCCCCTCCTTGAGACACATGGAATTTTTTCCACATTTCTTCTCCCTTGGACACTTGCCTTCTCATGAGAAATGTTCCTTGAAACTTATCACCATAGGGATGATAAGTGTCCCTTCCTCCAACCTCTTCTCCAACTTTCTCAATCCTAGCCCTTGATATCTTCAGATCGAATCTAGACTGTTGATTCATGCCACCTCATCTTTGGCCTTGGAATTCCTATAAATACCTTTCATTTTGGAGCAATAAAGACCCCTTGCATTCATAATTTTTGCATACTTACTATAGGCATTTCACATCTTGATCATCTAGCAATAATTGTTAATTAGACTAATCATAGTTTATTTTCATATTAATATAGTTGCATTTTATCAATCATGTAGCTTGAATAGACCATTCTAGCTAAATCCTCCATCAATCATCATGCATCTCATATCATTTGCACAATCAATCATGATCAAGTAGCTACTCAACTCTTGAGTTGTCACTATTGGAGGTCACTGCTTTGCTGAGAGCTAATAATTTTACAACCTTCAAGGTCCTCAAGAATAGAGGAAGATGGGACATTTGAAAGGAGGCTATGGTTTTGCATCTTTAATTTAGTTTTTGTATTTGCTTCCTACTTGTGTTTTATTGTCTCATCTATGTGTATGCTTGTTTCCATTGATACACATTTTTAGCATCACATTAATTGGCGCCCACCGTGGGGCCTAGCCCCTTTGATCTTTAACAAGTTTGCTTGTAGGAAATCTCATTGACAGGTTGATTAGCTCTTTTGGCACACATATTAGCTCTTTCAGGTTCCAGATTCGCGTTCACAGTCTTTGTTTTGGCGTGTATGGCAACGTTCTTGTTCATCATAGCAATGTTTTTGGTTGATTTGCCAGCGTTTTCAGTTTTTCTTTAATAATTTCAATGTATATTCTACATTTCTCATTTCTACATCTGGACTGTCATTTTTCCGAACCTAATTTGCAGTTTGTTGATTTGCAGGTACCTATTTTGCTATAAAAAACTAGAGTTACAAACCCTTTCACTGCCAAAGAATGCAATATAAACTACTATCTTTGTTTGCAGTCGTGAAATTTTGCACTTGTTTTTGATAAATTAGGCACATAAACTAATTACAATGGAAATGAACAAACATGTCTTATGTGTTTTGGATGATAGATGAGTATGCTCTTACCTTTCATAGGTGATCATAAATCTAGACTCATATTTTCTTTTCAATTTTGCATATCTTTTGTGGGTTTGCCATCTCGAGAAGCCCATAAATCCGGCGAGAGGGGAATGACCCAAGTGGGAACAATTACCACCAAGTACTCCAACCCACTTTAAAATAAACATGATTTGATGAAAATTAAGTCAACAACAATGCTTGGGAATAGCTCTCCTTCGTACCTTTGGGTATATTAAACCTTGTTTTTCAAGGCTACGAGACCTGTTAATTGAGTTTATACCCCGACGTGCCAAACAAATCCCTTACTAGTTCCAATTGAAATTAGAATCTACCCGGTTTACCTCCGAACATTATTATCTTCTTAGTGTAGGGAGGGGAAAGAATCTCCCCCGAAGACACTCACCATATGTCCCTCTTGAGCATATGTGTGAATTCCCCTTTTCAGACCTTATTGCTAGGCTCATAACGGGACTCCACTAGCTCTCACAAAGGAAAAAACATGGGCGCCCTTTAGGGGGTGACAAGGTTGTGTGAGCTGACAAGGTACCAAGATATGGGCTGAGAACTAATAATGAAGCCAATCTCCTTAGGATAGATTGGACGGTGTGTTTTCAATTGTTCAAAACTCATGAAAACTTGGGCTTTCTTTAAAGCTTCTTCAACATACACTTTATGTGTCCTTTGGGACAAAAGACAATCTGGCTAATGTCTTTGTAAATCATGTCAAGATATCATCCAATGAAACTCAACAAAAATTGCAAACTCAAACTTCAAACTATCAAGTTTACAAGTTTCAAAATAGATTAGCTCTTTCGGTCCAAATAGTAGCTCCCTCAGTCCAAATGGTAGTTCTTTCAGTCCAAGCAGTATCTCTCTCGATCTAAACAATAGCTCTTTCGATCCAAACAGTAGCTCTCTTGGTCCAAACAGTAGCTCTTTCAGTCCAAATAGTAGCTCTCTCGATCCAAATAATAGCTCTTTGGGTCCAAAAAATAGATCTCTTGGTCCAAACAATAGCTCTCTCAGTCCAAACAGTAGCTCTTTCAGTCCAAACAACAACTCTCTCAGTCCAAACGTTAGCTTTTCTGGTTCAAACGTCATCTCTTTTGGTCTAAACTATAGCTCTCTTGGTATGAATGTTAGTTTTTCCATATTTCAACATTAGATCTCCAAGTCTGTGCTTCCTAAGTCTGAGCATTAGTTATTTGAGTCTACACATCAACTTTTGGAGTCAAAACAACCATTGTTTGATTTCCAACATCAGTATTTTAAACTTTAGAGTGCCTGGTTCAAACTTTATCTCTTCTGGTCCAAATTTCAGCTCTCCTGGTTCAAACTTTAGCTCTTCTAGTCCAAATGTCATCTCTTTTGGTCTAAACTACAACTCTCTTGGTTTGAATGTCAACTTGCTCATGTTTCAACACTAGATTTCCCAATTTGCACTTGTTACGTCTAAACATCAGCTATCTAAGTCCGAAAATCAAATATTTGGGTCAAAATAATAATCTTTTAAGTTCAAACAACCATTTGCTAAGTCCAAGCATCACTGATTTGAACTTTTGAGTAACTGAATTGCAATATAGCATTTTTGGTCTCTATCTTAGAGTTCCTGGTCTATCTGATAGCATTTTTGGTCTTCGTCTTAGAGTTATCGGTCTGTTTGATAGTATTTTTGGTCTCTGTCTTAGAGTTCCTGGTTTGTCTGATAGCGTTTCTAGTCATTTTGTCAGCGTTTCTAGTCAATATAGTAGCATTTCTAGTCATTTTGTGAGCATTTCTGGTAAATTGCACCAAAATCAGAAAACAAAAACAACCCATTTCTTAGACAGTCAAATATAGTGAGTAGGCCATCTTCTCGGGTACTCGGTCAGGTTATCTTTTGTCAAAGAATAGTCAAAACTAGGCATACTAAGGTTTTCAAGTATTCATCTACAATAAGTTCAAGATCCAACATCTCAAATTGCATCATCACATTTTCTTTGATAAATTGATCTCTCAAACATAGTTTCTCATTAGGATCTATCATCCTCTATCACAAAACTACATTTCTTGGCCAAGCTAACCTCATTCTCTATCATAGGATATATCTTTCCTATTGAACTTGGGCATATCAAAATCGCAAAAAATTTCACTCCAAACTAGGATTGAAAAAATTTCCAAACTCGCAAATACTTGAATGATCATTTCGTGTCATCTGAAAAAGAGGAAGCTTAGTCAGAAAGCAATTTTGAAAAGGAGAAGATTTCTCTACATCAATCACAAACTCTTATTGAAACATCATGTATTTTTACACCGCTATCATGATTATCTGCACGGTAATGGAAATGAGTTTGACAATGAACCTTTGAGAATGCTATCTTTAAAACAAAGATTGGGATTATCCCAATCTCTTAATAGAAGTTGTCGTATCAATTTATCATATTTACTTCAACAATTGATCACTTATTGAGATACTTTATAGAAAAGGACACATCTAATGATGAAAACCTTCTTGATGTGTCAGAAGATGGAATATTTGACACCTTACCTAAATATTATCAGGAGAGATCATCTATACTAATTGAACCAACAAAGGAAGTCAACATTAAAACAACACATCAACCAAAGATTCTGCATCCCACAACCTCTCTATCAGAACAAGAATAACAAAAATATCTGGAATTTTTTAAAATACGAGAAATCAATTTTTCCTGGTCATATGTAGACATGCCAGGATTGGATCCAAATCTTATAATGCATCACCTAAATGTCACTCTAGGAGCCAAACCACTAAAACAAAATTTGAGAAAGATACATCCTCATATAGCTCTCCTTGTCAAAGCAGAGCTAAATAAATTACTGGACGTGGGATTCATCAGACCCGTGGCATATTCCCAATGGGTATCAAACATAGTTCTTGTTTCTAAACTGGATAATAATATCAGAGTATGCACAAACTTTAGAGATCTCAATAATGCATGTCCAAAGGATGACTTTCCTTTGACTAATATTGACATCATTGTAGATTTAACTACTGGACATTCCATGTTTTCTCTAATGAACGACTTCTCAGGATATAATCAGATTAAAATAGCTCCAGAAGATCAAGAAAAGATAACTTTTCACATGTCCATGGGGTACTTTCTACTGGAATGTCATGCCATTTGGACTAAAGAATGCAGGTGCTACCTATCAGAGAGCTATGACAATGATATTCCATGACATGATGCATACATTCATGGAAGACTATGTAGATGACATATTGGCAAAATCATACAATAGGGATGAACATCTAGAAATATAGAAAAAGACCTTTGACCGATTAGAACAATACACGATAAGGTTGAATCCCAAGATGTGTACCTTTGGTGTCACTTCAGGTAAGCTATTGGGATACATTGTTTCAACTAGAGATATAGAAGTAGATCCATCTAAAGTTAAAGAAATCATGGAAATTGCATCTCCCAAAAATATCAGTCAACTCAGATCACTTCAAGGAAGATTGCAGTCAATTAGAAGATTTGTTGCTCAGTTGATAGATAAGTGTCAACCATTTACTCATCTGTTGCACAAGAATGTTCATTTCAAATAGGAAAATCAATGTGAAGAAGCATTCAACAAAATCAAGGAATATCTTATGCAAGCACCCGTCCTAATGTCATCAATTCAAGGTAAGCCATTGTTACTGTTGTGAGTGTGAAGTAGGGTACCTACAACTACACCACAAACACTCAATAGATCATTACAAGCATGGTTAGCAAATTGAAATCAGAAAGATAAATCATGGCAAAGCGACCTATCGCCTCCTAAGAGATGCAAGTGTGGAATTTCTCTCAAATCTAGATGAACAATCCCAGTGACTTGACTACACCAAGATTGAGGATTTAAAATGATATGATGTGAAAGATAGATGAATGCATGATTAAGCTAGATTGATCCAAGAAGCTAATTAAGCTAATGATATGCATGATTATGATAAATGATAGATGCAATAAAGCTAGAAGATGATCAAATTAAGCTAGATCTAAGATGCAATAAATGATAACAATGCTAAAGTAGAATGCTAGAAATGATATGCCTATAATAACAATGCTTGAGATGAAATATACGCCTATAATAACAATACTTGACATGGGATCTATTGTGCTCCGAAATGGGGGATATTTATAGGATTTCCAAGGTCAGGGGGAGGTGGCAGGAATCAACAGTCAAGATTGAGTCTAAAGATATCAAGGGTCAAATTGAAGGAGGTTGGAGAAGAGGTTGGAGGGAGGGACACTTGTCATCTCTGTGGTGACAAGTGTTAAGGAACCTTGCTCATAAGAGGGCACATGTCCAAGGGAGGAGACATGTGGCAAAAATGCCATGTGTCTCAAGGGGAGCATATCCAACCCATAGGAGGTTAGGATAAGGAGATTAGGATGTGCAAGAGGATAAGGTTAGTTAAACCCAGGATTGGGTGGAATGGATTAGGTTAAGGGGTGGTTAGGTTAGGTGGTTAGAAGTTAGGAGGCATGTGGGGAATTTGAATTTAAAAATTCAAATAATAGGAAAAGACTAATTAATTAATAGGAAAAGGCTAATCAACTTTCAACAAACTCATAAATTGATTTGTTTTAATTAATTAGGGGATTAGAAGAAATGAATTAAATGAGAGGACGATTAATTAATTTAGATTAATTAATCAAAGGGACTATTGAAATGAACTTATAAATAAATCCTTAGATTTATTAATAGAATTTAATCAAATTGCTAATTAATTCAATTAAATTGGGAAGGGGGATTAATTAAATAATTGCTTATTTAATTAATTATCTTCAGACCATTTTTAGGTGTATATATTTTTCCCCTCCTTGAAGCAAGGTTTGCTGACGGGTTAATTCAAAGAATAATCTCAATTTGATGATGTTGATGTGATATTGGTTCGATAGGATGCCCCAGCGATTGATTGCTAAATTATGATATGATGATGTCCCCTTGGGAGATCAATTGAGATAGTTGACCTTTGGAGTATTTGAATCTTTGCGAAATTGATTTCCTGATTAGAAATGATTTGATATTTGCAACGTTTATTGATGAAAGTGTGAGTTCTTTGATCATTGTGATGTGGGTCTTGATGTGATGATTGATAGAGCTTGATTGAATTGATAAGATTGATTAGATTGATGAGATTGAGATCAAGTTTGGTTTTAGGAATGACACCTCCTATATAAAACCAAGACGATCAAAGCGTCTGGTTGAAGGAATGATATATCATGTATAAGGCTTGATCAAAACGTCTGGTTCCAGGAAGGGTACGTCTTGTAAAAGACATGATAGAATGGATCAGATGATATGGATTGATAGAATTGATAAGATTGATTGGATAAAGAACTGATATTTTGTTGATATCCTGTGGCAAGAAGATTCATATATGCTGATGGTGGCACATTCGAGGGAGTAGAATAAGAGTTTCTTTGGGTCAACAACATCTGGAGAGAGGTGACTCATTCTTCTGATTGTGTATACACGTATGATGATACATTGATGATTCTTGCAATAGATTTGGCCTTGGATAAGATGAGCTTTTGTGATCCTATGAAAGAATGAAATGCAATGTTGCAATCGATCCAGTCACTCGGTTATTGCTTTGTGTCATCATTGAGATTTTTAAAATGTGGGAAGTGAGTGCGAACATCGATAGTATAATTGAACCATGATGACCTGAGCACTACTTTCCTAGATTGTGATATTGTAAGTTAGCACAAGCATCAAGGTATAATTGAGCCAAGATGACCTGAGTGTTCCTTGCATAAAACAGGTAGTATTAACTATTTCTATATGCAAAGCAGAAATCTCTTCGATGATTCTCCAATGATCATGTCCTGAGACAAATTTGCACATATTAATGATTAATGTACAGACAACAGACAAGAAAAAATATCACGTTCCTTCCTTGTTCCTCTTGTCAAAGACATCTCGGAGTCCCTAAGAAATCATGATAGTGAAAATCAAGATAGATAAGTTGACTCAAAGTGTTAAAATCATTAGTCAAAAGATATCATCCATTGATATGTGTATGATGTGCTTAGACTGACATGTGATAGTGTGATGGTTGATAATTTGATCTTGTGTTCAACATTGGATGTGTCTCAGTTTCCCTGGACAAGAGTTGTCTCACTATTGTTCTACCTGTTTGATTAAGCTCAAAATGATGGAAAATGTTGCCCCCAACTAGGTGCAAGATTTTGCCCCAAGCCTAGAAACAAATTTATTATGATATACCCAGTGATCCGAACCATGGTGAGAAATCAACTGCAATGATTGTGTATGTACAAAGGCTTCATTATGGATATGAACAATGTTGATGGAAAATGAAATGCAAGCGGAAGGATGCATGAACTAATAGATGGAAGAGCTAACTAACAGATAGCACCTGTTGCTAGGTTTTCACCATCTATTTTTATTGCACTTTTTCTTGATATTTATTTTTCACTGTTTTTCATTGTTTGTATGTTCTACTTTTTTACCTTTTTGGATTTTCTTCTTTTGCACTATTTTTTATTTTTCTGCTTTTTCACAGTTTTTTGGACTTTCTTGCTTTTCCATTGTTTTTGAATTTTTCTGCTTTTTCATTGTTTTTGGAATTTTCTTCTTTTTCACTGTTTTTGAATTTATTTGCTTTTCCACTATTTTTTATTTTTCTGCTTTTCCACTGTTTTTTATTTTTCTACTTTTTTCACCTTTTTTTCATTTTTCTACTTTTCCACTATTTTTGGATTTTCTTCTTTTTCACTATTTTTTATTTTTCTGCTTTTTCAGACATAAAACTTCTTCAGATGCATGCTATTGATGGATTCTTCGAGCTTATCCCCATCCTGTGTTGATTGCTGATATGCTCCTGACCCAAATACTGTTGTGACCACAAATGGACCCAACCAGTTTGGTTCAAACTTCCCTTTGTTTTCTCGATCTGCCTGGTTGCATGGATTTTCCTTAGTACTAGTTCTCCAACTTGAAAGGCTCGTGGTTTGACCTTGTGATTATAACTTCACTACATTCTTTGCTGATATACCTTTAAATGATCAAAGGGATTTTGTCTTCGTTCATGAATCAATTCTAACTTACAATCTAGATACTCGTTATTCTTCATCTGGGATAAGGCCTTTTAAGGATACTCATAGAGAAGGCATCTCTACTTCTATTGGCAGTATTTCTTCTGATCCATAGACAAGAGAGAAAGGTGTGGCCCCTATTGGTGTGCAAATATTGGTATGGTAGGCCCATAGAGCAGGGTTTAATTGAATATGCCAATCTCTACTAGCATCATTTACTGTCTTTTTGAGGATATCAGAATAATTTTTTTGATGCTTCAACTTGTCCATTCCCTTGGGGATAGTAGGGTGTGGAGAATCTATGTTGGATCTTGAATTTCTCACATAGCTCTTGTACATCTTCATTCTTGAATGGTTGCCCATTATCAGTGATAATGGTAATGGGTATGCCATAACGACATATGATGTAGTTCAAGATAAATGCATCAATTTGTTTTCTTGTGATATTTGTGAGCGGTACTGCCTAAATCCACATTGTAAAATATTTTGTAGCTATGAGGATGAACTTGTGACCATTGGATGAAGGCGGATGTATTTTTCCTACTAGATCAAGATCCCATTGACAGAAAGGCCAAGAGGTTGCCAAAGCATGAAGTTCTTGTGCTGGTGCATGGATTAAATTTTCAAGGATCTGACATTGTTTGTATGTTTTAGCTATTTGAAAAGAATCTCGTTCCATAGTTGGCCAATAATAGCCCAAGCGTATGAGTTTTTTCAAAAGGGTAAGACCACTTGAATGAGTGCCACAAATGTTGTTATGGACTTCATTTAAGGCCTTATCAGATTCTTCTTGCTCAAGACATCTTATAAGAGTATTGTCCAGACCTAATTTAAAAAGGGTATCCACGATAAGAGTGCAATGGGAGGATTGGCGAATAAAGTTTCTCTTTTGGTTCTTTGATAAGTCAGGAGGGAGGATATTATCTTTCAGGTATGTATAAGTTTGGCCATAGTGGGAGGAATCATGCCCAACAAGGTGAAAGATAGTTTGGGAATCTGGACAGTTATGAGCAAGGTAAAACAACTCTTCCACTAGGAATTCATAACGCTCTTGATTTTCCTATGTGTGAAGTAGAAAAGCAAGTGTTGCCATGTCTTTGTGGTGACCATTAGGATATCAACATTTGGAAATTCAATGTGTAAAGGACGATCATCTTGAAGTGGTGCCTCTGCTAGTTGGTCTGCAATGACTTGTCCCTTGATAGATTTTGTGTCCACATACTCAATATCAAACTCACTTAGGATCATGATCCATTTTGCTAATCTTCTTGTTAATGTCACTTTGTTGAGCAAATACTTCAATGGATCGATTTTAGCAATCAACTTGATGGAGTGAAATAGTAGATAGTGTCTCATTTTTTGAGAAGCAGACACTACCGCCAATCATGCTTTTTCTGTTGATGAATAGTTGAGTTCATATCCCACTAATGTTCCTATTGATGTAGTAGATAGCTCATTCTTTTCCTTCATTATCCTGTTGTGCGAGCATAACTCCTAATGATACTTTTGTGGTTGATACATATGGTAACAATGACTTTCCTTGAATTGGTGACATTAGGACTGGTGGTCGCATGAGACTTTTGTGGTTGATACATATGGTAACAATGACTTTCCTTGAATTGGTGACATTAGGACTGGTGGTCGCATGAGATATTCTTTGATTTTGTTGAATGTTTCTTCACATTGATGATCCCACTTGAAATGGACATTCTTGTGCAATAGATGAGTAAATGGTTGACATTTATCTGCTAGCTGAGCAACAAATCTTCTGATTGACCGTAGTCTTCCTTGGAGTGATATGAGTTGACTGATATTCCTGGGAGATGCCATTTCCATGATTGCTTTGACCTTGGCTAGATCAACTTCGATACTCGTAGCTGAAATAATGTATCCCAATAGCTTACCTGAAGTAACACCAAATGCACATTTCTTTGGATTGAGACTTAGCTTGTATTGTTCTAACCGGTCAAAGATCTTTTTTAGTATTTCCAGATGTTCTTCTTTGTTGTATGATTTTGCCAATATGTCATCCACATAGTCTTTTATGAATGTATGCATCATGTCATGGAATATAGTTGTCATGGCTCTTTGATATGTAACACCTGCATTCTTTAGTCCAAATGGAATGACGTTCCAACAAAAAGTACTCGACATATGAAAGTTGTCTTTTCTTGATCTTCAGGAGCTATTTTAATTTGATTATATCTTGAGAAACCGTCCATTAGAGAAAACATGGAATGTCCAGTGGTTAAATCCACAATGATGTCAATATTAGTCAAAGGAAAGTCATCCTTTGGACATGCATTATTGATATTTATGAAGTCTATGCATACTCTAATACTTTTATCAGGTTTGGAAATAGGAACTGTATGTGGGAAAAGTGGGTTGATAAAACTCAATATGTGAAAATATGACAAAATACTAGTCCACACACACACACACAAGACTTCTTGATGCAAGCTATGGAGTAACGTAGTATTACTCAGCTTCCCAAGGAGGGTCCCATGGTTCTCTATCTCACAATGTCCCTCAAACTAATGTTTTTGCTCTCAGATCACTGAGCAAAATGGTTTAGGGATGGCAAATGCAAGAACGAGGGATGCTCTGATAGATTTTAGTATGAGATGTATTGTAAGCTATGTATGCTTCTAAGAATGCAATAAACTATATGATAAGATGACAAGATTAGTATGAATACTATCCTAGCATGATATATTTAATCTATGATTGAACTAAAATGATAAAGAAAGTAATCTAAACATGCGTATTTAGTCTACTTCCTGATCTAAAAGAGAGGCTAAATGATGAGCATAAAAATGATATGAAAGCTTGAAAGAATTTGAGCATAAGTGTGATGCTACAAATTTGAAAGATGATTGTTAAGAATGGAGGAATGAGAGCTCTATTTATAGCACAAACAGAGCAATGGATGGTCAAGATTGAAAGGTTTAATCAAGGGCCAAGTTTGAAAGTTGGGGATCCATGTGCACAATTGGCACCAATGAAATGGTGACAAGTGTCAACATAGGATTGGGTTGAGAAAAGAGGTTGGAGGCATTAAAGGCTTGAGAAGACCTCATGGTTATCTAAAGGCTAAGGGTCAAGTCTAAGTTAGGCTTACCCACTGGATTAAGAGTTAATCTAAGGATAAACCTTTGTGCAAATGATTAAGAGATAATCATGGTCAAAGCATTAATGGCCTGATGAGACCTTTGGGTTGGGTAGAGGTTGAGTCAAAACAAATGTTTTAACCATGTGGGAGGGTTTGAGTTAACCATTAATGGTTATTGGAGACTTTGGGGATTAAGTGGTTGAAGGTTGAAAGCCTTCAATGGTTATCAAAGACTTTGAGCCATTTAGTGGTTGAAGGTTGAAAACCTTTAATGGTTATCAAAGACTTTAAGGTTTGAGAAGTGACTTCCCTTTGCTTAGGGATGTGACAAAGTTTAGAGGAGGGTTAGGTTAATTAGAAGCGATTAGAAGATTCTAGAA
The DNA here is from genome assembly GCF_030272615.1 of Cryptomeria japonica. Taxonomy (NCBI): domain Eukaryota; kingdom Viridiplantae; phylum Streptophyta; class Pinopsida; order Cupressales; family Cupressaceae; genus Cryptomeria; species Cryptomeria japonica. The sequence continues at coordinate 337,801,622 of NC_081405.1, read as the reverse complement.
GGGATTAGGAATAGGTTTAGGATTTTGCAAGTGGATGGAGGGATAATAGGATTTAATTGAAATAATTTAATTCAAATTGGTTGCCATTTGGGGAAATTAAATAAATTAGATTTATTCAATTTAGGATAACTATTTAATTAAATTTTGAATTTAATTAAAAGTGGATAGGGGGGATTTAATTGAATAAAATGATTTATTCATTAAATGGTATAGTGAATTTATTTAAATAAATTGAGTAATTTATTTATTTAAATAGAGGAATGTGGATAATTTAATTAAATTGGATTTAATCAAATAGAGAAATGAACATAAAATATTCATTTAGGAATATGGTCATTTTTATATGTCTAGATTTTGCCCCTCTTTGAAGTGACGTGTGTGCACATGTTATTTCAAAGAAAATGATGTGTTTTTGTGTTTTATGATCAATGCAATTTTTGTGTCGTTCTTTTGATTTGCCAGTCGTGCCCCGGATTTGATGTGATGCCCCGGATTCGATATTTGATGGTGATGCCTCCTCGGGAGATGAATCAATATTTTGAATTTTTTTTTTTGATTTTAATTTGATGAGTTGCGTATGATGTGTATGATTTCGTGCATGTGAAAAGTGTGCAAATTGATTCATCTCCCGATAAGTTACAAATGTTATGGTATAGGGGAGACCGTGACCATATTACAGGTCCATTGGGCTAACCCTAATTTCATTTTCCTCCTATAAAAGGGGAAAAGGGCTTGATTTAGATTCATTTGTGCTTTGTTGACTTTGGAGAAAGAGAATTTTCTCTGGAAAGAAAATGCCTATTCCTTATCATAGACACCGATTTGAGCGCGTTCGGAGGTACCGGAGACCTGTAGCGCGTGGACCACCAGTAAGTCAACATTTTTGACCCCTTTTTGATTTTTTGTTTTGTCGTTTTTAGTCACTTTTTGAATTTCAAAGTTTGGGTGTTTCATTTTAGCGCGTCTAGGGTCTAGAGTAGCGCATACGAAGTGTAGAGTAGTGCATCGAGGTCAATTTTAGGGGTCGCGTCTGAAAAAGATAGGTTAGCGCATAAAATTATTAGGTTAGCGCGTGCATGTAGAATAGCGCATGGAAAGTGTTGGGTAGCGCGTCGCGTCAATAGGTTAGCGCGTAGGTGTAACCTAGCTCATAGGGGCCGTAGGGGCTTGCATAGAGAAGGGGGTTTAGCGCATAGGACTAACCTAGCGCATAGGGCTAAAAGGGTAGCGCTTAGGAGGGGTAGATTAGCGCGTAGGCAGAGTCTAGCGCATGGGGTGGGTTAGGTAGTGCATGGGGTGAAAATTTTAGCGCGTAGATAGAATCTAGCGCATAGGTTAGAGATAATAGCACATAGGAGAGGCAGCCTAGCGCGTGGGGGTGTTTTAGCGCATTGAAGATTTGTTTTAGCGCATCTGAAAAATTTTGTAGTTTTTGCCGATTTGAAAATTTGTTTTGTCTGTCTGTCGTGTTTTGATGAATTTATCCAATATGAGTGTTTGTATAACTTGTTTTGATTTGCAATTTTTCAAGTTATGTATAGATATCAACGTGCTTTGTTAATCAGAATATGATGTTTTTGCATGTTCTGTTTTAAATTCAATGTGTGGGAAGCTTGAGTTGTATTACAAGCCGATATGGGTTGGAAACTTGAGTTGTTTTACAAGCTGATATGGGTGGGAAACTTGAGTTGTTTTACAAGTTTATGTGATTGTGGAGACTTGAGTTGTATTACAAGTTTTGATATGGTTGTTGAGAACTTGAGTTGTTTTACAAGTTGATATGAAATGATAGGATTTTGAACTTTGATTGTAGATGAGCAAATTGTTTCATGTTGTTGATGTAAGTTTGATTTTGATATCTTTGTGTTGATGTGGAAACTGATATTGGATATGTTTTGTTTGTTGACAGGAGCGATTGGGTGTTGTTCAGTCGAGGGAGAGATTTTCGAGACCGTGGACGTTGATACCGCGATTGTCACAGGCAGATTTGGACATTATTGAGAGATGTGGATTGACCTCTCTTCTGGATATGCCTCGGTTCACTGTGAACTAGGGGCTTTTGACAACGTTGGCAGAGAGGTGGCATAGCGACACGAACACCTTTCATTTTGTCACTGGAGAGATGACAGTGACACCGGAGGATTGCTACCGGATTTTGCGGATTCCTGTAGTAGGGGCACTACTTCCCTATGAGCAGTCAGAGGAGGGTGGCACAGAGGCATTGCGCCGCATATTTCAGGATGACACAGTTTGTGGCTATGAGATCCCCTGGCAGGAGTTTTTAGATTTGGGTTATGTACTGCTGCCATTTGTACTGGCAGGATTCATTGGGGGATTCCTTTGTCCTGATCGTAGGTCAAAGGGATTCTCGGTGGGATGGGGATTAGTGTTGGAGGAGATGGTCACACAGGGTTGGAGGTTTGTATGGGGGTCAGCGATGCTGGCTTATTTATACAAGAGTTTACATGAGGTAGTATACCTTGGGTACGGCAGTTTGTCAGCTGGCGTGACCTTATTACAGGTATGGTGCTGGGAGCACATTCCAGCAGCGAGGCCACTGGTAGATAGAGACAGGCCCGTAGGTGCAGCATATGCCTACGGATATAGAGGTCTAGTTGTCCAGCGTAAGCTGGGCAAACTAGAGCATTGGAGGAGGGTTTTTGACGACATAGATACGGTCACCTAGAGACCGTATATAGGTTGTGAGGTATGGGTGGAGGATGGGCTGGAGATGCCCTTTGTATTTATGACGAGGTATCTGATTGGGAGGACCCTGTTCGTCATTGAGCGGTTTGTGGTGACCCGAGTTTTGAGGCAGTTCGGGCGCCAGCAGGGGATTCCTTAGGGAGCATGCTTGTATGCACGACGGCAGTAGGATGTGGCCGATTGGGGGCCGACTATTGATAGTGCCGTGGCAGTGGAGGAGTTTGCGGGGTTGGCCGGGCAGATCTGGGACTATGCCCTAGAGATTCAGGACGCAGGGATGACAGATGAGTTCGCCTGTTTGTTTGTTGCGCGGGCAGTGGCTAGGATCTCAGATCCGAAGGAGATGAGGCTAGTTTTTGACTCAGATGAGATGGAGGGAGACGGGGGAGATGATGGAGATGATGGGGAGGATGGAGGAGGTAGAGGAGCCAGAGGGAGGTAGGGAGGTAGAGGTGTGGAGAGAGCGGTGCAATAGGGGAGGATAGACAGGGGGAGAGGTGGATTGGCTATTGGAGCCGGGAGAGAGGGGAGAGTGGGGGAGTTGCTAGCTGCAGTGGGAGGTGAGGAGGAGCTGAGGAGACTAGCACAAAGGAGGAGGGAAAATGTACTCCCACCTCCAGCACCGAGGATAGGGCGAGTGGGACGGGTTCCTCCAGCACAGGTACCGCTGCGGGTTCGAGTGCCAGGTCATGTGGAGGATGCACAGATCCAGACCTTGTAGATTATCATTCAGCAGCTGCAGGCGCAGATTTTGACCTATCAGCGACAGATTTCTCAGTTGACCACTGAGAGAGATACTGAGATAGAGCGGCGAGGATGAGCGGAGGAGGTGGTGGTGAGTGTGCAGAGAGCAGCGGCGGGTGGTCCGATGAGAGACACCCTGAGAGAGCTGGCGCTAAGAGCCCAGGAGGCAGAGTATTATAGGCGGCATTATGAGGCTGCAGTACCCAGGGATCGACGAGTGGAGAGTTTTGCACAATCGAGATCGACTCGATCTCGAGCCACTGGGTCACGATCTGAGAGCCGAGGTGTGACGGGGCCACCCAGACAGGACCCTCCTGGAGATCCAGGGGCGGGTGCATCTGGAGCGAGACCATCTGCGTTAGGAGATAGTCATACTTGAGAGACATGGTCTCTGTTGTATTGTTGGATCATTGTTATTCTTTGGACTGGACACAGTGTTTGGACACCTTTTGTAGATGTTGATCATTTTTGAGATATATATATGGCACCATTTTTGATCTATGTGATGTGTTTATATGGATGTATGTTATGTGATGATGCAATATATGATGTAATGCATGATGCAGGATGTATGCTTTTTATATGCTGTGTGATGTAGCTTAAAAATGAGATGTATGTTTTAATATGCTGCTAAATGTATCGTGATATGTAAATGATGTTAAATGATATGCAAATTATTTGTAAAATGATATGCAATTAATTGTAAAATGATGTGCAACTAATTATTTTTGGAGCATCCCGTATTCTGTATTTGCCATCCGATAGAACCATATTTTTGCTTTCTTTGTAGATATCATCATTGAGCATTGATTTGTTTAGGATATGTTGAAAATTTATACAAGCATAATGGTATAATTGAACCATAATGACCTGAGAAATATTTACATGATATTTAATTTTGCAAGATAGCACAAGCGTCAAGGTATAACTGAACTAGGACGACCTGAGTGCGTATTGCGTAAATAGACAAGATTTGATCATTTGTATGCGTGAAGTGGAATCAGGCCTTCAGTGATATTTGATGTATCACGTCTCGAGACAAGTATTCACATAGTACAAGTGATCGCCTCCCAGACAGAAGACTAAGAAAATATTGGAAGTCCCCCTTGACCTCTAGCTGTGAAGCATTTAGTGAGACAAGGAAGAGAATCCAATAATGCAAAAAGTTCAAAATGCAAAACTAGTTAAGATTTTATGCTATAGTACAACATTCAGTACTTCAGAAAATCATCCATCCTTGGTATTTTTGTGAGTTGTTTAGTTTTGCTTGGCGATGAAGCGTAGTTGTTTGTTGGATGTCATGCTGTTGAGTTTTGCATCTAGTCTTGATGTCTTGAGTGTTTGCAATATTGATATGATTTATAGGCCCCTACCGAGTGTGCCTCTTGATGTGAATATATACAGTGAGTCCAAGCCATGGTGGATTAGTGGTAGGAGGATATATATAGACAAATCAGGATAGTGACTACGCTAAGTATGTCCTGAATGGATATTTGCTAAGTGTCGGGCGATGGCCGATAGTGTTTGTATGGATAACATGGTATGGAAATAGATAGATGAGCCATTCTTTCACAAGAGCGCCTGTTTACCAGGTTTTCACCCTTTGTTTTTATTGTACTTTGTTTTTGCTTTTTCTGGATTTTTTAATTTTTTTGTTTGTTTTTGGCTTTTTCCGTGCACTAGGCTACTTTAAGTATAGTACCTCTTCAGATGGATGTTGTTAGTTGGTTCGTCGAGCACATCTCCTTCAGAATTTGTTAGCTGATAGACACCTGATCCATAAACTGATATGATGACATAGGGACCCAACCAGTTAGGCTCAAACTTCCCTTTCTTTTCTCGATCTTGCTGATTTCTAGGATTTTCTTTGAGGACTAGGTCACCGACCTTGAAGTTGCGGGGAATGACCTTGTGATTGTAGCTCCTGCACATGCGTTGCTGATATGCTTTGAGATGAGTATAAGCATGTTGGCATCTTTCATCTAATAGCTCAAGTTCTTGTAGGCGGTTAATTCGATACTCTTCATCAGAGATTAAGCCTTTCAAAGAGACTCTGAGAGATGGGATCTCTACCTCCAGGGGTAAAATAGCCTCTGATCCATATACCAATGAGTATGGTGTTGCCCCTATAGGTGTGCGTATGCTGGTCCTGTATGCCCAAAGTGCTGGATTGAGTTGTACATGCCAATCTTTGCCTGCATCATTCACTGTTTTCTTGAGGATTTTTAGTATTGTCTTATTAGATGCCTTCGCTTGACCATTTCCCTGTGGGTAATATGGTGTAGAGAACCTATGTTGGATTTTGAATTTTTAACATAGTTCTTGGACATCTTGATTCTTGAAGGGTCGTCCATTATCTGTAATGTTTGAACTTGGAATACCATATTTGCAGATCAGATAATTTAGTATAAAAGAGGCAATTTGTTTCCTGGTTACTGTGGTCATGGGAACTGCTTCTATCCATTTGGTAAAGTACTCTGTTGCAGTTATAATGAACTTGTGTCCATTTGAAGATGAAGGATGAATTTTGCCAACGAGGTCCAGTCCCCACTGACAAAAGGGCCATGATGTTGTAAATGGCTGCAGTTCTTGTGCTGGTGCATGTATGAGATTACCATGGATTTGGCATTTAGGACATTTCTTGGCAAAGTGATATGAGTCTTTCTCCATTGTAGGCTAGTAGTATCCCATCCTTAGAAGATTTTTAGCAAGAGTAGTGCCACTTGAATGTGTGCCACAAATACCTTCGTGAAGCTCGTGTAAAGCAGAATCGGAATCATTACGATCAAGACAATGAAGAAGAGTACCATCAAGACCTTGATGATATAAAGTATCAGCGGTAAGGGTGTAACGGGAAGCTTGTCAGATAAAGTTATGTTTTTGGTTACGAGATTGGTCAAGGGGTAAGATATTATGCTTGAGATAGTCATATATTTGTCCATATAATGGAGAATCTGAACCAGTCAAGGCATAGATAACATGGGATTCAGAATGGTCATAGGCGGGGGAGAATAGTTGCTCTACCAGGAACTCATAACGACTCTGTTGCTCTGGAATTTGTAGTAATGAAGCGATAGTAGCCATTGCATCGGCTGCTTTGTTGTTCAACCTTGGTATTTGCTCGAAGGTGATGTGCACAAAATACTGTTTGAAGTCATCCACCATTCACTTGTAGGGTAGTAGCTTGTCATCCTTTGTCTGATAGTCATTGTTGATTTGATGGATGACCAATTGCGAGTCCCCATAAACTTTCAACTCTGTGATTTTCCATTCTATGGCCATTTTGATGCCTATGACCAGTGCCTCATATTTAGCCACATTATTGGTGCATGAAAACATAAGTCTGTATGATCTTGGTATAGTGTGTCCTTCAGGAGTGATGAATAGAATTCCAGCACCGGAACCATGTTGTGTATAGGATCCATCAAAGTATAGGGTCCATTGTTTAGTAGAAAGAGAAAGAACGTCCCTGTCTGGAAATTCAATCTCCATGGTGTGTTTTCCTAGTAGGGGTGCTTCGGCTAACTGATCTGCAATTGCTTGTCCTTTGATGGCACGTTGTTCTGTGTATTGGATGTCAAATTCACTGAGAATCATGACCCATTTAGCCAATCGGCCTGTAAGAGCTGCCTTGCTGAGTAGATATTTGAGAGGATCAATTTTTGCAACTAACTTGATGGTGTGTGCTAACATATAATGTTGGAACTTCTGAGATGCAAAGACCACTATTAAGCAAGCCTTTTCAATGAATGTATAGTTGAGTTCATAGCCATTCAATGTTCTACTGATGTAATATATGGCACGTTCCTTTCCTTGTTGATCTTCTTGTGCCAATAGTGCCCCCAGCGATATGTCTGTGGTTGAGATATATAAAATAAGAGGCTTTCCTACGACTGGAGATACTAGAACTGGTGGATTCATCAGGTACTGTTTGATTTGGTAAAAAGATTCTGCACACTTGGCCTCCCATTTGAATGGTACATTTTTGTGTAGTAAATGGTTAAATGGTAGACTTTTATCTGCTAGCTGAGCGATGAATTGCCTGATTGATTGAAGTCGCCCTTGTAGAGATTTGAGTTGACTGATATTCTTTGGTGGTGGCATGTCCATAATGGCCTGTACCTTTGCTGGATCTACTTCAATACTTTTAGCTGAGACTATGTAGCCTAGTAACTTGCCTGATGTAACCCTGAAGACACACTTCTTAGGGTTAAACCTGACTTGGAATTTCTCCAATCGATCAAAGATTTTGGTTAGGATACCAAGATGTTCGGCTCTGGTGAAAGATTTAGCTAGTAAGTCATCCACATAATCTTCCATAAATGTGTGCATCATGTCATGAAATATTGTGGTCATTGCTCTTTGATAAATGGCCCCTACATTCTTTAAGCCGAAAGGCATAACATTCCAATAGTACGTTCCCCAAGGACAGGTGAACGCGGTTTTATCTTGATCTTCTGGGGGCTATTTTGATTTGATTATAGCCTAAGAAACCATCCATTAGTGAAAGAATTGCATGGCCTACTGTGAGATCTACAATGATGTCGATTCTAGGCAGAGGAAAGTCGTCTTTTGGACAAGCTTTGTTGACGTCTCTGAAGTCAGTGCAGATTCTGATACTACCATCTGGTTTTGATACTGGAACGATGTTGGAAATCCATTCCGCATAGTTAATGGGTTGGATGAATCCGACGTCTAATAATTTCTTTAGTTCAGTTTTGACCATGAGTGCCACCTGTGGATTCATCTTTCGTAGCTTTTGCTTGACCGGCTTAACTCTTGTAGAAATGGACAAGTGATGCATGATTAAGTGTGGATCTACTCCGGGCATATCAGCATATGACCAAGCAAAGTTGATTTGCTGTTCTTTAAAGAAGATGATGAATGCCGATCTTTCTTTCTCTATCAGAGATTTTGCAAGGTGTATGTTTCTGGCTGCTTCTGTGGTGCCAATGTTGATTGATTGAGTGGGCTCAATCAATATGGGTGATCGCTCATGAAAGTGTTCAGGGAGAGTGTCAAGTCTCCCATTGTTAGGTGCCTTAAAAAGGTTTTCACCCTCAGATGCGTCCTTTATTTTTACTGTTTTATGATCTAGAGCTGCCATTGACTGGTTTTCAGCATTGGATCCTTTATTTAGTTCATTTTTGTGACTGAGAGACTTGACACTCCCTGATTGATAGATATCGTTATTTTGTTCACTGGTAGAGCCTGTGTCAGGATTTACGGTACATAGGTAATGGATAATAGATTCATCATTTGGGAAAATTGGTATATCATGGATTTCAGGTTCATCCCAGTCGATGAGATCAGGAAAGACAAGTGGTAAGAAATCGTTAGGTGGATCAAGTTCGGCTACTGTGAGTGTTAGGACAGAGTTTTCATCGCGATGGTTCTTGGTTTTAAAGAAGTTCAGGATTTTGTCGAGATCTTCGATGGTATTATCCTCCACATATACTTGCTCATAATGTTCCTTTTCGCTTTCCTCGGCATCATAGATATTCTGCGGTCCAAATTCAAGAGGTCTATCTTCTGCAGTATGTTCTTCTTGGGAAATAGATATGGAATCAGTATCACTAGAGATATCTGTAGTAGCATTGAAGCAGGTACCCCATTCATATTCATTAGAATCAGTCTCATAGGCATCATCCTAGATTCTATCTGTGCTGTAAATAGGTAGGTTGTATGGTGAAAATAAATCTTTGATGATTGATACCATTTTGATGGTTTTTTTTGATTCTGTGTCAGATCCGTCCTCTACTTTCTGGATTTGTTCATAGACGATGCTTCTTCGGGGAGAGATAATGGTATCTGGAGATGACCTGATTTGTTCTTGAGATATTGGTGTTTGAATATGAGCTACTGCTGCAGATAGGGCCTTCTTATGACTTAAAAGATTTTCCTGATGTAACTTCTAATCTTGACGTTCCCGTGCCTTGCGGATTATTTCTGCTGATTCAAAGAGTGCTTCCTGCTAGGATTCTTCTTTGTACTTTGTCTTTACTTTCCATTGAGGTTTGGTAGGTAGGTGTGGTGGCCGTTTCAATAGGAACATGAGTTTAGAACCCAATCCTGCTTTGTTTCTGCTAGGTTGTGAAGGAAGATCTATAGGTTCAGTGACTCCTTCTTTGCGTTTGCCAATAGGTCCTTTACCACCATATCCCATTTGTTTCATGATTAAGTAGCCTTTTCCATACAGGTGTGTTGGTAGAACAATGTCCAGAGTGGCTGCTCTATGATTTTCTTCCTCATCTTTGTATAACCAGCTAAGAACATCTTTGTCCTCTGATTCATGTGCTAGAGTACCCAGTTGGATGAAGGTACCATCAAATTTAGTGATGGGCTGAGTGGCCAGATGTGTTGATGTAGTAGGCAAATCGTGCGATCTAGATGATGTTGGCAATTTGGCCAAACATAAAGGTTCCAAAGAGTATTCTCCCATACCTTGGTCTTTGATTTGCATTTTCTGCTTGAAGTCTCCCCATAAGGATTTAGATTTTGTTGTGTGTGGATCTGATGTTGAAGATTGCTGCTTTTCTCTATTATGAGGAACCAAACTGTTCTGGGCTGCCCCCATTGCGTTGCAATGTTGAAATGGATTGTGATCAGCAGATATGGATATTTCTTGTCCATCATAAGGAAACTTGACACACTGGTGATATGTAGAAGGTACCGCTTGCATTTCATGTATCCAGGGTCGTCCCAACAAAATATTGTAGGTTAGATCAATATCTAAGACTTGACAAATAGTATCCTTTTGTACTGATCCCACTTGAATAGGTAATATCACTGTGCCTTTAGAGGACCTTTCCTCATCATCATATGCTTTTATGGTAATCTTCTTGTAGGGATCAATAGATTCTTCTGAGAAGCCTAATGCACGGATAAGCTTTAAAGTACATATATTAAGGCCGACTCCTCCATCTATTAGGACTCTTTTGACTCGGTGTTTGCAAACAATGACTTCAATATGGAGAGGAGTATTATGTGGATGGATCAAGGAAGCATCGTCATTCTCGGAGAAGGTGAGGTTATGAGGTCCTGTCATATGGGCGACCATGGCTTGAAATCTGTCTGTATCCAGATTTTGAGGTACATTGGTTTCCAATAGTGCTGGTTCCAATATGTCTTTGTGCTTAGGTGATAGTTTCAATAATTCCAGGATAGATATCTGAGCTGGAGTTTTGCGTAGTTGGCTAACCAAGTCATATTGGATTTTTGGTGTGGTAGTTGCAGGTGCAGTATGTCCTTTCAAGACATATTTCTGAGTTCGGGTCGTTACATTGACAGATTTATGATCACGCTGATCTCGGATAGTGATGACATTTACTTGATAATCTTCAGCTGATATGTGGTTGATGGTGTTGTTGTAGATGTGATTAATACAAGCTCTGTGTGTATCATTTGAAGTGGATGCTCCATCTTTGTTGTAATTTGGGAGAGGATTTTTAAAGGCTCGGTGATCACCATTTGTTTTAAGTCCATCGACTGTTAAGTCACCTCGATCAATCATGTCCTGTACTATGTGTTTCAATCTCATGCACTTGTTTGTTCTATGACCCTTGTTGCGATGGAAATCACAATAGTGTGAATCATTCCACCAAGGTGGTTTGATTGGGGGTTCATAATTGTTGATTGGAGGCAAAGACAGAATCTTGTTTGCCAAAAGTTCTCTGAATGCGGATTCTAATGATTGTCCCAGTGGTGTGAAGATGCGCTTTTGGAAATTATTCATGTTGTTGCGTGAATTGTTTTTAGGTCTCGGATTCATGTTTTTGCTTTGAGTATCATTGGTGTTGTTTGTATTTAGTTGTCCTTGATCAGTGTTTTGTGCATATGTGTTAGCATTTGGTGCAACATTTTTAAGATTTTTCGTGTTTTGAGGATTTCCAGATAATGCAAGCACTGGTTGCTTTGATTTAGGATCATGTAATTCGTTGTTGCCTTCGTTTTTGTTTTGAGTCCAAAATCGAGATTTGTCAAGGTTGGTGTTGTTTTGGTTATTGTAGTTTGATGAGTTCGTTCCTTCCTTGTAAAATTTGAGTGTTCCCTTTTTGACACACGCTTCTTCCACTTGAATGCCATTTTCAATCAATTTAGCGAAAGATGGTATGCATTGAAGTTTTAGTCTGTAACTCATCTCGCCATTCAAGTTATCGATGAAGATTTCCATTTTCTCCTTCTCAGGAATATCTCAAGGATATCTGGAGACCATGCATCGCCAGCGGTGAAGGAATACCATGAATGTTTCATTGTTCTTTTGTTTGGTATTGCAAACATCTAGCATGGTTATGGCATGTTGGATGTTGTAGGAATAGTGGGTTATGAATTTGTTAACCAACTCATCAAATGATCTGACAGGTGGTGAGATTTTGGATAACCATTCCATGGTTTGCCCTCCCAAGCTTCTGGGGAATAACCTCATTAAATAGGTGTCATCATGAGCAAATTCAAGGCTCAGTGTGCAAAATTCCCGTACATGATCTCTGGGATCACTTTTCCCATCATATTTATCAAATTTGGGAACGTTCGACTTTGGAGGAAAAGGCACCATGTTCAAGCTTTTGTCAAATGGATAAGGACAAATTTCATTTAAAGAGTACCGCACTGTTGTCCCTTGTTGCATATCCTGTATTTGTCTTTGCAACATTTGCATTTGTTGAGTAAGGGTTGCCAAGGGTATATTGTCTTGCCGAGGAAAAAGTTCTTGCCTTGTATTGGTTCTCAGCTAAAAAGGTGTGGTAAATGGTATATGTTGCTCTGGTGTTTCTAGCTCAGGTATATGCATTTCGGGTATGCGTTGTTCTAGAATGTGTTGTTCAAAGGTATGTTGTTCAGGTATGCGAGTTTCCTCTTCTCTGTGTTGTTCTTGATATGCAATTTGTCGAGAACCAGTTTGAAAGATGTTTGGGTCGAAATCTTCAGGAAGTTTAACGCCCTTGCTTGTGAGCATCAACAGATATTTTTCTTTGTCATTTTCCATGAGTTTTTCGACAAGTTTTTGGAAGGAAGGATTTTCTTGACATTCCCGAAGAAGTGCTTCAGTAATTTCAGGTTCTTCTACGGGTGGAACTTCAAAAGGATTTGATAATCTTCGATTTATACTTGATTCTGCATGTGTCTCGCTTTGTTTGTCTCGTTGAGAGCGAGTAACAGACATTTTAGTAGAAACTTTCAGTGATAAAGGGACAAAAGCCTCTTCGATGGGTTGCTCGGGTGTTGGTGGTTCTGGTCGAGATGTGTTATATGTGATGCACTCGTCGGGAAAGAATGCTGGATTGATTTTCCCGCCGCGGTTTATGGTTTGATTAAAAGCAGACTTTTGATAGTATGCTCTTGTTTTCAAAGGTTCTTTGTCAAATTCGCTAGATTTGTTTTGGATGTAATGTTTGACGTGATGAAGGAATACCCGATGAGATTTGAAGAGTTGACGATTGATGTATAAAAATTTATTTCTCTTGATGAATTCGGAAAAACTAGGTTGTTGTTTCTTCAACGTGATGTTACGATAGAGGTTCTTTCTTCTCAGAATAAGGGGATTAGTCATGCATGAGTGATCAATGGTTTCCTTTGATTGGTTTGGATTCAGTTGATTCTTGTTTTGAAAAATTTCAAATCTTACTTTATCAGAGTGAAGGTTTAGATGCCCCTTCACGATAAAGCGTGTCAAATGATATGGATAAAAGCTTCCCGATCTGGAAACTAGATTTGATAATTTGAGAATTTTAAACAAAGTGTTTTGAGATAGAAATCCGTAAGATGGTAAAGGATTTTGTTGATACTGATGATGAAATCTCTGGATTATGATAGGAGAGACGTCCTCTATTGTGCGATTTGTTTAGGATTCTGACAACTTTTGTTTTGACACAAATTGAGCTCAAGAAATAGTTTTAGTGGTTTGTTTGTCACTCTGGTTTGATGAAAAATGGTTTTTGATGAAAAAGGCTTCTAAAAATGTTTCTGAAATTTTGAAATTTTTCTCGGTTTTTGCTCTCTGTTTTCCTGTTTTGGATCACGCGTTAGAACAGAGTCTACATGCGCTACTGAATTTACTGGATGCGCTAAACGAATGAGCACACGCGCTAAGCTGCCCCTAGGCACGCACTAAAGTTTGGACTTTCTGAAAATGGCGGCCTAAGAGTTGAAAAGTTTATGCGCTATCCTGGGTCTGCTAAGCGCTAACTTCTAGACTGAATGCGCTAATGTTTCTATGCCACGCGCTAAGCTTTTTCTTCTACGCGCTAAAGTTAGGACTGTTGAAAATTGTTGTGGAATTTGTTCGAAAAGGCTACGCGCTATACTGGGCCTATTACGCGCTAACTTTTAAGCTTTATGCGCTAATTCTTGGCACCTACGCGCTAAGATGTTGCTGCTACACGCTAGACTGTGTTTCAGATGAGCTAAAGAATTTTATTCTGTTTTGCCCAAGGATAAAACGCTACTGTTTTAACTCCATGCGCTAATAGAAGTGTTCCACGCGTTAAGATGTTGCTTTTATGCGCTAGACTACCCTGATTTTTCCGTTTGGATGATTTCTTGAGGTTTTTGAATTTTGTTGAGAAATTTTCAAGTGCGATGGATGATTTTCTGAAGTAATAAATGCAAGCACGACACAAAAAGTACAACCATTTTGCCTAATCTAACAAAAAGTGTCTGTTCTGTGAGGATGTGTTCAAATCCCCAATGTTTTAACAGGTTTGGATACAAGTAATACACTTCAAAAGACTCTTTATTCAAGGGTCATAAATAACATCATAGCCCACTAGTCTCGATACTCCGTCAGCTCAAACAGCCGTGTCACCCCCTAGAGGGCGCCCATTTTTTTGCCTTTTGCCAGAAATTAACCCAAAGTGAATTGCTTCACAGTTGAGTAGTTATCTTGGGAGATATATGGTGAGTAATCTTGGGGGCGGATTCTTCCCCACCCTTGCACTATGATGTTATAAATGTTTGGTTACTGACTCAGTTCAAAGCTTCTAATTCTATGGTTCGTAATCAGGCTTCCCGTTCAGCCGTCAGTGATAAACTCCCTCAGGAGGCTTCCCAACCTTTAGAACAAAGGCTTTACGTATCTCAAGGATACTGGGGGAAGGCTAATCATTTCGCGCAACCGTTGAAAAAGACTTTCGTCACTTTCCACATTTGATTATAGTGGGTTGGAATTCTTGGCGTCAAAGTCGTTCCCCACTTAGGTCGTTCCCTTCACACCGGCCATAAACGACTTTAAGAGTTGATTGCAACTCCTCGGGAAGGCAGGCTTGCTAAAGGTTTTAATGCTTGAATTATTGAAAGCTGTAAGAGTGGTCTAGATTTTTGATCACCCAGTTAAGGGGAGAGAATATTCCTTCCACTTTCAAGACAAGGCAATCAAGTTGTTCTTTTTAGCCTTCAAAACAATGATTTGCTAACTTCTATTTGGAGATGTTGCTCCAACAAGCATGATGTTCTTTTTAATCTTGAAAAGAAATATTTTCTGATCTATAAAAAAGAAATGGTCAACAAAGCAAATTTTTGATTTGGAGGTCAATAAAAGAAAGTGTTTTTAAAATAAAATCCCCCGCTCTATCTGCAAGAAACTGTTAGCATCCTGCAAGCGAACAAAAGAAATAAAATGTTAGATGATTTGGGGGACTTCTACAAATCTAAAATTTCAATTCGGTTACAATAATTTTTTTTTTGTTTGTCTTTGATGCGCTACAGAATGGACTGCACGCACTACAATAAAAATCAGATGCGCTAAACTGATGTTCCCCTGCGCTATACTGTTGCTTGGATGCGCTACTCTGTGAATTGGAAGCGTTGTTCTGTTCTTTTTCTTTCTCCCGCGCTCAGTTCTGCAGGAAAATTTGAAATATCATGCACTAACTTTTGAGTTTCACGCGCTGGATGATGGACTATAAGCGCTAAACTGGGGATCGGATGCGCTAATATGTTAACTTGATGCGCTACTCTATGTTTTTCCTGTGTCGAGACCTATAGGAAAATTTTTGGTGAAGTCATGCGCTAAGAAAAGGTCTTCACGCGGTAAAGTATAGCTCCCATGCGCTAAACAGTGAGTGGGATGCACTAGACTGTTGATCAGATGCGCTATGGAATGTTTCCGACGCGCCGATTCCTGTTTCCCGTGGACCTACAAAAGTCATTAATTTGAAAAACCGATTTGTTATTTGGGGTCGGGCCCCACAGTGGGCACCAGAAATGTATGCGGAAAAAGTGGGTTGATAAAACTCAATATGTGAAAATATGACAAAATAGTAGTCCACACACAAACACAGGACTTCTTGATGCAAGCTATGGAGTAACGTAGTATTACTCAGCTTCCCAAGGAGGGTCCCATGGTTCTCTATCTCACAATGTCCCTCAAACCAATGTTTTTGCTCTCAGATCACTGAACAAAATGGTTTAGGGATGGCAAATGCAAGAATGAGGGATGCTCTGATAGATTTTAGTATGAGATGTATTGTAAGCTATGTATGCTTCTAAGAATGCAATAAACTATATGATAAGATGACAAGATTAGTATGAATACTATCCTAGCATGATATATTTAATCTATGATTGAACTAAAATGATAAAGAAAGTAATCTAAACATGCGTATTTAGTCTACTTCCTGATCTAAAAGAGAGGCTAAATGATGAGCATAAAAATGATATGAAAGCTTGAAAGAATTTGAGCATAAGTGTGATGCTGCAAAATTGAAAGATGATTGTTAAGAATGGAGGAATGAGAGCTCTATTTATAGCACAAACAGGGAAATGGATGGTCAAGATTGAAAGGTTTAATCAAGGGCCAAGTTTGAAAGTTGGGGATCCATGTGCACAATTGGCACCAATGAAATGGTGACAAGTGTCAACATAGGATTGGGTTGAGAAAAGAGGTTGGAGGCATTAAAGGCTTGAGAAGACCTCATGGTTATCTAAAGGCTAAGGGTCAAGTCTAAGTTAGGCTTACCCACTGGATTAAGAGTTAATCTAAGGATAAACCTTTGTGCAAATGATTAAGAGATAATCATGGTCAAAGCATTAATGGCTTGATGAGACCTTTGGGTTGGGTAGAGGTTGAGTTAAAACAAATGTTTTAACCATGTGGGAGGGTTTGAGTTAACCATTAATGGTTATTGGAGACTTTGGGGATTAAGTGGTTGAAGGTTGAAAGCCCTCAATGGTTATCAAAGACTTTGAGCCATTTAGTGGTTGAAGGTTGAAAACCTTTAATGGTTATCAAAGACTTTAAGGTTTGAGAAGTGACTTCCCTTTGCTTAGGGATGTGACAAAGTTTAGAGGAGGGTTAGGTTAATTAGAAGCGATTAGAAGATTCTAGAAGGGATTAGGAATAGGTTTAAGATTTTGCAAGTGGATGGAGGGATAATAGGATTTAATTGAAATAATTTAATTCAATTTGGTTGCTATTTGGGGAAATTAAATAAATTAGATTTATTCAATTTAGGATAACTATTTAATTAAATTTTGAATTTAATTAAAAGTGGATAGGGGGGATTTAATTGAATAAAATGATTTATTCATTAAATGGTATAGTGAATTTATTTAAATAAATTGAGTAATTTATTTATTTAAATAGAGGAATGTGGATAATTTAATTAAATTGGATTTAATCAAATAGAGAAATGAACATAAAATATTCATTTAGGAATATGGTCATTTTTATATGTCTACAGGAACTATGTTTGATACCCATTGAGGATATGCTATAGGTTTGATGAATCCCATGTCTAGTAATTTCTTCACTTATGCTTTGAAAATGAGGATGCATCTTCTTTAATTTTTGTTTAACTAGTTTGGCTCCTGGATTGACATTTAAGTGATGCATAATAAGATCTGGATCCAACCCTGGCATGTCTTCTTATGACCTGGCAAAATTGAATTGCCATCATTTGAAGAATTCCATATATTGCTGCATTTCTTGTTTTGATAGAGAAGTTGTTGGATGTAGAATCTTTGATTACTTTGTTGTGCCAATGTTAACTGCCTCTATTGGTTCTACTAGGATAGATGACCTCTCTTGATAGTACTAAGGTAAAGTGTCAAATCTCCCATCTTCTGGTGCCTCGAGAAGGTTTTCACCGTTAGATGCATCCTTTCTTTTT
This sequence comes from Cryptomeria japonica, assembly GCF_030272615.1. Classification (NCBI taxonomy): domain Eukaryota; kingdom Viridiplantae; phylum Streptophyta; class Pinopsida; order Cupressales; family Cupressaceae; genus Cryptomeria; species Cryptomeria japonica. The sequence continues at coordinate 337,784,067 of NC_081405.1, read as the reverse complement.
ACTTTTTCTTGGTCTAATGTTGCCAATAAATGGTTTTCAGCATGAGACCTCATATTGTTTTCTTTATTTTTACTTTTACAACTGGGATATTTGGCACCCACTTGACTGGAAGATGCGTTGTTGAAATCCCTGGTGAAATTTGTTGCGGGTTCGATTGCATTAAGATATAAGGATATGGCATGGTCATTAGGAAAGGTATCAATGACAGTATGTTTTTCATTTTCCCTGTCAATAAGTTCAAGATGGATTAGAGGTAAGGGGTCCTCAGGTTGAGATTCTTCGAAGGTATTAAGGGTCATGATAGAGATGTCAAATTTTTCGATATGTATTTCAATTTCTAGAATGATACTCTTGTTAGAATCACCTCTCACAAGTAGCTTCTGATTGTCCTCAATTAAGTTCAATTTAAATGAATGTGATTCTAATTCAGGTGGGCTAGATCCTAACATTTGTCCTACATACGCATGAACTACATCAACACCTGCATCTTCTTCAAAGCAACTTTATTCAGCTGATTGTTCATAATGATAGGAATCCCATTCCCATTCATTAGAATTTGTCTCACTTGCAGCTTGCAATTTGCATATTTTTTCACATGGTGTTCGATTTGTTTCTTCTATTTTTCTTGCTATATCTTGTCTACTCTCATATTTAGCTTCCTCTGCACTGATATAGAGTTTTGTCAACCTAGCTATCAAATCTCCTTGATTTGTACCAGCTTCTTGTCTGTTTTGATTAGGAGTTAACTCTACTTGGGAAGTGCCTTTAGTTTGTTTTTCCTGTTGATTAGAAGTTTTCTTCTTTTGCCATTTCATGTTTGTTTGTTCTCGTTGTTTGGTAAATGTTTCTTCCCTTTCAATTGCAAGTTGTTCTTGTCTGTTATCATGTTGATCTTTTTGCTACCTAGAAGATGTGTCCTCTTGTAGAGTGACTTATCCATACCATAGGCTTGATTTGTCTAAAGCCTGCTGAGTATGAGGTTGTATAGGTTACGAGATACCTTCTTTTCTTTTTCCTACAGGACTCGTTTCAGTGTATCCCATTTTGTAAAGGATGTTAAATCCTTTTCCATATTTTTTTGTAGGTATTCTGACATTATTGATCTTTTGTTGGACTTCTTCATTCTTGTATAGCCATTGTAGCACATCTTTGTCTTTTGTTTCCTTTGATAAGGTCCCAGCACTAACAAATACTCCATCAAATATTGGAAGATGTTTCACAATTGGTTGTTGTTTAGGGTTTGATGGTTTTCCATAGGATTCAGGAGAAAGTGGTAACTGTGATAATGAATATTCTTCGTTCCCTTGATCTCTTAGCTGCATTTATTTTTCCATACTTGACAAAATTGAGGCAAATTATTTTTCCTTGGATTGTGTGGTTGAAGATGATGCCTCCCTATTATGAGGAACAATGACCTCTTCAACCGGTTTTAGATTACTACCGTACTGGAATGGATTTGAATATGTTGAGATCATGATTTCCTGCCCATTGTATGGAAACTTCAGGCATTGATGATATGTTGATGGAATAGCTTGTATGTCATGTATCCATGGTCTTCCCAAGAATGTTGTATGATAAATCCAAGTCTATAACTTGGCATGTTGTGTCTTTCTGCAAAGGTCCTACTCTAATGGGTAATACCACAATTCCTTTGGAGGAATGCTCTTCTTCATCATATGCTTTGATTGTGATCTTTTTACGTGGATCAACTGTATCTTCAGAATAATCGAGAGCATGAATAAGAATTAATGAGAAAATATTTAGGCCAACTCCCCCATCTATTAGGACATGTTTAACGTGCATCTTATGAATGAGGACTTCAATATGCAAGGGAGAATTATGGGGATGTTGCAAGGACATGTCATATTCCTTGGTGAATGATAAGCAGTGAGGGGTTGTGAGGTGTCCCACCATGGTTTGGAATTGATCTAAATCAAGATCTTTGGACATTGTCGTATCTACTAATTCTCTTTCAAGAATTTCTTTTTGTGTAGGTGAAAGCCTTAAAAGTTCTAAGATGGATATTTGTGCGGGAGTTTTTTGTAGTTGATCCACTAGACTATATTGTTTTGAAGTGGATGACGTGTTAGTTGTAGGACTTGACAAAACAAATTGGGTTTTCTTCTTGTGATAGCATGAGAAGGTTCTTGGTGTTGTTTCTCTTTAACCACAATCACATTTACCATATTTTCATATGTATGAGCATAGTTCACCTTTGCTTTACCCTTACCATTATGTGCTACTAGTGATTCACCCTTCTCATAGTTAGGAAGCAGAGTTTTGAAAGTTGTATGAGATTAATTTGTCATATGTCCATCCATAGTTATTACACCATTATCAATAAAATATTGGATGACATGTTTCAACCACTGACAATTATCCGTTTGGTGTCCCTTGTTTCGATGAAAATCACAATAATGGTTGTCATTCCACCAAGAGGGTTTCACTTGAGGTTCAAAGTTTCTTCTTTCTATAAAATTAATAACTTGTTTGTGAGAAGAGTTGATGCAGAGGAAGGGTGTGATAAATGAACCTTTAATATTTATAAGAGAAATACAAGGTTCAAACCCCTAGGCCTACTAGCACCCAAATGGCTTAGATAGGTCAAATGCAAACCAACACTTATCCAAATGATTCCAAAGGTATGGAATGTTTATAAAACTCCCAAATAAGATGTTTCAAATAGTTTTGTGGTTCTAAGAACTTGTCTTTAGGCAAAACCCTCTTTTTAGTCTTCTAGGCCTAGTTGCCCAATTAACCCTCCAGTGAAGAAGATCAATTGTTTCCACTCAATTTTTCCAAATAGATAAAAAAAAAAAATCATATATCCTAACACCCTTTTGGATCTACTTTGACATACCCAAATCTTACATTAGGTTACTTTGGAAAGTATATGCTGTCCTACAACTATGCACTGTTTTGAGACTCCAAAAATGGTAAATTTACAAAGGAGGTCTATGATGTCTTAACTCACTGACTCCAAAACTTTAAAAATTCATCTAATATGGTGTAAAAATAAGGAATATGTAATTGGTTTCAATTTTTAACCTCCCTAAGTACAATATCCCAAATTTAGCCTTCCTCAAACCCTTAAAAATATGGTTTCACACATACCCCTCTTCCAAACACTATACCACCAAAATGATGATGGATTCACCTTCAATAGGAAATGTCTTGACATTTTTAATCATAAAATATACATCTCCTTAAGGTGGATTTTCTACTACTGCTCCTTAGCAAGCATTTTCTCCACTTTTACATTCACTATTTTGGTGATCACCTCGGTTCTCCACCCAATATGCACATCAATATGTTAGTATTGCATTGTACATGTTAGATGAGTGTCATCCCATAAATATTAGGCCTTTTACATTCATGGAATGACCATTCTCATTGTAAATCAACCAAATCAAATGCCAAATTACACAAATCTATTAGACAGTCAATGCAACTGGTCTAAAGTCTGAGACAAATGGATTATCAGTGCATCTTCCCTGCAAATAAGATGTTCAAGTTCTCTTCAATGCATTAGGAATTCGAATACACACTTAAGATAAAGTTATCATAATCCAAAACACCAAAACGTTGCAAGAAAATAAGAATTTGTTGTTATTGCCTACACCAGCATAATCTACCGTAGAAAACATTACATAAACCTTTTATAACTTCCCCCTAACTACACAAACTAATTTTTATTGGTTACCTCTCATAATTAAAGCATTTAACTCTCTAAAAACTAATTTCCCCCCAAAACTACCTAGTCGTTGCCTTTCAAATATTCAAATTTGTCAAGTATGGAAAATGACATTATTTGATCAAAAACTCCTAACTACTGACACTTAAGGTCTTGAAATGTTTTATTAAACTTTCCTAAACCTTTCTAAACTCTCTAAACCATAAATTCCTATTACATCTTTTTGTTGGTCCTAAGGTCCTTACCAGGTCCTTTAGAACAAATTACAAACTTATTACATTTTTCATCATTAAAGGCCATAATGGTCCTCAATACATCATAATTGATTGGTTCTTCACTCCCATGACCTTCAAAAGTATTTAATGGCTTCATTGAGTTCTTTGGTCTTCTAGGTGCTCCTGCACCATGCTCCCTAAAAATGAAAAAACTCTTGTCCCAATAGTTTGGCTTGAGTTTATCTCCATCAACTGGCCAATGCCTCCTCATTGGTTGGTCTCCTAATGTGATCTTTTTCCTTCCATCACCCGCACTCACTTTGCCAAAAATATTAGAATGAAAACAAAATTTATTAGGTCCTATTTTCATATCAGACTGCTGCCTTGCTGCCCCATCTGACTTTGCTACTTCATAGTGGTTTGTTGTTTGCTGCACCACTTGAACCTGTTCTCCCTTCATTTGACCTTCTAATGGATATTTTATAGTGCCTATTTGGAAATAGTTCAAGTCCCAATCGGATGCTCTTTTAGGACCGATTTGCTGCTCTGTCATACCTTGGGTTTGCTGCCCCCAACTAGTATCATACTCATCTCTACCCTGCACATTCAATGGAATGTTGCTTCCAAAACACATCACTATCTTGTCATTACTCCTGTAATCTAGAGGTTGTAACTTATATATCTGTCTACCCTAATGCACAATGTAGGCATTTGAGTAACCATCATGAAGAGTTCTTCTTGCCCATTGCCATGGTCTACCCAAAATTATATATCCACAACTCATAGGTATGATATCACACATTATCTGATCATGATAGGGACCAATTGAAAAATTAACAAGAGTTCTCTATCTAACCTCCACATTCAACACTTGATCAACCCAAGTGGCCTTGTAAGGGTTAGGATGATCTACTATTGTCAATCCTAGCTTAATCACCACATCAACTGAAACCAAATTGTTATGTGAACCAGAATCTATAATCAATTGACATAATTTACCCTTGCTCAAACAATATGTTCTGAAAATGTTCACCTTTGGTTCTTGTACTTGCTCACCTTGTCTCACCATAAGGAATTCTCCCTCTATCTCTAGATATGCTAGTACTTGTCAACCGTCTTCCTTCGTCTCTTCTTCTTGTGTCAAACCCACTCTCCTCTCTTTTCCTTTATCTGATTCAATCCACTTAGGACACCTAAAGGATTGATGACCTACCTCATTACAATTAAAACACTTTCCTTGAAAGGTTCCACTTCCTCTTCCTACTCGAAATCTTCCACATCTATGGTTGTATCGTCCTCTTGGTTCGGAAGTAGTCCCCTTGTCTTTATCATTTTATTACCAAGTATAATTTGTTCTTCCTCCTCTTCCTCTCATGGATCCACCTCCTCTATTGTTTCCTTGTCTTTCATTCTTCCTCTTCAACTTCTCTTTTGCTCTCACTGCTAATTGAAAACATTCTCCAAGGGTTCTTGGCATATTCAACCCTATCTCATCCTGAATATTGTACTTGAGGCCATTGATGTATCTAGCCACCTTCTCTTCTTCATCTTCTGCTCCTCCCCTAATTCTCAGGGTGTGAAATTGTTCAGTATAGGACATTACATCTAAGTCCCTTTGTCTCAAGTTGTTCCTCCTCATCTTTATCTGGATTGCCAAATTTGAAGGCAAAAATTGACTCCTCACCATAGTCTTCATCCTCTCCCAATATGAGATTTTATTCAATCCCCTGTCCTCTCTCTCATTTTGAATACTTGTCCGCCATGTAAGGGTTGTTCCCCTTAGCCTTGCTTTTTCTATTTTCACCTTCTTGTCTCCATCTATATCCTCTAGATCAAAATAGCTCTCAAGTACCTCTATCCAACCACACACTTCTTCACTCCCCCTCTTGCCTTGGTAGATTGGTAAATCAAATTGTGTCCTTGTACCAGTACCTTGTACTACCTTAATCAACCTTATGAATCTTCTCTCCTTAGGGTCTTCTTCATCCCCATGTCTCCCATGTGCTTGCTCTTCTCCTTCATTGTTTTCTTCATGATTCTCTTCTCTTCCAGGGTCTCTTCTTTCTTTCTCTAAGGCTTCTATCCTTCCTTACAAGTGAAGTCTCTCCCTTCTCATTTTTCTTTCTTCCCTTTCCTTGGTTTCCTCTAACTCTTTATTTTCTCTTTCCTTCTATTCTAGGGCTGCTTTCAACTCTTCAATTTCCCTTGCCATTTGGTTTTTAGGTGCCATGTTCTAGTTTGTTGGTTTTCCTCCTTGAAGATCTACTAATTAAATCTTTGATACCACCTGATCCAGAGGAAGGGTGTGATAAATGAACCTTTAATATTTATAAGGGAAATACAAGGTTCAAACCCCTAGGCCTACTAGCACCCAAATGGCTTAGATAGGTCAAATGCAAACCAAAACTTCTCCAAATGATTACAAATGTATGGAATATTTATACAACTCCCAAATAATATTTTTCAACTGGTTTTGTGGTTCTAAGAACTTATCTTTAGGCAAAACCCTCTTTTTAGTCTTCTAGGCCTAGTTGCCCAATTAGCCCTCCAGTGAAGAAGATCAATTGTTTCCACTCAACTTTTCCAAAAAACTAAACAAAAAAATCATATATCTTGACACCCTTTTGGATATACTTTGACATACCCAAAGCTTACATGAGGTTACTTTGGAAAGTATATGCTGTCCTGCAACTGTGCACTATTTTGAGACTCCAAAAATGGTAAATTTACAAAGGAGGTCTATGATGTCTTAACTCCCTGACTCCCAAACTTTCAACAGTCATCCAATATGGTGTAAAACTAATGAATATGAAATTGGTTTCAATTTTTAACCTCCTTAAGTACAAGATCCTAAATTTAGCCTTCCTCAAACCCTTAAAAGTAGGGTTTCACACATACCCCTCTTACAAACACTATACCACCCAAATGATGATGGATTAAAATTTAATAGGATATTTATTGACACTATCAATCATAAAATATACATCTCCTTAAGGCAGATTTGCTAGTACTGCTCCTTAGCAAGCATTTTCTCCACTTTTACATTCACTGTTTTGGTGATCACCCCGGTTCTCCACCCAATCTGCACATCAATCTATTAGTACTATATTATAAATGTTATATGAGTTCCATCCCATGAATATTAGGCCTTCTACATTCATTAAATGACCATTCTCATTGCAAATCAACCAAATCAAATGCTAAATTACATAAATCTGTTATGATAGTCAATGCAACCGGTCTAAAGTCAGAGACAAATGGATTATCAGTGCATCTTCCCTACAAAGAAGATGTTAAATTTCTCTTAAATGCATTAGGAATTATAATACACACTTAAGACAAAGTTACCATAAGCCAAAATACCAAAAAGTTGCAAGAAAACAAGAATTTGCTATTATTGCTTGTCCCAGTCTGTACACCAGCATGATCTGTCGTACAAAGCATTACATAAACCTTTAATAACTTCCCCCTAACTATAAAAACTACTTTAGATTGGTTACATCTCATAATTAAATTATTTAACTCTCTAAAAACTAATTTCCCCCCAAAACTACCCAGGCGTTGCCTTTCAAATATTCAAATTTGTCAAGTATCGAAAATGACATTATTTGATAAAAAACTCCTAACTACTGACACTCAAGGTCTTGAAATGTTTTATTAAACTTTCCTAAACCTTTCTAAACTTTCTAAACCATAAATTCCTATTACATCTTTTTGTTGATCCTAAGGTCCTTACCAGGCCCTTAAGGACAAATTACAAACTTATTACATTTTTCATCATTAAAGGCCATAATGGGCCTCAATTCATCATAATTGATTGTTTCTTCATTCCCATGACCTTCAAAAGTCTTTAACGGCTTCATTGAGTTCTTTGGTCTTTTAGGTGCTCCTGCACCAAGCGTCTTTAATGCTGACCCAAGTGGTTCACCAATGTTTGTAAATTTCCTTCGAAAGAAATTGTTGAAAGTTGATTTTTGGTGATTGTTGTTTTGTTGAGCCGCTGCTGAGTGATTGGATGAATTGAAAACTGGTTGCTTTGGTTTCATATTATTGTTATCATTTATCCCATCATTGATGACATTTCGATTTCTCTTCCGAATTTTGGGCTTATCATTGTTGTTGTTAGCATTGTTGTTAGGAGGATGGACTCCTTTGTATAGCTTCAGCTCACCCTTCATTACCATAGCTTCCTCCATTCTGATTCCATTATCAATCATCTTTTCAAAATTTTGATGACATTGCATTTTTAGATGATAGCTCATTTGTCCATTTAGATTATCGATGAATATGTCCATTTTATCATATTTGGGCACCGTACGAGGATATCATGAAGCTAACCATCTCCATCTTTGTAAAAATTTCATGAAAGATTCTGCACTCTTTTATTTAGTATTACATAGGTCTAGCATTGTGACCTCATGTTGTATGTTGTAAGAGTATTGTGAAACAAACTTATCCACCAATTCTATGAATGATCTAATTCCAGGTGGAAGTTTGGAAAACCATTCCATAGATAGTCCTCTTAAACTCTTTGGAAATAATCTCATTAGGTATGTATACTCATGTGAAAACTCCATACTCATCATGCAAAATTCTCCTATATGATCTTGGGGATTAGTGCTTCCATTATATTTATCATATCTAGGAGTTTCACAACCTGTAGGAAATGGTATCTTGTTTAGATTTTTGTCGAATGGGTAAGGAAATATTTCTTGAAGCGAGTATCTTCTAACAATTCCTCTCTACATATCTTGAATCTGTGTTTGCAGTGTTCGTATTTGTTGTGTAAGAGCTATGAGAAAATTATCAACATGATTTATCCTTGCATAACCATGAGTTTGCATTCTATTATAATCTTGATCTCTTCTGATATCATCCCGACTATTTCTTGTATCCTCATTAGATTTGGCATTGTTGAGAATTTTTACATCATCCTTTTGGGAATGGAAGTTTCATCATTAGTTCTTGTGTTATCAAGAATTGATGTGTTGTCCTTTTTGTGACCAAAATTCTCCTCGTCTTGTTCATTATCATGGAAAGGGTCACTCTCCTTTGTCCTAAATTGCTCACATCAAAATATTGGGGGAGTGTAACACCAAATTTTGCTAACATTAGGAAGTATTTTTCTTTTTCTCCCTCCAATATTTTCTCCATAAATTTATCGAATTTAGGATCTTGTTTGATTTATCTGATATGTTGATCTGTTATGTCCTCTTCTTGTATTTCTCTTTGGTATGCCATGTTCCTATGATCTTTAGTCATTTCAAATGTTTCTATTTTCATTTATGCGATCTTACGTCTCTGTGCTCTAGTTAAAATTGGCATACACGTGTGTTGAATATTATGCAAGGATTTGATTGTCTAAAAGGTGTTTCGATAAGTGACCAACTGTCAATATAAATATGATAGAGTGATATGACATGAAAAGATAATTCAAGTATTTGTAAGTTTGCAAGTTTTTCGATCTTTGGTTGGAGTACAATGATGATGATTTTGATAAGACCAAGTCCAATAGGAATGATATATCCTATGATATGGGATGAGCTTATCTTGATAAAACGTTATAGTTTCATGATAGAGGATGATAGATCCTGATGAGAAACTATGTTTCGAGTGATCATTTTATCAAAGAAGGTGATAATGCACTTTGAGATGTTAGATCTTGAACCTGTTGAAGATGAATACTTCAAAATCTTGGGGTGTCTAGTTCTATAATCGGTTTTGATAGAAGATTACTTAATTGAGAAAACCAAGAAGACAACCTAAGCACAAAATGATAGATTTTAGGTGTATACGCTTAGTGTATATTGACCAAGCAAACATGACAGATCTGGAAAAGACATGCAATAAGACAACTCTAGATTGACAAAGACAGAATCTTGTACGACAATTTAATAAGCTATATACAACAATTTAGATAGTTCCATATGACAAACTAAGAATCCCATATGACAATTTAGAGACAACCATACGATAATTGATAACAAAGAACTTTTGCTGATCTGACTCATATGACAATTTAGAGACAACCATACGATAACTGATAAAAAAGACCTTTTGCTGATCTGACTCCTATGACAATTTAGATTAAATAGAACGATGAACTAGCTTTCTCGTATGGAAAACTAGGAAACTCATATGACTTATGATAGAGCAGAGACAATTTTTGACTTTGACAGATTTTTGACCAATGATGTTTGATATTTTGGTTATGGTTTCTAGTTTTAGATGTTTCAGTTTCAATGCCAAGGATGAAAACACAACAAACACTCAATATGATAAGTGACCTCAAGCACAACATGCTAAATCCTAAGGAAGTTGGCTGAGAGAGAGAACCTTTGCTTGAAAACTTAGGTACATAGTCAATAGCTAATTAGAATATGATCGCTGAGTCTCATGCAATGGATTCTCAACACCATATTATCCGACTCCAAATGCTAATGGGGGCATGATATGGCAAGTGTCTTGGGAGAGTTACTATCTCTCTTGCACAAAGATTATCCACCTTTCAGAGGTGAAATGAGTAGCTTCTATCTTAGGGTTCCTAGTAAGGATTTCTGTTTGGAATTACCCTGTGTAGTTGCACAAGCACGATTTAGACATATAGCCCAACAAGGTACCAAAACAAGAAGTAGTCATGCAAGCGTGATTCAAACCATGAGGCCCTACAAAATGTTTGATATGAGAGATCTCAAAAGAGAAAACTCAAATAATCCAATCATCTGAGACTTGAATCCCGAGAGGCCTATTTTTTAGAGTGATTCAGAAAACTTAGGTCTAGCTGTACTCACTTGGGTCGTTCTCACAGGGTGATTACTTTTTCCCACCATGACAGGCCCGCTAAAGGTATTCAAATCTCAAACTAGAAGCGCTTCAAGGGTCAGGATTTTTGATTGTCCATATGGACAAGAGCATACTCTCCTACCTTTTAGACAACTTCTCAAGCATAGAAAATAGGATTGTTCATTTATCATTAACAAATTAAGTGTGCCTAGAAAACTTTAAGAAGACACAAAATTTTGGTTGAGTTTCCTTAGGCAACTTGCAAAACCAATACATTAGTAATCATGTTATTTTGAGTAATTGATTCTTTGGCCCGCGTAATCTTGGATAAACATTCTACAGAAAACCAGTTAGGCTGCTAGAAAACTCACAAACAAACTAGGGTTAGCATTAGTAATAGCCAAATTTAAGCATAAAAACCCTAAAATGAACTCTGTTTATGAAAAGACAGAAACATAAATTCGTATGAGTTTACTCACTCAACAGTATGAGTATTCCCACATACCCATACGAGTGCACAAAGAAACTCGTATGGTACTGAAAAGGTACTCATACGAGATTCTAAAGATAGCACGACCAAAGATCCATGAGATTGAAGATTTGAAGATGCAAGAGGCCAAGAAATGAGATTTATGGCCCCACAGTGGGCACCAAAATGTCGTGAGTATGAAGTAGGGTACCTGCAACTGCAACACAAACACTCAATAGATCATTACAAGCATGGTTAGCAAATTAAAATCAAATAAAATATAAACCATGGCAAAGCGACCTATCGTCTCCTAAGAGATGCGAGTGTGGATTTGCTCGTAAATCTAGATGAGAAATCTTAGTGACTTGACTACACCAAGATGAAGGATTTAAAATGATATGATGTGCAAGATTGATGAATGCATGATTAAGCTAGATTGATCCAAGAAGGTAATTAGGCTAATGATATGCATGATTATGCTAAATGATAGATGCAATAAAGCTAGAAGATGATCAAATTAAGCTAGATCTAAGATGCAATAAATGATTACAATGATAAATTAGAATTCTAGAAATTGTATGCCTATAATAACAATGTTTGAGATGGAATATATGCCTCTAATAACAATACTTGAGATGGGATTTATTGTGCTCCAAAATGGGGGATATTTATAAGATTTCCAAGGCCAATGGGAGGTGGCAGGAATCAACGGTTAATATTGAGTCTGAAGATATCAAGGGTCAAATTGGAGGAGGTTGGAGAAGAGGTTGGAGGGAGGGACACTTTCCATCTCTATGGTGACAAGTGTCAAGGAACCTTTCTTGTAAGAGGGCAAGTGTCCAAGGGAAGAGACGTGGAAAAAGTGACATGTGTCTCAAGGGGAGCATTTTCAACCCATAGGAGGTTAGAATAAAGAGATTAGGATGTGCAATAGTATAGGGTTAGTTAAACCAAGGATTAGGTGGAATGGGTTAGGTTAGGGGGTGGTTAAGTTAGGTGGTTAGAAGTTAGGAGGCATGTGGGGAAGTTACTATATGTGTCAGCCACAAAAGTATCATTAGGAGTTTTTCTCGCATAACAGGATAATTAAGGAAAATAATGAGCTATCTACTACATCAACAAAACATTAGTGGGATACGAGCTAAATTATCACCAATAGAAAAAACATGCTTAGGAGTACTTTTCGCTTCTCAAAAATTGTGACACTATCTAATCTCTCACTCAATCAAATTGATTGCTAAAATAGATCCATTAAAGTATTTCCTCAACAAGGCAACATTAACAAGAAGACTAGCAAAATGGGTCATGATTCTGAGTGAATTTGAAATCAAATATGTGGACAGAAAAGCTATCAAGGGACAAGTCATTGCAGACTAGCTAGCAAAAGAACCACTTCAAGATGATCATCCCTTAAACATTGAATTTCCAGATGCTGATATCTTCACAATCACCAAATAGATAGGATAGTTGTACTTTGATGGTTCATATACCCAACATGGATTAGGAGCAAGCATTTTATTCATCACACCACAAGGTCACACAATTCCAAAGGCATATAAATTGAGTTTTCCATGCACCAACAATATAACAAAATATGAAGCTTTGGTCACAAGAATCAAGATGGTCATAGAATGGAATGTCACACAACTATAGGTTTTTGGAGACTCTCAGCTCGTCATCAATCAAATTAATGATGATTATCAAATAAAGGATGAAAAACTAATGCCTTATAAAAATATGGTAGATGATTTCAAGAAGTATTCTATAGAAATCAATTTTGAGTAGATTCCAAGAAATGACAACAAAGAAGCATACGCCATGGAAACACTTGCTTCTCTACTTCAGACACAGGAAATCAAGAGCGTTACGAATTCCTTATGGAAGAGTTGTTTTACCCTATCCATGAATGTCCCAATTCCCAAATTATTTGTCACCTTGTTGGGCATAATTTCTCCCGCTATGGCCAAAATTATACATACCTGAAAGATAACACCCTCCCCCCTGACTTGTCAAAGAACCAAAATCAAAATTTCATTTGCCAATCCTCTCATTATACTCTTGTCAAGGATACCCTTTTTAAACAAGGTCTGGACGGTACTCTATTAAGATGTCTTGAGCAAGAAGAATTTGAAAAGGCCTTAAACAAAGTTCATAATGACATTTGTGGCACTCATTTAAGTGGTCTTACTCTTTTGAAAAAACTCATATGTTTGGGCTATTATTGGCCAACTATGGAACGAGATTCTTTTTAGATAGAAAAAATGTGCAAACAATGCAAGATCCATGGTAATTTAATTTATGCATCATCACAAGAGATTCATGTTTTGGCAACATCTTGGCCTTTCTACCAATGGGGTCTTGATCTAGTAGGAAAGATAAATCCTCCTTCATCCAACAGTCACAAATTCATCATTGTAGCTACAAAATATTTTACAAAATGGATTGAGGCAACACCTCTCACAAATATCACAAGAAAAACATTTATTGTATTTATCTTGAGCTACATCATATTTCTCTATGGCATACCCATGACCATTATCATTGATAATGGGTGACCGTTCAAGAACTAGGATGTACAAGAGCTTTGTGAGAAATTTTAGATCCAACATAGATTCTCTACACCTTATTATCCACAAGGGAATGGGCAAGAAGAAGCATAAAACAAAATAATTTTGAAGATCCTAAAAAAGGCAGTGAAAGATACTGGCAGAGATTGGCATATTCAATTGAACCCTGTTCTATGGGCCAACTGTACCAGTATCCACACACCCACATGAGCCACACCTTTCTCTCTTATCTATGGATCATAAGAAATACTACCAATATAAGTAGAGATACCTTCTCTACGCGTATCATTAAAAGGCCTCATACCAGATGAAGAACAATGGGTATCTAGACTGCAAGAGCTAGAATTGATCCATGAACAATGCCAAAATGCCTTTGATCATTTGAAATTTTATCAGCAAATAATGTGTCGAAGCTATAATCACAAGGTGAAACCAAGAGCATTTCAAGTTAGAGAACTAGTACTAAAAGAAAATCCATGCATCCAGTCAAATCCAGAAAAGAAAGGGAACTTTAAACCAAACTGGTTGGGTCTGTTTGTTGTCACAACAATATTTGGGTCAGGAGCCTATTAGCTATCAATGCTAGATGGGGATTAGCTCTAGGAACCCATCAATAACATGCATCTGAAATTTTTTTATGTCTAAAAGCAAAAAATCCAAAAAAAATAAAATCAAATATTAAGAAAAAGGTTGATAAAAATAAGTAGTGAAAACCTGGAAACAAGCGCTACTTGTCAGTTGGCTCTTCCGTCTATTAGTTCATGCATCCTTCCGCTTGCATTCATTTTCATCATCACCGTTCATATCCATAATAAATTCTTTTGTACATAATCAAGCAGTGCCATCTCACCATGGTTTGGATCATTGTATATACCATAATAAAGTTTGTTTCTAGAATGGGGGCAAAATCCTGAACCTAGTTGGGGGCAAAAATTTCCATCATTGAGCTTAATCAAATAGATAGAACAACAATTAGGCAACACTCGTCAAGAGAAAACTAAGACACATCCAACATTGAACACAAGATCAAATTATCAACCATCAAGTATCAAACTAAAAACATAACAAACACATATCAATGGATGATATCTTTTGACTAATGGTTTTAACACTTGGACAAGAATGGTTCAACTTTTGTATCTTGATTTTTTGCTATCATCATTCTTGAGTGACTCAAGGATGTCTTTGACTAGAGGAACAAGGAAGGAACATGATATTTTCTTGTCTATTGTCTGAAAATTAATCGTTAATATATGCAAGTTTGTCTCAGGACATGATCATCAGAGTATCATCGAGGACATTTCAGATTTGTATATAGGAATGGTTAATACCGCATGTTTTATGCAAGCAACACTTAGGTCATCTTGGTTTAATTATACCTTGATGCTTGTGCTAACTTGCAATATCAAAACCTAGGAAAGTAGTGCTCAAGTCATCATGGTTCAATTATACCATTGATGTTTGCACTCACTTCCCACATTTTAAAGCCTCAATGATGACAAAAAGCAATGACCAAATGACTGGTCCGATCGCAACATTTCATTTCATTTGTATTTGCATATTTAAAGTAGATTGCATTTCATTTTGCATGGGATCACAAGAGCTCATATTTTCCAAGGCCAAAAGCTTCAAAACATGTGTTATCTCTCTTATTAAGTGATTGAATACATTGGACATTAACAACAATAATTAATTGATCCATTCAGCATGATAAGTCAGTTCAGTTCATCACATATAAGCATGGCATAATAAGACATCAGTCATATAGATCATTCAATCATTCATTTACAATCGATCATTCCTGGCATAAATATCAATCATGTAAAGTGGCATCATGATTGCATTGCATTGAATCCATCTCATATCAATATGCATAAATAAAATCATATAAGCATCATAAAATAGGAAACATTTCATTGCACATGCATCACATAGTACATAAATTCATCCATCATGTAAATACTGCATTACCATATGAGAGGTGTATATCCATCATCTAGAGTATATAGCCATATAGAAAGTAAAGCATACATCATGAAAGTAGTTACACAACATAATCATATAGCAATTAAAATGCATCCATAATCTCATAGATCACATAGAATGAATTAAATCAACTGCATATCATTTCATCAAAAAGATCAATGTCCAGGGTACAATGATATCACAAAAATATCTGAGATACATAAAAAATATACATTGTGGGAATCCTCGATATCTCATCACAAAAAGGTGTATACATCAATGGATCAATGTACCATATGTGTGACCACTAGGACGTGGAGTGAAACTCTGTCCTGATGCGGCAGGTTTGGTAACACCAACTAATATCCCTGTACTTGGGTCCTCACCTGGGGGATCTCTTTGAAGGGGCCCTATCACTCCTCGGCTCTCAAACTAGCTTTGTTTTGATCTCCTGCTCATATGTGAAAATCTTGGAGCCCTCTAATCAACAAGAACAACAGTGTAATATAAGGTCCTGTAATATAAGGTGCACCTATCCTTGGCTGCACCTCTCTCTACCATGAGAGAAGCCATCCAAGCTTGTACCTACGTCATCTTTGCCTGTGCCTATACCTAGGTCATTTGTGCCTATGCATGTGTCTATACTTGGGTCGTCTGTGCATCTGTGCCTGAACCTGTAATTGTGCCACCTGGACCTCTAGCTTGGCTATCTGAGAATCTCTCTTTGCCACTCGACCCTCTAGCTATTGAACCTAACCATGCAGGTCACTAATTTGAGCCTATTGCTGATGCAATGACATCCTGATGAAGATCTACCATGGTTCCTCTGCCTATGGCTGCTCAACCTATGGTACCTCAGCCGGTGGCTGCTCAACCTGTGGTACTCCTATCTGTACCTGCTTAAATAGGGGAACCTCCTACTCTGGAACCTACTGCCCTTGGTCCATTAGACTTGATCTCCTTCATGTGACCACCTGGGTCACCCAATCCATAGGTAACTCTCTAGTAGATCTAGAACTGTTGGCTCTTGGTGTGCCTATTGAACCAAGGGAAAGATGTGGTGAGGGAATATGGTTAGTTTGAATATAAATTTGCATAAAACATTTAAATAAACACAACAAACATCATTATACATTCACAAACCTTCACTTGTTCCTCAAATTGAGTGTGATGAGGTTGAAGTAGCGCCCCTTCTCCAACCTAATTGGATTTTCTCCTTGATTAAGTGTGGTTGGCTCTCCAAATGTGCACAAGATGATTGAGAGGATGATAAAATGGATGGATTAAGAATGGAATGGATGTGAAAGATAAATTGTTAAGTGATGGATGAGTGTGGATTTGGCTATAGTTTGGGTGTTTGGATGATTTCTTGCACTCAAAAGGGCATCATGAACTTACAAAGCTTGGAGATGTCAAATGAAGGAGTGGAGTCCCCAATTTATAGAAGAAGGGGAGAATAAATAGAGGGCTAGGATTGATCCAAGATGGAAGGCCAAGATTGCATGTGAGCCCACACATGGATCAAGAGAGGTTGACAAGACAAGTGTGGAGTCCAAGAGATATGCCATAAAGGCATTTCTTGTCTCCACACTCCTCAAGGTTTATTGGGAAGGCTTCCCAATGCACCTAGGGAAGACAAAAGGAATACAAATATTCCTTGGATGATGAGAAGGAGAATTTAAAAATTCTCAAAAAGGGAGCATGGGGATTGGAGGAATAAAAATGAATTAAAATTCCTTGGGTGAAGGGATACATACCTAGAGGAATGTGAGATTTTTGAAAATATCACATTCACCTAGGAAAAGAGCATTTAAGGAAGGTAGTTGGATGGGGTTTTGAATAGAGAGATGTGAGAAGAACATTTAAGGAAAGTAGTTGAGTGAGGGGACAAGGAGTTGACTTTGTGGCTAATCATGAGGATTAGCCACTAGCAACCCATTAGAAGAAATATTAGAAGAGGGATTAGGTGGGATTAGAGCAAGTGGGATTTGTAGGAGGATTTGAATAGGAGAGATAATGAGTGGAGGTAATTAAAAATTAGGAAATAATGGTAAGTGGGATTAAGAGGGTTTCTAGAAGAATTAATTAGGCTAATGATGGATTAGAAAAAGGTGATTTGTAGGAATCACAAAGATTAATTAATTAAAAGGGGATTCAAGAAGAATTAATTTTGGATGCCTTAGAAGAATAAAGGGAAATTGATTTATTAAATAAATCAATCATTGGATTATAGTGACAATATTAATTAGATTAAATTTAATAAATATTGAGAAGAATAAGGATTAACATAACTAAATTAATTAATTATGTGGGAGAGTTAAATTAATTAAAATAAATAATTTAAGTGTACATTTTCCCCCTCTTTTACGCAACGACCAAAATTTGGTGATGGGTAAAAGATAGAAGAAAGAGGATGCCCTGATGCAAAGCACAGGTGATGTATACCCCCTCGAGAATTTTTTGATTTTTTTTTTTTTTGAAAAAATTAGCAGAAAATTCTTGGAAAGAAGAAGGAAGGAGGAAAAATGACGAGTGAATGATTAAGGAAATGCGTAAAGAAATAGAAGAAGGAAAGAGATGAAGGGATGGGCATGTGAGGGGGCCATATAAGCCCCATAGGGCCCAATGAAGGGTCATTGTCACAAATAAGCTTTGGAGCATATCAAAGCTTAGAGAGCAGAAGAAGAGATGGACCGTATTCCAACACACAAGCACCGCACCATGAGGGTTTGCAGTCATGAGAGGCCCACCTATTATGGTCCATTGATACGTACCCCAAACCTCCTTTGTGATTTGATAGATTTAGTGTAGATTTTAGGGCTAGAATTAGGGCTTGAAGTCTAACAGGGCAGACGAGTTGATCATCGTTTCAGTGCACGTGCCTCTAGGGGTACTGTGAGCGTTGGCAAAAATGCACCAATGCATGTGGGGGAATAGGGTTTAGAAAGGGTTATGGGGTGGGAAAACGTGCTTGGTGCGAGCACCCACACTAGTCTATTTTATGGTTTGATCTAAGGGGGAAAAAGGGGGCACGCGACGCGAGAACCCGCGTTGATTGGGGCTGGGTCCAAGATCAAAGGGGTTCAACATGTGCGCCTATGGTATAGCACGAGCGGTACAGTTTTGGTGCGAGCGCTAGGGAGGTATAAATGAAAGAATTTTGATAAGTATGGGTATGGGAAATGTCTTAACGGGGATCATGAATGCCTTGAGAATAGAATAAGGGGAGGGTTAAGAAGAATGGTAAGGGATAATGAAGTGGTTTGCGTGGATGTAGGTAGAGTTAGGGCCATTGGCATCGAGGGAGCACTGGCCAACAACTATGAGGCTCTACAGGAAGTTGACGGTGGACAAGCTGGAGATACTGGTCATGGTAGGATTGCATTCTGTAAGCCGATGGCCAAGGATCAGAGCGCATACTACCATGATGACTGCACTAGTAGAGCAGTGGGATAGTAGGACTTGTTCCTTCCATCTACCTACAGGAGAGGCAACAATGACATTATTAGATGTATGGAGGATATTGAAGATCCCCATTCACGATGTGATTCTCGAGTACCAACTAGATGCAAAAAACTTATCTTTGAGAGATTTGTGAGTATGAGGCACTGCCTATGATGGATAGAATCCAGATGCATCTAGGGAGAGCGATGGAGATCCACACATTCCTTGCCTGTTTCTTGTGATTTGTGGGTTTTTGAGCAGACAAGTGATGCCTGATCTGGGAGGGCATGGATTTCCTATCGAATGGAGCCAATGTGTATATTATATGGTACAGGACTATGCGGAGTATGCCTGGGGAGCAACGATGCTTGCTCAGCTATATCATGATATGCATCTCACCATATAAAAGGATTATGCTAGTCTATCTGCAAGGGTTACCTTACTACATGTATGGGCGTGGGAGCACATTGCAGTGACTTTGCCACTTGGTGTATAGGACAGGTGAGCCCAACAACCTTACATTGATAGATACAGGGGCCTTTTGCATTATACACGGATATGAGCTATCGGGTTTTGGTGCTACATTTTTTATGAGCTCATGGAATTTACATCACATAAATTTTTAGACAGTGAGAGATAGAGGGGATACTGGCAGTTGCATTGGGCAGGCGTAGAGATATGGTTTTTTTGGGTGGTCTATATATGTGATGGAGTACTGCGCACCATATAGGGTGGCTCAACAGTTTGGCTAGATACAAGATATAGTAGGAGACATATCACTCTATCCTCAGACTACTTGGGAGGTGAGATAGGGACAAACGGTGAGTCCACTGGAGAGGAGGACCAGTTTATAGATGATGACCTATCTGGTTTGGGACGAGTAGAGGGGTGTAGGGGAGGATCCAGGGATGATGGGAGGATACATAAGCTGATGGGAGGCACACCTACCAGTGCATGTGACCATTCCCAGAGTATTAGAGGATGATGAGTTCTAGCTGGCTGTAAACAATATAGTCAGAGGGGAAAAGGATGCTCCTAGAGACAAGATTTTGGCAGGAGGAGGCAGGGGTGTCATGAGGTAGAGGAGGGGGTAGTGGTATGAGGGAGAGAGCCAGAGGTGGTCATGCTAACACAGGTATAGGTGATGACAATAATAGGACAGGAAGCAGGGGAGGGAGGTGGTGGAGAGGATGAGGCAATGCTGATGGAGATTTTAGATATAAAAGCACAGGGTACAGGAGTAGAGGTCAGAGGGGGAGTATCCTAGGCATATTTTGACAGGGTTTTGCAGGAGAGGGATGCGGCTAGAGCGAGGTTACACTCACTTGAGGATGATATATAGGTGGAGAGGGCAAGGAGGGAGAGTTTGCAGGTAGAGGTGGAGAGGCTACAATGGGAGATTGGTGATTTGACAGAGAGCCTACAAACAACCAGGACAAAGGTGGATGATTTGCAAAGGAAGGGAGAGGAGGTAGAGAGGATGTTGGAGGAGGCAAGGATGGGGACTATTATTGGGGAGTTGTAGAGAACCTTACAACAAAAAGATGAGGAGATGGAGAGGCTCTGAGAAAGGGAATAGAGATTAGAGGCAGATGTTACTCGCCTACGGGGGGGACACAACATGACAGATGTTGGTCCCCGCAGGGCTTGAACAGATGTATTCTGACATGATGCAACATCAGGAGAGGGTGGAGAGAGTAGGATGAGAGGCTGCATATTATAGAGGTTTATACCATGGAGTGGTACCATCAGATCAGAGAGAAGCATCATACATTGAGAGTGTATGCTCCCGCATGACCCATAGCTAGCATCCTACATAGATCCAACAGATAGGTGGATCAATGGGTTTCAGACCACCTAGGAGAGGGGGAGCAGAAGGATCCAAAGGAGGAGGAGGTGATGAGGAGAAGGCTGGGGAGATAGGAGGGGAGAGATAGCCCCATATGACTTATGCATTATTTTTGACCCTTCAAGGCAACCATTATACCATGACTGTCATACTCATTTTTTGAGATATATATATGATTTGGTGGCAGTTTATGCATGCATGTACTTTATTATGGACATTTTTTATTATTTTATGATGTGATGCATTGATGATGTATTGTGTTGACCCATTTGTGATGCAAGATACTTATACTTATGATGTGCTACTGAAACATTGATGGATGCAGGATGGATACTCATGCATGTGTTTATGATAAATCACTGACACTTTGATGGATGTAGGATGGTTGTCTATGTGGATGCATATGTTTTTGGTATTTTATGATACATATGTATATGTATGATGTATTATTGTGGGATTTTTCTGATGATTTGAGAATGCATAAAGTGATTTAATGGATTAATCTAAAATGGTTATGTAACGAAATCTATAATGAAATGAACATTTACACCTATGAAATGAGAAGTGTAACAAAATTTGGATACAAACTAGGTGATAGGCACACCATACAGAATAAAAAATAATAATGCAACAAAATTTGGAATGTAACGTCAATGATGGCTAAAAAATGATTGACGTAACAAAATTTTGAGATGCAACCTTAAAAACAAAAGATTAATGCAATATCTAAAAATGAATAATGCACCTATATGAATAATGCAAAATTTATTTGTGAATATGCCAATCATAATACAATGACCTTGAGTAGGATAGAAGAATAGGGGGGAAATTGAAGACTCCATGGGAATGCTAGATAGGGAGAATTGAGGACTCAATGATAATGCAAAATGGTAATGATAGTGGGGGGAATTGTGCACAAAAGATGTGGAGAGCCAACCTAGTTTGATATTTCCCTAGGTAACCCGCACCAATGATTATAGGAACCAGGATGCCATGAGAAACCCAAGGCATGGACTAACTCACAAACAAGCGAGAACTCCCTACACACAGCTATGCAAGTGTTGAAGAACACTAATACAAAGTTGTGGGTACGTGCAAGGAAACCCTCAAACACACAAATATCCCTTGTACACAACAAAGTAAGTGTTGACAAACACTAACACCAGGTCTCTAGTTCGTACAAGAGAAATCCCAAACATGCCATATCATGAAAACATGCCCTAGTATACACCCATCATAAACGTACCAGGATATGGAGAATCTGAGCAGTTGTAGATAGGATCAGTTGTAGGGAAAAAGATGCAAGTTGAAAATGAAAATCCGAAAAATCAAACAAGTCACTCACACATGACCAACTGTCATCTCTTGCCAGGACTAGGATTAGGATAAAAGATTAAACTACCAGGCGAGGGAAGGATTCATCCCAAGATCAAAGGATAAGGTGGATAAGATTGACTAGGCAATTTACCAGATGACCATGAGGACTAACTTGCAGATGTAGGATTGGCACGAAGACTTGATGAAGCTCACATGGAGGCACAAACTCAGGATGCGGGGAAAAGCTTAGTGTGATGGGATAAAGCTCAGTTTAACAGGCTAAAAGCTCAGTTTGATGGGGTGATCCTTATTCATGATTCAGGAAAAGACTCATCATCATGTGAGTGATCATTTTATCGGGTGTGGCTGAGTAGGCGAATGATAAATGCTATGGTAGAAGGGTCGGATGGCAGCAAACATAGATATCTTATGGGTGAGTGGTGTGGGTGAGCCTGACCTGATAGATGATGGATCCAGATTATTTACCTTGATGCTTGCACGCATGTTTTCACCAAGGTAATTTCCCATAGCATCACAAAGTGGTTTTAAGTGATGGACGATTATTCTTCTTTACTTTTTCCTTTTTCATTTTTTTGTATTTTTCTTTATTTTTTGATTTTTTTTGAATTTTTCTTTCTTTTTTTTTTTTTAATTTTAATTTTTGAGATTTTAAGACAATTGGTGACCTTCTGAGGACTAGGCATAGAATCTCTTCAGGTGCATGATGTTCATAGGCTCATCCAAGGGATCTCCTTCAGGAGTAGCCAACTGATATGCCCTTGAGCCATACTTTATTGTGATCACATATTGTCCAAGCCAATTAGGCTCAAACTTGCCTTTCTTCTCTCTTTCTTAAAGGTTTATCTAATTTTCCATAAGGACAAAATCACCAACTTCAAATTCCTGGGTTCTGACTTTCTTGTTGTAACCCAAGCGTAAGTGATTCTGATACACCTGAAAATGGTTTAAGGCCTTGAGGCACCTTTTGTCTAGCAAATCTAGCTTTTGTGGCCTGGCAACTCTATATTCCTCATGTAGGAGGATATTCTACAGTGACACCCTTAGGGAGGGGATCTCTATCTCAAGAGGGAGGACAAATTTAGAGCCAAAGATGAGGGAATATGGAGTGGCACCTGTGGGTGTGCGAATGGAGGTGCGGTAAGCCCAGAGAGCAGGATGGAGTTGGAGGTGCATGGCCAACTTCATTGACTGTCTTTTTAAGAATTTTGATTAAAGTCTTATTAGAGGCCTCAACTTGACTGTTACCTTGCGGGTAATAGGGAGTGGAGAAGTGATGTTGGATATCAAACTTATGACAAAGATCTTTAACATCCTGATTTTTGAAAGGTCTACCATTATCTGTGATGATGATCTTGGGGATTCCATATCGACAGATTAAATAGTTCAGAAAGAATTTAGAAATCTATTTACCAGTGGTAAAGGTAAGAGGGATAGCCTCCACCCATTTGGTGAAGTATTCAGTGGTGGTGATGATGAATTTATGACCATTGGAGGATGCAGGGTGGATTTTCCCAATGACATCGAGCCCCCACTATGAGAAGGGCCAAGGTGTGATAAAAGGTTGTAGAACTTGTGATGGAGCGTGGATCTTGTCACCATGCTTCTAGCAAGGGATACATTTCTTCATATAATTGTATACATCTACTTCCATTATAGGCCAGTAGTATCCTGTTCACAAGAGTTTTTTAGCTAAAGTGAGGCCACTTGAGTGTTCCCCACAGATACCTTCATGCACTTCACGTAGTTCCCATCCAGCCTCTTGTTTGTATGGACACCTTAGGAGGGAACCATTGAAATGCCTTTTGAATAGGGTGTCGCCAAGGATAGTATAACAGGCACATCAATGGATAAAGGTTTGTTGTTGGGTTTTAGTGAGGTGTGGGGGAATGGTGTTATCTCTGAGGTAAGCGAAGGTCTCTTGATACCAAGGGGATTTGGGAACAATGAGTACGCACACCATTTTAGACTCTAGTAGATCATATGCCGCTATGAAAAAATTGCTTGACCAAAAACTCACATTTCTGACTATATGCCGACACCCGAAGGAGGGAACCAATAGTGGACATTGCATCTGCAACTTTGTTGTTTGTATGTGGAATCTGATCAAACTTGATTGATGTAAAATATTGCTTGAGGTCCTCAACCATACTGTGATAAGGAAGAAGCTTGTCATATTTTGTTTGATACTCGTCATTGACTTGTTGAATGACAAGTTGGGAATCACCATAGACATGTAATTCCAATATCTTCCATTGGATAGCCAAATGTAGTCTAATGATTAATGCTTCATATTCTGCAATGTTGTTAGTGCATGCAAAGGCTATCTTGTATGATTTAGGGATGCAATCTCCTTGGGGTGTGATCAACAATATACCTACCCCCGATGTGTTTTGGGTGCAAGATCCATCAAAGTATAACTACCATGTGGAGGATGCAGTGACAGTCATTATGAATTCATCTGGAAATTTTATGAGGATTGGGTGATCACTTGGAAGCAGAGCATTGGCTAGCTGGTTTTCTATTACTTGTCCTTTGATTTCCTTCCACATATTCGATGTCAAATTCGCTTAACAACATGACCCATTTAGCAGTTCTGCTAGTGAGAGTAGCCTTTGACAAGAGGTACTTGAGAGGACCGATCTTAGCAATCAATTTCATTTTATTGTTAAGCATGTAGTGTTGGAACTTTTATGTGTTGAAGAAAGTGCTAAGTATGCTCTTTCAATAGGGGTATAATTAAGTTCATGCCCTACTAATGTGCGACTGATATAGTATATAGCATGCTCCTTTCCCTAATCATTTGTCTATACCAATAATACCCCTAATGCCACTTGTAGCGTCGTAAATTGTACACACTTGCTAGGGTGGTACAATTTCACACCTAGTTTAGCACCCGCCTTGGCGCATTTTGTATTTTGCATTGCATTTCCCCTTTAGCACTTAATTAATTAAATTAATTAGGTCTAAGGTCCTATTTTATCATCTCCTACATCATAACGTTGGGCCCTTTCATTAAAGTGTGCCCCTTTCAATTTATTCCTCCAATACATCATTTAACCAAAAACCCTGATTAGGTCCTATTTTGAACTTGGGGGCTTGATTTCGGGGGTCAAAACATCTCGAAATCAGCTGTACCTTTGGGATTCACTCTAAAATCATCATATCCGATGGCCCTGAAAATTTGGTGAAAAGTTGTCGGGACCATGGCGCCCAGAGTGCAACATGGTCCCGGACATTTTTCCCAAAATTTTAGGAGCGCGATCCAATCATAAAATAAATCTTAACCCCAAGAAATTGGCAGGAGATTCAATCTCTAAGTCGGCCTAAAGTTGAAATTAAGACCTAGGGTTTCATACATAAGAGCTCTCTTTCTTCATTTAAAAGGATCCAGATTTTTGGCTTTGAGGGACCTTCTATGCAGTGAAAGAGCATATCTTTGAAGACTTCAACAACATTCAACATCCTTCTATCAAGCATTTATCAATTTCATTCATCCATTTAGGGCTTGGAAGACATTGAAGAACAATAGGAGATTACCGACTGAAGATTGGCTTGTACTCCTCCCTTGAGGGTTGGGTATGATTTCATGTTGTTTTCATGTCTTTGCATAAGCTTCAATATATCCTTTATTCATGCTTTAGATCACTTTGCATCTTGATTTAGAGAATTCACATTATCATTTACAAGCAATTAGGGTTTACTTTCTAGGTTGCTCTAGTTTGCTTTCTTGCATTTAAGGACCTTGCACACACACTAGGTCTGCACACACAATACATTTTACAATACAACTTGGCTATTCATGGAGGTGGAAATCACCGAAGCAGGGGTTTGACTAAGGCAAAACCCTATATAGCCGCCCAAACACCTTTTCAGATATAAGTGCAGGTTTCGGGACTCAGACGATGCCGCAAGTTACAGATCCGGAAGAAGCAGACGGAGACCAAACAACACACCAAATCTCAAAGCAAAAGACCAGGACAGGGGCGTGAGGCACCCTGGTCCTTCTAGGACAGGGGTTCTGGGCACCCTGGTCCCTGGGACAGGGGCGCTGGGCGCCCTGGTCTTCCTGACAAACAACATTTTCAGCATTTTTGACAGCTTTTCTAGAGTGCAAAACAGCAGTTTCTGGAGCAGTTTCAGGGGCAGAATCAGGACAGTGGCGCCCGTGCCCCTGTCCCAAACATTTTCATTCATATTTTAACACCAGGTACATGTTTACATTCTTGTCTTGTCCTTGTGTTTACAACTTTCCATCATTTAAGTTCAATTTTGTAATCTTGTTATTAGTTCATACTTGCACTTTGGGGTTAGGGATTGAACTTGCATCATTTCATCTTTCAATTGCAACAAAGGAATAGAAATCCTAATAGGTATCCCGTGGCTCTCTCTTCCACAAAAAGAAGTAGCCAATTGTGTGATACCTCTAGGCTCTTTCGTATTCCACAAATGTGTGATTGAAAGTGAGATTAGGGCATGTTTGCTTAGTGTCACTTTTTCTCCTACACATTTTGGTGAACCCGACGTGAATCTATCATTGCTTCCTCTTGCATTGCATTTGTTAGATCTAGATCTAGATTTAGTGTGTTTTCATTTCATTTTCATTAAAAAGAAAAAAAAAAAAAAAAAAAAAGTGTGTTTCTTTGCATTGTGTGTTTAAATTTTATGCAATTTCAAAATGTCAGATTTTTATTTGCAAGATGTTCATATTTGTGATGATTATGAGTTAGATGAAGCTTTAGATGAGTTTTTGAAACCTAAATATACCAAACCTTCATTTTACCAAAAACTCATAAACATTGTTACTATGCCATTTCATTGTGATGAGAAAGATAAGTCGAATGATTCCTCTCAAGGGTACATTCCTATCAGCTCTTCCACTAAATCTAGTAACATGGTTGTTTTCAATGATCCCCTCTATGAAGAGATATCTCCTTTTGAATCAAAAGATAAACCTTTTAATAGATATGATCATGCTTTGTTGAATGATGCCCTTGATGCCTTTGTGTCTCCTAAAAAACACTCCCTTCATGAGGATCCTTTTGTGCAAGAAGATGACATTATCCCTACATTTCCTAGTGATGGCCTTTCCTTTTCCAACAAAATTCCCACTAGAGATGATGAATTAATGATAAATGCTTACCCTTCTCCTAAAGTTGGTCTTACCCATAAGCATCCCTTAGAGAAAGAAGATGAAATAATAAGCAATTTCCTTAATTCTCTCTCCCCTAAAGATCATACTGAAAATATTTTGAGGAAAGAGGATGAGTTTAACACATCTATTGATGCTCTCCCTCCTAAGGATGAGGAATTAATAAACAATGTTATCTCCTCTCCCGAAATTGACAATACTTCAAACATTCCTTTCAACAACCTCACTATTTGGGATGAACCATTAGAAGAAGGTATAGATTATTCTCTACGCCTAGCCAAAGGGGATGAAATCAAGATTGGAAACTCCCTTGATAGTTTCTCCCCTTCCTTGAATCTCAATTATTCTCCCTCTAAAAATAAAGCATCTCCCTCTCCTCAACTTGGTTCTATTCATAAGGAAACCCTAGTTCAAAGCAAGATGGTTAACATTTCTTTCAAAGGTCTCCCTCTCAAAAGTGAGACTTTAGAGAGTAATGTTGATCCTTCTCCTAGAGAGTTTATTCCCCATGTAGATCCTTTGATAGAGGATGACATGACCTTTCCTAGTATTACTCTTCCTACTAGAACATCAATGCCTATCCCTTGTCTCTCTCCTAAAATTGATTTGATCCGTGATAAGATTTTAGTGCAAGAGAAGACTATCAATAATTCTTCCAATACTTTTGTTCATTCCTCTAAACCATCCTCAATCAATTTGATACATGTGAATGAGACACCTAACAAACCTCTCTTCACTGTCCAAGGTGCTTGTCCTTCTCAAAATTCTCAACCTTTAAATAAGCCTATCTTAGTGGTTCAAGGTAGTTATGCTAATGATTCTTTTTGCACTCCTAAGAAACTTGTTATTACTGTGCAAGGAGGTTATTCCTCTAAGAGCCCTTATGAGTATGCTAAGAAATTGACTAGAGAGAGTTATCATGCGGTTGCCCATACCTATAACACAAGAAACAATAGGCAACCCAATCCTCCTCCAGTTATCCCAACTTCACTTCCTCCTTCCCAACCAATTCTTCCGCAAGCTCCACGTATTTCACAAATGCTTAGTAAGGACTATGATCTCATAGAACAACTTAAAACTACCCCTGCTAAGATATCCCTTTGGGATTTGATCCAAACTTCTTCTGCTCATCATGGAATGTTACAAGATGCCTTGAAAGATTTGAATGTTCCTCCACCTAATACATCTAGTAATATAGTGTCTTTGGTTAACTCTGTGATGAATCCTAAAGCTCAAATTGTGTTTACCCAAGATGAGTTGCCTACTAGTGAAATTCAACATCAATATGATCCCTTGATGATTGTGGTTATCATAAATGACACTGCTATAAGACGAACATTGGTAGATAATGGCTCTGGCCTTAATGTGTGTAGCATTAATCTATTGCATAAGATGAATGTGGATACATCCCTTATTGAGCCTGACTCTCGTCCCATTCGAGGCTTTGATAATGTGGCTAAGTCTTCATTAGGTATTATCACCTTTCCCGTCACAGTGGGACCGGTTACTTTGCTTACTCCTATCCATGTTATGTCAGGAAATCTAACATACAACTTGTTATTAGGGAGGCCTTGGATTCACAGTATGCAAGCTGTCCCCTCTACATTGCATAGACAAGTTAAATTCATTTATAACAATAAGACATATACCTTGATAGGTGACACTAATCTCCAAGCTTGTTTGCAAACATCTAAGCCTTCCTCTTCTAGTAATGACTCTTTGAGCAAGATACCTATGGATGAATCCTTACCCTCTGATAATCAAAATTCTTTGGATGAGTCTGAAGCTCCTGAAGAAGATCCTTCTCAACTTGAATATACGCATGAAAAGGCTTTTGATCCTGAGAAGGTTCTCGCAGATGACGATTGGGGATCTCTTGATTTTAATCCCACCTTTGTAGGTGAGTATAGGGTTCCTCCTAGAGAGTTTAAAGTTAAAAAGAAGGAAGAAACTAAAAATCAATCAATCTTACCTAAACCTATGAGCAATAATTTTGTGGCTGCTTCTCAAACTTCTTCTCCTCACACCTCTAATTATGAAGAGTTTGATTCTTTGTCTTATGAAAAACCACCTTCTCTTCCTGAAATGGCTGATCGTTATGGTCGTGGTTTTCGCATTTTTGCTAAGCATGGGTATCATGGAAATGGTTGTGGTGCTCATGAACAAGGGATGAAGGTTCCTCTAGAGACTAATTTTCACAATTATGCCTTTGGACTTGACTATAATCCCTGCAAACGCACCAAAGCATCTAAAAGACCATCTCTCAATGTGAATGCTATATTTAGTAGTGATGATGATCTCACTTCAACTAAATCATCTTCTACTTCTATCAACTCTCATTCCCCTCATAAGGAAATCTTGGCAATGAACAAATCTCTTTATGAATCCCCTCAAATTTCTAAATCCACTTATGAATCTTTATCTCCTATTCATCATAAAGTCCTTTCCTCTAGGGATAAGGCTCTAATAAATTACACTCATCCCTCTTCTAAGATTTCATGTGACTTTTCTTCTTCAATTTTTATCATTTTATACATGTTTTTGATCTCATTTATAGTTGAGCATTTAGCATGTCATATTCAAATACCTCATTCAATCTATCATGTCTTTAAATAACATTAATGGCTATTATGTTGCTCATCATTATGTGACATTGGTAGCTCATTTACTGGGGGCTCATTGTCATTCATGATGGTACAATTTCAAGTGCAATCATATTTTTTGAAGCAACATAATAGCCTAATTTTCTTGTTCCTATGGGGACAAGAGTGATTTCATACATCTCTTCTTTTGCTTATGTCCAAATCTCTCCCTAGAAGATTGTGTAAGTCCTTCTCATTGTCCTTATCCTTGGGAGGCAATGATCTTTCCTTATTTTTATCTAAGGATCCACTTTTTCCTATTTTGTGGATGGTGTGGACTTTATTACTTGATGTTATGCCTTGTACGCATTTGTTGTTGTTTGTTCAAGGATTCTCTCTTACAAGAGGTGTAAGTCCTTGACTACAACCTCTTTTGCACTTGGTAAAATACATCCATAACGAATTCACTCTCCTAATTGGGTTAAAAAGAGCGTCATCCTTCATTAAGAATCATTTTCACCTTGCAAAAGAAGGAAGTATTGCATTCTTATTCTCTTCTTTGTCTTATTCTAGAAGATGTTATATTTGCCCTCTCGGGGATAGGTGTCTTTTTGTACAAAGATCTCTTCTCCTCTAAGAATCTCCTTTACACATATTACAAGACATCCCTTTTCAACTATCTTATCCTTGCTTAAAGAGTGCAAAACTCTCTTGCTTGGATCTATGACATTGTTGCATTTTTTGGGTATCTTCTTTTGTAATAAAGGTAGGTATCCTTGTTCTACTTTACTTATGACATAAAAATTACACTTTTTGAGCAATGGGTCATTCTCGGAACCAGAGCAC
This sequence comes from Cryptomeria japonica, assembly GCF_030272615.1. NCBI lineage: Eukaryota > Viridiplantae > Streptophyta > Pinopsida > Cupressales > Cupressaceae > Cryptomeria > Cryptomeria japonica. Next base: position 337,753,166 of record NC_081405.1, on the reverse strand, counting down.
AGACTCTTAGAGCGAGATGTCTCCATTTTTTTCTTTTATACAAGGTGATTATTCTCGGAACCAGAGCACAGACTCTTAGAGCGAGATGTCACGCTTTTGTACTATACATATACAGGTTGTAGCATACTCGGGCATAGACTCCTATGAGGTGCTTCTAACCTCCCTTACACACACATGCACGAGGTGGAGTGGAACTAGCAGCATAAGGCTAGACTTTCTCACTCTCCTCCCTTACATGGATCACCTAGACAGACTCTAGGGGCTAGTTTTCCATGTCCTTTTTCTCATGGATCACCTAGACAAGATCTAGGGGCGAGAAGTCCATGTTTTCTCTCTCACTATTCTTCTCATGGATCACCAATGTGTGTATTCATGCTTTTTTTTTCCTTTCTTTTCTTCTCTTTGCATTTTGTTTCCATTTACATCCTTCATCTTGTGTTAGAGAACTCTCAAATCCTCACACTCTTTGTTGTGTTGGAATTGAGATTTAGTCCTCTTTCTTACCAAATGATTCTCCATTAGTTTTTGATCTCATATCAAATCTTCTTGTGAGCATTTGTCATCAATTTTCTTTAACAATTCGAAGTGGTAAACATGATACCCTGTTTCAACTCACTAAAATTAGCAAGCAGAAACAGGGGGGGGCATATAGCTACCCTCGAATTTTCATCACCTTCCTTAGTAAGCATTAGGTGATTTTGTGATCTAACGTGTGTTTTGTAGGGTGCGGTTCCTAACTGTGTACTGTAGATACCGCTGGGGGCTTCGTTCGACAGACTTATGGATATATCCTTTTTCAAATAATGTTTACTTTTCTGTACTTTAGCTTGCATATGCACGTAGTGTTCATATGACCGCTAAAGTGGGGGCTAAATGTAGCGTCGTAAATTGTACGCACTTGCTAGGGTGGTACAATTTCACACCTAGTTTAGCACCCGCCTTGGTGCATTTTGTATTTTGCATTGCATTTCCCCTTTAGCACTTAATTAATTAAATTAATTAGGTCTAAGGTCCTATTTTATCATCTCCTACATCATAACGTTGGGCCCTTTCATTAAAGTGTGCCCCTTTCAATTTATTCCTCCAATACATCATTTAACCAAAAACCCTGATTAGGTCCTATTTTGAACTTGGGGCTTGATTTCGGGGGTCAAAACATCTTGAAATCAATTGTAACTTCGGGATTCGCTCTAAAATCATCATATCCGATGGCCCTGAAAATTTGGTGAAAAGTTGTCGGGACCATGGCGCCCGGAGTGCAACATGGTCCCGGACATTTTTCCCAAAATTTTAGGAGCGCGATCCAATCATAAAATAAAGCTTAACCCCAAGAAATTGGCGAGAGATTCAATCTCTAAGTCAGCCTAAAGTTGAAATTAAGACCTAGGGTTTCATACATAAGAGCTCTCTTTCTTCATTTGAAAGGATCCAGATTTTTGGCTTTGAGGGACCTTCTATGCAGCGAAAGAGCAGATCTTTGAAGACTTCAACAACATTCAACATCCTTCTATCAAGCATTTATCAATTTCATTCATCCATTTAGGGCTTAGAAGACATTGAAGAACAATAGGAGATTACTGACTGAAGATTGGCTTGTACTCCTCCCTTGAGGGTTGGGTATGATTTCATGTTGTTTTCATGTCTTTGCATAAGCTTCAATATATCCTTTATTCATGCTTTAGATCACTTTGCATCTTGATTTAGAGCATTCACATTATCATTTACAAGCAATTAGGGTTTACTTTCTAGGTTGCTCTAGTTTGCTTTCTTGCATTTAAGGACCTTGCACACACACTAGGTCTGCACACACAATACATTTTACAATACAACTTGGCTATTCGTGGAGGTGGAAATCACCGAAGTGGGGGTTTGACTAAGGCAAAACCCTATATAGCCGCCCAAACACCTTTTCAGATATAAGTGCAAGTTTCGGGACTCGGATGACGCCGCAAGTTACAAATCCGGAAGAAGCAGACGGAGACCAAACAACACACCAAATCTCAAAGCAAAAGACTAGGACAGGGGCGTGGGGCACCCTGGTCCTACCAGGACAGGGGCGCTGGGTGCCCTGGTCCTCCTGACAGACAGTATTTTCAGCATTTTTGACAGCTTTTCCAGAGTGCAAAACAGTAGTTTCCGGAGCAGTTTCAGGGGCAAAATCAGGACAGTGGCGCCTGTGCCCCTGTCCTGAACATTTTCATTCATATTTTAACACTAGGTACACATTTACATTCTTTTCTTGTCCTTGTGTTTACAACTTTCCATCATTTAAGTTCAATTCTGTAATCTTGTTATTAGTTCATACTTGCACTTTGGGGTTAGGGATTGAACTTGCATCATTTCATCTTTCAATTGCAACAAAGGAATAGAAATCCTAATAGGTATCCCGTGGCTCTCTCTTCCACAAAAGGAAGTAGCCAATTGTGTGATACCTCTAGGCTCTTTCGTATTCCACAAATGTGTGATTGAAAGTGAGATTAGGGCATGTTTGCTTAGTGTCACTTTTTCTCCTACACACCACTATAGTAGCTGATATGTACAAAAGAAGTGGTTGTGCTGGAATATGAGGCATAAGAACTAGAGGTGATGCAAGATATTCCTTGAGTTTCTCGAAAGCCTTCTAACACAGGCAGTCCCATTTGAATTTGGTATCTTTGCATAATAGGTGCGCAAATGGGTGACATTTGTCTGCAAGCTATGAGATGAAGCATCTGATGGATTGGAGCTTCCCTTGGAGGCTGCGTAGATGTCCAAGGGTCTTTGGGGGAGGCATTTCCATGATAGCTTTCACCTTTGTAGGATCAACCTCTATGCCTCTGCTTGAAACAATGAAGCCTAACAATTTACTTGATGTGATACCAAAGATGCATTTCTTGGGATTGAGGCACAGTTTATATTTTTCCAATCTCTCAAAAATTTGCCTTAGGATAGGGATGTGCTCATGTCTTGTCTTGGATTTTCCTAGAAGATCATCCACATAATTCTCCATGATTTTGTGCAAAATTTCATGGAATTTTTTTGTCATTTCTCATTGGCATGTAGCTCCCGTGTTCTTGAGACCAAAAGGCATGACTTGATAACAAAAGGTGCCCCATGGTGTTGTGAATGTCATTTTGTGTTGGTCTTCCTCCGCAATCCTAATATGATTATATCAAAAAAATCTGTCCATAAATGATAATATTTCATGTCTCATTGTTAGGTCCACAAGCATGTCTATGTTAGGGAGTAGGAAATCATCCTTAGGGAAGGCTTTACTCAAATCTCAGAAATCAGTGCAAATGCGGATGCCCCCAATAGGTTTGCTGATAGGTACAACATTGGATACCCATTCAGGATAGTCTATTGGTTTTATGAATCTAGCATCCAACATCTTTTGAAGTTATGCTTTGACAAGGAGTGCAATGTGTGGATGTATATTGCGTAACTTCTGCTTTACTAGTTTTGTATTTGGATGAACAACAAGATTATGAACTACCAAGTTAGGATCTAGGCCTGGTATGTCAGCATATGACTAGGCAAAATTGATCTTTGCTTCTGTGATAAAATTGATAAAGTCTCATCTCTCTTGATCCATCAAGGACTTGGCAATGAGCACATTCTTTGGAGTGTCTTTGATGCCCACATTGATGGTGTGTGTCTCCTCTATTAGTAAGATTGACCTTTCCTGCTGAGGAGGAACAATGGTAGGGAGGTCAATTCCCTCACCCTCAAGTGCCTAATCCAGGTTTTCACTTTCAGATACACCCTTTGTTTTTACTTTTTCCTCATCCAAAGGTGCATCAGAGAGGTTTTCACCTAGGGAATCATGATTTTTCTTTTTATTATCTTTTTTGCGACTAAGTGTATTGACCTGACTACAAAAGTATCCTTTTTCATGTAATTGAATCCCATGAACTCTGTTGCAGTCTTCTAAATTGTGCATAGTTAAAAGAGACATGAGAGCATTGTCATCAGCACAAATGTCTAAAGCGGTTTTGTCTCGTTGGTCACAGTCTATAAGCTCGGGGTGAATAAGTTGTAGTTCATGTGAGGTGGAAGGGGTTATGAGGGTGATGGTGTTGACGTGGGTGTCAAAGAAGATGTCATCTTCGTATTCAAAAGGCATTTCATGGAATTCCTCTTCATCAACGTCTTTGACATCCAAAGAAGGACTTGAAGGGGCACCAGTGATAGTGATCTTAGGTACTAGAGTATAACCCAATCCCCTGTTATATTTGTATGAGATGGGATTTATCGGTGCTTTGATTCCTTTCTCTTCTGGCCCCAGGTCATGTCCTTTATAACCCATCTTCTCCACTATGGCTAATGCTTTTGGATACATCTTCTTGGATATTTTTGTTGGATCTTCATCTTCTTCCCAGTACAACCATGAAGAAACATCTGTCTCAAGACTCTCCTCATCAAGTGGACCGCATTGTTTGAACGTAGTGTGCTTACATTGTATAACAGGTTTCTGATCTTTTTTAATTTCTTTGGGCTTACCAAATGACTTAGGAGACAAGAGGAGATTGCCTATTAATAAGACATCCTCAAGTTTGTATTCTCCACAACCATTATCTAGGATCTTGACTTTGGGCTTTTGAGATGAGGTGGAGGCAAATTTAGATGCATCAGATGGGGGAGTTGGAGCAAGTCTGTTTAACGGGCAATGATATGGATGTTTCCCCTCTAGGAGCGTATAATACTGAAAGGGTTGTGGATCACCTTTGATAGTGATCTCTCTACCATTGAATGGAAATTTGATGCATTGATGGTAAGTGGAAGGAACGAATTGAAGGGAATGAATCCACAAGTGTGCGAGGAGGATGTTATAGGGGAGATCAAGATCCAAAACTTGGCAAGGGGTCTCAATTGTAATAGGGCCCACTTGAAGAGGAAAAGTAATCATTCCCTTGGAAACCCTTTCTGCATCATCATAGGCTTTTATTGTGATTCTTCTTGACGTATCAATGAGGTCCTCAGAAAGCCCCAATTGATTTATTAACTTATATGTACAGAGATTGAGTCCAGATCCACCATCTATCAAGATGCATTTAACCTTGTGTCTCTAGATAAGGGCTTCAATGTGCAATGGTTTATTATGATCCTCATCTGTAGGAGTGTCATTGGAGGTAAAAACAAGGTGTTGCTAGGCAGTAAGATTTCCAATTAGAGCTTGGAATTGGGCAGCATTAATATTGTCGGGGACACGTGACTCGAGGAGGGCTTGTTCCAAAATCTCCTTGTGGATAGGGAAGGTCTTGAGGAGCTCTAGGATGGAGATTTGTGCGGGGGTCTTCCCAAGATGGTCAAGGAGATCATATCGATGGGTGGATGACATGGAAGGAGGTTTCGATGGAGGAGGTGCTCCTTGGACAGTTACTCTCCCACGACGGGTAGTTACATTGAAGTCATTCTGAGAGTGGGAAGCGGAGGGTGTGGCACCTTGAATGACTATCTTAGTAGGGTTAGGTTTGCTTTCCAGTTGAGGAGGGGTGGGATAACTTTGAACAGTGATCCTAGGTTTGCTTTGGGAAGGGGGATGATTAGCTCCTTGGACAGTGATGACATTGATGTTGTTATCTACAGGCTCAATGCGACCTACCAAAAAGTCAAAGCCCATTATATGATTGGTATAATCATAGTTCACGACATTAGATGATGAGCCCTTGCCTTAATCATGCTTCAGAAATGGTTCCTAGTACATCTTGATTTTGTCATTATTGTTACCAGGTTTCGTTGTTGCTACCTCGATATCACCCTTATCAATAAGATCTTGTATGTAGTTTTTCAGTTTCATATACTTTTGTGTGTCATTCCCATTGATACGATGATAGTCACAATACTCATTCTCATTATACCACCTAGGTTTAGGTTGATTTGGATCAAACGGGTGAGTTATCAGAAAAACGACCACACTCGCTTGGAAAAGATTTTGGAACACAACCTCAATGGGCTCAGCGAGGGGAGTATACTCTCTTGGAGCCTGATTGTTAGATCGGGGTGGTTTCCCTTGAATAGAAACATTGTTGGGAGGCCTTTGAGATTGATTTTGATTGTCCCGATGAGTATTGAATTGGTGATTAGCAGTGGTGGTCTTTGGAGGATCCGCCACAGTTTGAACCCGTTTTGCATCAGTAACACCATCATTGACTACGTTCTTGTTCTTAGACCAAAATTTTGGTTTGTCATTGTGATAAGAGGAGGAATTTTGACTTGATTTTTGATAATGCTTTAGGGTGCCTTCCTCTAACAAGGCACACTCAAGGGATAGGCCCTTGTCAATTAACTTTTGGAAAGACTTTATGCACTGAGATGTCAAGGGTTTTGATAGTTCGAGCACCATTGACAATGTTATAAGTGTAGTGGGCCATAAAATTTTCTGCTAAGTCCAGGAAGGAGGTGATAGAACCTCAAGGCAAGGAAGAGAACCATGCAAGAGAATCTCTTGTGAGACTCTTAGGGAAGAGCCTACAAAGATATACATCATTATAGGAGACTTCTTGGCATAAGATATGAAACTCATGGACATGGTCTCGGGGGTCCCCTTGGCCCTCATATTTTGTGAACTTAGGCATCTCAAACCCTGGTGGGTAAGGTGTGATTGATATCGATGGATCATAAGGACAAGGACAAGGACAAAATTCCTCAAACAAATAAGGTTTTCTCTTGTTAATCCCTTCCTTCATGTTTTTGATGATGTTTTTCATGTCCTGGATTTCCTTGATGATATCCTGTTGTGGATTTTGGACATGATGGATTGTGTTTGTCCCTAGTATCAGATGAGTCATGGAAGGTATACCACCACCACTAATGTATTGATATGATGAAGAAGTGGGAATGTTTTATGTGATGACCAATGTAACGGGGACTTGAGTGACAATTGGTTGTGACCTGCGAATTGCAGTGATGGGAGGAAGTGAATCATGGATGAAGTTAGCAGCACTATTGAGAGGAATAGAAGATTGTGGAATAGAGACATGTGGTTGGGTAGAAGAAGATGAGACATAAGCATGTTGGAGAATGGACGTGATCAAATTGGATATTGGTATGGATGTCAAAAAGGAATAAGGTGGGATGGAAACCACATAAACAAATAGCGTGGGTGCTATTGATTGAGATGGGATGATGGGGGGGGATTGATTGGGGTTGAATGACAGGCGCAACGATGTGAGTAGGAGAAAAGTATCCTTGTGGTTGTTGATCAAGAATGGATCTATCGAAATCAGGGGGAAAGCGAGCTTCATTTTCAATAAGAGTCTTTAGAAGACCACTAGGATTATGTTGGATGAATTTATCCATCATTTCTTGATTGTAAGAATATTCTAGGAATGTTCGCACTTTCAGGGAGAGATCATCTTGATCAACCATGTTAGGATCCCCTTGTGGTGTGGGATATTGGATGTCAGGTTGCTTACTTTGTGTAGGATATTGTGTAGGGTCTTGATATAGGACATGAATGTCTGATATTCCATATTGTTGTTCAACCATCTTCTTCTTTTGGGATCGAGTTGTGACCATTCAAGAATAACCTTAGGAGAATTTATTGGAAGAAAAGTTTTGATGAAAGGACTTAGCTAGGACTTTGGATTTTGATATGATTTGGATTTGATGAAATTGGATAGATTGATTGATGGGGTCCTTGGATTAGGAGGAGAGTTGATTAAGATTGCACCTTAGTCCTTGGATGAGGATTTTAGGTGCGAGATGTTGATGAAACCACAAGCAAGCCAACAACCAAGTTGGGTAAAATTTAGACCTTATAATAATGATCTCAGTCTCTTTTCTACTAAGGATTGACTAATGATCCCAAACAAAATAAAGACATAGGATAAGAGTCTTGATCGACTCAAAAGATGAGGCAAAGGTACTTGGGGGAGATTCTTTCCCAAGAACAAAGGCCAAATGATTAATTGATTGAGGATGAGGTTTAAATAGAACTTCACAAGGTATAAAACCCTAGCGTGATGTTGATTTGATTGAAGGATGATTGATTAATGATGATTGATTAAGGATTGATTTGATCAAAGATAATTGATTAAAGATTGATTGATGTGTTAAGTCCTCAGAAAAGGTTGGTGATGAAAGATCAAAGAAGGGTGATAGTGATGACTAGAAGAACTTGATGACAAGATTATCCTTGATATGGAAATGACTCAATAAGTGATAGGCTTGGATGGCAAATTGTATGAAGGTATGTGACCACCCCGATTTTGATGATAGTTGGTATTGATAGACAAGACGGATCCTTGGTGTAAAGCAGAGACTCTTAGTTCATCGCTAGCATCAAACTCATTTCCATGACCATAAATATAAGAATGATATCGATGCAAAAAGGTCCTATGTTTAAGCAAGAGTTTGCGGTTGGTATACCAAAACTTTCAACGTCTAATGAGTTGTGCTTGTGTGAGATTCTTCTTCTTGATTGGACGATGGATTGACTTCTTAGGATGTTTGTACAACTTAGGCTTATGAAACATTTGGCAAGTGGAGTTTCGACATAGTTTTGACTTATTGGAAAAATTTGGACTTGAATGTGACTTGGACTTGACCAAGTTTGATTCAAAATTTGGACTAGGATATGACTAGGACAAAACTAGGACATGACTAGAATGACAATTTGGACATGACTAGGGTATGACTAGGACATGACGTAAGGATGACTAGGGACTATGACTTGGACTAGGCTTGACTTAAATTATAATGTGACAAAAGATGACTTAGACTTGGACTATGATGACTAGGATGTTGACTTGGATATACCAATTCTACTCTTGGCAAGAAGACATAGAAAACACATTAGCCATTGACTCAAATAGAGACATTAAAAACAACATGATATCCTAGGGAGTTGGTTGAGGAGGAAAACATTTTCTTGTTGACTCAAGTACACACCCAATAGCTAATCAGAATACGACCATTGAGTCTCAAGAAATGGATTCTCAACATCGTATTAGCCGACTCCTGACGCTAATGGGGGCACGAGATGACAAGTCTCTTGGGGGAGTTATTATCTCCCTTGCACAAACATTATCCACCTTTCGGAGGTGAACCCGATAGTTTCTATTCCTAGGGTTCTTAGTAAGGGTTTCCATTCAAAGACTACCCTTTGCAGTCGTGCAAGCGTGATTAAGGCCTATAGCCCAACAAAGTACCAAGAAAGATGTAGTCACGCAAGAATGATTGAGACCTAAAGGCCCTACAAAATGCTCGATATGAGAGTCAACTCTCATATAGCTCCGTAATCCGAGATTTTCATCCCAAGAGGCCTATTTATTATAGTGAGTTGGAATGCTTGGGTTTTAGTCGTACTCACTTGGGTCATTCCCCTCTCACCAATGCCTATGATAGTGTGCCAGACAAATCGAGAGGGCAGGCCCGCTAAGGGTTAAAAAGCATGCAAGCAAAAATAAAAATAAGACACGGAAGCAAGTGGTTAATTTTAAGCCCAAAAACCCAAGTGTTAGCTATCTAGAAAAGCACACACAAGACTAATCTAGTGAAAATTTGGTCTTCTACACAACGTCCTGCAAGAAACCAGGTTAGAAGTCTCAAATTATGTCTTGGACTGCTTCGATAAAACCTACAAAACTCAAAAATCTGATCAATACACAAAATTCAGTAGAAATAGTGCTCGCGGTATTCTGCAGATGATCGCCCTGAAGTGCCTGTGAAAGCATTGAAATGCTTGCATACGTTCTATAGTGAGGTTTGAAAGCCAAAAAATAGAAAACACTTAAAAATGCGAAAAATTCTAGAAAAACACAGATTATACTTGGAGCAGTTGCGCTGCTCTGATGTCGGTTGCACCGAAGCGTGTGTGCTCGCGCCAAAGAAAGAAAAGGGCTAGCAGTTAAATTTTTTTTTGAAAATTAAAATTTTCAAAAATACGGGGGATGTTTTCAAAGCACTTGCTCTATTCATAGAGCGCTCGCGCTAATGTGGCGTTTGTAAAAATAAAACACTAGATAAAACAAATGAACTTATTTTTTTTTATTTTTTAAAGTATTTTTTGTGTGATGTTAGTAACTAATTAAAGAACATAAAGAAAAATGTATAAAAACAAGAATAAGAAGGTGGATGGAGGAAAATTAAAGTCGAACGCATTGTTACCGCTGCGCTCATGTTGATCGACAAACCTACAAAAAGGTGGGTTATGAAATTTTAAATTTAAATCGATTGCGCTAAAGCGCTTGCGCATGCACTAGAGCCTGTATCACTTGTGTCAAATCTATATTGCTCGCATCAAAGTGCAGTCGCTCACGCTAATCCAATACCTATGACTAAAAACCCACAAAAGCTTCACAAAAAACACGTTAAATTAGGGACGTGGGTCCCACCGGAAGTGCCAAAATGAACCAAGGGAAAGATGTGGTGAGGGTATATGGTTAGTTTGAATAGAAATTTGCATAAAATATTTAAATAAACACAACAAACATCATTATACAGTCACAAACCTTCACTTGTTCCTCAGATTGAGCGTAATGAGGTTGAAGTAGTACCCCTTCTCCAACCTGATTGGATTTGCCCCTTGATTACGTGTGGTTGGCTCTCCAAATGTGCACAAGATGATTGAGAGGATGATAAAATGGATGGATTAAGGATGAAATGGATGTGCAAATTAAATTGCTAAGTGATGGATGAGTGTGGATTTGGCTATAGTTTGGGTGCTTGGATGATTTCTTGGACTCAAAAGGGAAACATGAAATTACAAAGCTTGGAGATGTCAAATGAAGGAGTAGAGTCCCCAATTTATAGAAGAAGGGGAGAATAAATAGAGAGCTAGGATTGATCCAAGATGGAAGGCCAAGATTGCATGTGAGTCCACACATGGATCAAGAGAGGTTGACAAGACAAGTGTGGAGTCTAAGAGATATGTCATAAAGACATTTCTTGTCTCCAAACTCCTCAAGGTTTATTGAGAAGGCTTCCCAATGCACCTAGGGAAGACAAAAGGAATAAAAATATTCTTTGGATGATGAGAAGGAGAATTTAAAAATTCTCAAAAAGGGAGCATAGGGATTGGAGGAATAAAAAGGGATTAAAAATTCCTTGGGTGAAGGGATACCTAGAGGGATTTAACCTAGGAAAAGAGTATTTAAGGAAGGTAGCTGGATGTGAGGATGCATAGAGAGATATGAGAAGAAAATTTAAGGAAAGTGGTTGAGTGAGGGGATAAGGAGTTGACTTTGTGGCTAATCATGGGGATTAGCCACTAGCAACCCATTAGAAGAAAGATTAGAAGAGGGATAAGGTGGGATTAGAGAAAGTGGGATTTGTAGGAGGATTTGACTAGGAGAGATAATGAGTGGAGGCAATTCAAAATTAGGAAATAATGGTAAGTGGGATTAAGAGGGTTTCTAGAATAATTAATTAGACTAATGATAGATTAGAAAAATGTGATTTGTAGGAATCAAAAAGATTAATTAATTAAAGGGGGATTTAGGAAGAATTAATTTTTGATGCCTTAGAAGAATAAAGGGAAATTGATTTATTAAATAAATCAATCATTGGATTATAGTGACAATATTAATTAGATTAAATTTAATTAATATTGAGAAGAATAAGGATTAACACAATTAAATAAATTAATTGTGTGGGAGAGTTAAATTAATTAAAAATAATTAATTTAAATGTCTACATCTGTCAATACAACTAGTACTACTCAGCCATCTCCCCCATCATCATCTCCTCCATCTTCGCCTCCACCACCATAATCTCCTACATCTCCTCCGTATCCACCTCTTCCATCCCCTCCATCTTGTCCATCATCTCCACCCCCACCTCCTCTCCCCCCACCATCCATTGGCCGTGTAGGAGCTCTACATCATGGCCTCTCATCGTCCTCATCGAATGCTAGCTCTGGCTCATCAGGACAAATCAATCTAGGAAACCTATGTGCAGTAAAATATGCAGCATACTCGCCAGTCATCCCGCTATCTATGATACCTAGAAAATAGCCCCAATCCTATGGCCCCAATGATAGGTACTCTGTGCACGGCTTCTCATATGAAATAGTAGACCCCCAATTAGACACATCAAGTCTCTTGCACACATAGTAAGTTGTACCCTATGGAATCCCTTGTATCCTGCCATATTGTCTCAGCACCCTTGTGCAAATGAATCACTCAATAACATAGGGTGTAGATCTAATTAGGTACCGAGTCAAGAATGCATAAGGCATCGCAACTACATCCTCTGGCCAGACCTCACAGTCTCTATAGGGTCTCCATATCACTGTGTCCATTTCATCTAGTGCTCGTCGCCAATATTCCACTTTTCCTAGCTTTTGCTGGACAATAATACCTAGATATCCATAAGCATAAGGCCTACCTATAGGTCTCTCTCTGTCTGCCAATGGTCGTGTGATGGGTAGATGCTCCCAGGCCCATATATGGAGAATTGTCACCCCTGCTAATAATGTGCCTAACCTCTGATACGCTACTTGGTACAAATCATAATATAGGTGGGCCAACATGCAAGATCCCCATGCAAATTGAGTCCCCCGTGTAACCAATTACTCAAGGAGACGACCCCATCCAATGGATAATCCCTTTGACCTATGATTAGGACAAAGGAAACCCCCGACGAATCCAACAAGCACAATAGGTAATATGGCATAACCTAGATCAAACATCTCCTACCATGCAGTGTCATATCCACCAACCTCATCATCGTCAAAAACTCTATGAAGTGCATCTGTACCACCCTACTCGCTGAGATCATAATATACCAACTCTCCCATCACTGGGATGCACAATATCTGATATACATCCTCTAGTGTAATAGTCATCTCACCAGTCGGTAGGTGGAAGGTGTTGTGCTCACTATGCCAATGCTCATCCAATGCTGTCAGAAGACCCTAGTTAATCAAGTGTCGGGGCATATTAAGAAGAGAAGATAAGCCACACCTATTGATGTGGTCTTTCTCTTCCTGGCTAAGGTGGGGTATCAACGTCCACATCTTCGGGAAGCGCTCCCGAGACTGGAGAACACTAAAGTACTCCTACAATAAAATCACATCATCATATCAGTATCTCGATTCATCTATCTATCAATCAAATCAATCTATCAGTCTACCTTGCTCGTGTGAGATTTCTATCAAATCTTGTTGAGCCCCTATCAATGACTCTCATCTATCATGAGGTCATTATCAATCCTATATTATCTAACACATCAATCGAGATAATCGAATCTGATCATCATTTTCATTAATTAGGCATATCTAATTTTATTAATTTGATACTTAATCAAATCTATCTTACCCTATCAAAAATAAAAAATAAAAAATAAAATCAACTTGGTAGTATTTCATCACCTTTATAAAAAATCGTGGCAATTGGGGAGTTAAGGCACACGATTTTTGTCCATTGTAATCAATCTCAAAATTTGGCCTCAGTGGTAGTGTCTCAATTCGTGGTGTCTTGGGGGGCTCACCATTGTGGCGGCGACGTCCTTGTGGCGCCTACCTTGGCGTGTGATGCCATATTTTATTTGTATGTTTGTATACCACTAATAAGTAATGTTTGGTTTGAAACCGACACTTGATGGCAATAGTTATTATTTAACTATAATGCACTAAGTTAATATATTACACTTGAAGAATTAAATATGAGACAAGAGATCTCATAAAAGATGAGAGAATGAACTTCCTCTATTATTGGTGCATGAACTACGAAGCCTCTAATTTCCCAAAGGAGATACGCAGAAAGAGTCATCACGAATGAACTCTCAATGTGTAGGACTTGGTCTAGCGATGACCCTAGCCTTGAGAGCTTACCACTTTTGTGTGTAGGCATATAAGCAGTGACATTGAGTTGACACCACTAGGGTGAATGGACAAGTGTGTCAGTACTTCTAAGCTAGAGGAAAAATACTTGATTGATTGTGTTTGTAGTAGATGTTAAGTAAATTGTATGTCTTATCGTGAGATTTTGCCAAGATCAAGAGGCAATGGAAAACACAAATAAGAGAGAACAAAATAGATGATAGAAATAAACTGTATTCTATCAAGAGAAAATACTGATCAACTGGATCATCAATCATTCGTTACATACAATGAATATGAGCCTCCTTATATAGGCAAGGCTTATGGATATGTGAGCACACAAACATGACATGTGACTCAATAAGAAACAAGGGTAGGTAGAAAATAGGTGTGGGTAGGTAGGAGAAATAATATAATAGTCCACATGAGGTGGATCACCCACTGAATGTGGAGTGTAACAACAAGATCAACACCATAAAAGGTGGAAATTCTCCTACACACACTATCCCAATGTGGCACAAACACCCAAGTGTCTCATACCCAAACTACTATGAAATGCATTTCCTAAGTAAACTTAAGTAAGGTGTAATAATATCCAAAATGAATAAATATTTACACCAACACTTATTATATAAAAATAGTATAATAAAAATAAACTTAACACATCCCCCCAAAAAGCATAATTATGCAGTTTTTACCATTAAAAAAATAAAAAATAAAAATAAGGAACAAATGGTCACAATATGCTTGTACCCCAAAGGAATAATTGCGAAAGTGACTTCATATCAAGCATAGATTAAAGGTGAAAATAAAAAAATCGCTAAATATTAATACCGACTTAAAAAACAATCATACAATTTTAACCATTAAAAAAATAAAAATAAAAATAAAAAATAAGATAAGATAAGATGACTTCAAATCAAACATAGACCTAAAAAGAAAGAAAAAAAAAAGAGAAAATTACTAAATGATAATATTGACATAAAATGACAGTAATGCAATCTTCATCAATAGAAAAATAAGAATAAAGATAGGGAACAAACTAAAGTGACTTCAGACCAAACATAGATAAAAAAGAAATCAGACATGCACCAGCTTATCAAGAATGATAATTGACATGATTCGCATATAAGAAAGGCAACATCTACGGCCGTAAGAATTTATGAATAGTGTTAAATGATACGTTTCTTTCAGTCCATAAGTGTGACTATACCCTTCATTAAACGTAATATGCCTTCCCACTTGGCACTCTATAAATATTTTACTCAAAACTTGGTCTACAAACTTGTTGAATATCTGATACCAATTCACTAATGTGACCAAAATTATGAATTAGTATATTGTTTCAAAATCAATTCAAATATTCGATTTAATCTTTGGGTCTATATATTTAAATTTTTCTTCTGACTTTAAATTAACGATGTTTGGAATTCATTAGACAAAAAATGTTTTCTTATGGTCAAGCTTTGTTATTGATTCAACAAATAGATAAAAAAGATCGAGCACAACGAACAAATATAAAGTATTGTCTAGGACATTGATGTATGCTAATGATGTAAGGTTGATAGTTTATCATGTTCTTCTTGTGTAATAATGCAATGATGGTATTAGCTCTTAGGTTGATGTTTGAATGGTTTGAAATGAATTAGAGTTTCTCCTTAAGTACACCACTATAACATGCAATTCAATGAATTTTGTACTCAAGAGAACATTTAATGATTAGTTGGAGGGAGTCATTGATGACCCGAATTTAAGATTTGAATTTTGAAAATAATGAAGTGTCATTATTTTTTTTGTAGTTAGTAAATTGACAAAAAAAGATTGACTTGAGATTTTGATCTAGTCCTTAAAAATGTATGTAGATAATTAGAATTAACTTAAGTTCGTATTATTTTCAAACTTTTTCCTTATAATACACCACTTACATGTTAATCATTACACTAATAATAATCTTATCGAAACGAACCTAAACTATAATCATTAGGAGAGATGATCTGGTAATTGAGCAACCTAACTTTGTTATACATGACATCTTTAAATCACTCCCTATTTTTATTTAATAGTGGGTTACTTGGCAAGACCTTTTCTTATAACTAAGGATGCAAGTCCATAGCATTAAATATGATGCCACAATGACATGTTTTTTGTTGAGGTATCCAAAAAAGATCCCTCAAAAGGCTATACGGTAGTCGTATATTAAATTATATTCATACGCATTAATTCAAGTTTTAGTGGTGCATCAATATGGCATCACATTTTGTGTTTCTTTTTAGATATAAGAAATACATCTCATTAAATTGTGAGGACTCGTGATCAACACTAACAACTTTAAAATCACCACTAATAGTATTCTAATATTAAAATTATTAGACATTAGATTAACAAATACTATGACAACTAATGAAATTTATTCAATTATGAATCCATTCCCTCAAAACATTTTCCATTATTATAAATATTTTTGTAATTTAAAATATTTAATATTAAAAATAATAATTAATCTAAAATATATTTAATAATAAAAAAATCAAAATAATATAAAATATTACAAACATATTAAAAAATTGACGCAAATTGTAAGGCACAAGTTACTGTGAATTGCAACAATTTAAGTTTAGCTCAACATAATACAATTAAAAAAATAAAAGAATATGGTGAAGTTGAGGGAGAAGTGAAAGCAAAAGAATTTAAAGTACATTTCCCCGGAAGAAACAGTGTTAAAGTTTGTATTAAGAAGAAAAGTATTAAAGAACAAAATTAAATTCTGTGCCATCCATTCCTTAAAGCTAAAGCTAACTCGGCAATCAGACAAATCGAATGTGATGTCCCTACCGATGTTCTGTAAAACTGAAGCTGGTAAATAATTCTTAAGCCAGAACTATTCTTTAATACTTTAATTAAAGTAAATAACTTTGGAAAATGCAACGGTCAAAAAAAAAAAAAGAATAATTAAAGTAAAAGCGATTAGAATAACTTGGGCACTCGGTAGTCTGGGAATCCTTCCCAACAAGTTCTGTCCGCACTCTTATAAACTTGCATTTTGCCCTCCTCTACTTTCATCCACTGCAGTTCAATCGGTTTAAGTTGTTTAATAATTGAGTACTAAGCTGCAGTTTCTCAGTTGTTCATAATAGTATTTGAGTGGGTTTTTAGTTATATTTGTATAGGCTGTAATTGTATTTGAGAGCGTTTCTGATTTTATCTGGCGTTCAAGAGTACTTCAATTTCTTAGTTATTGTTAAAAAGGATTTTATAAAATATGGCATCTGGTTTTGGTTAATGTTGTAGTTGGAAACATTGGAGGGATGATAATAGATGAGATGACTAAAGAGGTTTCACTTGTCCTCAACTTCAGAGAGGACTTTGAATGGCTGAGGGAGAAGCTCAGAAGCATAATAGGCTACCTCAGAGATGCAGATGCACAGAGTGCCCACAATGAGTCCGTGAAAAGCTGGCTGCTGGATATCACAGAGGTTGCTTGGGATGCAGAGGACATACTGGATGAATGTGCTGTTCAATCTACTAGAGGTACTAGTCATAAATGCTCCCAATTCTCTTGTGTCCGTACTTTTAGTTCTTGTCAGTTAGTGTTTCGCTATAAAATGGCACGTCGGATTAAGGACGTGAAAGATAGGATGAAATCCATTATGGAAAAGGGAGCGGAGCTGAAGCTTGTTATGGATCTCATTCATCCAGAGCAACCCTCCACAAGTACATCTGGGAATGTGAATTTGAGGGGATCAAGCCTAATAGAGAGCGGCTCACGACCAGTGGGTATTGAGTCTAAGGTTGGACAACTCCTCCACCTAATAGATGACCCTGCCTCTCCTCTCATTGCCGTCGTTGGAATGGGCGGCGCTGGGAAGACATTTCTAATGCAAAATGTTTTCAACAGAATAAAGAATAAGTTTGAGAAGTCGATCTGGCTCTCTGTTTCTCAGGCTTATTCCCTTAGAAAGTTGCAAGCTGATTTGGCCTCTGAAATAAAAAATTTGAACAAGGTGGTTGATGGAAAAGTGAGTGAGGTGCAAGCAGCAAAGTTGATTCATGACAGTTTAGCAAGCAAAAGGTGTCTTGTTGTGCTGGATGATGTGTGGAGGGCAACAGGGGAGGATGACTTGATATATGCACTTGGCCTTCCAAGGGGGAATGACACCCACTGCAAAATTGTAGTCACAACAAGAAGCAGAAATGTGTGTGGCGACATGGATGCCCGTGTTTATGACATGCAACTTTTGTCAGAAGAAGAGAGCTGGGAGCTCTTTTGTGCTTTTGCATTCCCTGACTACCCACGAAATCAACCGCCAAAGCCATTTGAAGGGATTGCTCGTGAAATTGAAAGGGAATGTGGGAGATTGCCCTTGGCTGTTAAAATGGTGGCAGCATCTCTGAAGTACAAGAGATTGTCAAGCAAATGGCAATCCAAATTGCAGCATATAAAAGAGGCATCTTCTACCAACGACCCAATTATGCAGATTCTTCAGTTGAGTTATGATTCTCTCCCTGCTCATCTTAAGCCTTGTTTTGCCCTGAGGATGAGTTAATAGAATCCCAATATCTCATAAACCTGTGGGTAGCAGAAGGATATATTCCTCAGGGAGAGGACCAGCTAGAAATTGGATGGAAATATATAAGTCATCTTTACAATCTATGTTTGCTCGAGAGTGCAGCATGCTATTATGGCACTGGATTTCATCGTCATAAGCTAGATACTATGTACAAATTGCATGATTTAGTTCTTGATTTGGCCATTACTATATCAAAAGAAAGTAAATGTGCATTTAGTGTAGAGGAAGCCTTCAAGAAAGGTACAACTAGGGTTTTAATGGTCAAAAATAGCATAGGCAACGGTGATGTACACGTAATGGCAAGTAACAGGGCATATTCTGCATCACGTCTTCGCACTTCTTCTTTCTCTCAAAATAAAAGCATTCAAAATATTCCAGCAACCCTGCTTAGAGGTGCTAGAGTACTGCGCATTCTTGACTTGAGTCGTACTAGCATCTCATCATTGCCTGCTTGTGTTGAAAATTTGAAGCTCCTTAGATTTTTAAATTTAAGTGAGACAAACATTACTAAAGTCCCAAAATGTGTAAGAAGTAATAAGAGTCTTCGCTTTCTTGACCTTTCCAACTGCTCTGGTCTAGAAAGGTTGCCTAATTGGAGTGGTGAACTGAATTGTCTAGAACATCTGGAACATCTGGATATAGGAGGTTTCAGGGGATTCATGCCCAAGGAAATATCAAAACTTGTATCTTTATGGGTACTGAGGACATATGAATTGGGACCAAATATCTACAAACTATCAGCTGAAGACAATGAATTCTTAAAGCTAGAACATTTTGGCAATTTGGTCAACCTCCGTGAAGTGAGAATAGATATTGATCATGAGGCTGAATTGAAAATTTTAGATGATGGGATCCTTGCCAACTTGGTGAAGATGCGTATCCTAACAATAGAGAACAATGTTGAATGTGATAATCCTCCACCTCTATCAGAGAAGATGATAGCTATGAAGGATCTTGAA
This sequence comes from Cryptomeria japonica, assembly GCF_030272615.1. NCBI lineage: Eukaryota > Viridiplantae > Streptophyta > Pinopsida > Cupressales > Cupressaceae > Cryptomeria > Cryptomeria japonica. The sequence continues at coordinate 337,733,892 of NC_081405.1, read as the reverse complement.
TTCATTTACTTACGTAACTTTGCAATGCCAAATTGGATATATGTCTTCTCAAATATGATGAAATTGTGTTTATTTGAAATCCATTCTGCTGAATATCCAGCACTACAAATGATGCCCAACTTAAGAAGTTTGGAATTGCTGCAAAATAAAAATTGCAAGGCATTGCCAGGAGGGTTCTGGAAGCCCGGGGGATTCCCCCAGCTGTGTTTTTTTCATATTTCAATGTTTGACCAGTTAGAAGAGTTGTCAGAAAAAGAAGAAGGAGCAATGCCACGCCTTCAGAGACTACATGTACGTTTCTGTGCCAGTCTAAACAGAGTTCCAGTTGGATTGGAGCTCCTAAAAAGTTTGAAAGCTTGCAGCTTTGGAGCAACTGAAGTGGATCATTTGTTCAAAGAAGGTGGGGAATTATGGAATAAAATGAAAGCCAGTAATCCCAATTTCATTTATGAAGAATTTTTAAGTAAGGTTCTGGAGGTTGGGATAGTAAAATATAGAATAAATGTATTTTAACCTTTCCTTTCATAGTGTGGGTATCAGTGTATGTCTAATTTATATATAAAAAATATATTTAGTTTTATAAATATATAATTTAGATGTTATTTTAATGTTTTTAATATAGAGATTAATGTGCATGAAAGGTTGTATATATAGATATGTCTATATGGAAAACATATTAGATTGTTTACAAAGAGGTTCACAATATTATTCAAAAATCAATTAATGAGCAAAGATCATGTTATACTTTTTTCTATGTTAATATTTATAAAATTTAAATAATGTAGTTCATGTATGACTATGGCTTTTCAAGAAGACTACAATTATTTTCCCTTTAAATCCATCTATGTTTGTAGGTATGTGAAATAGAGATCTTAAGAAAAAATTGTAAAAATAACTAGTTATAATTTTTTTTATATATTTTTATATGAGTTATAGATCTATTTTGTAATCACTAAAGGAAAAATTGTTAATTTTAATTAAAAAAATTATATGCAAATTAAAATGTTGCTAATGTTTGTGACTTCAAGGTTTTTATTGGTGATAAAGTTGGATGAAATACTACTCTATACATTGTGTACATGGGTTTATTTTTGTAGGTCAGTAAAAAGAAACATGTTAGTTTCATGGTATTGGTAATTATATCCAAGTATTTCAATTGTTGTTAAATATAGCATAGTCAAGTGATTTTATAGGTAAATTTGCAAAAAAAAATTGTTTTTAAGATCAACCTTTTTATTGTTGATGTAGATGAATAAGGATGTCTAAAACATCTATTTGTATTTTAATTGTAGAAATTTTCAACATGTACCATCTAAATTGTGGGGTTTGCAACAACAAGATGCATTGGATAGCTTATTTTTTCTATGAATTTTTTTAAAATCTTATTGATATTTCTTTGAGGGTTTGGAAGTTTGTATAGACCAACACAAGCATCTATTTATAATAATTGCTAGAAATTTACATAGAATGGAGAGTTCATATTTCCTACTAATATGTTTTGTGTAGTTTATCATGTCACGGACAAATTATAGAGTTAGGGTTTCTAATTTTTATTTATAAAACTAGAACAAAGTTGTATACTATGAATATTCACTAGTATATGAAAATTTTAATAATAAATATGTTTTAACTCCTTTTGTTGGATGTTTGTGTATTTTCATATTATTATTTATATTGCATTAAGGTTCCTAATAGCATCCCATGGGAGGAGGTTTGCATTCTATAAACAAGCATTATTTATGTTGAAATGGCTTCTAATTAGTTGGATTTCTTGGTTCAAGTTCAACCGCATTTGTTAAATGTTGTATTATTGAATTTGAATAATAATATTATTAATATTATTTTATAGCATTCTATTGTTCTTATTTATCTAATAACAACAAGCACACTCTATGAAATTTCACATTTCTAAAGTTATAAAGCTCTAGGGCCAAATAAAATATCTAATATCTTTTGCAAACAATTGAAGAATGGTTGTAAATTAGAATTATTTTGGTTCATTTACATATGATTTCTAAACAACTACAATGTTGAGTAAGATTCTTTTCATGAAATGCGTAGAAGATATTTTTTTAATATTAATAAAGGATAGAATTTGTTTGTTAAAAGGGTGATAGTTTTATTGCTTATTTAGTAAGAAAACTATGAAAAATATTTAGAACTATTGCTTTAGGTTTTCAACCCAAGTTAGATAAAGGTTTCGTAAATTAAATTGTGTTGATAATTTAAAATATATTTAATAATTTTAAAAGTTTGTTTATATAATTGGAAGGGTTGAAAAACATAGTTTCTTATGTAGGAAGAAATATACTAGAAAAATCAAAGGAAGATGTTTTTTTGAATCATGTATATTAAATATTTTAAATTGGTAAGAGTGAGTCCATGAAATATTTAAGACTATATATAATAATTGATTGTTGGGTTTAAATAACTAATTCATCTTGAGCTAGATATTGATAATTTTAGATTGTGAACAAGTTCTACTAAAAGTAGCAACCTAGCTTATTTTTAATATATCTCTTAAATAGTGATATGAATCCTATTTATTTTTGGATATGTGGTTTCAAACTAAGGAATACATGTTTTCTTTAATTTTGTTAAATTTTTTTTATATTGTTAATCATTTATAAATATTTTTGCTGATTTTGAGCAACCATACTAGAATCCATTTATGGAAGAACAAGAGTCACAACATAGAATCCAATTATTAGAAACCACCTCTACACTAGAAGTCAACTATGGAAGACTAAGAGTCACAACCTTAGAATTCCACATTAGAACATGTCCCTTTGGGATTTGAACTTGGATCTCCACAATGAGAACTCGATGATTTAACCAATTGAGCTCAACCCCTTGAACAAATTTTGTTAATTCTATCTTATATGATTTATTTTATATGATAAAAAAAGGAGTATTTTTCTTAATACTGACAAAATTATCATAAGAAAAATCCACCTCTACACTAGAAGTCAACTATGGAAGACTAAGAGTCGCAACCTTAGAATTCCACATTAGAACATGTCCCTTTGGGATCTAAACTTGGATCTCCACAATGAGAACTCAATACTTTAACCAATTGAGCTCAACCCCTTGAACAAATTTTTTTAATTCTATCTTATATGATTTATTTTATACGATTAAAAAAGGAGTATTTTTCTTAATATTGACAAAATTATCATAAGAAAAATCAATATGATATGTTTTAGTAAATTTTGTTTTATGAACTAGGATCATATGAGAATTTAATGGAAGGTGGAAAAATAATTTAGTTCATTCTTCACAATAAATAAGTATTGGAATTGAGGAAAAATCAACTCTACAACTCCTAAAGATCACCTGCTTGCAAACCTATCACAGAAGGAGAGAAGCAAAAAAGATATGGAGGCCAGAATTCAGAGATCCAAAAAAGAGGAGTCATATTGATTGTGCAACGAGAATGCAATTCAATAATTATAGTTGTTATTAAAAATTCAAAGAGAGAATCCTTATAAGAGGATACTTGAAACCCTAAAGGTGAAAACCCTAAAGAATTATAAGATTCCTAAGTTTAGCTTAAGCATAGAGTATAATAGACTAATAATTAAATAAATAATTATTAGCTAATAAAATATTACTCTAACAATAAGCAATACCTATTTTTTGGATTATTACATATGATTATCTATCTATGTTGATATTATGAGAATTAAGTATTTTTAGTGATTCTATTAACACTAGCAAGTTAAAGGGGAGTTTAATGGGTGATTAGGAAAAGTGTTTTTGAGATGAATTTTTTAGTTCTAATAAATCTATGTTTACTAGTTTGTGTTCGAGGATCATTTAGTGGATTTGGTAATGATGTTTATAGTGTCATGTTTACAATTTTTTAAATTATATTATTGTTTTGTTTGAGTCTCTAACTTAGTTTCAGATATTATTTTATATGATTATTTATTTTATTTATATATATATTCATGTAAATCTGTTGTATTATCTCCTTAGGAAGATGAGTCTATTTATTTAGTGGCATCTATTATGTCATGGATAATTCAATTTATTTGTGATATCGATTATACCATGATTTGTTATAATTATATGTTAAATACATTTTATCATTTTTCTACTCATGAGGTTAGGGTTCACTGCAAAATGAATTTATCTCATGGTTTGAACCATTTGAAAGAATGTAATGTGTATTTTAAATTAGTGCATTTGTTTGAGAGAGTAGGGTGGTGGCCATATGAGTAGTAGTTTATTGGAGTTAGAACACTAATATTCTTCACATTTGATTTATCCTATGAGTTAAGATTATTAATTTCTTTTTTTTTTCTACTTCAATCCCAATACTTTGAGACATCCTCCCCCATTAAATGCTTGGATAAGATTCTATATGTATCATCTCGTAATAGGCACAACATTACTAGATTCTCTAATTCTTTATTGAGAGGGTCCATAAGTAGTTTATGTTATGATATGTTGCACCACTAGACATATGATATCTCTAAATTAGATTGTGTGACTCTTTATGTTTTCATTCATGTTTTTACTTTCAGGTAGGGTTCTCCATGGTTACTATCTATAGTTAAACAAGTAATATCTTATTTCAAACAGTCATACTTGGTTTTATAGTATTATTGGGACCAAGTGTGTGTTTCATGTTTATATAGTATTTGTTTGTGTTAACTTATGTGAGTGTCATTTTTGTTGTGATCTTGTAATGTATGGTGTGACTATTTTATCAACTTATGTGTTTTCACTTGATATGCATGTGACTTGTGTATTTGATTTATGAATACTTGATTATTTACTTTTGTATACTACTAATTTTGTGTATGATCTATGCATTTTGAAATTTTCCAATATGTTATATATTTGTGTTTTGTTAAGTTTAGATGCATGTAGCACATAATACATGTAGTGTTACCTTGATCATGTGTTATTACAAAGACACATGATATTTCATGGTGAGAAATTTCATAGTATATATGGTAGCTCTTTGGAAGTTGTGTATTGTCTTTGTATGAAGTCAAATATTGTAAGATTGAAATGAAATTTAGTTTTTATTATGGTCATATTTTCTTAGCTCATGTCTTTGCGTTTATATGTGTAAATAATGCTAGAAATGATGTGATATAAAATCTATTCCATGTATTTGATATTTTTTGTATTTATGGTTTCATGTGTTTGATTATTTTTTAATAAAATAAATAAACTAATAAAGATAGGCATTAATATTATATAGTAGTTATTGGGAAAATGGTGTCTCAACTTTGCATTTACATGAGGTTACTATTTATAGTAATTTTTTATTTGAGCATGAAATGGTGTGAAATTCTCCCCAAAGCTTTGGATTGGATAGATAAGCTTGCCAGTATATTCTTGTCATAAGATCACAATTAGTTTTGAAGATATTAAAGTTTTTTTGTTTTTAAAGGGTGCGATGAAAGGTTTAAATTTAATTTTGAGGAATTTAGATACTCAAAAATGCCCTGAAAAGTTGTCATAACTAGCATAGTAGGTTATGAGGTGATAGATCACTTCACAAGATTTCAAGTGCTTCAAATGGTTCATCAATTGGACACACAGTTCACAAGTTATGGTCTCTGAAAGTTTGGACTCCTAAAATAGGAATATAAATTACATTGGACACATAAATGAGCTATAAAAGGGAGGAACATGTGTTGATGTGTGTTTTGACACGTCCTAGGGCATCTAGAATGGAGATAAGGTTGGCTCTACTTTATTGGGTGGTTTTAGCTCATGGTTTTGTAATATTGTTTGACGGTTTCTTGTATTGTATCTCCTATATATATGAGGTGCGTGAGATAGAGGTTGTGTGTAAAAGTCTTATGGCTATTGAGTTACCTCTGAATATCTGATTAGTGGTACTCCTATGAAGAGTTTTCTCTGCAAGTATATTGTAATTTATTATTGATTGTTGAATAATATACTGGGCTGCTTTTGGATTGTGGGGTTTTTCTCCTAAAAGGGTTTTCCCCATGTAAATCATTGCGTTGTTGGGTTGTGGCATGCATGATATTATGTTTATTTCTGTTAAGTTTATGTAACTGTTGTAATGATCTGTAAAACTTTTGCATTACCCTCCTCTCAAGGTTAGTGTATGAAGTTTTTCTTCTACTTAACTTCCTTACAAGTGGTATCAAACTTGATCACCTTTGGTTTCAATTTTGGGTTGTTGGGTTTTTTGAACTAATCCAGATTTGAGTGGGAGCTTGTGCAGAAGATACTTTTGATCTTGTTGCAGGAATTTTTAAATGACAAGTTCATCAGGGAGAATAGAGGTGGAGAAATTTTTTAGAAGTAGTTTTGAGATGTGGAAGCTAAAGATGGAAGATCTGCTAATAAATCGAGATCTATGTGATGTTGTTGACACAAATATCTCAAAACCTATATATCATATTGTGGTTTCTCATTATGATATTATGGATCGAAAATACAAGGGTCTAATCAAATTGTGCTTGGCAGACTCTATTCTCATCAATGTCCACGAAGAGAACACTGTAAAGAAGCTATGGACTAATCTTGGTGAAATGTATCAAGAGAAATCTTTAATGAATCATATTTTATTGAGGACGAAATTGTATTCCTTGAGAATGGAAGAGGGTGGACGAGTTACAGACCACCTAGAAGCATTTAATATGTTAGTGGCTCAATTGATATCTGTTGGTGTTAAGATGGATGAAGAGGAGAAATTCCAGATCTTGCTTTGTTTTTTTTCCTGATGCATGGGATTCTCTTGTTATGACCATCGGTAGTTTTTCAGTTGTTTTGAAGTCTGAACATGTGGTGGGTGCCCTACTTGGTGAAGAGATGTAGAGGAAGGTATCCAATGGTTCGAAGGAATCCTTAATTATTTGTGGAAGACCTAAGGAAAAAGGCAAGAAGAATGAGAAGCACGATAAGTCCAAATATAGAGGGAGATCAAAATCTCTTGGAAAGACCAAAGTTATTTGATGAAATTGTGGCAATTCAGGTCACATCTGTAAGGACTGCAAAGAAGTCGAGAAGAAGTTATATTTTCTTTGTCTTTTATCTTTCTTGTAAGTTATATATTTTTTTGTCGTTTATCTTTCTTATACTTTAAGTTATATTTTATGAATATATTAGCAAGGTGTTTGGGAATGAATGCTAGTAGATTTCCACAATCCATGAGATTGATATACACTGCTTATGGATTCAATTTTGTGTGTTTTTTTGTCAATGTTTTGGGTCACACTTCGTGATCCATCATCAGGATGAGAAAGAGATCATAAGGAGAAAAAATATTTCTTTCTCATCTTGATGAGGGATCATGGAGTGTGATCCGAAATGTTGATGAAAAACACACACACACAATCAAATCCAGAAGCAACACATATCAATCTTTGAGAATGGTTTCACATCTCTAGTAGTCATAATGTAGATTCTAGATTTTAGGAGATCTTTTCATTTTTTAGACTAGGTCAAATTCCAGTAATCAGTAGACTCCTATCATCATTCCCTTCATATCTCTCTATCTCACACTCTTTGTCTCTCCCAATCTCTAGACCTATCTATTTTCCAATCTCTCTCCTTCTCCCTCTCTACCTCTCTCTATATCACTCTCTCTCTCTCTCTCTCTCTCTCTCTCTCTCTCTCTCTCTCTCTCTCTCTCTCTCTCTCTCTCTCTCTCTCCCCCTTTTTCTTTATCCCACCCTCCCATTTCCCCTCTCTATTTATCTCTCTCAACCTTTCCCTCTAGACTTACCTCTATCTCCCCTCTCCCTCTCTCTACATACCCCTGCATCCCTCCTTCCCCACATATATTTATCTACATAAATATCCCTCTCTCTCTCTCGCTCTCTCTCATTCCCTCCCTCCCTCCTTCCCTCTCTATTTCTCTTTATCCCACTCTCTTTGTCTCCCTCGAGATTTATACATATCTCTCTTCCTAACACTCTCCCTCTCTCCCCTCTCTCTACCTCTTTATATCTCTCTCTCCTCTCCACCCCAAGATCTACACAGGTATCTTTCTACCTCTCTCTCTCACCCTTCACTCTCTCTATATATACCTCCCTCTCACTCCCTCTATTTTTCTGCATAGCTCTCCTTCTCTCCTTCTCTCCTCCCCTCTCTCCCCTTCTATCTCTAATTATAAACTTCTCCCTACTTCACTACCTACCTCTATTTATCTAAATAAATCTATCTCCCACCCTCTCTCTTTGTAAAAATCAATATCTTTACTATTGTATTTCAATTATGTCTAAAAAAGGAAAAGAAGGGTCTCAATATTGTTTCCTTATTAAAAAAAATGTTACTATTTTGGATTTTTTATTTGAAAGGGAAAATAAAGGTTTTTTTAATTGTTATTTGGATTTAATTTTCCAAAGGAACTTTATATCCAAGTTAGTTTGCAACTCATATGTAATTGATTGCATTTTCTTTAAAAATATGAAAAACACAAAAATAAGCTTTTTTTATTTAAATTAATTAAAAGTTACATTCATTGATCAATTTTGATTAATTTGTTGATTTATTAAGTTAAAGAGTAATCTTTTGAACTTAGTTAACTATTTGATTCTTATTTCAATTGATTTAATTATTTAGTTTGGTTCATTAGTAATACAAAAGACCAAAAATAAATTTATTCAAATTCATTTTATTACATTTAAAAAAATCCAAAGCATCTAAAACAAACAAAATAACAAAAACATTTACTTTTGCATACAATTTAGACAAAATAGGCAATCAACACATCCTACATAATTAAAACAATCAAACTAGAATAATTAAGTAAGATTTATAAACAATCAATAAATGATCAATGCAATCAACTCTTGCCAAGTTTGTAGTAATGTGTTGCCTATTAAATTCAATCATTGAGAACAATCTTATGTGAACCAATTTTTATTCAAATGGCCCTGATAGATGATAGCTCACTGTAGCAAATGAATTACTATCCAAACTAGGCAACAAGTTTTATACCAAAAAAGAAGTACAAAATTTTGATCATTTTAATAAAACTTGATCCAAAATTAATAAGAGTGGTGCTGAACTTGCTTTGGGACTTTGGGGGGGGGGGGGAGGGGACATAGGTGAATCTGTCTGGACCAAATACTTAAACTTTATTTCACAATCCACAATCAATTTAGCCTTATTCTTATCAACACCAATGAAAGATAAAATAATGAATCACCATGCATAAGCAAGGAAAAACTACAGTGAGATTCTACTCACAATATATGAAATGATTACAATATTGTTTTACACTCACTACCAAGGAAGCACACTATTCCCTGAAGGACTTGTAGGTTGAGATACACTATCCCAAGGTAAGTACAAAGGACTTGTAGGTAGAGATGCATTGCCTCAAGGAAAATAAAAAACATGCGAAGAAGACTCACTATCCCCAAGCAAGGTACATGAATATATGGATCAAGAATGAAATGTAATGTCCCGCCAGGAAACCCCGAAGGGATAAGCCAAAACACAAGAATAGAGTGCAATAATTTTTTTTAAAAAAAAGTTACACCACATTAAGATATAACAAGATATCAAAGATTCAGATTACATAGCGGAAGACATCAACTAACACCTAAAGAGTTTCCCAACGAGATTACTTAAATTTCACAATTCACTCAACTCACACAATTAATCCAATAAGCTGATTATCTTAATAACGAGATAATTCTTAATCAGGATAATTTCTTTTAGAAGATGGAAATATAAATCACAAGCAAAGATTCATCCATTAAGATCTATTCATAATCTTCATTCAAGCTTTTCATTAAAATATAAGCCATGCATCTAATATTCTAACACACTAGAATTTCATCATCAACATATGAGATCTTTACAAGCATACTAAAATTTCCTTAACAACAACTGAATATATTCCACTATTCTAAGTTACTTTCTTTCATATTCCAATTTATTGCATTTTAAAAGACGATTGCATACATGCATCTACGATAAATCTCATCTAAACCACTTATGCATTCGATCAAAATGGTATTCAAGAAAGGACTGCATATAAGCATTTAAAGTTAATTCCATCTTATCCACTTATACATTCTAACATAAGCTATTCATACATGATAAAGTTGAATAAGGGAAACATAAGAGAATAACATCACATAACACCATAATGATCTCGGAGTTCACCCCTAAAGGGCTACATCTCCGGGTCTGCTCAACTGCAAGACCCCTCTGATAATTAATAAAGTTAAGAATACAAGAGGTTACACCATTACAATCCGGTCATCAAGGCAAAACATAAACAATATACAAGCGACCGCATCGGTCAATTAATACATAAACGATCCCTGAAAAGAAAAGGATCCAGTTGAACATAATCAAAGCTAATACAAAGGTCCAGGAGAGCATCCACAAAACTGAGTCATCACCACCCAAGGTCTAACATGAAACCAGGTATTCACAAGGGTAAAGACAATAGGGTGACCCACAAACGTGCTCCTAACAGGACAAAACGACAACACACTAGTGAACGTAGGGACAAGTGTCATCACACAACCTAGTATGGTTACCATGGCAGGTCTTCATAGGCCCTGGCCCCATACACTGGGTTACCTTGGCAACCTAATCCGAGCCTTTGGCCCATCCAAGCCTCATGTGGACCCACACATCCTCTCGTGAAGACAAGGATGATGGATTGCCATTTCAGGCCTTCTCACAGCATGTCGGGTCTATGTTAGCACTCGTCCCATGTGTGAGGCACATTTATCTTACTTAGAGATTACATCCCAATCTACTGTTAGGTTATCACTTATTAGACTCACTTTCGATGGGTTACCCAGCAGCCACTTTGGGTGCGGCCCCCAATCGAAAGCCACTTTCCCATACGACACTAGACTATACTCAGACGAACTCAAAAACCAAGGAATAGACATGGTCAGACGAACGAAGTTCAAAATGGAGAAATCCACCATTTGGTCAAACATGACTTCATACGAGGTGCACTGATCGATGGTACTCTAACTAGAGACCTGACCAACTACGGTCAACCACGAATCATCATTCGACACCCACACAAAGGATATGACCAAATACGACACTACCACAAAACAACAGTCAACTCGGAACCGAGGACTGAAACAGTTACCCCAAGTAAATCCATACGACAGGGACCTATCAAACAAGCATGACTTGCCATTACATAAGCAAAAGCGAATACAAAAATTAAACTCGCATAGGTAATATTCAGCAGATACAATCTTTTCCGAATTGATCTAAACATTAAAAGTCGATCAAGTTTTCTACATGATCTATAATAGATTGCAGTTATCTACCTCATTTTGATACAGGTTGTCCTTGGTTTTCTAACTCTCTAAGGTTCATTGCATCGAACATACAAAAATCCATAACGAGTTCTTTAATCAATTTCACAAGAATATAATTTAAACAACCATTAACCAATTAATTAAGATATTTAATCTTCAATTAACATCATCATTGGCGTACTGGTTCAAAATAAATCCTACACATTTGTCTTTTCCAGAACCAATTTACACTATACAAATCAAGGAAATATACATATTTAGGGAAGCCAAATAAAGAAAATCCATTCCCAGATTAACAAATTGTTTCGTTGAGCATATAAAGAAAATTACTAAAATTAACTATTAATTAATGAATATATTTAATAATCCATGATTAATTAAATATAACAAATTAATAATTAATACAAAAGTGACAAATTAAATATTTAATTACCAAAATATGCATTAAAATAAGATGAGTTTTGAATATTAACTATTGTATTTTTTAAAACATTATACAATAAATTAATAACAAATCATACTTGAATTTTTTTAATTAAATGCCAATATTTATTAATAATCAAAAAACTTAATTAAAATATTAAACATTAAATGATATTAAAATATTATATATATATATATTTTTTGAATAAGAAAAAATACATAAAAAAAACATTTTTTTAAAAACTAAATTGCAAAGGGCAATATGGGGAATCGAGCCCGTGCCCTAGCCGCAGTGGCGCCGCCGCGATGGGCGCAGGACCTGTGGCTCCCACGTAGGGAACGCAGCGCCCTGCGGCCACCGCGGGGGACACCACTCCCTGTGGCTCCATGGTTGTGGCCTCCGTGAGAGGGGGGAGGAGGAGGCAAGTGGAGCTCCGCTCCCCGCCCTCCAAACCCCAATCCAATATATTTTTTTTTTTCTTAACAATTTCGATTTTAAATTCAAAATAACCAAATGAAATGGTTCAAAATTTCATATTTCAATTTAACATAAAAGAAATCAATTTTTCTATAATTAAAAATTTGGGTTTTAATAACTTCCTCTCTAAACAGCAAAACCCCATAATAAAAAAAAAAACACAGTCTCATAAAGAGACTTACAATATAATTTTCCAGAATGATAAGGTTTCACAACCCCAAACCATATTCCAACAAAGATTCATAATGGGCTAAAAAGAACCATTTTAACACAATGATTCAACTATGTTTGCAAGAACACTAGTCATAAGCATAGTTCTAAACCCACAAATCCAAAATTAAATCTAAAATCAATTTTAAAAGATTGGATTTTTAACACAAACATTTTTCAATCAACCAACAGAGCATTTCCAAGGCAACAAGGAGGACAAATAAGGTAATTCCTACCTCCATACGCATTCCTGGAAGAGCTTGAAGGAGAGCCCAACCTGCAAGATCTAGAAGAACTTCTTCCTCCCAAAACCCCCAAAACTCCTCTAAAAATATTTTTCCAACAAAACATTTTTCCAAAAATATCCATCCTCCAAAATTTTCCAAAAGTCTAGGTTATAAGGAAGAGTTGACCAAATTTTCATTTTTTTGGAATTAAAATTTTTATTAAAAAAATAATTCTCAAAAATAATTCTTTTCCAACTATATCAACAAATTAAATTGTTTTTCCCATTTAAAATTGATTTTCTCACTCAACTGAAATCTAACCTTTCTATTTCAAAAATGCCAAAAGATTAAATTAATTCTATTGCAATTAAATTTAAATCTTTCTTTTTCAACAGCATATACAAAATGCATTTAATATTCAAAATCAACCATTTAATTGAACTTACTCCCAATTTAAGACGAGTAATCCAATATCAACGATAATCGCATAACGAAATCCCGATTAATTTAGTCCATAATCTTTAATGCACAAACACATATTTAATCAAATTAAATACTAAGGACTAATTAGCCAATTTAACCATACACACCAAGCACGCAAACCAAGAAAGTCAACCAGACAGACGACTCGCAAACCCAAACAAAAAGGGAATATCGACAACGACTGACGATGCTCACTTGAGCACGACTATGGTCAACTAGGGTCCTACGACCACCTAATCCAACTCTAAGGATAAAAGAGGTACACTCAAACCTGCAAATCCAGGTGAAGACGAACCTCGCACTCATGCGGCGTTGTACCTGAAATCTCCTACAACCAAGAGTCATACATGCATATATATGTAACTTAATGAAAGTGTTAGCTCGATTTTAATACCACGAAATAGGCACACTAAACAACTTGCATACAACTGGTGCGAAAACCACAACGACAGCTATGCATTAAATCAAACATCTGACTATAACATTATATTAAGATAAACTAACCAAGATTAAACCGAGATCAGAAATTGATTAGGGCAGGGGTACTACATGGGCCTTCTACAACACTACCTTTGGAAATCTCCAAGTATGAAGTTATCCTTGAATCTTTATCTCAAGCAACCAACTTTAGAACAATCACCACACATTTTCTCTGTCACAACTTCACATCACCAACTTTTGCAAATAATATAATCTTGTAAGTCCAGCAAACATATTGATCCACACACTCATCCACACCATTAAAATCAATTGGTCTTATATATATACCATCTTCTTCATTACAAACATTAATTAGGTTGGTCGAAACAAAGGACAAGCATAGGTCCTATCAAGATGGCCACCAAAAAATAATTGTGGTGAAAGCAGTCCAATCTAGGAGATAGAGAGGACCTAAAAATATCATATAACTTCTTTCTAAGTAGTTTAGAATAATTCACACCTTGTCACACATATTACAAGGTTGGCAATAAGTAACATGTAGATACAACAAGCAACACATCATTAGTTGGACCAAAACATATCTTCTAGATGAATGGCCCCGATGGGAAACCTCACATGCCAAGGTAGGATCGAAAAAAAATGCAATGCATTCTTCAAGGAGAGACACCCAAGCATTCAAAGTAGGCTGAAGAGCAATTCTTGTCGATGAAACTAGAGCAGTGACATTGAAACACACATTCCAATCACAATGCACCATCAAACAAAAGATATAACATCATGTGTGTTGAATGGTTGAATGGTCTAGAATACTGAGAGGGGGGTGAACTAGTATTCCCACAATTATAAAATGTTTACTGATATATTAACCTTAGCAATTAATCTCATCAACATGAATCATCAAATGCAGAATAAATATATAACATAACCACAAAATGAACACTAGATTTTTTAATCATGGAAAACCCAAATGGGAAAAACCACGTAGAGGGTTAACTCTTAAGATAATATAACTAGTTATATGGTGTTTACAAAAGGAGTGGCTCAGTGTTGGATGGCTCAATGCTAGATTACAATGCAAATCACTACCAGAATACTCACTGCAATAGAAATAAGTGAATTGAGGAAAATTGCATCTCTAAATGCACGAGGTCGGTTCCAAGATAAACTCAATTAACAACTCATAGCAACTCACAACAAATATGATAAGGGATCTCTCCAACCTATCCACAACTGCCTGCAACAAATCCGATAAGGGATTACTTCAACACTATCTGCACTCTGTCAATCCAACTGCTTGCAGCAGATCTAGTAAGGGATTATTGCAACACTGTCTGCAGTTGCACTTTTCCACATACACCTTCACAACTCACATACTACTACTACTCTCCTATCCACAACTCATTCATCTACACAAATATGTATTCTATATATATAATCTGGTAAGCACATACACCGAGATAATATGTTGGCCAAGCACAAATGAATTACACAATAGATCAACACACTACATAAACATGTCTCGACCAAACTAAGTCATCCTTCACTTATCTTCTACATGCTTCCTTCACACACTTCAATTACTAAAACACATTGCCTTTATCACTGAAACAAAACAACTTGGGTCTATCAGACCTATAGATACAAACCCACGAGTACATATTCCAAGCATAACAACTCCTATCTTCAAGATATAGATGCCACATATTCTAGATAAAACATTTGATAATACAACAAACACAACTGATACCAGAGTTCGATACATTTACCATGATAAGAAAAACACAAGATTCCAAAGAAGAGGATCTTCTAGAAATAACCCTAGTAGATCATACATGCCTTACTTCTCAATGCTTGTTCAATATCATTGCTTTGCTCAATATGCTACATTCGGTCCTAACCAGACCACTGGGTTTGACATCAATGACAACATTCACACAAATCTAAAATTCTCCCCCATTTCATTGAAGGAAAAATGTCTCAAAAAGAACAATCTCAAAAACATGTTTGTATGTATATTTGCATTTAACCCCCCCTTACTTATATCACTCATATTTCTCCATTTCTTTATTTATCTTTCTCCCCCTTTGACATCAAGGACAAAGGGTGCCTTTGATGAAAAATAAAACAATTGAGTTCAACAACAAAAAGAATGTCAAAATTGTATATCAAACAGAAATTCCTTAAGTGCTTTTCTTCTGAAAGGCTTCTATTGATCCTTTGTGGAGGTGTTTGTTCCCCCATGTGCATGGTGACTCTGGTTCTGGATTCAATGTTGTCTTCCTACATATTTTGGTTGGGTTTTCCCTTATGGGGCTTGGTGTCAAAACCCTTTGTTGGGTGTTTGCATATGTTTATTTGCCTCTACTTTTTATGGTAAGGACCCTATGGAGGTGGGTTCGGATGAAGCATATCTCAATGACTTCGGTTATGCAAGTCCTTTAAAGGTGGACTCTTCTTTTTTTGTAGCCCTTCATCTCTTTGTGATGGTTGCAGAGGTTTGCTTACTTATGAAGTGAGCATTCAAGAGGGTTGGTTGATGCTCCTGTTACTTTCCAATTTGACTAGGGGTTGATTTTATTCTAACTTTGTGTTTCTTTAAGGCTTTTGTTCTAAAGGGATTGGGGCTCTCCTTTGGGTATCTTGTTGAGGTAAGTGTTACTGTTAACAATGAACCTATTGAGGTTGTCCAAGATGCTTTGTTTGCAAGGATTTCTACCAATAAAAGGCTTAGGAATGCCTTTCAAAACCCTTTCAACATTTTTGTTCTATTCCATTCTTTGGCTATCTTGTTTAGTGATTTTTTGGAATGGCTAGGCGATTCTATTGTTGCAAGGTTTTTGGGTGCCTTCCAAAACTAGTTGTTTTTTAGATATTTTTGGTCTGCTTCCTTGTCTAAAAAAGTCTTTATTCAAGGTGGTCCTATAGGTAAAAGGTTGCAGGAAGCCTTTCAAAATATGCTATTAGAAGACTATTCCCTTAGCTACTTTGTTTCTAGTGCAAGGGTTTTTGTGTGGAAGATGGTTTGGGTTGCTTTCTTAAATCCCTTAGTTCTAAAAATGTGAAGCTTTTAAAGAGATCGAGATCTTTATTCCTACTAGTTTGTTGCTCTGGTCAAAAGCCTCTCTCTAAAAAACTGATCTTCTCTTTTTTGTTTTGGTGGTCTCACTACTTGTGAATTCCTCCCTCTTGTCCACCTTGTTGGTTGTTATGTAAGGGTTCGAGCCCTCTCTTACTTTATCTAATTAGAAAAATATAATATCCCTTTCAAAAAACTCCAAAAAAAACTATTTCAATTGATGTCAAACATTTTCAAAACAAAATTGAAAAATATAATATTTCTAGAAAATAACACGACACTAACCATATATATCATGCTAGCTCATAATATGAAATTAACAATATATGATTTTACTAATTATCACTAATATTTCTATTATTTTGAAAAAGTAAGGTGATATCCACCTACAAGTGAACACCACTTCCAATATGAATAAAGCCAAATTATTGGAGAAATGAGGACAGTCCAAAACCAAGTATAATTTCTTATATCAAAGATATTTAAACAGGGGTCATAGAATCTTGAAGAAGACGTCTACAATATATTATCAACAAAAATCGAGCAATAAGAGCAATTAGAAATAGAAATAATAATAGAATATGCTCTTGCTTTAAGCCTCTATTATTCCTCCACATTCAAAAGAATCAAAAAATAAATGGTCCCCAATGGGGGAAAACTTATAATGAATAGTTTTTTATACCTCAACTATAGACAACAGTTAATATTTAACAGATTTTGTGTTATGTGAAGGCGTCTAGATGAATGGTTAGAAGAGCTTTAACAGGTCTATGATCCGACGCCTTTATATGGTCGATAGAGTCATAGTCCTGCACGTCGGCTTTCACATTTGTTGCACGATTCACTTTGTACAATATTCTATCAGTCCATGATGGAACTCTTTCCTGGAAAAAAGAAAATTTCAAGGTCTCAATGAAAAAATAAAATCTGTACTTTAAACAAACATTTTTTCTAATAGACTTTAAATTTTATTTTTTTTCAATAAAAGTGGATAATTTCACTAAATTTTTTTATTAATATTTTTTATTTTTTACACGGATTTAGTGAGCATACGGGAGGAAAGACTCCTGGGAAGAAAACCTCCAATCACAGCTCATAAAATAAACCTATAGTATCTAACGGATCAATTTATGCACCCCGCCGAAAACCACATACAAAATGCGGTCACAACACATATAATATCAGTTTTACATAGACTTTAAATTATTAATAGAATTTGACTAGAATGAATTGATGTATAAATTGAAAATTGATATGTTTATTTTAGATGATCAAAATTTATGAAGTAAATCAGATGCCTGGGATCCACCTTCTTGTTGCAGAGGGGTGGGTGGCAGGCCCTTAAGAGAAGGAATTAGCACATTCACTATTCCTTTCATATATAATGATGTTTTATTTTGATTATCGTGAATATGTGTAACACTATTTTATTAACAATGGAACATTTATTCATTGATATAATACCTTAGCACTGGTATCATAATTGTCAGTCCCGATATCATATTTGTAGGTGGGTCTGAAAGATAGTGGACCTTCGCAGAAGCCATGGAATATCTCCCCTCTTTCTGCCTCTCTAGAAAGTTGGTCTTTTGCTCTCAGCAGCTGTATATACATTTGAATATCTATGTCACTCTGAAGTCTATTAACTCGTTGATGAAAAAACATTTGCATAAAGAGTCTTATTCTGATATAAATTACCTTTTGGAGGTTCTGATTAATGAGAAAACTGACTGATTTTCTGCTTCCTTCGATTCTGTAGTTAAGATCACCCAGCCACACCACTACATCGGACTGCCCAACAGCAGGAGATAAAGCAGTTTCGTGCTCTGGAGTTTTCCAGGCAGGAGAAAGACTGTTGATTCGGCTTGGACTTCTCTTTGCTTTGCTAAATATGGTTTGGCAAATTCGCTGGTACTGAACATTTCGCTCCAGGACATTGTTCTCGTGAGCTGCACCAAATGATATGAGAGAGTTATATTAAAAAGCCGGATGCATCTGTAGACCAAAAGCAAACTTATCAAGTTCAATTTTTTTTTTCTAAAATTCAAGATATTCAGAATTTTTTTATTGGTATTCTATTTGAATTTCAGACTGTTAGGGAAGGATGTCATAGTTGTTATAGCTATTGTCACTTATCTTAAAGATTCTAAATGTTATATCACATTTTGAAGATTTTTATTTTGTTTTCTTTATATGTAATTTAAGAGTTTACAGTTATTGTTTCAACTTTTGAATAGTTCTAATGAACATTGGAAGATTGTTCCGTCAAATTAATCTTCCGTCAAATTTATACACAAATGACCTCTTAATTCTTCACTATAAGTATCAATAAAATTACATAATTCCTCTGCTTAATAATTTTTTTCAATATACAATGAGACTATTGATCTAAGATACATGATTACTGAAACATGAACGATTGCCCCTTAGATTCATCTGTGAAATTCTGAAAAGTAAATGGACGGTGGCTAAACTTGACAATTCTGCCATGGAGGACTTTTCTTCTCTCCCCACTGACTTTTCAACTTGAGAGTGAGCTGGACTGCAATATTAACCTATAAGATGAAATCATGGAATCCAACGTATGGAATTTTCAAGATTATTTGGAATTATGTTAAAATTGACGACCGTTAACACTTTTTTTTGGTGTTTCCAGCACCTTATTTGAGTGGTCCAACTGTATGCACAATTATGGTCAATCTTATAGGATAGGATAGCAGTCACTTTAAATTTTCCTGCCGACCAAATGTGAGACCCAGATTCAATTGTTGATTTTTTATTTAGATACAGTGACATATTCGTCATCATGGTTGACAATGTGTACGTTTTGTCGGGGGAGAATGGACCATTTTACCTACGCACAAGGCAACTGCATTTATGGGTGGAGTAATTTTGTGGAACCTTCTAGCTTGAAGCTTTTACAGGTATCTCTAACAGGTTGGAGGACCGGTATATGACATTTCTTACTCGTGATACAGTGAGGCTGATCTTTTTAGATTTGTTGTTAAATCAAAATTCATAGGTGTTATTGAACGTTCTAATTTTCATTTCAATTATATTTAGGGTGATGGTTATGTTTATAAGATCAATTTTCAGAGGTGTGGCTATTAATCCAACATCTCCGTTTGACATATCTTGAGGAATTGATCTTGGGTTGAGACTCTGGTATCAGATATCTCACTCTATATCTAAAGTAGCCATTAATTCAATAAGATCAATTACATGAAATGTGACAATTATTCCAACGATTTTAAAGTGATAAAAGTATAAAAATCTCAAAAATAAACAGTTGTAACTATGTTAGTAGATTTGATCATTTTGAAATTTGTTGGTATAGGAACTATCACTTCCTTCAATTTAGTTATAAGACTTAAGAATTTATTGAGAAAACATCAATACAAAAAAAAGTTTATTGATATAAGGTGCATAGATTATATCTCCTGAAAGACTAACAAGTATCCATCCTACCAAATCCATCAGTAAACGTTGGATGTCCCAAATAACAAAAAGAAAATGTGACAATTATTTAAGCTTTCCTTATTAGAATACCCAGACAGAGGGCGGAATGTATTTACTTACGAGATAGATGGCATGAAATCAAAAGGAAGGAAGTGTCTCTGTATTTGAAAGCTATGCCCACCGCCCCCTTATGTCGTCTTACAACGCCTCCCAAGCCCCCTAATGCAACCTTGTCAATTCTAACATCTGCACATTCTCTCACCACAAAAAGCAATTTAGCACTGGTCCACATAGAAATCTAATCAATTTTCGTTTTACTACATGGACTAGGAAAATCAAGAGATTCACCTTTTATAACAGGCTGTATAACATTCCTTGCAAATAGGAATAGCTGCAGAGAGACCATGATAGAAGCAGCAACCAAGCTGCATCCAGTTAAACCAAAAAAATTCATGAGGCGATGATTTGATGACAATGAAACTATTTTTATGGCATGTATTGGTTGTGGAAAACTCTATTTTCTTTGCACAGCCCATAACATCAATTCTAACACATTCTTAATAATGTAACTTACTTAGTAGGAAAGCTTTGCAGAGTGCATTGTAGATTACAGACATGCCATTAGCTTAATCACAGTGGAGTCTATAATGTTTCAGAAATTGGGAAACTAACCTGTAGTTTCCTCCCAATGCATTGAGAATCAGAGAACTAGCATTGCAGTTGGGAACTTCTTGCAATCCTATAACATACAAGTCGAAGCTTTCTCCTCTCCCTCCAACAAGTTTATGAAGTTCATGGCAAGCAACCTACAAAATAGAAAATGTATATCCATATCATTCATTAATTACCAGGATATGTCAATTGGATAGAAGTAAATTTATGGACAAGAACAACAATAGAATTATTACATGGGTATCAAATAAATGATACAGCAGCTTTCTTCTTTAAAATTGTCCTATGGTCATATAGCCTTCACTGTTTGAATCTTTGGTTTAGCAGTATGATGAACAAAATCAGGGCAAAAATGGCCTAGGTTCAAAATCATATGTAATTTACCAAGTTAAGATTCAGTTATTCAGTGGATAGGATAAGCAAAACAGGCGGTCCAGTTATGGTGTAAAGAGAGAGTTTTTCAATTGAATACACTTGGGTTTAAAGGGGGATGCCGCCTAAGCCTTAAAATATAGTCTCTATTGTTTAAGCTTTATCTACCCATAGTATACAGGCAGAGCAAAGTCATCAGTATTAGAAAAGAGCCTGAAACTGCAATTCTTAAGCACCTAAAAAGAGCCTAAGAAAGTAATTCCTTAGCACCTAAAAATTAGACTGGTTTAACAGACTCGATTAACATAAACATGTGGTGGTAAATCAAACATAAGGAGAGTAAAACTGAAAGTCTCATTGTCAGAGCTAAGAACAACAAAAACAAGTAATTTTTTCACTTTGGGAGGTTACATATCAGATGTTATAATCTCTTATTGCATTTTGAATAAGTATAATCACCATACCTTCCCATTCATATTCCAGGTGACAACATGCACACAGAGATCTGAGACATTGGCAGCAGCATTCTTGGAGAGCCTACAAACCTTTGTTTCAGTTCTTCTTATGCCGCGACTGCAAATCTTCTCCTTCTCACTAAGACTCCTTTCCAAAAGGCAGAGGATATCCTTCCTTGTGAGGCCATGAAACGCTGCCAGATCAGACCCATTCAACCCATCAATCTTCAACCTCACTTCCTCCATATCTGGATCCTTCTGCACTTCCAGTCTAGGTCTTTGCTTGGACACCTCAGAATCTATTTCTGCATAAACAAATTCACTTGTGTGGGGCTTTTTCCTCTTCTTTAAAAGGCCCTTCTCCTTAACAGTTTTGGAATGCCTGAGCATAAAGCAATTCCCCATTCTTCCAAACATCCTCTAACAACCCAATGTATTTTTCCACAAGCTTCAAAATATTCATCTCATGTATCATAGCTTCTTTCAAGAACAGCTTCCTTAACTTAGGCAGGGCGATCTATCTAATCCAGTAGCTGCAGAGCACATAGGTCCTAATGTCTGTTCAGGGCTAGATTGAATAGACTGAATCATTTCATTTTTCAGCTGAACAATTCAATCTCATGACAACTAGGGTCTGGATTTCTGCAGACTGGAATATATCACTGGCATAAAACAGGGCACATTGCAATTGAATGGAATTAACTAACTGTAGCAAATTCCAAGCTTTACTGCTAACATTTCTCCTATACTTTTATTCAACAAGTTTCTCTAAACAAATCTTAAATCTTTTGGGCTGTTCTTCAATTTTATTCCACTGAAGTTGATTTTACAGCATACTGACTATTTACAGTCCTCCATTGTAGAAACCTTAAAAAGGGTACCATGAAAGGAGGAATGAAACAAGCAAAACACACAACTTTATTCTACAGAATGTCTGTTTTTATTGAACTAAAACCTCAAAATAAGTCAACCAGAGCAACAACTCCTAGTTTCCTGTCATTGTTGATAAGCAAAGGAAACAAAAAAAAAACAGAATTTCTTGCAGAGTAAGTCAATTAGTTACTCCCCAAAACCAGCGACTGAGTTGGAATACAGAAGGCAGGACTTTTTATCTGTTGGAACAGGGTAAGTTGTAAAGTTATTGAGCTAAGCAAGGAAAGTGCGCATAGAGAAAAAGTTCTGGTGCATCGATTTCTTGGAAAACCAGCTATGCAGTATGAATAAAAAGTAAAAAAATTGGTGCCGGCTTGAAAGGAATATATATTGAATTCATATAATTTGGCGGTGTCGTCGTTGGGAAGTGTCCGTTTTGTTTGAATCGAGTCCTCACGTGGGCCGCATACGCGTATTCCTCTCCATAATTATGAATATTTAACCGTTGGAAATCGAGATGGCTCTTTTTGACCTAAGAATATGCCACGTAAGCAACGGGATCTTCGATCCATTTTGATCGTTAGCTGATTAGCTTTTGTTTTGCTGGGGCATTGACGAAAAGGGCGTGTTCTACGGTATGCTCTTATTTGACTTTAGGGTTTGTTTTTATTTTGGGTCCGTTTGTGGGTCCCATTTCGCTAGGCGGTTAGGAATGGGACAGTAAAACCTTAACCTCGGCGTTTGCTTCGATAATTTTTTGTTTATTACACCAAATCGGCCCCTATGATACGAATGTTTTGTTTATTGAGTTTGAATGGAATGAATTGTGGTCTTCTATGTTTGGTGATGCTGACATAGGAAGGGAGAAAGAAAGAGAGGAGAACTAAAAGTTCAGAAAAAGTACGTACTTTGGTGTTTTATTTTAATGTTTTAGGTTATTTTATGTGGATAACTTTATTGGACGATTTTAGTATATATTTTGTATATGATTTTGAAATTTATTAGTTTAATATTTTTTATATTTTGTTTTTCTTAGTATTTATATATTTTGTATATGATTTTGAAATTTATTAGTTTAATATTCTTTATATTTTAATGTTTTAGGTTATTTTATGGGATGATCTTATTGGATGATCTTAGTATTGACTTTGTTCCTAACTTTGAAATTCATATATTTTTATGTATTAATTTTTTAGTTTAAAATTGTTTATATTCTTGTATTTTGTTTTTCTTAGGTTCGACTGTAGTGTTATTGTTTTCTCAGTTTTTTCAAAGTTGATAATCCTAAGATATGATTGTTATTTCTTTGTGGGTATATTAGGATATCAATCTTTAGAAAAATCTATGTAAAACACGGTGAGAGATTTCATTATGGAATTTTTTGAAATAATAATTATTTTAAATTTTAAATTGAATTTTGTCACATTATTTATTGTATATTTTATTAAAGTGTTATTTTATTTTTCAATAATAAGACAACAAATATAAAGATTATTATGGAAGATTTTTAAATAATTATCATTTTAATTTTTAAATAAGATTTTCTATCACGTTATTTATTTTATATTTTATTAAAGAGTTAGTTTAATATTTTTCAATAATAAGACAACAAATACAAAGATTAAAAAAATGCTCTGCAACTCTCCGACTCTGCAAGGTTTTTGAATTTTGAACTCTTTCTGTTCATGGTGGCTTCTTTGGGTGGGGGTCATCTCCCCTTGCCAACTAAACCCCCTTCGGACTTTGTGGTGCTGACAATTTTTATCACTGCTCCTCCTTCCCTTTCGAATGATGTCACTCCTGAAGGGGCTCTCACCAGTTCAGTTGAGTTGAAGGAAGCAACTATTGACATTCCTGAAACCATGGTGTGTCTGGACAAGGTTGTGGACCCCATCCCTAACTCCAAGGAATATGTCGCTCACGATGAGGGCAAGGACAAAGGGACCCCTGTTGATAGCACGATTGTCAAAAGATGGAAAAATGTGCTGGTTGGAAATTCTCTAGGGGACGTGGACCCCAACTTGATCCCTCTTTGTATACAAATGGAGGAAGGCATGACTATTGAGCTCCCTGACAAAATAATGGACTGCATTCTACTCAATATGAGTAATACTTTGATGGGGAAATTCTTTTCTCTCCGTCCCACTGTTGAGATGGTCAAGAAATGGGTTTTGGACAAATGGAAACTAAAGGGGAGTTTCTTTGTTAGTGCTATGCCTGGGGCTCTCTTCCTTTTCAAATTTACTACTAAAGAGGATGTTTTCATAATACTCTCTGGTTGTTGGACCTATGGTAAATGCAACCTATCCCTCTGTAGGTGGAAGGTTGGTTTTGACCCGGCTGTTGATCTTCATAAGTCTGCTCTGGTTTGGGTTCGCCTTCTTGGACTCCCACTTGAATATTGGGATGACTCTGTCTTCAGATGGATTGGTAACACCTTTGGGCACTTTGTGGGCGGAGACGAGATCACCAGAGCCAAATCCAGACTGGTTTATGTGCACTTTTGTGTTCAGGCAATGGTTAGTAAGAACTTTCCTAACTTCATTACGCTTAAGTCTATGTTGGAAAGATGGACTCAAGCGTTGGTCTATGAAAATGCTACCCTCTTCTGTCAGAAATGTCATAAGGCGGGTCATATTATCTTTGAGTGTAAAGCTTAGGACCCTAAGCCCCTCAAGCTCAAAGGTCTCGCGGTTGATGAGGGGTCTAGTAAAGAATATGCTTCCACAATGTGCCATGGGACTGACTGCAAGGACTACCCCTTCACAGAGAGTATCTACAAACTCCTATGCTCACCTCCCAAGGTTGTTGATGGGTTGTCGGATTCAGATGGTAGGTTGGCCCCTCAGGAAGTTGCTTTATTGACCAATGGACTTTGTTCTTCAAAGATATTGGTCTCCACCCTCTCGAAGGTGTTGACTCCTCTAGAGGATGGAGAGATTGTGGATGGTTCCTCAACCCCAATTGTTCCTGGGTCTATTGGGACCCCCCCTCCCCCCGCCCCTGGTAAGAACCTCTCTTCCCCTGGAGCTTCCTCTAATCGTTGTAAATGTCCTAAACATGAGGGTTGGATCACACAAAGGTGCAAGACAAGAAATGGGAAGATTGATGTTGGGATTGACCTAAAGGTGTCGACCATCACAGAGACTCCCTCAGCAAAAGGAAGCAACAAGGGAAGTCACCAATGGCCGACAACGAACCTTGGAAACATCCATCAAAGGTAAGAAATGAAGGTTCTATCATGGAATGTGAGGGGTCTAACTAACCCTCAGAAGCAGTACTCCCTGAATAATTGTATATTTTAAAATAAAATAGAGGTCCTTCTTATTCAGGAGGTTAAAATGAATGAAACCTCATTTTCTATTATTGTTGGTAAAATATGGCCAAGTTCTCAGTTTCTTATTAGTGATGCCACTAGGGCCTCTGGTGGTTTGGTTACTATGTGGGACTGTTGGTATAAATAATTATTCATCTTGGATATTATTACACTTACTTAAGTTTACTTAGGATAATGCATTTTCATAGTAGTCTAGGTATGAGACACTTGGGTGTTTGTGCCACATTGGGATAGTGTGTGTAGGAGAAATTCCACCTTTTATGGTGTTGATCTTGTTGTTACACTCCACTCTTGTTGTTACACTCCACTCTTGTTGTTACACTCCACATTCAGTGGGTGATCCACCTCATGTGGACTATTATATTATTTCTCCTACCTACCCACACCTATTTCCTACCTACCCTTGTTTCTTATTGAGCCACATGTCATGTTTGTGTGCTCACATATCCCTAGCCTTGCATATATAAGCAAGCTCATCTACATTGTATGTAACTATGTAATTTGATTATTGATCATTTTCTATTGATGAGAATACAGTTTATTCTTGTCCTATATTGTGTCTCTATTTTGTACATTTCATTGAGCTCTTGATCTTGGCAAAATCTCACATGGTATCAGAGCCATTGGGGCTTCATTGATTCGTCTTGAAGAGGCATTATTACGACGTCAAGAGGCAGATCTGAGGAGCAGCATCTTTTGGAGGCGTCCTAGACCAGATCCGACCCCGCCATTGCGTCCAGAAGGGCGTTTCCATGAATTTTGGTTATAAAGTCGGCCTATTTTGGTGAGAAAAAAATTTTCCCCAATTTTGCTATAATCGTACAGATTTCGAAAATTTTTATATATTTTTCAAAAAAAAAAAATTTTAATTTTTTTGAAAAATATTTTTCGAAAAAAAATAAAAAAAAAATTGAAAAGTCGAAAAAAAAAATCATCAAAGAAAAAAATTGAATATCAAAAAAACAAACAAAAAAATTTTGTGTTTGGGGGTCCGCAGACCCCCGTACCCCGTACCCGTACCTGCAGTCTATGTTGCAGGTCTGCACCACTCGTACCGCATCCTCCTGCCACCGTCGTGCATGCCGCTGATCACCGCCGGAGGTTCCCGCCGGCTTGCTTGGTTACCGTGCTTCCCCAGTGGCACCCGCCACTACCGCTCGCCCGCTCCCTCCGCCCTTCGGCGCCCGCTACCTCCGCCTCCGGTGACGCCGACCGCCACCGGCAGAGACCTCCGGTCACCGCCCGCCGGCCTCCGTGCCACGTCACCCAGATCGGCGAATCCCGCGTCCGCCACGTGGCAGGCGGCCACTGGCCCGCGGATTACACCGTACACACAGTCAGCAATCCGTACACAGCGCCACACAGACTTCCGTACACATAGTCACCGTGCCACGTCATCCGTACGGACTACATAGTCATCTGCCACATCAACCCATCCGTACAGTACGGACACCCAGTCAGCAGAGGGCGAAGTTTTTGCGATGGTCATACGGCCATCAAAGTTAACCTATTGACTTGCTAACGTCAGCTCCACGTCAGCATTTTTCAAAAATTTGGCAGGCCCCTCTCATTTGCATTTTTGATTTTACAGTTCAACTTCAAATGGCCATAACTTGCTCATTTTTGCTCCTTTTTGGGTGCAATTTGTTTTGAAATGGGCTAGAATTTCGTGCTCTCCGCAGTGGTGAAGATTTTTTTTGATTTTGATGCACAGATTTTTCAGAAAATGCAGTTTTTGGTGACTGTACCTGAGTAATCCCAGTTTTTGCAACTTCAGAGGCTTCATTTGGGGTCATACGACCTCCTTTTCAGGTGCCATTTTTTTTGAAAGTGCATATTTTTTCATCTAATTTCACATGATGCTATCAGATTGATGCCATTGTAAGTAGAAATTTTACTTTCAGATTTTGGCCATTTTTGGCTCTCTTGGTACTTGTATATTTGCTTGAATCTCAGTTAGATTCATTGCACTATTGATTGAAGTCTCTTGCATCTCATTTGATAAATTGTAAAATTTGCATCATAAGCCCACTTTGCCTTGTTTTGCAAGTGGCTCATTGTAATCGCACTAAGTATAAAGTGCCAAAATCATCACTTTAAGGGGGGTACTTTGATTGAGTGAATTTGGGGGGGTGTCTCTTGTGCTTTTGTGCTCTTGTGTTCCTTCTTTTTTTTGCTATGGGTTCTTCTAAGTTTCCTCTCTTAACTCCACATAACTATGCTACTTGGAAAATTGATGCATGGAGTAAACTTATGGAAAAAGGACTCACTCATTATATTGATGGAACTATTGTTGCTCCAGGTGATCCTAAGGCTGATCCAGTTGGTCACTTAGATTGGCTCACTAAAAATATCATGGCAATTGGTACCTTAAGAAAGTATGTATCAAAGGATCTCATTTTTCACATTGAGAAGTGTACTCTAATCAAGGATGCTTGGCAAAAGTTTCAAGACTTGTATGGTCAAGTTGATGAGATTAGGGGATATCAAATTGATAGTGATCTCACCATGTTAGATCCTAAGAACTTTGATACTATACAAGATTATGTCACTAAGGCAAACGAGTTGAGGGCACAACTCAAAGATTGTGACATTAATAAAAAGGATACTCAATTGATATTCAACTTGATAGGCAAGCTTCCACAAGAATATGCAGCATTTGTTTCTAGTTTCCAAACCCATAGGATGACAATGGGTTCAAGCTACAAAATGCCTACATTTGATGCTTTCAATGAAATGTTGATGATGGAACAAACTAAGTTGATAAGCATGGGCATTCTTAAGGCTTCTAAGTCTCAAGCATTAGTGGCAAATCAAGGAAACAAAGGAAATCAAGGAAAGGACAAGTCAAACAAGAAGAAATGGCAATCAAAGACTAAAGACAAAGCACAATCTTCTCCACAACAAGGAGATTCATCCTCTTCCAAGAGAGATAATTCACCAAAGAGAGAGAGACCTACTTGTGCTTATTGTAAAAAGATTGGTCATGAGGAGCATCGTTGCCATTCTAAGAAGATTGATGAGCTCACACATATCATCAAAAAGCATAACATTGATTTGCCTAAAGTCTACAAGAAGGATGATTCATCAACTTCCACTTTCTCACATTCAAAAGGAAAAATGGCAAGCATTCATGGCTTCTACAAGTGGAAAGACTCACTCTTTTGGAACAAGAAAAGGAAAAGCTCTATGTGCTACTATCAGTCATGATTCAGAGAGATGGCTTCTAGATTTAGGGGCTTCTCATCATATGGCATCTTCACAGTCTATGTTCTCTACATTTGAGCCTTGCACCATGCCACAGATTTTGATGGGCAATCATACATACATGGATGTGATTGGGAAAGGATCTATTGACATTGGGGATAACTCCTTCAATGATGTGTTGTGTGTACCCCACTTGACAAACAATCTCCTTTCTATCTATCAAATCACACATGGCGCAACTAAGAGAGTTGTGGAGTTCACACTTGATTTAGTTTTTATTAGAGACATGCAGACTAGAGCTATCATTGCAACTGGGGTGGTTGATCATGCATCTCGGTTATACTCCTTTTCAGATTTTGTTGATGATGATGATTTCACATTTGATGATTCTACACATTATGATCACACTTCTTGTGATGGTTCAGATTTTGAGGAGAACTTTGGACACTTGAACATGGGGATTCTCACATGTGAACCCGTTCTTGAGTCTTATATTTCATCTCCTCATATTGATATCACATCACCTATTGCACCTGATGATGCAGATAGTGCGACAGTTTTGCCTTCATGTGATTCAGTGCAGCAGGATATTCATTGTCTTCCAGCTTCAGATTCATGGGATGATTACTTGACAGATATTGCAGGTTTATTTATGGAATCCTACATTGCAGATTTGGGAGACATCATTGATGACATTCATCTTCTCTTTGATGAAGGTGATCCTTCTTCGATTGTTGCGAGGGCACACTCTGACCCTCTTGTTCATTCTCTACATGATCATTCTTTCGAGGTTGCAATGATTGTGGATACTTATGTACAGCAGTTGGAGGAGGTCTCTTTATGTTTTGAGGAGACATGTGAGTCTTTGGGACATGTTCTACATCCATCTCCACTAGATCTTGGAGTGCCTTTTTCAGCAGTGTGGCACAGTTTACCACCTTTGGAAGGGGTATCTTTCAGCATCGACATGGGGACATTTGAGCAGTTTTCAGAGATTCCTTTCATCATGAGTTTTCTTCATACATCTTCCCTTCATGATTGGGGAGACTTCATGGATACACCTTTGGTTTTGTTTCTTCCTAAGGGGAGGAATGTTGTTCGACGTTCGTGGAGCAGTTTCTTCATACATCGAGCTTCTATCATTGGTGCAGATTCCACATTGAGGGGGGGCTTCCTAGCTTCTCTTCTTCTCTCATATGGGGGGGACTTTTTCCTCACATGGGGTTTTGTTCTTCACATACTTCTATGAGAGTTCTTTGTATGTTCACATCTCTCTTTTGGGGGAGGGTTTTTTCCCATTGGGTTTTTCTCTCTTTCCCCACTTTGTGAGAGTTTTCATTGCATTGGTTTGCATGCATTTGCATTTGTACATGGGTACCTAACATGGCCTCGTAGCCGAGACCCATCTTGCATTGCTTAGTTGCATTGTAGACTTAAGTGCATTCCCCTAAGTTGCACTTAAGGGGGGGTGTTGGTGTAAATAATTATTCATCTTGGATATTATTACACTTACTTAAGTTTACTTAGGATAATGCATTTTCATAGTAGTCTGGGTATGAGACACTTGGGTGTTTGTGCCACATTGGGATAGTGTGTGTAGGAGAAATTCCACCTTTTATGGTGTTGATCTTGTTGTTACACTCCACTCTTGTTGTTACACTCCACATTCAGTGGGTGATCCACCTCATGTGGACTATTATATTATTTCTCCTACCTACCCACACCTATTTCCTACCTACCCTTGTTTCTTATTGAGCCACATGTCATGTTTGTGTGCTCACATATCCCTAGCCTTGCCTATATAAGCAAGCTCATCTACATTGTATGTAACTATGTAATTTGATTATTGATCATTTTCTATTGATGAGAATACAATTTATTCTTGTCCTATATTGTGTCTCTATTTTGTACATTTCATTGAGCTCTTGATCTTGGCAAAATCTCACAGGGACCCCTTGCAGTTTTCCGACATCCTAATCTCTTCCTCAACCAACTTTCTTATTTCCTTGTTCTCTTCTGCCCTGGGATCTTTGTTCCTTATCAATATTTATGCCCGTAACATTAGATTGGGTTGTCTCTCTCTTTGGAAAGAGATTTCTTTCCTTCTCCAGAATGATATCAATGCCCATTGGATGATTGTGGGGGATTTTAATTCCCCTCTCTCCCCCTCTAAAAAAATGGGAGGACTTCAAGAGTACTCTGACAATGTGACCAACTTGGCAGATTTCAGAAATAGGAATAGTTTACTTGATGTGGACTTGATTGGACACAGATTCACCTGGTCCAATCTTAGAAAAGGAAATGACCTCATCCAGGTTAGATTGGACCGATTCCTCATCTCTGGCAACTGGGGTATCAGTTTTAATGTGAAGCTCTTAGCCCTTCCTAGAACAGTTTCTGACCACGATCCTCTTCTTCTTATGAGCTCCCCTCAACGTGTCAGGAAAAGTTACCCCTCTAGATATGAAGTCATGTGGAATACTCACCCCGAGTTCAAAGATTGTATCAAAAGTTGGTGGAACACTCATATCTTTGGCACACCTATGTATCGAGTTGCTTAGAAATTAGTCTTAGTCAAAAGAAATGTTCATGGATGGAACCTTCGATGATATTTTTGTTCAGAAAAAGGATCTCAACACCAAACTTGCAGTCATTCAAGAGCAAATTGACAATGGGGACCTCCTCGAAGCTTCTCATCATGAAGAGGTGAATCTTAGAAGGAAATGGAAGGAGAACTCAACTAGGGAGGACTTGTTTTGGAAATAGAAATCATGAGTTCAATGGTTGAAAGAAGGAGATAAAAATACGACTTTCTTCCACAAATCAGCCAGCATTCATAGGAGAAAAAATTGCATCTCTTGTCTAAGGAATGATCAGAATCAAGATCTCAAGGACGAAGCTGGTCTTGGAAACTTGGCTACTAACTACTTCTCTTCTTTGTTTAGGGATGATTGCAGAACTAGGGACCTGAACTTGGATGGGAACCTCCTTTATTGCCTTCCTTCTCCCCTCACTAAGGAAGACAATGATCTCATTATGTCCCAAGTTACTGACGAAGAGGTGAGGAATGCAATGTTCTCTATGGGGTCTTTTAAAGCTTCGGGCCCAGATGGCTTCCCTCCATCATTCTTCTAGGACTTTTGGGATGTGGTTGGCACCGATGTGGTTCTTTCTACTAAGGAATTCTTCAGATATGGAAAAGTACTCAAGAAGTTAAACATCACATTCATTGCTCTAGTTCCTAAGGAGCTGACCCTCCTAAGGGACTTTCAGCCTATCAGCCTTTGTAACACTCTCTATAATATCTTCACCAAAGTCTTGGTGAATAGGCTTAAACCCTTTATGGATTCTCTGATTAGCCCAAGTCAGAAGGAGTTCATCCCATGTAGACATATTCTTGATGCGGCCATCTCCACTCATGAAGTCATCCACTGTATGGACAAGAGTCACAAACCAGGTATGGTTCTGAAACTAGATATCTCTAAGGCTTATGATAGAGGAACTGGAGCTTTCTTTTTAAAATCCTGCAAAAGTTAGGTGTTGGGGGAAAGTTTCTTAATCCCATTAGGGAATGCATAATCACTACCAATTATTCTGTCCTCGTGACTGTTATACCTCAGGAGTCCTTCAAGGTGTCCAGGGGTCTTCGTCAAGGCGACCCTCTGTCACCCTACCTCTTCATTATTTTGGCAGAGGTTTTAGCCAAAAATTTTAGTTCCCTCATTAATAGAGGTGTCCTCAAGGGAATTAAACCTGCTTACATTGTTCCCCATACTATTCTACAGGAGTTTGTTGATGACGCCATTCTTTTTGGGATTTCTTCAGTGGTTGAGGCTAAGGGTTGGAAATCCTTCCTCAACCTTTATGTGAATGCCTCGGGTCAACACATTAATTATGATAAAAGCAATATCTATTTATTTCACACGAAGAATAAACTTAAAGCTAAAACTCAAGGGATCCTTGGCTATCAAATTGCCTCACTCCCTAGCACTTACCTTGGGCTACCAATTACTGTTAAGGATGTCTCCAATTCCTTTTGGGTTTCTATTCTTGAGAGAATGCATAGAAAGCTGACATGATGGAAAGGAAGGTTCCTCAGTAGTGCAGGGAACCTTCAGCTACTGGCCTCTTCTTTGCAGTGAATTTTGGTGTGCTTGCTCTCCCTTTTAAAAATATCTGCCACCATAGATGACAAGCTGGAAAACATCCAAAGAAATTTCCTTTGGATAGGAATGGAAGAAAAAAAAAAGGCTTTCTCTTGTTAGCTGGGATAAAGTCTGCTATCCGAAATTTAAGGGGGGCCTAAGAATCTGCAAAATCACACACTTCAACAGGGCTCTTATGACTAAAATATCTCGGAAGCTAATCCACGAGGACTTGGACTGGGGTCATATAATGAGGGATAAATACCTTGGCCAAGGTTGCTTTCTTTCTACTCTGAATGAAGAGGGACTCCCCAAAGGCTCCAAAATATGAAATAATATTCTCAACCACAGAGAGCCCATATCTCAGGGTATGAAGTGGCTCATTGGTAATGACAGAAATATTTTATTCTAGGAAGATAGCTAGCTTGGGGAAAAGAAGCCTTTGATTTCTTTCCCCTCCCTTATAAGGATTAAAGAGGTTGCCAAGGTTTTCTTTGGTGTTAGGGTCTCCAATTATTTCTTCAACAACACTTGGAAGGCTATTTGTGGTTGTTGTTTTGATCAGTCACTCCTACTACATGTTACCATGGAACTGCAAAATTTGTTGGATAGGACAAGACTCCCACTCTTTCCTAGGGAGGACAAATTTATTTAGAAATGGAACCCCACTAGAGAATTATCTGTTAATTCTACTTACCATAGCATGCTCTGGGACCCTATCTCTCTGGTTAAGTGGAATGAAGTTTGGAATCCTCAACTTATCTCTAAGATCATTTTTTTCTGGTGGACTACACAACAAAATCCTCACTTAGGATAACTTGGCTAAGCGTGGATTTTAGTTCCCTAATAGATGTGTTATTTGTAAAATGGATATGGAAAGCCCCCCCCATCATTTCCTCCATTGTGCCTTTGTCAAATCCCTTTAGGGGATGGTCTATAGTAAGATCAACCTTTGCTAGACTAAGAATGAAAATTTGATACATTTGTTGCAGGAGTGAAGGGGCCCCACTTCCAACCCCCTGGTCCACCATCTCTAGAGACAAATCCCCTCTCACCTCTGCTGGAATATTTGGAAGGAGAGGAACAACAAGATCTTCAGGGATAAGGAGGCCTCTCTTGAAAATGTCTTTGCATGTTTCCTTAAGCTCATCTTAGAAAATATCTCTGTCACTAGGGTTAGGAAGCCTCCTAATCCTCCCTCCAATAGGGATTGGTAGATTTCTCTCTGTTGGAACCTTCCTAGCTCCTTTGCTCACACAGACAGCTCCAGGCATCTCCAGAGACAGATTACTAAGTGGTCCCAACCGATCTCGAGTTGCTTCAAACTTAACTTTGATGGGGCTGTTAGACACGGCCTAGTTGCAGGGAGCAGTTTCTGTAGAACTTATAGCGGGGCCTTGGTCGCAACCTATACGGGGAACCTAAATGGTCAATCCAACAATCAAGCGGAAGCCATGACCTTGGCTTGGGGGGTCCGTTTCGCCCTCTCCATGGGCATAAGGACTATGGACATTGAAGAGGACTCTAAGCTTATAATTGATGCTATCACAAGGCAGAACAAACTCAACTAGTTGATTAAAGGTATAATCAGAGATACTCTTAGACTCATTTTAGGGCTTGACTCCTTCCACATCATGCATATCTATAGAGAAGGAAATGGGGTTGTTGATGCTTTTGTAGCACTTAGATTAATGGATTCAAGCCTACAATGATGGAGGAATCCCCACTCTTTTCCTCCTAATGTTAACTCCCTCTTGAAGGGAGAGTGCACTAAGCTTACTCCTCATGAGTAATCTCTCCTTTGGTCTATACTGCATTATCCTCTTGCCTTTCTAGGGCCTCTGGAGGAATTATTCTTCAAATTTGAATAAGTGCAATCCTTTCATGACTAACAACAACAGTCTACTAAGGTGGACTGCAACATGGCTATTAAGAGTGAGGTGTACACCACTATTATTTTTTTGGTACACTTTCCTTGGTTTTTTCTTAATGATGAATCTAAAGTGTGATCGCATGCAAATCAACTGTCCTGGTTGGATGGATTTGAGTGGTTGTTGAATGCAATTTGCACCACGTGCTCCTTGCATTCATGATAGTAGATTTTGTTGTGATTTCATGATGGTTTTCTACGTGCCCAAGGTCAATTCGCATGAGGTGATTAATGGCTCTCACAAACTTCCTACTCCCAAGGACAATTATGGTAATAATTTCACTACAAGGCACCTTGATCTCCAAATCATTATTAAAATTGCTAACTCATACGAAAAACTTGTTTCTTTTTTTGCTAAGGGCCATACTCTCGAAACTTCATGTGTGTCAATGCTCATGTCTACTGCTGAAAACACTCTCTCTACTAAAACTATGAGGGGAGACAAAGTGCAATATGAACCAGTCAACCTGGAGGATTTAAAAAAGGACGTTGTTGTGTGGACTATAGTGTTGAATGCAGGGTGGAATATTTCATGGAAAGCCTTGCCGGCCATGATGAACAACTCTCGACCCAATTTGCAACCTCTTGGTCTGGCATAAGGGTTATTGTTGGGGGGTCTCTTTTGATGTCTTTGAAAAAAAAATTTCTCAGGTGACGGGCCTTTCCTTGGATGGGAGAAGATGGAAGAGAACCGGTCATTGTCAACAGTGAGGTGCTGAAAATATTTTTCAAGGGCAAGGAGGAACCAATGAAAATGCAAGGTGGGTTCGCCAGAGAAGAGTTGAAACACCCTTGGAACTAGATTTGTATGATGATTATGAATGATTTCATGCTAGAAGATTGTTACAAGTTATTTTATTACTATCAATTGCCCTTGCTTAACCATTTTCACAACAATGATCTTCTTTGCTTGTCATTTTTTCTCCTGCATTCTTCAGAGGCTTCAATTAAGGGATCCTTGGACCCTAAAAATGGGGATAAGACACCCATCCCTTTGCATTAGGGCCTCATATATAGGTTATACAACTTCCACCTATCCCTTTGCCCTCCCAGGAATCTTACAATCTTACAACCCCCATTAGCTTCTTCGCACCCCCTTATGGCCTTCTTTAGTGGCCTTACTCACCCTAGAATTTTTTAATTTGTGAATGAAGCCTTTTCTTCCCCTTATTTCCCCTCTATTGTTTCTATCACAAAGATTGCCCTTCATTTTGTACCCTCTTTCTCGGTTGGGAAAGATAAAAGACACACTCCTACCAAGGGCAAAGGGAAATCCCCTTCAAAATGTAAGCGAATTGTCATTAACAATTCTTCCTTTGATGATTTGGAGGATGAAAACCATATCCTTGATACTGAAGGAAGGAGGAGGTCCCACAAAGTTGCTTCCAAGGGTTCCTCAGAGAATAAGATAAAATCCCAAAATGTCTTTGACTCTGAGGAGGATGACACTCATGGCAAGGATTGAGGTGTTTTGTATGGGTCGGCGGGTGGTGAGGATATTAAGGTGTCTATGCATGGAATTGAGGAAGGTACTTTGGGGCCCCCTACTGGTGTTGGTAATGTTACGTTTGTTGAGGAACCTATGGATCAAATTAACCTTGTGGACCCTGATGAGGTTATGAAGATGGTGGACCTTGACACTAACACTTTTGGAGCCCAGATTGTTATTGTCCTTGGGGATGATGTGGCTAAGGTAGCGGCGACTACCAAGGATGACAAGGAGAATTCAGGTGTTGATAGTTTGATCAATCAGGAGGAGAATAAGGAGGATAACAGTAAGGAGGAATAGATTCCCAAGGGGATCTCTACCATTGAGCAACTCCAGAATATTAGCAGTGAGGTTAGTGACCTTCTCAAGCATATTGATAGCTTAGGCCCACTCCTGGATGCTAAGGCCATCAGAGAAGAGATAAAGGAGATCACACGTAGGATGGATGTTCATGATAATCAAATTGTTAGCATTAACGAGTTTTGTCTACAAGTGTTGCATAGCTCAACGTTGACTCTCTCCCTCTTGCGAGAACACACTGCTACTGATGATGTGGATAAGGAAGAGGCCAGTGAGCTTTATAAATTTCTATGCAATGACTAGAATAGGGTCATTGAGATAATTGGGGTCCGCAAGTCGACCCCTTAGCTCTTTTCAATCTGGTCTTTGTTTTGGTCAGAGGCCCCCTTGTTTTTCTATTTCAAACTCTTCGTATGTTTTTTTATCTTTGGATGACTATTGTTTTAGTGTTGCTAAAGTGTTGTTTTAGTGTTGTTATGGTGTTGCTTATAGTTCTTTCTATGTAAAGGGTTAGTGCCTTGGTTAACGTTGCTTAGTAAAAAACAAATACAAATATTATTTGTATTTTTCATATGAATACCATTTTTAATATTTATTATGAAATTTCAATTGTATTTGACTTTTACGTGAGATGTTTATATTCAAAAAGAGTCATTTTATTTACTTAAGAATTATTTTGTAGTTAGTATATTACTTTATTTTTATTTTTTAAATTTTATTCACTTAATTGGTATTTTATAATATGTTTTTTATTATTATTTTTGTATGTTGGCTCTACAATTTTTTTAAAAATAGTTTTTTCTAACACACTCACATCTTACCTTGTAATGCCACTATAGTTACATCTCTTGACATGATAAAATAGTTTGAATGTTGTGTCTAGAGTTGTGTATGTAAACATATCATCATAAGACATTTTTAGATCATGATCACATACTTTAAAAGTCACAGACGAGCATTTTCTCTCATAGGAATAAAGCAATGTTAGTCATCAATTGACATTGAACATCAATAGCCTAAGATATACTTCATTCTTCTATTTTAACATTTTAGGTTATTTTATGTGGATATGTTTATTAGATGATTTAAATATATATTTTGTTCATAATCTTGATATTCATTTTTTGATATATTATTTTTTTTGTTCAAAATTGTTTATATTCGTTATATTTTATTTTTCTTAGCTTGGATTATAGGTGTGATTGTTTTCTCAATTTTTCAAGTTTTAAATTCTTATGTTTCAAAGTTGATAATCTTAGGATATGATTGTTATTTCTTTGGGGGTATATAAAAGAGTTTGGATGGTGTGTCTAGAGTTGTGTATTTAAAGGTATCAACATAACACATTTTTAGATCATGATCACATAGCTAAAAAGTCACATAAGAGTGTCTCCTCTCATAGGAATCAAGTGATGTTAGTTATCAATTGGCATTGAATATAAATAACCTAAGATATACTTCATTATTTTATTATAATTTTTTAGGTTGTTTTTTGTGGATATGTTTATTTGGACGATTTTAGTATATATTTTGTTCGTAGTTTTGAAATTCATATTTTGATATACTATTTTTTAGTTTAAAATTGTTCATATTCTTTATATTTTATTTTTCTTAGGCTGGATTGTAGGTGTGATTGTTTATTTGGTATCCTTATTTTTTCAAAGTTGACAATCCTTCGATATGATTTTTATTTCTTTGTGGGTATATGAAAGAGTTTGAATGGTGTGTCTAGAGTTATGTACTTGAAGTTATAATCGTAAGACATTTTTAGATCATGATAATTAAGTTAAAAAGTCACATAAGAGCATATTTGCTCATAGAAATCAAGTGATCTTAGTCATCCGTTGGCATTGAACACCAATACCCTAAGATATACTTTATTCTTTTATTTTAATATTTTAGTTTATTTTATGTGGATATTTTTATTAGATGATTTTAGTATATAATTTGTTCACAATCTTGAAATTAATTTTTTGATATATCAATCTTTTAGTTTATTTTTTATTATTTTCTTTTACTTTTTTTCTTAAATTAGATTATAGGTGTTGTTGTTTTTTTCAAATTTTCAAATTTAGATTCCTATTTTTTAAAAGTTGACAATCTTGGGATATGATTGTTATTTGTTTATGGGTACATAAAGGACTTAAAATTGTGTGTCTAGAGTTGTATACATAAAGATATCATCATAAGACATTTTTAAATCATGATCACATAGTTGAAATAGCATCTCTCATAGGAATTGTTAGTCATCAATTGGCATTAAAAATCACTTACCTAAGATATACTTCATTCTTTTATTTAATATTTTATGTTGTTTTATGTGGATTTTTTATTTGATGATTTTATTATATACTTTGTTCATAATCTTGAAATTCATATTTTGATATACTAAATCTATTAGTTTAAAATTATCTTTTTCTTGTATTTTTTTTTTCTTAAGTTGGTTTATAGGTGTGATTGTTTTTTTCATTTTAAAAAAATTTACAATCTTAGAATATGATTTCTATTTGTTTGTTGGTTCATAAAATAGTTTAAATGGCATGTCAAGAGTCATGTATTTAAAGGTATCATTGTAAGAAATTTTTAGATCATGATCACATAGTTGAAAGATCACATATGAGCACCCTTCTCATAGTAATCAAGTGATTTTAGTCATAAATTAGCATTATAAATCAATGACCTATAAATCAACATTCATTGGGTCATCCTAACATGTAATTCTCAATCTAAAGGACAAACACAAAACTTGATGGAACAACGCTTTTTGAAATGACAATCAACAACATTGAATACACAATGACATGTCACATTTGCATCACATGTGAAATCAATGGTTATAAGAACCTTACGACACTAAATAATAACTACATAAGACTACACCATTGCACAAGCAAGGTGGCACTGAAGGAATACTAAAAACCATGGAACAACTCACCATAATAAAATGATGAGAGAGAGAGAGGGAGAAGGGACAACACCTCAACGATGATCAACACAATCCATAATCATGTTCTCTCATAAAACATCACCAATATGAGATGAGGGGATCATCAACCTCCAATTCACATCAAACCAAACCAACAAACTCAAAACCAAAACACTTATGATACACTCGAAAGATTGACATAGACGAAGGGAGTCTAGGAGCCAAATTGCTTGACTAGATGACGACTTCTAGTCAATTTTAGAGGTGAGCGAGTAGGAAAATTTCCTAATCACCTCTAGTCCACTCAACAAGACCAACACGAAGCTTGAAACATAAGGATTGACCTTTGCAAGAGGTCTCTCAATTAGGACATAATTCTCCACTAAATGGAAGGATGACAATCTACTTCCAAGCAACGACTCACTTCCCAAGGTATGGAGATGTTCTAAACCCTACTATAGGGAAATTATCAAGGTAATGATGGCCTAAGAAGGCTCTAGATAAAAATGGGACCAAATTCCACCCACTCTATGTCACCTTAATAAATGTTCGACAACCAATTTTGAACAACTAAACTATAAAACTAAACACCCTAGGGATACTAGCACCTAGGGACCTGACACTAACTTGTTGTGTTGGTGTCCTTATTTAGCACTAGAGTCTTGGAATCTGCTATCATCCAAGTTTGGAATTTATGTCCAATTTTGGCGTTAGAGTCATGCCTATGTGTTGGTGTCATACTTGCACGCTAGTGTCCTAAACATTTGACTAATTTGGAGTTAGGGATTAATCACCATGACACACTAAACAAAGAGGATGTGCACAAAAGGGCCTACGATGCCATAAGAGCCCAAAAATGAGAAAAATTGAGTTAGGGAAATAAAATGGTAAACATCTCCCTTGTGTTCAAGACAATGCAAAAAACTAAAAGAAGAGGCTAGGAGGAACTATAGTAACCTCGCCAACACTCCCAACTCCTGTCCTAAACTAAAAGACACAAGGGAAAAAAACTAGGACACTTTGGGAACTACCTTTGGATCTACAAAACATTTTGTTGCCCCAATATAAATCAATATAAAAATGAGATGACCATATAGCTTACAAGTAAATTGGATCAATGTATCTTGGAAGTCATCCTTGTAATTATCTACAACTGCATGAATCTGATGTTGTGGTGCTCCTTAATTCTGTCCCATTTATCGTTGAGGAAAATCACTCACATAGTACTCTCATCTGCATACATAACATCCATTATGAGGTGCATCGGAT
Organism: Cryptomeria japonica; assembly: GCF_030272615.1. Taxonomy (NCBI): domain Eukaryota; kingdom Viridiplantae; phylum Streptophyta; class Pinopsida; order Cupressales; family Cupressaceae; genus Cryptomeria; species Cryptomeria japonica. The sequence goes on along the minus strand of NC_081405.1, from coordinate 337,692,862 downwards.
CCTTTGGGTCTATCTAGTCTATTATTGTTGTAGTTATCCCTCTTATTACAACCATTATGATTCCCTTTAGCTTTGTCCATAAATTTGTTGTCTCTTTTCATGTTATTGATCTAATAATTGTTTTTTCCCTAGGATTGATTGTTATTCTAGAAATTTGTTTTCTGAAAATTGGTCTTGCGGTAGTTGGCTAGTTGTTGAAGAATTTGTTCCTAATTGATTGCCTTCTCAAATACCTCATCCATAGTTAGTGGATTATGGATATCCACCTCTACTCTAATATGTGACCTCAAACCCAATATGAACTTATGAATCCTAAAAGTGCTCATTTAACTGGTACTATGATACATAAATGAGAAAATGGGAGAACCTTTCCCAAAATTGAGTTATCATGCCACCCTAGGTTAAGTTTTCAAACTTAGTCATCTTCTTGTCTAAAAAGAGTTAAGGTGGCCACCTCTTCTTGAATAGTTGAAGAAAAATTCCCCAATTTACATCTCATAATAGCAACATCCTATTAGCCTTCTCATTATTCCACCAAGTGGCAACTTCGTTGATGAGTTGACATGCTCCACACATCACCTTAGTTTCATTGGAAAGGTTTTAGAGCTCAAAATATACTCCATTTAAATTATCCATGCATCTTCCATGTCACCTATGGATTTTACATCAAATTTGGGTTGAGCCACCTTCTTGAGGTCCTTACCCAACTCCTTTGCAATTCTGCATTGATTGTTGTCAGTCTTCTCCTAGTTTTGTTACTCATTCTAGTCTGGACCTCTTCTGATGTCTTGTTCTTAGTTATCCATCCTAGTTCCTTGTTGGGTCATGAGGTTGACAATTTGGTGTAATGTCTCATTCCTCTCATTGTTGGTCCACTTCTTGACCCACCATTCCTTGCGTTTACCATGGTTGGCTAGGTTGACCTGCACCACAACTTGTATTGTAGCATGGTCAAAATAGGCCCTAGAGTTTAACTAATATGATACCAAAATGTAAGGTTACATACCCTAATTATCTTAGAAGTTAATTAATTACTCATATTCCACATAACTAAGGAGAAATACATAATTAACTCCATAAATTAGGAAAATAACACAATACGATTTTAGAGTTTAAGTGCTCATTCCAGGTAATAGCATATATACATATAAAGTACATTTTTAGTATAATGGCTTTCATGCCATGTGCTCATGAATATTTAATCAAGGAAATATAAATTTACAATAATGATAAATACAAGTTCATAACAATATCTTTGGTCGCCATCAACCCACCTGCTCATCTGCAAACTGAGGATGAGAACATTGCCCAAGCACTTTTTTGCCCAACCACGAAGCAATGCTTCCCCAAAGTTCTTCATGATTTGATGAACACTCAACCTTGGACGAAGAGCCTAACTACCTAGAAATAATGGTAGGATGGAAACCTTGGTGCAACCTGATAAATCTGCATGCATATCTAAAGCCATGATAATACAATGCCCTATTATCAGAATATATATGACAAAGAAACATATCAATAAGTTTCCTAGGATAATTCATATATTTCAATGAACATGGCTTTGTCCAAAGAACTTTAAAATAGATAGCTTTTCCCAAAAAGAGGATCATCCTTCACTATTTACCCATATTCAACAACCTTCCTAAAATCATAGTTCAAACACACACAAAAAGAATTTAATCTACTTTAAAATGCAAATATTCAAACATATGCCAAATGGGTATAACTATTTCTTTTATCATGCTCATGTGCATACTTAATGCAATATTAACCTATAATGATATCATGACATGAACATGCAAATGATTGTTATTTTGATATATCAATATTTTAGTTTAAAATTTCTTTTTTTTCTTGTATTTTTTTCTTAAATTGGATTATAGGTGTGATTTGTTTCCAAAATTTTAAAATTTAGATTCTTATTTTTTAAAGTTGACAATATTAGGATATGATTTCTATTTATTTGTATGTATTTAAAAAAGTTTAAGTGTGTGCATATAGAGTCATGTAATTAAAGTTTTTGATTACGACAAAAACAGGTTTTGAAGGGACCCAAAACCCTTTACAAAGAGGTTACAAAAGATATATCAAATAACCCCATCTAAACAAAACAGACCTAACAAAAACAAGATTGGGAGAAAACTAATAAGACACCCAGTCCAGACAACATCACAAAGTCGATAAAATGCTAGCAGAGAGATCAATAGCACCATTCAAGAACTAGCCTAGATTCTTCAAGGTTTCAGCAACTTCAGCTTCAAGTTGCTGCATATTATGAGCAACATCCTTCAAGTCCTTTTTGTCCTAGGGAAAATTTATAGTCTTCTTCTTCACACTAGCTCTTGTATGCTTTCTTGGTCTAGAGTCTTCAGTATCTATATCTTTATCCTTTTCCAAATCAACCACATTCCTATCCATGTGAAGTTTCTCCAGCTTCGCCACCGTTGTCGCCAAACTCTCTGCTGAAACTTTGACAACTTTGTGACTGTGCTCTATAATATTGAGAAGGAAACTCTCACATTTACTAATCCTAAGCTCAACATCCCCAAATTTCTTCTTGTACATATCCTTCATATTTTGAATTGCATCCATATTTTTAGACAAATAGTCCGCTAGGACTTTCTTCTCATTCTTAGTCCACAGAGCCCCAACAAAAGTCCCTTCAAGCGTCACCTTAGCACCACCATGGGGCAAGGAATTAGTCATAGATTGCATCACATCCCCACTTATCTCCTCGGGCTTAAAACCCCCATCTTAGATGAGAGATCATGCTATTTGAGATTGATATTTTTAATTTCAAAAAAGACCCATCTAAAGAGTCTAAAAAAGGTCCACAGAATTACTCTTTGCACTCTCCAAAACCTCGAACAAAATATCATGTTTTGGGTGGAAGTCATAAGAGGAAAAGTACATCGACTCCTGAGAATTCCCCTCCTCATCATGATGAGAGAGATACTTCTCTGAATCAAAAGGGGAAGTAGGGACGTCTTGTTCATGTGAACTCTTAGATATTACAAGGGGAACCCGTTTCCCTTTCCCCTTGGATTTCTTAACGAATTTCTCTCCACCAGGAGAGAGGGACTCAATACCCTTACTGGTACCAATGGAAGCTAACTTCATCCCTTTCTTAAGATTTTTGTTGGGGGGAGGGGAAGCTTCTTCCTCTTCATTCTCTATTTCCCAACCCTCACTCTCAAATCCCTCATTGTCCTCCTCATCTTCCTCTGAAATCAAGATTTCCCTCTCAAGGTCAGTAGAAGCCCTAACCTTAAGGTCTTCATAGATTAGCAAAAAAAAACCTCAGTGTAGAATAGGGTTACTGAGGGAATTCTCTCTATGGTCCGCAATGCTAGAACTTAGAGAAGAAAGAAGGTAGAAAGGAAAGGAAATCTTCACATTATGTCTAAAGTGATTTAACAACACAAAGTGATAACCATAAATCTTAGTATACTTACCATCCAATGTAAATAAATCCATGATGGCTTTGAGAAATTCCCTCCAGATAGGCTTAATTTTCTTTATCTCAAAGTTAGTCTTGTTCACCTTAACCAACTTAGCCCTTTCCTCATCTATTTTAGGGAACTTCTTAATAGAAAATTCAAAGAGATTTCTGTCCCTGTAAAACTTGATACCATCCAAGGAAAGACCAATAACCTCCTCCACAAGACTCTCATTGACCACCATTGTCTTGCCAAACAGTTTAACCTTCCCATTTCTCCAACCCTTCACAAAAATCTTGGTCACTTTTTGGTCATTACCACGCAACCTTTCCAGGTAAGGCATAACCCCCCCTTAATGCAGGTGGTTCCAGGTAGCCGCCTTGTTCCTCCAAATATCACAGTTGGAAGGCTCAACCCTATGTCTATTACCACCCATATTGTAGAGCACGAAGGAATTCGGTAGGGATTTTGAAAAAATAGAGTATCTCGCAAAAGAACTAATGATTACTTTCAAATTAAAAGGACCCAGAAAGCATGTGAGGTGTACATGTAGTAATTGATAGTGAGGGAAATCTGATAGAGGACACACCAGATAATAATAGCAATAAAAGCCATATCTCTAGTTGGCATCATCAAGATTAGTGGCCAATATTCCAAATTTTCCACGTGTTTGATCATACACAAGGAGGGACATAACTTCAACTACCAGCATGTCCTCCCCATGCCAAGTTTTAATTTAGATGGACTTAACCCCAACATTTGCTAAACAATCAACCACATTATTAACCTCCCGATAGGCATGAGATATATAATATTTTTCAAAAGATTGAATAATATGGAGGGATGAGTTAATAAGGTTCTCAATAGTCCAAGAGGCTCTATTTTTCCTTTCAAGGCATTGAATAATATTATTTGAATCCCCTTCTATCCAAACCTTTCTACTGTTAAGATGCCTAGGAATATTCAGGATTTGATAGGCACCCATGGCTTCTGCAAGGTGGTTGGTCTGGCTGCCCAAGGGGAGTACCACCACCGCAAGAAACCTACCATACTTATCTCTAATAACTCCCCCACACCTAGCTGGCCCAGGATTTACCTTCACCGCCCCATCAAAATCAATATTCACCCATCTAGGAGGAGGAAAATTCTACACTAGACCTTCCTCCATAAAAGGGGAAAAAGAGGGATCACCACTTAAAGGTTCATTCAATAGCCAAGGGTCTTCCCAAAACATGACCTTCCTACCCTTACCAATCTTCCATCCCACTCCAAGAGCAACAATATCCCTCGCTTTAAACACATTATTCTACAACTGAGATCCAACGGGAATAACAGAAGATTGGAAAAATTCCTCCAAAGTAGTGACACTATATAAGTACTTGTTGTTCCATATAGAGTTCCATTCCCTCTTCTCATCATAAATTCTCTAAATCTTCTTAGCCAAGAGGACTTTATTGAGGATATGGATACTTCTGATGCCAAGAACCCCTAGTTTTTTGGGTTTACAAACATTTTCCCATTCAAGTACGGACATTCTCTTTCTCTCCTCCACCCTAGACTAGAGGAAACGCTTTTGGATTTTTACAATAATATCTGCAAATTTAGTTGGAATCTTGAAGAAACTTAAAGCATAGAAAGGTAAGCTTTGGAGAGAGGACTCGAGGAGTTGAATTTTACCCACTTGACTAAGTAAATTATCTTTCCAACCAGTCAGTTTCTTATTAAATCTATCAATCAAGGAAAGCCAAAAGGAATTCGATAGTTTTAAATAGAGGGGGAGACCCAAATACATAGAGGGAAGGGAACGTATCTCACAGCCAAGAATATTGACAATCCTCCTTTTTCTGACCTTGGGAGTGTTAAAAGAAAAGAGAACTTTTCCTCCAATTAATCAGCTGACCCGAGGCATTTCCATAAAGATTAAGAACATTCTTCAACATCCTTTCTTCTCGAATAGTTGAGCAACCCAATAAGATTGTATCATCAACAAACTGTTGATGAAAAAAAACCAAATTAAAAGAAGAGGGATTCAAGCTTTTAACAATCCCTTGACACCAATTTGTGCATATATCTCCCTATACTTTCAGCCATAATAGTAAAAATAATAAGGGAGATATGATCACCCTATCTAAAGCCTCTAGAAGGCTTGAAAAAATGAGATGGAGAACCATTCACAATAACAACAAATGAAGAAGTTGAAATCAACTGCCATATAAGTTGGAGGACTCTTTCACCAAACCCAAAAGCCCTTAGGATTTTAGAAAGAAAAAAACCAATTGACCCTATCATAGGCTTTAGATAAATCCAATTTCATCAAGAAACCCTCTTTACTAGAAACATCATGTTGACGAGTGTTTTGACACACTCATCAACAGTCGGGTAGTTTATGTGCACACTCACCACCTCTCCTAAAAAGCAATCAATCTCGAAAGACTAATTACTCCAAGGTCTCTATAGTTGGGTCTCAACGGTGATGGGTAGCTCAGTGGCTAATGTGATTGTACCTATCAAGGGGCTTTCTAGTGGTAACTACTTTGAATTGCCTATATTTTTTTGGTATTTTCTGATTTGGATTCTCTCAAAATAAATAGTAAAAGATAGATCAGGGGAGCAAGGAAATAATAATGAATTGATACAATAACAACTGAATGATCTACACAATTAGAATTTCATAATCCAAATATTATCAATATCACTAAATCAACATTCAAACAACGAGCTCCAGAAGTATATAAAGCTAGACAACTTCACACACCAATGGAAATGAATATCACCCAATCAATAATCGCCCTATCAATTTAATCATCATATACCATTAGCATGCGCAATATGATTCATAAAATAATAAAACATCCAAAAGAACTATTTTTTGATTCAAATGATAGAAGTTACCAAATCACGAAGAACACAACCATATAGAACACGCAAGCCGATCAGGCAATCCACAAGTTGTTTTTATTAAACTTCAAAGAGTATCACAAAATCTTCTAAACTTATGAAAATCTGCATATAATCTCTAATAGAATCTCTAAAATGGACCTCAAATCATCAATTTGTGGACCCTTACAATGGCCCAAACCCTACAATTTATAGAGTTTTATCCTACATTCTAGGAAGGCATCCTGCCTAAATTAAGGATTACAAAAAAGCAAGGAGTCACAGTTGACATGCAAGTCTTTGCCTTTGAACTCCAGTTAAGTACTACTAAACTGATACTCCATGTCCACTTCAAAAACAAAACTCCAACAACAAGTATTTCGGATCAAGCAAAGAATAGTGACTCAAAAATCAAGTTTCGAGATACAACTCTAGTTGACATCTCAATTGAGATGGCAGTGGTGGTAACCTATCATGCATTCGTCCTCCAAAACTACTTGTTTATCGTTGACTTCTTCTTGTAGTTTCTGTAGTCATTGATGAAGCATTCCAAAGAAGTAGTAGGTGGATCAACAATATAAATTATCTAAAACTTAGATACTCTGAGTATCTCTTTTACACTTTCTACCTTGTCGACCATCACATCCATTAAAGTCTTAGCTTCTTGGCACTAGAATATTACATACATATATCGGTTTATTATATATGCAGTGAACTTGAAACAATCTCTGAAAAATGAGCTGCAACATAAGAATCCCAATGGCTGAGTACACTCCCTTGGTGTAATATTCCATCTTGTTTGAGACTATGACCATGCCCTCCCAGCAGTTTAGTAAAAAATGCTTCCTACTTATCAAGTGTATCCAGGAGCAAAGGATGTTCCTTGATCACTTTGATGCTACCTTGCTCCATTACTTCCATTTTCAAATCTAAAATATCAATGTATGATTGCAAATTCACAACCGTCTCACCTCCCAATAGATCTTCCCTAGAAATCATATCTTCTTCCAGCTCTCTAGTCTTCTTCAAATTCTTCTACTTTTTAGAAAGCTGATGCAGTTGTTTCTCCCACTGTGTAACACAATATATAAGAGCATTTTCACTACAATTGGCTTCTTCTACTATCTTCATTGTATTTTTCAAGAATGCTTTCACCTTGCCTAAATGGTCCTTCTCCCAAGCTTTAACTGATGTGGCCACCCTTTTAATCTCATATATAACCTTAATATCACCAAGAGGGAGCGATGAAGTGGATGGAAAATCATAATTGGTTCTGGAGTTAAGAGGCTTGGCTATCTCCATAATCAACTATTTATATTGCCTCAATTGTGCCTTAATATTTGCTTGTCTTATGTTACTTTTCCATCCTTGATTAGACAGTAGACATTGCAACAACCAAGGTAGCCATCAGTAGAATTTGTTTACCCAGATTCACTGTAGACACCTGATATCTGGGGGTAGCTTGAGATGATCCTTCGACATCCTGCATCGGTGTTGCTATATCAGCAATTACTTTCCCAAAGTCTGTTCTTAAAAAATAATGAATAGTTTTAGTTTTCTTCATTCTCCTCGAAGACTCTATAATCGCATCTTGTAGTGCCATACTAGGGAGGATGACCTTCTCTTTCTTCTTAAAAGTAAAAATTAACCATTGTGGGACAGTGTCATCATGTTCCTCTCACTGCACCGCTACTTCCGTAGTAACCTTATGAGCCTCTAAAGTTTTCTCTCCCTCTTCTTTCTATTGATCTTCATATTGTTGTTCTTCATGTTGATGATCTTGTTGATCTTGAGGAGTTGGTGGACTTTGATGAAATTGAGCAACTTGTTGGACGAGACTAGTTTGAAGAGACTGGTCGAGTTGTTGTTGTATTTCCTCTAACTTTTCAGAACCCTCTTCTTGAAATTTCCTCTATGTCCATCCTTATTCCCATGATCATCTCCTCCCAATTGTTGCAACAAAATCTCTTGATCCTTAGGAGTGAGAACCATCCTTTCATCTTGTTCATCATTAAGTTCCCCTTCTCCAACAACTTGTACATGAATCTCCATAGGTTGCACTGGTACGACTGGCTCTTCAATAGCTATAGAAAGTTCCTCTTGGGGTTCTTTTTGTTTCTTCTCCAATTTCCTCTTCTTTGATATTACGGAAATAGGCTCATCATCTTCATCTGAATCTGCCTCAATTTTATATATGGTGACCATTTCCTATGTTGGTATTGGTATTGGAGTAGGTGTAGCTTGTTGTGTAAGAGAAGTAGGAGGAGGCTGCACGTCGGCTTCCTTCATTTGAGTGGTAGGAGGTGGTAGTGTTTTAGTTGTCTTATCTTGAGAGACACCTTCACCTGGAGAAAGACCAATTTTAGGAAGGATGGGAGTCATAGAAGCCTGTGGGATAGCTTGTATCCTTATAGTGATCCCATTATCTGTAACAGTTTTGAAAAATTGGGACTCTTCCATCTTAGCATCCAATTGTCTTTTGAGCTCCCAATTGTCAATTGGAATTGCTGCTTCTTCTGGATCAGTAGAAGTGTTCTTCCTTGAATCAGACCTTGTTATCCTTGCATATTGTTTGTGTACCTTGGTTTGAGGGTTATCAGTTGCTTTCCCCTTCTTCTTCTCCTTGTAATTGTTAGTCCCAATCGATGCTAAGAGGGGAGGGGTGAATCAACACTTTTATCAAATTTTCACATTTAATACTTTAAACTCTACTATGCACTTATTTAATATTCATCAATATACTTAATCACTGTAGTAGAATATGCATGCATGAAAAGATAATAGTGACACCAATATTTATCTCATGGAAACCCAAATGGGAGAAAGCCATGGTGTGAGTAGGAACTCACAAAATTTTTACTCTTCTAGAGTATGCCCGGTGAGGAGCCATCCCTGTTAGGAGATTACAAAGACACTATTAGGTTCCACCTGATTAAAGGATTTTATTTAAGTCCTATTAGTGCCTTTAACCTATTAACGGTAGCTCGATTAAAGGACCTAAAAATATCAATTAAGATGTCACCTATTTAAGGGATTTTACGAAAGAGACATGTTAAAGTCCACCCGATTAAGGGATTTAAGTTGCAATGGTTAGAAAACAACAAATAGATGATCTGCTAAATTAGCTATTGATAGCTTGATTAGATCACAATGAGAATCACACTCTATCCACACTAGTTGTGTCTGAACTGCACAATAATGGTTTTCTTCTTATACCTTCGGATCTGCACTCAGTTGGGTCTTTGACCTTTGGCTCTGCACTCTGTCGGTCCTCTGTCTCTCGGCTCTGCACTCTGTCGGTCCTCTAACCTTCGTCTCTACACTCTATTGGTCCTCTGTCTCTCGGCTCTACACTCTGTCTGTCCTCTAACCTTCATCTCTGCACTCTATTGGTCCTCTGTCTCTCGGCTCTGCACTTTGTCGGTCCTCTGACCTTCGGCTTTGCACTCTGTCGGTCTACCTCATACAGTCTCTTCTCTGCTAAATCATTTTAGCACTTCCTCTCACTCTTCTCTTCACTTTGGATCACCTTCTACAAGATCTTCTCTTTGCAAATTTTACGATCAAGAATTTTTTAATGAATTCAAAAATACTTTATACATTTTCATCGTTACCTTTAGGTGTTTTCCTCAAACCAAGCAATCACATATTTCGGAAGATTTCAAATTCAAAATCTCCCACTCTTTCTCTACGCACCCTACAACAATTCTGCCAAGTGTTCAACGAATTCTGCCACCACATCCCCCAAAAATAGTAACTTCTTGGTTGAGTTCAGTCATTTAAGTGTGAACCAGAAAATCCACAGGTAATCATGGCTTGACTGCATGATAACTGAAGTTGACCTCACCAACTTGTGATTTGGAATAGACACAATCTCACCAACTCACCTTTTGCCACTACAACTAAATAACCAATCACCACTCCGAGATTTTTGGTGATCACCTATCTTCCTTCTTTCATACCGGTGTACCGGTATACAAGTACACTTCTATATTACTGGTCCATCCTTTGATTGCCGGTTTTTTGTGCTAGCATTAAGTCTCTTTCTCTGTTTGCCAATGAGGTTCCAATTTACATACAACCTCAAGTCTTCTTGCCTGAGTCATCTTTCGTGACTTCATCATCATCAGAATGATCGATCTTCTATAATTGCAGACCGGTTGGCTTAGTCTATCTTCCTTTGAGATGATTGAACTTTTGGTCATCTATTTCTAATGTTGTTTCCATGTGTTTGCAAGTCATTACCTTTTCTTACTAAAATACACCACTCTATCAATACCAATTCACCGGTCAATGTTAGACATCAATGAAAAATCTTAGCTCATATATCGGTTCTCTAGATTGACTGCTTTTGTCAATGCCAACAATCTCCCCCTTTGGCATTGATGGCAACACTTGAGAATTTGTCTTATCAGTTGCATGTTCTTCCTTCATTTCTATATCGGTCATTAATTCTGCCATGAGTAATGAATATCTCCCCCTAACACTGGTAATTCTCTATTTCAGCAACTTCATCTCAATCACTGCTTACCAATGCTCAAACACTATAATCATATCTCTCCCTTTGAGAACAATGCCAAAGATTCATTTCAATACATTTACAAGACTGCTCCCCCTAACCAGAGTAGTCCACACTTATCAATCTGTTTTTAGAAAAAAAAAATTAGGAAATCATACCAGATTGATATAGAGCCCTTTTTGCTTACTTTACTATGGGTAGGGGCATCACCCCAACTTACCTCTGAAATATTCAAAGGTGTCCTTCTGTAGTGGCTTGGTGAAGATATCAACCACCTGCTCTTTTGTTGGTATATACTCCAACATCACTTCCTTTTCTTGAACTTGTTCTCTTAGATAGTGATATTTGATAGCTATATGCTTCATTTTGGAATGCATCACCAAATTCTTGGATATATCAATGGCACTGGTGTTGTCACAATGAATCACTACCAATCTAGTTACCTTTTCTTCGATACCTTCCAATAATTGCTTGATCCACACTATCTGTGTGCAATTGATTGCAGTAGCTACATACTCAGCCTCAACTATGGATTGAGAAATGCAATTTTGTTTCTTGCTTGTCCAAGATACATCCTATCTCCAAGAAAGAATGCACCCCCACTCATGCTCTTTCTATCATCAATGTTCCCTGCCCAATCTGAATGAGTGAAGATACTCAAGCTGAAGTCTCCCTTATGTGGATACCAGAGACCATACTCATCAGTCCCCTTGAGGTATCTAAATATTCTCTTGACTGCCACCATGTGAGTCTCTTTTGGATTTGCAGAAAATATGACAACCAAGACAATAACTTGTGCTATGTCTAGTCTACTATGTACTGCATACTGCAACTTACCGATCATGGACCAGTAAAGTGTCTCATTCACTTCTTGAGCCTCATCATATTTAGAGAGCTTGCAACCTGTAACCATTAGAGTTCCAACAGGTTTGCAATCTTCCATTCCAAAAGTTTTCAGAATTTCCCTTATGTACTTAGTCTTACTGATGAAGATGCCATTCTTTAGCTGTGAGACTTGTAGGCCAATAAAATTTTGTCTCGCCAATCATGGACATCTCAATTTATTGCTTCATTTGTTCTACAAAACTTCTTCTCATCTCATCGTCTCCTCCAAAGATGATGTCATCTACAAAGATCTCAGCAATTAGATATTTTCTTTCAGCTCCAGTCTTCAGTTACAAGTTACTATTATCACTAGTTCTTTTGAACCCTATGCTTAGTAGATATGAGTGCAACCTTTCATACCAAGCTCTTGGTGCTTGTTTTAGCCCATATAGAGCCTTCTGCAACCTACATACCATATTTCTTCCATCTTTAGATACAAACCCTTTCGGTTTCTCTATGTATACTCCTCCCTCTAACACCATTTAAGAATGCCGATTTGAAATCCATTGATAAACTGAAATTGTTGTAAGTAGCATAGGCTAGCAAAATTCTGACCCCTTCTAGCCTAGCCATCGGTGCGAAGGTTTCACCATAGTCCAAACCTTCTTCCTAAGCATGGCCCTTGTAGACTAATATTTCTTTGTTTCTTATCACTTTACCGATTTCATCCATTTTCTTTCTAAACACCCATTTAGTGCCTATTACATTTTTGCTTTCTAGTTTGGGCACTAGATGTTGGCATATGTGCAGAGTTTGATGACATGATAATAATGTATGTTGTCATTGATGTCAATATACTAAAGTGTGAACTGGTATGTTGAAGTAAGTAAACTGGCAAGTGAACCGGTATGATGAAGTGTGAACCAGTATGTTGAAGTAAGTAAATCGGCAAGTGTACTGATATATGCAAAGTTTGTATTGAGGTTTCACTTGATATGACTACCGGTTGGTAATCTTAGCTTTAGGGTTTCCGGCTGATGCATTCCAAGTCTATGCGATTCGACCAACAACATTTTGTGATGAGTTAGCATTGAAATGAAGATTAGATTGCGTTTCCATGTTAGCCTTGTGTGCGTGAAGAATTTCCTTGAGGATCTGGCATAAGAAGATTGATTCTATCTACCTCGGGAATGTGCAAAGTCTTAGTAAACAGTGGAGAGCGCATGATGGGTTATCAGCTTCCAGAAGCAATGAAGAATGAACGATGCAGAATGTCTTGAGATTTGTTCAAGATTGTTTTACCCTATGTAATGTGTTTAAACGATCAGGATTAGAATGACTATATTGTTAACCTAGATGCTTAGTGTTGTAGGTTTTGGCCACCGACCTAATTGTTGTCTATAAGGTCGATGATGATTGTCATTTGAAGTTGTTGGCAAATGAATGTATGTGAGGTGATTCTTGCCAGACCGGAGAAGTGAGTAGAGATCTATAGAGTGTGATTGTAGATGTAAAGGAACTGAAGTGGATCTACCTTGGCATTGAGTGTTGTTATCAGATCAGTGTATTACCCGTTGACTTCTAACCATTTCAGCAGCTGGAAAATCCCTTTACTGGGTAGCTTTAACAAGCTTTTTGTAAATCCTTTAATAGGGTGACTCAAAATCATTGAGTTCTTCAAATCCTCTTGCGAGGTAACCTTTAACAGGGTTTAACCTCTAACTGGGTATTTAGCCATCCCTTAACCGGGTGATCCCTAGCAGGATCGGTTCCTAGAAGAACCTGTTGTAAAGTTTTTAACCGGACTAGGCTCCTAACAGAGCGGACTTCAGAAGAGTTCAAGAACAACTTGTGGGTATTCATCCCCACCGTGGTTTTTCCCAATTGGGTTTCCACGTGAAAAATCAATGTGTTATGTGTGATGCTTTTTCATGTGATGATTTAATGTTTTCAGTTAAGCGGTAAAGCATGTTGGTCTAATGGTCATTGCATTTCTCATGTATTACCTGCTTAAGCATATGGGTGAAGTTGAGATGAGATATTAGGTTTTGATAAGTTCTAAGTGTTACCGGTTTATGTCTTTTACAGTCTTACTGTGTTTTACCAGTATAGTCTTGATTTAGGTTTGATGACGTTGTTTTCCAGTTAGTGCAGTCTTTGCAGTTTAAGTTGTCGGTGAAATTTTCGTCTGTACTAATTCACCCCCCCCCCTCTGTACCTGTTGGGTATTTATTGTTCATCATTATTCATCAATTGGTATCAGAGCATCCTCCAGGTCCTCGGTGCTATAATCTTAACCGCTTGAGGAAAAGATCCTATTCTAATGATGAAGAGGGAAGGTCCTAAGTTCAACAGAGATAACTTTAAGACATGGAAGGACAGAATGAAGAACTACATTAAAAGCATGGGTGGTCAATGTTGGAACTATGTTGAGAATACTTATGTTGTCCCTATTGGTACTCTCATCAATGATCAATGAAGAGAAATTCAGGAGAATGGGAAAGTCATGGAAGCTCTTATCAATAGTCTATCTGATATTAATTTTATAGATGTTCAGGATAAAGACAATCCCAAAGATGTATGGGATACTCTGGAGACTATCTATGGTGGTGATGAGCATGTGAAGCAAGCTAAGGAAGAGAGCCTTAGAGGAAAATTTGAAGACATGTGGATGGTTGAAGGAGAGACCATTCAACAATATGGGATAAGAATTAAAATTGTTGTTGGAGACATCAAGAGTGCAGGAGGTTATACAATGGATGATCCCACCATTGTTAGCAAAGTTTGGAGATCCTTGTTACCGGTCTATGCAATAAGGATTGCATCTATTTAGGAGTTGAGATCTATTGACAAGACAAAAGTATCCCTAGACTCCATCATTGCTAAGTTGACCGCATATGAGCTAAATAGTTATGATGGCAGTGTTCAAAAGACTGAATCAACCTTTAGAGCATCTACTACACCATCTAGAAAGGGAAAATAAGTTGGTACCAGCTATGAACCTAGACAAAGCAGAGATATGGATGATGAGGAAATCTTGATGGAGTTTGAAGCTCTTCTTGCCAAGAGACTTCCTAAGGGAACTGGAAAATACAGAGGTAAACTCCCTTTGAAATTTTTTTCTTGCAATTGGATAGGACACATTGTTGTCGACTGTCCTAATAGTGATAATAAGGACAAACCATATAAGTTTAAAAAGTTCAAAGGAGGAAATATTAGAAATTGTCTTGTTGTAATCGATGAAGGTGTCACTGATGATGAATCAGAAGATGAAGAAAAAAAGACATAGTGTTTGTAGCCATTAAGGAATATGTGTCAGACAAGAAGGCTCTTATCTCCCACTTTGATAATTCTAATGAGTGGATTATTGATAGTGGATGTTCTCACCACATGACTGGTGACCGGAAAAAATTTCTATCACTAGAAGAGTACGATGGAGGTGTAGTCTGATTTGGTAATGATGCACCATGTATGGTAAAAGGCAAAGGGTCCATCTCTCTAAATGGAAAAGGTAGTGCTGATAATGTGTATTGGGTAGAAGGTCTCAAACATAACCTTTTGAGTGTTGCCCAGTTGAATGATAAAGGACTCACTGTGGAATTCAAAGGTCGAGTGTGCAAAATAAAAGGAAATATTGGTGAATTGATGGCCACCGGTATGCAAACCAAAGGTAACTTATTTTAGTTAAATACAAATATCAGTCAATGTCTAATGGCTAAGTTTGATGATAGTTGGATATGAGATAGAAGACCTTGCCATGTAAATTTTGATAATATTGTGAAGGCTAGTAAGATCAAGGCAGTTAGAGGATTGCCAGTGTTGAACAAACCAGAGAATCCTTTGTGCAGAGAATGTCAACTGGGGAAAATGTCTTCCTCAACCTTCAAAGTTAAATCTTTCACAACAGATAGTTTACTTGATCTTGTGCATACTGATTTGTGTGGTCCTATGAAAATTAGGAGTGTTAAGGGAGATAGGTACTTTATGATTCTCACTAATGATTGCTCAAGAATGATGTGGGTCACATTCTTGAAAGACAAGTCTGAAGCTTTTGGAAAGTTTAAAGCCTTCAGAGCTAGTTGAAAAGGAAAGCAGTAAGAGGATCAAATGCTTTAGAACCGACCAAGGAGGTGAGTTCGCTTCCAGTGAATTCAATAAGTACTATAAAGAGAACGACATCAAAAGGCAATTGTCTAGCCCCCAGACTCCACAAAAGAATGGCCTAGCAAAAAGGAACAACCATACTGTAGTTGAAGCAGCTAGAATGATGTTGATTCAAGGGAAGGTTGCTCACACTTTTTGGAGAGAAGCGATGAGCACTGCAGTCTACACTATGAACCAGGTACTCATCAAGAAAGGTAAGGATAAAACTCCTTATGAGTATTGGACCGGTAAGACTGCAGTAGTAAGCTACTTTGGAGTATTTGGTAGCAAGTGTTATATCAAGAGAAGTGAACACTAGAGAAAGTTTGATGCAAAATGTGATGAGGGAATATTCCTAGGGTATTCCACCAAGAGCAAAGCTCTCAAGTATTTTAACAATAGGACTCAAAAAATTGTTGAAAGTATCAATGTTAGAGTTGATGAAACCTCTAAGAAACCTGAGGAAACCAGCAGCAAGTGAGTGGTAGATGAACCGGGTGTAACCTTCTAGGAACTAGTTGCAAAACAACTAAGTACAAGTAATAGTTCTCCTACACCAGTAGATGCTGCGACAGATATAGATGAAGATGAGGATGAAGAGGAAAAGCAAGAGGAATCGGCTAAGATCATTCCTAGGTATGTAAAGTTGCATCATGATCCAAAGAAAATCATAGGGGATAAGGATGCAGGAATACTTACAAGAAGAAAAGTCAGAGAGAATTCCTGTATGATTTCTAAATTTGAGCCCAAAAAATTTAAAGAGGCACACAAAGATGAAGATTGGATTAAGGCTATGGAAGAAGAAATTGACCAGATAGAAAAGAATGGTACATGGTCTTTGGTACCCAGACCCGAGCACAAAAATTTTATTGGCACCAAATGGGTTTGTAGAAACAAGTTGAATGAAGATGGCATAGTGGCAAGAAACAAAGCAAGATTGGTATGTAAGGGATATGCTCAAGAAGAAGAGGAAGACTATGGAGAAACCTTTTCTCTAGTAGCTAGATTGGAAGGAGTTCGAATGCTACTTGCATATGCAGCCTTCAAGGGATTCAAAGTGTATCAGATGGATGTAAAATTTGCATTCCTGAATGGAATACTTGAAGAAGAAGTGTATATAGAGCAACCAGATGGGTTTTCCCTATCAAAAGACAGTGATATGGTGTGTAGGCTACATAAAGCCTTGTATGGATTGAAGCAAGCACCTAGAGCATGGTATGAATGTTTACACTCTCATCTTATGAAGATTGAATTTGAAAGAACAAGTGAAGATAGAAATATCTATCTAAAGTCAGAAAGAGATTAGATTCTGATCTGTGAAGTGTTTGTTGATGACATAATTTTTGGTGGAGATGATATGATGAGCCATGCATTTTTTAGATGAAAGGAAGAAGAAATTTGAGATGTCACTAATCAGAGAGATTAAGTTCTTCATTGGACTACAGATTCAACAAATGAAATATGGTATCTTTATCACTCAGTCTAAGTATGTCAAAGATTGAAAATCTTTGGCATGTAAGACAACAAATCGGTTCATACACCGATGATGACCGGTTGTAAACTGTCAAAAGAAGATGATTCAACATTGGTGAATGAGAAGGAATACCGGTCAATGATTGGTAAGTTGCACTATGTAGTACACAACAGACCAGACATTGTACATGCAGTGGGCATTGCTGCATGTTTTCAGAAAAGCCTAAGAGAATCCCACTTGGTAGCAGTCAAGCAGATTCTTAGATATCTGAAGGGAACTATAGATTATGGATTGTGGTATCCATACAATAATGATTTCAATCTCAAAGTGTTTACTGATGCCGATTGGGCTCGTAATGTGGACAACCAGAAAAGCACAACCGGTGGTGCATTCTTTCTCGGTGGTAGACTAGTCTCATGGATGAGAAAAAAGAAGAGTTGTATCTCTCAGTCCATAGCCGAAGCAGAATATGTAGCAGCATTTATGAATTGTACTTAGACAATCTGGATGAAGCATTTATTAAGTGGTTTCAAAGTCCCTATATCTGAACCAGTGAGTATATTTTGTGATAAAACTAGTGCAATCAATATTTCCAAGAATTCGGTATTGCATGCTAGAACCAAGAAATTTGAGCTCAAGTATCATTTCTTGAGGGAGAAAGTTCATAACAAAGAGGTTGTATTGGAACATGTTTCGAGTAAGGAGAAATTAGCAGATATATTCAACAAGCCTCTACCGAAGGCTACATTTACCTATTTAAGAGGTGAATTAGGGGTGCTGCCCCTTCAAGAGGTGAACTAAAGGTATGTGCTCCACATCAGTCAGGCATTACATTATCAAATCTTTTTAGGATTGATGTGTTGAAGGATGCTACTCCTTAGGGAAGCAACATAGTGGAACATGGAAGCTTGTGCCTCCACTTTAGCATTGTTGTAAAAGGAGAAAAGATGTGAAGCAGAGAAGATATTTGTAGTATTGAAGACATATAATATGGAAGAAGATGAAGAGATATGTTTGTGTATTGCCATCAATGCCAAAGGGGGAGATTGTTCGCATATGTGCAGAGTTTGATGACATGATAATAATCTGTGTTGTCATTGATGTCAATATACTGAAGTGTGAACCGGTATGTTGAAGTAAGTAAACTGGCAAGTGAGCTGGTATGATGAAGTGTGAACCAATATGTTGAAGTAAGTAAACCGGCAAGTGAATTGGTATATGCAAAATTTGTTTCGGGGTTTCACTTGATATGACTACCGGTTGGTAATCCCAGCTTCAGGGTTTTTGGCTGATGCATTCCAAGTCTGTGTGATTCGACCGATGACATCCTGTGATGAGTTAGCTTTGAAATGAAGATTAGATCATGTTTCCATGTTAGCCTTATGCGCGTGAAGAATTTCCTTGAGGATTTTGCATAAGAAGATTGATTCTATCTACCTTAGGAATGTGCAAAGTCTTAGTAAACGGTGGAGAGTGAGTGATGGGTTATTAGCTTCCAGAAGTAGTGAAGAAAGTATGATGCAGAATGTCTTGAGATTTGTTCAAGATTGTTTTACCCTATGTAATGTGTTTAAACAGTCAGGATTGGAATGACTGTATTGTTAACCTAGATGCTTATGGTTTTAGGTTTTGGCCACCGACCTAATTGTTGTCTATAAGGTCGATGATGATTTTCATTTGAAGTTGTTAGCAAATGAATGTATGTGAGGTGATTCTTGCTAGACCGGAGAAGTGAGTAGAGATCTGTAGAGTGTGATTGCAGATGTAAAGGAACTGAAGTGGAATTTTCTTGGCATTGAGTGCTATTATCAGATCAGTGTATTACCTGTTGACTTCTAACCATTTCAGCAGTTGGAAAATCCCTTTACTGGGTAGCTTTAACAGGCTTTTTGTAAATCCTTTAATAGGGTGACTCAAAATCATTGAGTTCTTCAAATCCTCTTGTGAGGTAACCTTTAATAGGGTTTAACCTCTAACCGGGTGATCCCTAGCAGGATCAGTTCCTAGCAGAACCTGTTGTAAAGTCTTTAACCAGACTAGGCTCCTAACAGAGCAGACTTCAGAAGAGTTTAAGAACAACTCGTGGGTATTCATCCCCACCGTGGTTTTTCCCAGTTGGGTTTCTACGTGAAAAATTAGTATGTTATGTGTGATGCTTTTTCATGTGATGATTTAGTGTTTTCTGTTAAGCGGTAAAGCATGTTGATCTAATGGTCATTGTATTTCTGATGTATTACCTGCTTAAAAATATGGGTGAAGTTGAGATGAGATATTAGGTTTTGATAAGTTCTAAGTGTTACTGATTAATGTCTTTTACAGTCTTATTGTGTTTTACCGGTATTGTCTTGATTTAGGTCGATGATGTTGTTTGCCAGTTAGTGCACTCTTTGCAGTTTAAGTTGTTGAAAGAAAATTTGTCTGTACTGATTCACCACCCCCTCTCAGTACCCTTTGGGTATTTACTATTCATTATTATTCATCACTAGAGTCCACATTTCATTTTTCTCAATCTGCTCTAGTTCTTTTTCCATGGATTTGATATAGTCATCATCTTTTAGAGCCTCCTTTGTTGTTTTGGGCTCAATTATGGAGAGCATACAACCATTCTCTCTTGATCTTCTTCTGGTTAGAACTCCTGTATCTTTGTCATTGATGATATTTTTATAGAGTGATTGTTTTTTAGATACTTAGACAATACCGGTTCACTTCTTGGAGCTTCTATTGGAACTATGGATATGCGTGGCATTGATGTCAACACTAGTTGTTACCGGTAGACAGATTTACACTAGCTGATATGGATGGTTACCGACAGACAGGTTAGCGGCAGAAGAGATTATCATGTTGGCACTTTTGACATGTTTGGATTAGTAAAGTATATTGGATTTGATGTGTTATATGCTCCACAAGAATGTTTTAGTCAGTTGGTATTGGCTTGATAATTGGATGTCATCATACACATTGGTAAACCCTTACTGACACTGGTTTAAGGCTTTACCAACAGAGCTTTCATTGAGGAATCATGATAGGATGCACAATTGGTGTTGGTGCAACTTCTTTGAAGATTTCAGGATGCTGAAGATGTTTGTTGATCGTGCTTCAATTGCTTGAAGACATTGCTTTGGTGTGGTGGACCTAGAATAGGTCTGGTACCTATCTAGGTTATGGACTAGTATCATGCTAGCGTGTACTCTATAGGTTACCTAGATGATTCAAGATGTTTAATGGATTTGTTATTATTGTTTTGATCTTAAGCCGACATGGCATATCATTGTAATAAGGAATTATGTACTGATATTATTGTAATATCTTTAGGTGGCCAACCCAATTGGTTTAGGCCTTAGGGTTTGTATAAATAAGAGGTAGAAACTCTTTGTAAAGTATCATGGTTATTGAAAAAGGTCATGATCAAGGAATGTAATGTGTGAATATTGTATTATCATTCAAACAAAGGATTTGATTGATCATTGGTGATCGGATTGGTTTTAGAAGAGGATTTAGTCCTTCGGCATTGAGCTTAATCGGGACTGTAATCAGACATAGTAGATGCTATTTCCTGCAGTTCACTCTATTGGATTATTGTCCATTTATCTTGAGAAGGTTGTAGCCTCTTTGTAGTCAGTGAGACTCTTTTGTAATGAGCAGTACACTCTAGGCAATGTGCCTTCCTGCAAGTGCAGACCCCTCATTGTAACAAATACTTTCTATAGAAGTATCATCTAACTGTGGGTAGGCTTCCCACCGTGGTTTTTCCCTTTCCGGTTTTTTCATGTACAAATCATGGTGTTATGTGGTATGATTGATTTGCATTGATTATCTGGTTAATTATTGTTTACTGGTATCTGTTCCTACCGACATCTATCTATACTGATACTTGATTTGTTTAAGGTTGTATTGTGGATTAAAAGTCATAATTTGTTAACAACTGATTCACCCCCCCCCCTCTTAATTGTTCACCGGTTATCCTAACAATTGGTATTAGAGCTTTGGTCCTCTTTTGTAGAAGCTTAACCGCTTGAGGTAGATCCTATGGAAGCTAACACTTCTAATCCACCAGCAACTATTTTTAGAAGAGAAATCTGTAAGCTTGATGGAACAAATTATGGGATATGAAAAATTAGAATGGAGACTCATCTTAGATGCCTTGGAAAGGATATTTGGGAGATCACTGGGAAAGGATATACATCTTATGATCCGGCATGCGGCTCCTATAGACCTGGACAAGAATATTGAAAATGATTGCAGAGATAGAGAAGCCCTCTTGTGCGCACTTACTGATCAACAAATCATGGGATTGACTAACAAATCATTAGCTAAGGTTATATGAGACAAATTGAAAACTTTGAATGAAGGTGACCCTACTGTCAAAATTGCTAAACTTGATGGTTACCGGGTAAGGTATGAAAACTTGAAAATGAAAGAAAATGAAAGAATTATTATGTTTATGGAAAGAGTAAATAAGATTGTTATGGGAATTAAATGTTGTCAAGGATTTCTATGTGCAGATGAAATAGTTTCCAAAGTCTTGAGAGCCCTTCCACCGGCTTACAAGATGAAGGGAACTGCAATTAATGAGTTAAGAACAATGGAAAACACTTCAATCAACAGAGACATTCTGATTGGGAAATTATCTGCTTTTGAGCTTGAAGAATTTGGATCTTCTGGAGTTGTAAAGTCTGAACTTGCTTTTCATGCATCATAATCAACATCTACCGGAAAAAGTGATTGGAGAACCCTATATGCAAAAGAATTGGAAGACATGAGGAAATAAGATGAAGAGCTTGAGCAACTTGAAGCCTTATTTTCTAGAAGAGTGCCTAAAGGTCCAACTGGAAGTAATTATGAAGGAAAATCACCTTTTAAATGTTTTGCATGTAATAAGATTGGTCATTTTGCATCTAGATGTCCTGAAAGGAATGCAAGGTTTGAGGAAAGAGTTAAGAATTTTTTTAAGCCGAACCCAAACAGATATAGATTCAAGAAAAATAAACACTGCTACATAGCAGATGAGGAAGGAGTAACTGATGACTCTAGTGATGAACCAACCAAAGACTCGGCTAGTGGATTTGGAAATGGAAAGGAATGGGTGTTCTATGCTTTGAAGGAAGATGAACCAGAACCGGCTATCAAAAGTGAAGAGAAGGCCCTCGTAGAAAAATTTGAAGATAAGGATGAATGGGTAACTGATAGTGGATGCTCACATCATATGATTGGAGATAAAAGGAAATTTATGTCCCTGCAAGAATACAATGGTGGTCAATTCAAATTTGGAGATGACAAGGCATGCATGATCAAAGGTAGAGGTATTATTTTTTTGGATGGCAAGCATAACACTGATAATGTCTATTATGTAGAAGGTTTAAGGCATAATATTTTGAGTGTTGATCAATTAGTTGATAAGGGTTTTCAACTTCAGTTTTAAGATAGAAAATGCAAAATCATTAACAAAAATGGTTTGAGATTGCAACCAGTATTAAGATAGGAAGTAATATCTTTCACTTGAACACTGGTAATAAGACATGTTTGATTGCTCATATTAATGAGAGTTGACTATGGCATAAGAGGTTATGTCATGTTAATTTTGATTGTATTGTTAAGATCAGTTCAACTAAGGTAGTCAAAGATATACCTAAGATTATGAAGCCTCATAATCTAGTATGTAAGGAATGTCAATTGGGTAAGCAATTCAGAAGTTCTTTTAAAAGCATACAAGATAAATCTAAAGATGTACTTGATTTGATTCACACTGAATTATGTGGTCCAACAAGGACTAGAAGCTTTCCAGGTGATAGGTATTTCATGCTGATTATTGATGACTATTCTAGAATGATGTGGGTGACTTTTCAGAGGGAGAAGTCTAAAGCTTTTAAGAAATTCAAGATCTTTAAAGTGAAGGTTGAAACATAAATTGGATTGAAAATAAAATGTCTAAGATCAGATCATGGCGGTGAGTTCACTTCTTTTGAATTTAACAATTATTGTGAGACAAATGGAATTGGGAGACAACTATCTACACCTAGGACTCATTAGCAAAATGGAGTAGTTGAAAGAAAGAACAAAACCATTTTGGATGCAACTAGATCTATGATGATGGAAGCCAATTTGTCTCATATCTACTGGAGAGAAGTAGTGAGTACAAAAGTCTACACACTGAACAAAGTTCACATTAAAGGTGAAACCGGTAAGACCCCTTATGAACTATGGTTTGGACTTACACCTACTGTTAAGTATTTTAGAATTTTTGGAAGTAAATGCTATATCAAAAGAGCTGATTCAATTAGAAAGTTTGTTCCTGGATGTGATGAAGGGATATTTCTTGGTTATTCAATTCAGAGCAAAGCATATAGATGTTATAACAAAAGATTGCAGAAAATTGTGGAAAGTGCTAATGTGAAAGTGGATGAATAGTACAGAAGTCATTCTATATCATATGATAGGGAATTGATAGTGGAAATAATCATAACTAAACCAACGATGCATCAATCGGTATAGGAAGCTAAAACAGTTACACTGGCACAATCAGAAAATTCAACTGTGACTGATGATCAGAATGGTGAACCTGAAGTTCAAAAGACTCCAAGGTATGTAAGATTAAATCTTTTTGAAGATCAAATAATTGGAGATAGGAACAAGGGAGTAATGCCAAGAAAAAATTGGAAAATGAAGAGGTATGTCTTATTTCTCAAGTTGAATTGAAAACTATTATTGAATCTTGTAAGGATAAACATTGGTTAAAGGCTATGGAAGATGAATTAGATCAAATAGAGAAGAATGAAACTTGGTCTTTAGTTTCGCGGCCTAAAAATAAAAATGTTATTGGAACTAAATGGATTTTTAGAAATAAACTGAATGAGGATGGTCAAGTTATAAGGAACAAGGCTAGATTGGTTTGTAAAGTATATTATCAAATGAAAGAAATTGATTATGGTGAGACATTTGTACCTGTAGCTAGAATTGAAGCTGTTATACTATTTCTTGCCTATGCAGCTTATAAGAGCTATAAGGTTTATCAAATGGATGTCAAATGTGCATTTTTGAATGGTGAGATTGAGGAAGAAGTTTACATTGAGAAACCTAATGGATTTACACTGACAAATGACAAAGACATGGTTTGCAGATTGAAGAAAGCTTTATATGGTTTGAAACAGGCTTCTAGAGCTTGGTATGCAAGGTTGGATAAATATCTTTTGAAGCTTGGATTTACTAAAGGTAGTGCTGATAGTAATCTATATCATAAGATCACTGATAGTGATATTTTGATTATTGAAGTCTTTATTGATGATATCATTTTTGGAGGAGAAGATAAACTATGCATGGAATTTGCTACCAATATAAAAACTGAATTTGAAATGTCCATGATTGGTGAGATGAATTTTTTCTTAGGTTTGTAGATTACTCAAGCTGACAAAGGCATTTTTATCTGTCAAACTAAGTATTTGAGGGAATTGTTGAAAAAGTTTGGTATGGAGAATTCCAAATCAGTAAGTACTCACATGGCTACAAGTGAGAAATTATCTATCAAGGATACTTCTTCACCGGTAAATCTGGCAAGGTATAAATCTATGATTGGTGGTCTGTTATATCTAACTCAGACTAGACTTGATATCATGAATGCAATAAGTATTGTTTCAAGATATCAAAGTAATCCTAAAGAAAATCATGAATGTGTTGTAAAGAGGATATTTTGGTATTTGCAAGGAACAACAAAATATGGCTTATGGTATTTCAAAAATGATGATTTCACTTTATGTGCATATACTGACTTAGATTGGGTAGGTGATACTAATGTCAGGAAAAGCACTTCTGGTGGAGCTTTCTTTCTTGAAAAGAAACTGGTTTCATGGATAAGCAAAAAATAGTCATGCATTTCTTTATCTGCTGCAGAAGTTGAGTATGTTGCAGCAACAACTAATTGCACTCAAGTTTTGTGGATGAAGCAAATGTTGAAGGATATCAGGGTAAATTGTAGTGAATCGGTAGTTATCTATTGTGATAACTCTGCAGCTATTGACATGTCCATGATTCTGATATTTCACTCTAAGACTAAGAATATTTCAATAAATTATAACTTTCTGAAGGACAAGGTAGAAGCAAAGGAAGTCAAATTGTTTTATGTGAACACTAAAGAATAGATTGCAGACATAATAACTAAACACTTGTCTAAGGAATCATTTGAGTACTTGAGAGATAGGTTAGGGGTTTCTACCCCTCTGACAAAGACTTGATTGATGAAGTTTTTCATCAGTCCGGTACGCATTATCAGAAACATTATCTATTTCATCACTCATGAATGGAGCTACTACTTAGGGGGAGTAGTCAGCTTTGAGATTCAGAAGTTTATATCATTGTTTTGATATTTTTGTCAGGTTTTTGGCATTGATGTCAAAGGGGGAGAGAGATTTGTTCAGAGCCTTACAGAGATATCATTCACTGGGGGAGAGCTATTGATTGTTGGTTGTCTTCCATAGGGGGAGACTTGTTTGGCATTTCTTTGTACTTAGATGTTTTTCACATCTAGTGTTGCCATCAATGCCAAAGTGGGAGATTGTTGGCACTATGGATATGTGTGGCATTGATGTCAACACTAGCTATTACTGATAGACAGATTTACACTGGCTGATATGGATGGTTACCAACAAACAGGTTACCGGTATAAGATCTAGTGTTACCGGCAGAAGAGATTATCTGGTTGGCACTTCCAGCATGTTTGGATCAGTAAACTATATTGGATTTCATGTGTTATATGCTCCATAAGCATGTTCTGGTTAGTTGGTATTGGCTTGATAATTGGATGTCATCATACACACTGGTAAACCCTTATCAGTACTAGTTTAAGGCTTTACTGGCAGAGCTTTCATTGAGGAATCATGACAGGATGCACAATTGGTGTTGGTATAGCTTCTTCAAGGATTTCAGGATGCTGAAGGTGTTTGTTGATCGTGCTTCAATTGCTTGAATATGTTGCTTTGGTGTGGGGGATCCTGAATAGGTCTGGTACCTATCTAGGTTATGGATCGGTATCATGCTAGTGTGTACTCTACATGTTACGTGGATGATTTGAGATATTTTAGGGATTTGTTATTATTGTTTTGATCTTAAGCCGACATGGCATATCATTGTAATAAGGAATTGTGTAATGATATTATTGTAATATCTTTAGGTGGTTGACCTAATTGGTTTAGGCCTTAGGGTTTGTATAAATAAGAGGTAGAAACTCTTTGTAAAGTATCATGGTTATTGAAAAAGGTTATGGTCAAGGAATGTAATGTGCGAATATTGTAATATCATTCAGACAGAGGAGTTGATCGATCATTGGTGATCAGATTTGTTTCAAGAGGATTTAGTCATCCGTCATTGAGCTTAACCGGGATTGTAATTAGGCATAGTAGATGCTATTTCCAACAGTTCACTCTATCGGTTTTTGTCCATTTATCTTAAGAAGGTTGTAGCCTCTTTGTAGTCAGTGAGACTATTTTGTAATGAGCAGTACGCTCTAGGCAGTGTGCCTTCCTACAAGTGCAGGCCCCTCATTGTAACACATACTTTCTATAGAAGTATCATCTGACTGTGGGTAGGCTTCCCACCATGGTTTTTCCCTTTCTGGGTTTTCCATGTACAAATCATGGTGCTATGTGGTATGATTTCTTTGCATTGATTATCTGGTTAATTATGGTTTACTGGTATCTATTCCTACCAACATTTATTTGTACCGGTACTTGATTCATTTAAGGTTGTATTGTGGATTAAAAGTTATAATATGTTAACAACTTATTCACCCCCCCTCTCAGTTTTTCACTGGTTATCCTAATAGCTTCTTCTACCAATTGTGCAGGTTCTACTTCACAAGCTTCTTCAATTGCCACTTCAACAAGATCTTCTTTAGTAGGTTCCACCGGTACATTGTACTTGAACCCTTTATAGTCCTCTGGTTCACTCTTGCTATCCTGTTCATTTTTCTCAAAGTACTCATCTACTCTGACATTTGCATTCTCCACAATCTTGTCGGTCCTTTTGTTCAAACACCGGTATGCCTTACTCTTTGTGGAGTAACATAAGAAGGTTCCTTTATCACTCTTGGGATGAAATTTTCTAGTGTACTCATCCCTCTTGATATAGCACTTGTTTCCAAATACTTTGAAATAACAAACATTAGATGAGTATCCATACCATAATTCATAGGGAGTTTTATTTGTTCCTTTCTTTACCTGTATCTGGTTCAAGGTGTATACAATAGTGCTTATTGCTTCTCTCCAGAAAATATGTGGAATATCCTTTTGTATCATCAAAGTCCTTGCACAATCAATAAGAGTTATGTTTCTTCTTTCAGCAACCCCATTCCGCTAAGGTGTTCTGGGTGCAGACATTTTTCTCATAATCCCTCGTTCTTCACAGTAGCTCATGAACTCTTGAGAGGTGAACTCTCCTCCTCTATCTGATCTTAGACATTTCAAATTCTTACTAGTTCCTCTCTCTACTCGCACCTTAAAAACTTTAAATATGTGAAAGGCTTCAAATTTTTCCTTCAAGAATACAACCCACATCATTCTTGAGAAGTCATTCTCAAACAACATAAAATACTGGTCTCCTCAGAAACTCTTGGTTCTCATAGGACCACATAGGTCTGTATGAACTAAGTCCAACGCATTTTTAGATGAAAAAGATTTTCTATTGAAACTAGACTCGGTCAACTTTCCTAGTTGACACTATTTACACATAGTATTTTCAAGTTTCACTATATTAGGCATACCTTTGACAGACTTCATCTTACTGATTTTGTTATACTATCAAAGTTAACATGACATAGACTTTTGTGCCACAACCATCTTCTACCTTTTCCATTAGACAACTACCTATGGTGGTTTCTAGGTGAAACAAATTGCCTCTAGACTGTTTACCGATAGCAATCATACTTTCTGATTTTGATTTATTTTGCATATCCCTTCATTGAATTCTAACTGGTAACCCTTATTGTTAAGTTGTGCAACACTTAACAGACAATATTTTAGCCCTTCTACCCAATAGACATCTTCACAATTTGTTTTACCATTTACGGCTATATATCCCTTACCTTTTATTGCACAAGGAGCATCATTTCTGAATCTCACAGTTCCTCCATTGCAATCCTCCATGCTGAGGAATTTGTTTCTCTTGTTGGTCATGTGGTGAGTGCAACCACTATCAATTACCCAATCTCCACACTGGTTTGAACTAGAAATCAGTGCCATATCACCTTCCTCTGTGTCATCTTCCTTAACTACCACAAATACAATTCCATCTCTATCAGATCCTTCTGATTCTTCATCAATGACTCCTTCTACAAGATAACACCCCTTTTTGCTTTTGTCCTTGTAGCTTCTGAAATTATCCTTCCCGTCTCTATCATTGTCAGGACATCTTGAAGCAATATGACCTATCTTATTATAGGAGAAACACTTTAAGGGTAATTTACCTTTAAAATTTTCTTTTCCTCTTGGCAATCCTCTTGCCAATAGAGCTTCAATTTCATCTTGCTCCTGTTCTTCAGATAACAAATTGTCACTTTCATGGGAATGACCAGTTCTTGTAGTATAACTACTTCCAGTTTCTTTTCTTCTCCTTGTTGGTGCATGCATCATGGAGGCTTTGAAAGAATCATCAATCTTTGGTACACTTTTGTCATAGTTGCTCAGTTCAAAAGTAGTCAACTTACCGATCAGTGAGTCAAGAGATACATTAATTGGTCCCAAGGATCCGAGTTCCTGGATAACAGAGACCCTTATGGCATATTGTGGTAGCAAGGTTCTCAGGATTTTGCAAACCACATCATCCTCTTCAATCTTTCCTCCAACACTTTTAATGAAGTTTACTACATCCTTTATTCTTTTGCTATACTACTCTACGTTTTCTCCTTCTCGCATTCTCATCTCATCATTATTTCCTCTCAAGCTATCTACTTTAGCCTTTTGAACATGAGGATCTCCTCCATAGTCTGTCTTCAACTTATTCCACATATGAAAAGTTGTTTTCAAGTCTTGAACCTTAGCATATTCATTATCAGAAAGAGTACTAACAATCAGACCCATAGCAACAGTATTGTCCTGCCTTTCTTTGATCTGATCTGGAGTGAGAGTCCCTGAAGATTCATTGTACTTTGTGATTACATGATTCCAGTAATGTTCTCTTAGGGATCTTAGATAAAGCTTCATTCTTCCACACCATAAGGTGTAATTCTCCTTAGAGAACTTAAGACCCTCCTTTTGCATAATCTTGGATCTTTCTTTAAGATGTTTAAGCTTCTTTTGAATCTAATGACTTGAGGCTCTGATACCACTTGTTAGTCCAAACTAGTGCTGAGAGGGGAGGGGTGAATAAACACTTTTATCAAATTTTCACAATTAATACTTTTAACTCTACTCTGCACTTATTTAATATTCATCAATATACTTAATCACTGCAGTAGAATATGCATGCATGAAAAGATAATAGTGACACCAAGATTTATCTCGTGGAAACCCAAATGGGAGAAAATCATAGTGTGAGTAGGAACTCACAAAATTTGTACTCTTCTAGATTATGCCCGGTGAGGAGCCATCCCTATTAGGATATTACAAAGACACTGTTAGGTGCCACCCGGTTAAGGGATTTTGTTTAAGGCCCATTAGTGCCTTTACCCTGTTAAAGGTAGCCTGATCAAAGGACTTAAGAACATCAATTAAGATGTCACTCGGTTAATAGATTTTACAAAAGGGACCTGTTAAAGTCCACCTGGTTAAGGGATTAAGTTGCAATGGTTAGAAAGCAACAAATGGATGATCTATTGAATTAGCTATTGATAGCTTGATCAGATCGCAATGAGAATCACACTCTATCCACATCGATTGTGTCTGCTCTACACAACACCAGTTTTCTTCTTATACCTTCAGCTTTGCACTCAGTCGGTTCTCTGACCTTCAGCTCTGCACTCTGTTGGTCCTCTGTCTCTTGGCTCTGCACTCTGTCGGTCCTCTGACCTTCGGCTCTGCACTTTGCTAGTCCTCTGTCTCTCAGCTCTACACTTTGCCAGTCCTTTGACCTTCGTCTTTGCACTCTGTCGGTTTACCTCATACACTCTCTACGCCGCTAAATCCTTTTATCACTTCCTCTCACTCTGCTCTTCACTTTGGATCGCCTTCTACAAGATCTTCTCTTTGCAAATTTTACAATCAAGAATTTTTGAATGAACTCAAAAAAAATTTATACATTTTTAGCCATTACCTTCAGGTGTTTTCTTCAAACCAAGCAATCACAGATTTCAGAAGATTTCAAATTCAAAATCTCCCACTCTTTCTCTGCATGCCCTGCAACAATTCCATTAAGTGTTCAACAAATTGTGCCACCGCATCCCCCAAAAATAGTAACTTTTGGGTCGAGTTCAGTCATTTAATTGTGAACTAGAAAATACGCAGGTAATCATGGCTTGACTGCATGATAACTAAAGTTGACCTCACCAACTTGTGATTTGGCATAGACACAAGCTCACCAACTCACCTTTTGCCACTGCAACTAAATAACTGATCACCGCTCTGAGATTTATGGTGATCACCTATCTTCCTTCTGTCATACCGGTGTATCAGTATACCACTGCACTTCTATATTACCGGTTCATCCTTTGGTTGCTGGTTTGCTGTGCTAGCATCAAGTCTCTTTCCCGATTTTCCAATGAGGTTCTAGTTTGCATACAACCTCAAGTCTTCTTACCTGAGTCATATTTTGTGACTTCATCATTATCAAAATGATCGATCTTCTAGAATGGCAGACCGGTTGGCTTAGTCTATCTTCCCTTGAGCTGATTGAACTTTTGGTCATCTATTTCTAATGTTGTTTCCATGTATTTGCAAGTCATCACCTTTTCTTACTGAAATAGACCACTCTACCAATACCACTTAACCGGTCAGTGTTAGATATCAATGACAAATCTTAGCTCATATACCAATTCTTTGGATTGACTGGTTTTGTCAATGCCAACATGTAGCACTAGGACGGATCCTTAAACTCAACCATTGCTTTGTCCTTTCCAAAACTTTTGCAGTAACAATTTCAATACTCAACTCTTCGTGATTGAACGATCTGACTGGAGTAAGTGATCTTTGATCAATTCCCTTCTCTTTGAATTTAGGGTCGAGTAATTCACCATCATCTCTCAGTTCCTTAGGGATATTTGTTTCACTCTCAAAATTCCTGATTTGGGGCATTGACAACCTATAATATCCCTTCTCTCTAACTTCAAAACTATCTTGGAGCTTGGCTAAAAAATATTCCAATGCAGGCTTACATCTTTCATATGATTTTGGCATCATTTGCTTCAATTTTCCATATGGATCACATAATTTGCGAGTATAATCAAACTCCTTTAAACTCAAATCTTGCAATTCTTGCTCATCTGCCTTTGCGACTTGAATGTTTGGACATGTATAATGCTCTAAGGAAATAGACAAGGTGATTCTGGTCTTGTGTTTGAGCGTTAGCAATGCTTGCAAACCTGCCAATTGCCTAGCATATTCCAAAATAATTATTTTGTTGCTGCTATATCTAGGTAGAAGGAATGGATTACTTATGAACCTGCTAACCCTAATGCAAGTAGATCATCATTTTTGCAAGAACCAACACCCCCATATTTCAATAAATTGCATGGCTTCAACAGTTAGCCTATATCCTACATCTCCTGTTAATTTTATTATTACAACATAAAGGAATGCATCATTTGTCCTTTTGAAGTGCAATTTAGCTTGAGAGAGGGGTAGCTGAGTATAATACTCCCAATACCCTTTTCTGTCCTAGCTCTTCTCCTAGCTTTCCCTCGGTCCTTAGCCCTATAAATTTACTAGCTCAGGAAACCACCCATACCACATAAGAAGTCATGAATAACTTCTTGGTTTGCTAGATTGTAGTCATCTGATTATGAATATTGTCTGAAATTATCTAAGGTCAGTCAAAATAATCTTTTTCAATTAAAATTGTAGTCATATAGTGAAACATCCAAGTGTGGAAATGTCTACAATCTGCCTTTCCAAAGGCTCTTCTTAGCATAATTATGAGGTCTCTTGAAAATATTCCCTTAGAATATCTATTGCTTTGAGGCCTGTTTTCCTTGGCTCTAATAGCCATGACTCAATAATATGCCTTTTTATAGTTATAAGTGTTCCTTACAAACAAGGAGACAACCTATTCTTCTATGGTTACTAATACCTTTTCCCTCACTTGTATCCCAAAATTCATTGCTATCATGTCTAGGGAAAGGTCTACAATCACATTTCCATCACCATCCACACATTGTCTTGTTTCCAGTTGATATTATTTCACAATAGTTAAAATGAGCTCATGTGATTGTATCGCCTGAGGGAAAATGGTCGCTTCTACCAAGCCTGATCTTTTAATTCTTTTGTATGGGGCTTCTCTTGCTTCATCTTGCACTTGAGTTTTGATGTCTTCCAGCTCTATGTGGCCAATTTCTGTATCTATCACCCATTACACTTTTCCATCTAGCTTGGAAGCCAGTGTCTGCCCTTGATATTGATATTGATATTTCATTGTTATAGGTTTCTTGTCCAATTTTACCTCCTCTTTTGTCCTCTTCTTGCTTGGGGATGGGTCCATAAATCTCCTTTATCTTGCAAGAAGAAATCCGCAATTAGCTATTATACCATATTATAAAATCATCACATACTATGGGGTCCTGGGGTTTTGAAGCATATGAACCCTTTAAAACAACTAATTTTGATACTTCGGGGTTCCAGAGTTCCGAGTTAAGAAAATCCAGAAAACAACTAACTCCGAAACTTCAAGGTTTCGGGGTTCCAAGTTTGGCAATAGACCTCAATAGGCTGATTTAGGAACTTCTGGGTTTTGGAGTTTTGAGTTTGGTAATAGACATCAATAGGCCAATTTCAGAACTTCAAGGTTCTGGAGTTCTGAGGTAGGTGGCAACACTTCTAAGGACCAACTTTGGAACTCTGGGATTCTAGGGTTCTGGAATCCCGAAATAGGGTACATCAAGATCTTAAGAACAAATTTTTGAAACTCCAGGGTTCCGGAGTTCTGGGGTGGGAAAGACCAAACTTTCAAATCATGCTCAAGGGTTCGGGATTCCAGGGTTCCGGGATCCCAAGATAGGTAAAAAATTCTTATTCGGTTACTTCATAACTTCAGGGTTTTGGGAATCTGAGGTAGGGAAAGATGGGCAAAATTGAAGTGCCCTAGGATTTTGGGGTTCCGAGACCCCAAGGTGCGCAGATCTAATCTCCTCTAAAAAAACACACACAAATCTAATCTAGCTAAAAAAAACACAAAGAACGAGAACAACAAAAAAAACACAAGAGGAGACCAACTTGGAAAGTTAGCAAGATGGAGGACACGAACGAGCGAGGAAGTGGAATGTATAGGAGGAAGAGATCGAATTTCGTAGAATTAGTTTGCACAAATTAATGAAAATCACCCATTTCGGCCTATTTATATTCCCCCCTTCACGACCGTACGACCTCACGAAAAACACACCTCAGGACTTCGAGGTTCCAAATTTTTGAGACAAAACACAAAGAAGCTCAAAACTCCGGGGTTCTGAGGCTCTGAATAGAATACAAAAATACACCTCGAGACTTCGGGGTCCTGTGGTTTTGAGGTAGGACACAAACACACTTCGGGAATTGAAAAATATGAGGTGGAACATAAAACAAGCCCAGGATTTTGAGGCTCTAAAATTCTGAAACTGACCACAACAAAACATGAAGAACCCACAGTTCCAAAATTTTGGAATCCCAGGGCTTCAACAAGACATAACCACAAGACTTCGGAGCTCCAGGATTTCAGGATTCCGGGGTTCCAGGGTTCTGAGTCTTGAAGCGAACAAAGAAAGGAGGACCTCGGGGCTTTGGGGTTTCAAAGTTCTAGGGTCCTGATAGAGAACAAAAGAACAAAATGACAAGGAAACCATTTCAGAATTGCAGGGTTCCAAAATGGATCAAATCAAAATAAAAAGAGCAAAGAGACCATTTCAGAACTCTAGGATTCTGAGGTTTTGAAACTGAACAAAAACAAGAGAAAGATCACCTTGGGACTCTGGGGTTCTAGGGTGATCAAAACAAAAATAAGAAAGACAAACAAGAAGCAAAAAAGGGAGACTAACATTTTGAAATCAAAGAAAAAGATGGGGTGGGTATGCAAGGCATAACACATCCAAAGGATGAGTATTCTCATGCACAGTAATAATAGAGTCAAGAATCTATCTTCCCAGGATGAAGTGATTCTGTTGAGGGGAAATAAGAGAAGGCCAAAGGACCAATAATCTCAAAGTTAAAACTTTTAAAATAATCTTATTACAGGAATTACAGAGGTTGATAGGACAAAAGCTATCCAAAGAATCTGCCCCCAAAGATTTAGGAATTAGGACATTAAAGTG
This sequence comes from Cryptomeria japonica, assembly GCF_030272615.1. Taxonomy (NCBI): domain Eukaryota; kingdom Viridiplantae; phylum Streptophyta; class Pinopsida; order Cupressales; family Cupressaceae; genus Cryptomeria; species Cryptomeria japonica. Next base: position 337,658,177 of record NC_081405.1, on the reverse strand, counting down.
GAATTGAGCTCTTTAAGTAAACTCCTAGCTCCAAAAAATTCTTTAACCCCATTAACAACATCTAGATTCGTAATACGCTAGAAAGATTGAAAAACGAACAAAGAGAATCCATCAAGGCACAAAGATTTATTACCTTCAAAACAAAAAGTTGTCATTTTAATATCTTCCATAGAAGGGATAGCAGTCAGAAATTTATTTTGAGCTTCATCCAGAATAGGGGGGATTGCCTCTAATAGGATATTTTGAGCATCAACATCCAAGTTCGAATCAGCCAAAATAAGAGAAGAAAAGAAATGAACAACTTACCTCTAAATATCTTCTTCTTTATTCAAAACCACCCCATCCACAGAAATATTGGAGATCCTGTTAGCTACTTTAAGTTTGAGAGTCCCCATATGGAAGAACCTAGTATTCTTGTCCCCAGCCAATAACCGTAATGCCCTTGATCTTTGCTTCCAAAATTCTTCCTCCCTTGCTATAATATCATGATATTTAGTCAAAATTTCATTTTCTATAGCTAAAGAAACATAATTATAGCCCTCAACTTGAATCTTATCTTGAACCTCTTTTAGCTCCAATTGGATAGCAGCCTTCAAAGCAAATAAATCTCCAAAAACCTCTTTGTTCCAACACTTAACACTGTCTTTGACAAATCTCAAATTTTTAGCCACTTTAAACATCATAGAGCCATCCATAGGGATTTTCCACCAAGGCTTAATGCAAACCTCCAAATTAGGGTGAGACAACCACATTTTTTTTTAACCTGAATGGGAAATTTCTCCTACCCGAGAAAGCATTAGCAACAAAATTTATTGGGAAATGATCTAATCCAATTCTAGGGAGGGTCACGAGGGAGCAAAAAACTTAACCATCCAATCATTTGATATGAGAGCACGATCTAGATGCACTTGAATTAGATCATTGTCACTCCTCCTATTGGTCCAGGTATAAGTAGTTCCTTGGAGATCAACATCATGTAAAGCTTGATTATTTATAAATTCCATCAAATCCAATCTGCTCTCCATCTGCACTTGTGATCCTCCAAATTTTTTAGTTTCTTGGAGAGGTGTGTTGAAATCACCCATGATAATCCAATTATCATCCAAAAATTTCAACTGTTGAGATTCAGGTTTTTTCCAAAATTTGTTCCTTGCAGATTTCCTACTTGGGGCATAAATATTATAAAGGACCCAAGTGAAGTCATCTCTAATGCATGATGAAACCTAATAGAGACAATATTAGTCTCCAAATCAAAAGGCACACCCTTTATGTAGTTAGAATTCCAAAAAATAGTAGTCCCACCAGAAGATCCATTAGAACTGCTACTCATAACCCCACAATTCTTTAAAAATATTATCTTTTTCACTTTCTCCTTAGTCATTTTTTTTTCTTGAATTAAAACAATATCTGGCTTCTGGTCTCTAACTAGATTTCAGATAATATCCTGCTTATGGGACCCATTCAGCCCCCTTATATTCCAAGAAATAATTTTCATTTTTTACCTTTAGAGCAAACCTCCAAGATAGTTTTTTTACTACCATCCACTATATTGTGATGGAACTCCTTCTCTTTATACCATTTAGAGGATTTCCTACCAAGTGGAGATTTAGGAGTACCAGTGTCATCTTTTAGACACACCAGCTTGAGGACTGAGTCTTTTAGCTTTCTTTTTATCAACTTGCATGAAGGGGGCCACCCCTTCCAAAGAAAACTATGTTGACCATTGATTCTCCTTGCCAACCTTTGGAGAGCAGACTTTATCTTGCACCTCATTCCATTTCATATTAAACGGGGTCTGTGAAAGAGGGGAAGGCTCAACATCTGGGAATGTAGATTTAAAAAACTCCGATTTCTAAGATCTTGACAGTGTCGGAGACCCAAAATCCTCATTTGTACATAACTAAGAACCGACCGCCCTCACAAAATCCTTTTCCTAATCAAAGGTCATTGCTGAAGTTTCCTCCCTAGCACCAACCTTTCCATCTTTTGTTTCTCCCTCCTCTAGTTGTTGATTAATTTTGTGATCTTAGCAAGGCTCTTCAACCTCTTTTTTTTCCTCTTCTTTTCGGTTCTTGTCCTGATCAGGGATAGGATTCTTGTTAGAGAGAACAACTTGACTGTCCTCCACCATCTTCTCTACCTCATTCAGCTTCAGGAGAAGGGTTTCACCTTCAATATTTTGATCACTAGGGTTACGTTGAGGACATGTCTCAGCCTCTTTATCTTTAACCTGATTCTCACTACCTTTCTTCTCTCTCCAAACCTTTTTATTCAAAATATTTTTTGAGTCATCCATCTTAGTACCCTGCATCAGACACTTTTTTGCCCATTAACCAAATTTCTTGCAGAGGAAACATATAAATGGCATTGTTTCAAATTCAACCAGCTAAACCAATTTCCCCAACTTTGATATTATTTCCATAGAGGAAGGAATATTTGTGTCATAGCCAACACAAACATAGATCCTAGCATATACCACTCTTTCTAGTTGTTGTCAGTAGATCTATTGATAAAACCTCTCCAAAAGAAATAGCAAGTACCCTAAAAACATCCTCATACTAGTAATCCAAGGGAAAACTTGGTAGTCTCACCCATATTGGGGTTGAAGCAAAGATGTCATCATTCAAGTCAAGGTTAGGATCCCATCTCTTTAGAGCCAGAGATGACTTCCCAATCACCCAAAGGCCTCCACACAAGACATTAAACAAGTCCTCTTCATGGGAAAAGGCAAATGAGAAAAAACCTTTAGGCATAGCCGTAATCTCAATTTGGCCTTTTAGACGCCATTTCTCTTTGGAAAAAGCCCTAACTAGATCAATATTGGGTCTAGGACCCATAAAATTTCCAACTAGAGAAAGGGCCATCAAGGATATATTATGGTCTATCACCTGATCAAGGATAGAGATAGAAAAGGTCCTTGAAACAAGACCTAATAAATTACTAAATTGAGGAAAAATTGACTTACTGGTTTGTTTAACCCCAAACAATGAAGACCAAGGATGTAACGAAATGCCTTAAATACTTTCCAACCTTGGAGCTTCACATGACCCATAAGTCCCACATGGATCATTGGGGAGTCCACCCTTTTGTGGGTCCCTGTCTTTAGGATCCATGTCTCCATCTTGGTTTTTTGTTGTCCTTAGTCCTTCTTGCCCCATGTGCGATCTGTTCCCTTGCAGATTGGCCATGATTTGAGGTGCAGACTTCCCACCTAAACTCCCCATTTCAAAATTTTGTGTTAACTAGTTTAGTTTATTAAAAGTAATGAGACATTTTTTATAGTCATGTAGCTAAAGTTATCATCATAACAAATTTTCATATCACAATCACATAGTTGAAAGATCACATAAGAGAATATCGTCTCATAGGAATCAAGTGATGTTAGTCATGAACTAGCATTAAACATAATTAATAACATATAAATTAGCATTCATTGGCATACTAGAAAATTCACAAATTGATCACAACTTGCATTACACTTACTTGGAATCACATATCTACTTCCATCAAACATCAACATATTCAATGATTATCTCATTAATAATCATCAACGTTAATTATCTTTTTTTCAATATTATTGAATCAACCTAGGGGTCTCATTTATGTTTAAGTTCCACACTTAAACACTCTTATTTTAGGTCCCAAACAATACTCTTTAGCACCACAATATTTTTCTACAAAGATATTACCCGAGAAAACATCTTCTATAAGTATCAAATATTATTTTTCTATGTTAGATAGAATTATATCTCCTAAGGAAAATTGTACCAAGAGGAATAAACCATGATTACAATCCTTTCCTAGGCCCTCAAAAGTTCAAACCTAATTCATCTTAAAGCTCTCTAGTTCTATATCCAATTCAATATTTTAATTTATACATATCTTTTATAGTGTGACTACAATAAAATCAACATCAATCCACTTTCTAGGTAAATTTCTTATCGAGATTTCATTTACAATTATCATTTCTATTTATTTGTCTCAACTAATAATTAATTTAAATCATAATAATTAGAATCTAATGACCATCCAAATTAACTGTAATGTGTTATATTTCCTTATATTTTGGTGAATGCATAACTTCCAGACTTATCTTGTAGAGTTTTTTTTCAAGATTGGGATTTGATTGCCTTAATATTTTAAAATAAATTTGTAGATTTAATTTATCATTGTGTATTTAATATATTATTTAGTGTTTACCTCTTGATTAATTATAGATCCTTCTTATCGTTATTTGTATTGCTAGATATTAGTCATTAATTCTCATCTATTTGGGTAAGTAGGTTAATCACCTAATAATTAATTAATCATCAATTAATTACCTAGGTCAAATTTATTTTGTTCACTTAAGCTAAACATAGTAGTGTTTTATCTACTGGCATTATGGATGAATTGATTATGTGTTGCATTGATTTTTTGTCATTGATGTCAACACTGGCTATTATGGTTGGTTACCGGCAAACAAGTTTTGGTTACCGATAGAAGATCTAGTGTTACTGGCATAAGAGACTATCTATTGGACACTTCCGACATGTTTGGATTCGTGAAGTATATTTGATTTCATGTGTTATATGCTCCATGAGATTGTTTTGGTCAAATGGTATTGGCTTGGTAATCAAATGCTATCATACACTCTAGTAAACCCTTACCAGCACTGGTTTAAGGCTTTACCGGCAGAGCTTTCATTGAGGAATCATGATAGGATGCATAGTTGGTTGGTGCACCTTCTTTATGGATTTCAGGATGTTGAAGATGTTCTTTGATCATGCTTCAACTGCTTGAAGATATTGATTTGGTATGGTGGACCTAGAATAGGTCTGGTACCTATCTAGGTTATGGACCAGTATCATGCTAACGTGTACTCTACACATTACCGAGATGTTTTGAGAAGATTTATGGATTTGTTATTGTTGTTTTGGTCTTAAGATGAAATGGCATATCATTGTAATATGGAATCATGTAATGATCTTATTGTAATATCTTTTAGGTGGCTGACCTAATCGATTTAGGCCTTAGGGTTTGTATAAATAAGAGGTAGAAACTCTTTGTAAAGTATCATGGTTATTGAAAGGTCATGGTCAAGGAATGTAATGTGTGAATATTGTAATATCATTCACGTGTAGGTGTTGGTCGATCATTGGTGATCGAATTGGATTCAAAAGAGGATTTAGTCCCCTGACACTGAGCTTAACCTAGGACTGTAATCAGGCATAGTAGATTCTATTTCTAGCAGTTCACTCTATTGGATTGTTGTCCATTTATCTTGAGATGGTTGTAGCCTCTTTGTAGTCAGTGAGACTCTTTTGTAATGAGCAGTACGTTCTAGGCAGTGTGCCTTCCTGCAAGTGCTGGCCCCTCATTGTAGCACATACTTTCTACAGAAGTATCATCTGACTATGGGTAGGCTTCCCATCATGGTTTTTCCCTTTCTGGGTTTTCCACATAAAAATCATGGTGTTATGTGGTATGGTTTCTTTGCATTGATTAGCTGGTTAATTGTTAAGTTGTATTGTTTACCGGGATCTGTTCCTATCGACATCTATATATGCTTTATCGGTATTTGATTTTTTTAAGGCTGTATTATGGATTAAAATTTATAATCTATTAACAACTGATTCACCCCCCCTCTCAGTTGTTCACCAGTTATCCTAACAATTGGTATAAGAGCTTTGGTCCTATTTTGCAGAAGCTTAACCGCTCGAGGTAGATCCTATGGCAACTAACACTTCTAATCCACCGACAACTATTTTTAGAAGAGATATCCCTAAGCTTGATGGAACAAATTATGGGATATGGAAAATTCAAATGGAGACTCATCTTAGATGTCTTGACAAGGATATTTGGGAGATCATTGAGAAAGGTTATAAATCTTATGATCTGACATCTAGGAATCTTGCTCCTGCAGACCTGGATAAGAATATTGAAAATGATTGCAGAGCTAGAGAAGCCCTCTTGTGTGCACTTACAGATCAGCAGATTATGGGATTGACTGACAAATCATCGGCTAAGGTTATGTGGGTGAAATTGCACACTTTGAATGAAGGTGATCCTACTATCAAAATTGCTAAACTTGATGGTTACCGGGTAAGATATGAAAAATTAAAAATGGAAGATAATGAAAGAATTGTTGTATTTTTGAAAAGAGTAAATGAGATTGTTATGGGAATTCAATGTTGTGGAGGATTTCTAAGTGAAGATGAAATAGTTTTCAAAATATTGAGAGCCCTTCCATCGGCTTACAAGATGAAGGCAACTGCAATTAATGAGTTAAGAACAATGGCAAACACCTGAGTTAACAAAGACATTCTGATTGGGAAATTATCTGCTTTTGAGCTTGAAGAATTTGGATCTTCTGGAGCTATAAGTTTGAAACTGCTTTTCATGCATCATCATCAACATCTACCAGTAAAAGTGATTGGAAAGCCCTATATGCAAAAGAATTGGAAGATATGAGGAAAGAAGATGAAGAAATTGAGCAACTTGAAGCCAAATTTTCTAGAAGAATACCTAAAGGACCAACTGGAAGTAAGTATAAAGGAAAAGAACCTTTTAAATGTTTTGCATGTAATAAGATTGGTCATTTTGCATCTAGATGTCCTGAAAGGAATGCAAGGTTTGAGGAAAGAGTTAAGAAATATTTTAAGACTAACCCAAATAGATATAGATTCAAGAAGAGTAAAAAATGCTACATAGCAGATGAGGAAGGAGTAACTGATGACTTTGGAGATGAACTGGCAAAAGACTCTGCTAGCAGATCTGGAAATGGAAAGAAATGGGTGTTTTATGATTTGAAGGAAGATGAATCGGAACCGGCTATCAAGAATGAAGAAAAAGCCTTGGTAGCAAAAGTTTAAGATAAGTATGAATGGGTAATTGATAGTGGATGCTCACATCATATGACTGGAGATAAAGGGAAATTTTTGTCCCTACAAGAATACAATGGTGGTCAAGTCAGATTTGGAGATGACAAGGCATGTATGATCAAAGGTAGAGGTATTATTTCTTTGGATGGCAAACATAACACTGATAATGTCTATTATTTAGAAGGTTTGAATCATAATCTATTGAGTTCTGGTCAATTGGTTGATAAGGGTTTTCAACTTTAGTTTAAAGATAGAAAATACAAAATCATTAACAAGACTAGTTTGGAGATTGAAACTGGTATTCGGACAGGAAGTAATATCTTTCACTTGAACACTGGTAATAAGACATGTTTGATTGCTCATATTGATGAGAGTTGGCTATGGCATAAGAGGTCGTGTCATGTTAATTTTGATTGTATTGTTAAGATCAGTTCAACTAAGGCAGTTAAAGATATACCTAAGATTATGAAGCCTCATAATCTGGAATGTAAGGAATGTCAATTGGGTAAGCAAGTTAGAAGTTCTTTTCAGAGCATACATGATAAATATAATGATGTACTTGATTGAATTCACATTGACTTATGTGGTCCAGCAAGGTCTATAATCTTTCAAGGTGATAGGTATTTCATGTTGATTATTGATGACTATTCTAGAATGATGTGGGTGATTTTCTAAAGGAGAAGTCTGAAGGTTTTGAGAAATTCAAGATCTTTCAAGAGAAGGTTGAAACTAAAACCAAATTGAAAATCAAATGAATAAGATCAGATCATGGTGGTGAGTTCACTTCTCATGAAATTAATAGTTATTGTGAGATAAATGGAATCAGGAGACAACTATTTGCACCGAGGACTCCTCAACAAAATGGAGTAGTTGAAAGAAATAACAAAACTATTTTGGATGCAGCTAGATCTATGATGATGGAAGCCAAATTGCCTCATATCTACTGGAGAGGCGTAGTGAGTACAATAGTCTACACATTCAACAGAGTTCACATCAAAGGTGAAACTGGTAAGACCCCTTATGAACTATGGTTTGGACATACACGCACTGCTAAGTATTTCAGAATTTTTGGAAGTAAATGCTATATCAAAAGGGATGATTCAATAGGAAAGTTTGATCTTAGATGTGATGAAGGGATATTTCTTGGTTATTCAATTCAAAGCAAAGCATATAGATGTTATAACAAAAGATTGCAGAAAATTGTCGAGAGCGCTAATGTGAAAGTGGATGAACAGTACATAAATCATTTTATATCATATGTCAGGGAACCAGTAGTGGAAATGATCATAACTGAACCGACAATGCCTCAACCGGTACAAGAAGCTGAGACAGTTACACCGGCACAATCAAAAAATTCAACTGTGGCTGATGATCAGAGCAACAAACTTGAAGTTCAAAAGACACCTAGGTATGTAAGATCAAATTATTGGAGATGGAAACCAGGAAGTTATGACAAGAAGAAAACTAGCAAATGAAGAGCTATGTCTTATTTCTCAAGTTGAACCAAGAACTATTATTGAAGCTTGTAAGGATAAACATTGGTTAAAGGCTATGGAAGATGAATTAGATCAAATAGAGAAGAATCTAACTTAATCTTTAGTTTCCTGACCTAAAAATAAGAATGTTATGGAACTAAATGGGTATTTAGAAATAAATTGAATGAGGATGGTCAAGTTATAAGGAACAAGGATAGATTGGTTTGTAAAGGATATTCTCAAATGGAAGGAATTGATTATGGTGAGACATTTGCACCTATAGCTAGAATTGAAGTTGTTAGACTATTTCTTGCCTATGCAACTTATAAGAACTAAAAGGTTTATCAAATGGATGTTAAATGTGCATTTTTGAATGTTGAGCTTTAGGAAGAAGTTTAAATTGAGAAACCTAATGGATTTTCACTGATAGATGATAAAGATATGGTTTATAGATTGAAGAAAGCTTTATATGGATTGAAACAGGCTCCTTGAGCTTGGTATGCAAGGTTGAATAAATATCTTTTGAAGCTTGGTTTTACTAAAGGTAGTGCTGATAGTAATTTATATTATAAGATCACTGATAATGATATTCTGATTATTGAAGTTTTTGTTGATGATATAATTTTTGGAGGAGAAGATAAACTATGCATGGAATTTGCTAACAACATGAAAAATGAATTTGAAATGTCCATGATTGGTGAGATGAAATTTTTCTTAGGTTTGCAGATTACTCAAACTGACAAAGGCATCTTTATCTGTCAAACTAAGTATCTGAGGGAATTGTTGAAGAAGTTTGGTATGGAGAATTTCAAACCGGTAAGTACTCATAAGGCTGCAAGTGAGAAATTATCTATCAAGGATACTTCTACACCGGTAAATCTGACAAGGTATAAGTACATGATTGGTGGTCTATTATATCTAACTCAGACTAGACTCGATATTATGAATGCAGTGAGTATTAATTCAAGATATGAAAGTAATACTAAAGAAAATCATGAATGTGCAATAAAAAGGATATTTCGGTATTTGCAAGGAACAAAAGAATAGGTTTATGGTATTCCAAAAATGATGATTTCACTTTATTTGCATATACTGACTCAGATTGGGCAGGTGATACTTATGATAGGAAGAACACTTCTAGTGGATCTTTCTTTCTTGGAAAGAAACTAGTTTCATGGATCAACAAAAAATAGTCATGCATTTCTTTATCTACTGCAGAAGTTGAGTATGTTGCTGCAACAACTAATTATACTCAAGTCACATGGATGAAGAAAATGTTGAAGAATATCAGGGTAAATTATAGTGAACCGGTAGTTATCTACTATGATAACTCTGCAGCTATTGACATGTCTAAGAATCCAGTATTTCACTCTAAGACTAAGCATATTTCAATAAAGTATAATTTTCTGAAGGACAAGGTTGAAGCAAAGGAAGTCAAATTGGTTTATGTGAACACTAAAGAATAGGTTGCAAACATATTCACTAAACCACTGTCTAAGGAATCATTTGAGTATTTGAGAGATAGGTTAGGGGTTTATGCCCCTCCGACAGAGACTTGACTGATGAAGTGTGTCATCGGTCCGACATGCATTACCAGAGAAATTATTCATTCTAGCACTGATGAGTGGTGCTACTACTCAGGGGGAGTAATCATCTTTGAGATTCAGAAGTTTATATCATTGCTTTGATATTTGTGTCAATATTTTTGGCATTGATGTCAAAGGGGGAGTGATATTAATGTGAAAAAAATCATTTAGATCCTTAAAGAGATATCATTCACAGGGGGAGATCTATTGATTGTTGGTTGTCTTCCACAAGGGTAGACTTGTTTGGCATTTCTTTGTACTTAGATGTTTTTCACATCTAGTGTTGCCATCAATGCCAAAGGGGGAGATTGTTGGCATTATGGATAAATTGATTATGTGTTGCATTGATGTTTTGTCATTGATGTCAACACTAGTTGTTATGGTTGGTTACTGTCAGACAAGTTTTGGTTACCGATAGAAGATCTAGTGTTACCGACAGAAGACACTATCTGTTGGCAACTTCCGACATGTTTGGATCAATGAAGTATATTTGATTTTATGTGTTATATGCTCCATGATCATGTTTTGGTTAGTTGGTATTGGTTTGGTAATCGGGTTCTATCATACACTCTGGTAAACCCTTACTGACACTGGTTTAAGGCTTTACCGATAGAGATTTCATTGAGGAATCATGACAAGATGCATAGTTGGTGTTGGTGCAGCTTCTTCATGGATTTCAGAATGCTAAAGATGTTATTTGATCATGCTTCAACTGCTTGAAGGCATTGCTTTGGCGTGGTGGACCCGGTCCAGTACCTATCTAGGTTATGGACTGGTATCATGCTAATGTGTACTCTACACGTTACTGAAATGTTTCGAGATGATTTATGGATTTTTTATTGTTGTTTTGGTCTTAAGTCGACATGACATATCATTTTAATATGGAATCATGTAATGATATTATTATAATATCTTTTAGGTGGCCGACCTAATCGATTTAGGCCTTAGGGTTTGTATAAATAAGAGGTAGAAACTCTTTGTAAAGTATCATGGTTATTGAAAGGTCATGGTCAAGGAATGTAATGTGTGAATATTGTAATATCATTCAGGCATATGTGTTGGTCGATCATTGGTGATCTAATTGGATTCAGAAGAGGATTTAGTCCTCCGACACTGAGCTTAATCGGGACTGTAATTAGGAATGGTAGATGTTATTTCTAGCAGTTCACTCTATTGGATTGTTGTCCATTTATCTTGAAATGGTTGTATCCTCTTTGTAGTCAGTGAGACTCTTTTGTAATGAGAAGTACACTCTAAATAGCGTGCCTTCTTGCAAGTGTAGGCCCCTCATTGTAACACATACTTTCTGCAGAAGTATCATCTGATTGTGAGTAGGCTTCCCACTGTGGTTTTTCCCTTTTCGGGTTTTCCACTTACAAATCATGGTGTTATGTGGTATGGTTGCTCTGCATTTATTATTTGGTTAATTGTTAAGTTGTATTGTGGACTAAAAGTTATAATCTGTTAACAACTGATTCACCCCCCCCTCAGTTGTTCACCGGTTATCCTAACATTATCTATTATTAGATTGAGTTAATTATAATCTACTATAAATCAAATAGTATGAATATAATAGGAATCAAATGAAAGATAAATAAATCAACATAAGTGCACAAGAGAATATGTAATGTTCCCTATTAAGACAAACTAGATGGCAGTTGGAGGTTGGCCTATTATTGGTTCTTGTAGGCCAGTAGATTGTGTAGGTGACCCATTCAGGGGCTTAGACAGATAATTCAGGGCTTTGCGAGCTAGTTTGGTCAGTTTGGGATAGTCTCCTAAATTTTATGAGGGATCCCTATGTATTAGGGATGGACTTAGAGTTGTCCAAGACACATCAAGAGACCCCCGAGATCACTCAAGGAACTTATGTCATAGTTCCTATTTTTAAAGAGGGTTCGTAAATTTTTGGAGGGAACTACCAATTAGCTCACAATGGACAGGCAACATCAATGGACAGGTATCTTCAAACAAAACTCGAAATGAAGCCCTGATGAACAAGTTTGGAATAAATTGGAAATAATTTAATTATTTCCCAAGTTTGATTTTAATAAATTATTAATTAAGTGATTAATGTAATCACTTATGCTTATAATAAATTAAAATAAGCCTTGGGCCCTCTTCCCTACGCACAAATTCATGTATTATAACTTAATACATTTGGCCCCCTTTTAATGAATAAACACTCCTCAAGTTGCATTGATCCTTTATGGAGGGAGATTTATTAATAAACATTGCTTAAGTTTATTAAAATAAATTAAGTTCAAAGCAATGCAAAGAGGGAAAGTTTGAACCTCCTTTGGAGGGAAAATAAATGAATAAAGGAGAAATTAGGTGTTATTTCAATTCTATTCATTGAGTTCATTTTTACTTGATCATTTTGGTGGAGGAGATGTGAGAGGAGTTTTCTAAAATAGTGACTTCGAGGAACGATAACTATTGCTAGGCATGGTATTCAGACAAAGGAGTTCGAGGGGTTTAGAGTGAGAGTGGCAGATGGTTTTATTCTCACATGTACCAAGAGGGTTCTCAACCTTCCCTTGAGGTTGAATGACTAGGAGTTTAAGGCTGATTTCTATGTGGTTGATTTGGGGGAAATGGATTTCATCCTTGGGATGAAATGGCTTCACATGATTGAGGAGTTCCACCTCAACATGCACACCATGGAGATGAGGTTTGAGGTAGATGGGAGGAAGCATGTGTTGAGGGGTATGACCGATGGCAGCATATGCACATTGACCTAGAGAAGAATCAAGAGTTTGATTCAACATGAGTAGATAGAGTGGGAAATAGAGTGTGTGTTGATGCCTACAATAGTTGACCAACCACAAGGGTGTCACTAGTTGGGAAATATCATATCACATGCATTCATATTGGGGGATTTAATATCCCCAAAATGAGGGTACAATATATTGCCTATCAGTGAAAATAGGGGGGTTTTTAATTAGGGCTATGAAAAATGCAATATTTGGCAAAATTAGGGGGCTTTTAATTCAGATTGTTCATTGGGAGGGGGTGGAAAAAAAGGATTCTAGGGCAATATTTTTTGAAAATAGGGGGATTCTTTAGTATGCCATGAACACACATGATATAACCCAAGTTCACTAAGTGAAGCCCTCGTGTGAGCAATAGAAGCGAGATTATCCTCCACAAATACAAGAGATATTGACTAAACACATAAAGTTGTTTAGTGATATTCTACCACAGAGGCCACCAGATAGGGGGAATTGAGCACATCATTGAGCTGGAGGAGGGTGTGAAACCCATCATTATCACCCCATACAGACACCCCAAGTGACTCAAAGATGAGAGAGAAGACAATAAAGGAGTTACTTGATATGGGACACATTAGACCCAATAAGAGCCCATTTGCATCTGTAGTTGTGTTAGTGAAGAAGAAGGATGGGACTCTACACATGTGCATAGACTATTGTGCTTTGAGTAAAAAGATAATTAAGAAAAGATACCTCATACCCTATATAGATGAGTTGATTGGTGAGTTGTATGAGTCTTGTTACTTCTCTAAGATCAACTTGAGGTCTATATACTATCAAATATGGATGAGAGAGGAGGATGTGGAGAAGACAATGTTTAGATGTCATGGTGGGCATTTTGAGTTCTTGGTTATGTCATTTAGCCTAACCAATACACCAGCTATATTTCAGTCCTTTATGAATGGGGTATTTTAGTATCAGTTGTGAAGGTTTGTGTTGATCTTCTTTGATGACTTCTTGGTATTCAGTCAGTCTTGGGGAGAGCATTTGAGACACTTGGAGGAGGTGTTATATTTTGGAGAGGGAGTCCTTGTATGCTAAGGAGTTCAAGTGCGAGTTTGGGATGATAGGGTTGCTCTATTTGGGGCATATCATCAGCGCAGGGGGTGTAAAAGTTGATCCAAAGAATACCTAGGCTATCATTGATTGGCCTCCACCCAAGAACCGTACACATCTTAAGGGGTTCTTTGGGCTTTATGGCTTCTACCAATGCTTTGTCAAGGGTTTTTCATAGCAAGCGACACTACATATAGACTTGATGAAGAAGGGGGAGTTTCATTGGTTAGATGAGGCACATCAGCGTTTCGATAAGTTCAAGTGATTAATGAGTTCATGCCTAGTCCTTAATATACTAGATTTTACTAGACCATTCGATGCTCAGGTGAGGGTTTTGGAGCAGTGTTGATGCAAGATAAGCACCTGATTACCTTCAAGAGAAGGAAATTAAGGGGAATGGAGAAGAGTTATAACATAAATGATAAGGAGATGTTAGCCATCATGCATGCATTGGCTAAGTTTAGGTAGTATCTTGTAGGTAGTAAATTTGTTGTTAGAACAATCATAATGGCCTGAAACATTTCTTGAATCAATGAAACCTCAATGTTAGGTAGCAGAAGTGGGTTATTAAATTGCAGTCTTATGACTTTGACATCAAGTATGTCAAAGGGAAGAGGAACATAGTTGTTGATACCATATCAAGGGGGGCTCATTTATGTGTTATTAGTGAGATTACAAATGATTGGTGTGGCATAATTTCTACCAAGTATGAGGACACTTGCGCAACTAGCATTGTTGATGAATCAATACAGGATGATAGGTACACCATTGCAAATGAGCTCATCATTTGCAAGGGATGGATATTGATGGTACTTGACTCAAAGATGAAGAGGAAAATTTTGAGGGCCTTCCATGAAGCTCCCATGGCAGGGCACCTAGGATACTACAAAACTTACAGACAAATTCAAGAACGTTTCACTTGGAAAGGACTCAAGACCAAGGTCCTTCAATATGTCAGAGAGTTCCTTGATTGTCAGCAAAATAAGTAGGAACATTCCTTTCCAGCAGGACCGTTGCAACCCCTACCCATCCCAGACAAGAAGTGAGAGTGTATTTTTATGGATTTCATCATAGGCTTGCACAAAGCTCAGAGTAGGGACTGTATTTTCATGGTGGTGGACAAGTTGACAAAATTTACTCAGTTTTTTGTGATTACCACCACATACACAACAATATAAGTTGAGGACCTATTCTTCAGAGAGGTATTCAGACTCCATGGGTACCCTCAGATTATAGTCAATGATCGGGACAACAAGTTCATGAGTCATTTTTGGTAAGAGTTATTCAAACTTAGTAGGACAGAGCTTACTCTGAGCACTAGTTGCCACCCACATATAGATAGACAAACAAAGGTTGTTAATAAGTGGGTGGAAGGTTACCTTAGGAACTACATAGCGGGGCAACATAAGGGATGTGTAAAGTGGTTACATTTGTGTGAATACTTCTACAACACCCCTTACCACATGTCTATCTGAATGACACTGTTTATGGCATTGTATGGGTATGATGCACCTAAATTTTTGGATCTATTATTGGGAGACAATAGAGTGCCTAGAGCCAGAGACCTCTAGGAGAGTCAGGACATTATGAAGTCTTTGAAGGATAACATTCAAAGGGCGTAAAATCAACAGAATAAATATGCTAATCAAAGACAAGTGGAGAATTCATTTGAGGTGGGTGATATGGTGTACCTTATGTTGCATCCCTATAGATAGTCTACTCTCAGGAAGAGTGGTGTTGAGAAACTCAAGCCACGATATTATGGATCATTTAGGGTTATCAAGTGTATTGGTGAGGTGGGTTACGAGTTGGAGTTACTAGTTGACAGTTAGGTACATAATAATTTCCATGTGTCTCGCCTCAAGAAGGTGATTGGGCATAATATGACACCTTCTACAGTGTTACCACCCCTTGATGAGGAGACAAAATTGATTTTAGTCCCTGAGGATATTTTTGATACCTATGAGAGGAGATTGAGGAAGAGGGTTATCAGGGAGTATCTAGTGAAGTGGAAGGATCTTCCAGTGGAGGATGTGACATGGGAGAGTGAGAAAATCTAGCAACACTTGACATTGAGATTACTTGAGGACAAAAAACCTTGGGGAGGGAGGACTATAATGTCCCCTTTTTAGATAGACCAGATTGCAGTTAGAGGTTGGCCTATTATTGGTTCCCATAGGCTGACAAATTGTGTAGGGGACCCATTCAGAGGCTTAGATAGATACTTTAGGGCTTTGTGAGCTAGTTTGGTCAGTTTGGGATAGTATCCTAAATTTATGAGGGATCCCTATTTTTTAGGGATGGACTGAGAGTTGTCCATGACACATTAGGAGACCCCCAAGATCATTTGAGGAACTTCTAGAATAGTTCCTATTTTTTAGGAGGGTTCTTGACTTTTAGGATGACACTACTAGTTAGCTCACAGTAGAAATGCAATATCAACGGATAGGTGTCTTTGGGCAGAACTCAAAACAGAGTCTAGATGAGCAAGTTTGGAAAAAAATGGAAATAATTTAATTATTTCCTAAGTTTGATATTAATAAATTACTAATTAAGTGATTAATGTAATCACTTATTTTTATAATAAATTAAAATAATCCTTGGGCCCTCTTCCCTATGTTTGGCAATTCATGTGTTATAACTTCTTTTGATGAATAAACACTCCTCATGTTGCATCAATCCATTATGGAGGGAGATTTATTAATAAACATTGCTTAAGTTTATTAAAATAAATTAAGTTTAAAGCAATGCAAGGAGGGAAAGTTTGAATCTCCTTTGGAGGGAAATGAAATGAATAAACAAGAAATTGGGCATCATTTTTTATTCATTCAGTTCATTTTTAATTGATCATTTTGGTGGAGGAGCTCTGAGAGGATTTTTCTACAGCAGTGACTTCCAAGAACAATAACACTTGGAGGAATTAAGAGTTGGATGAAACCCCAACTCTCCTAGTAATAGGAAAACAACAAATCAAACTACAGATCTTGTACTCGATAAAATTTCAAATCAAATTCTAATACAATTAGGAGTAGTCATACAGTTATAGGATGAGGTCACATCCCCATCATAGCTAGGCGGTAATCCCGCAACAACATACAAGAGGATTCTAGAACTTCAGATCGACATTTTTTGTACTTGTCTTCTGGGCGTGTACATTTTAGATCAACCACAACCTTAGTTGCCAGAAACGCGACGGTCTCCCGTCGTTTCGCGTTTCAACGGGAGAAACGCGTTTCTGGTTTCTAACGGCCGTTTCTATAGCAAAATTCGTTTGTAATATGTTTTCCATTGTTTTGATTTGTCAGTCAAATAATTGTTTTCCATTATAAGTGGGGTAAAGTAATTGTTTTTAACAGGTTTGACAGTAAAGTAAATGTTTTAAATGGTAAAGTAATTGTTTTTAACAAGTTTGATAGTAAAGTAAATGTTTTAAACAGATTTGACAGTAAAGTAATTGTTTTTTATTGATTTAACATTGATAGACTGATTTTTTTTGGCATGTGAAATTGCATGTTTCATGGCTTAACTTTGTATTAACTAGTAGATGCAGATTATAGTTTTCTATGTCATGTTAGTTACATTAAATATATAACTTTAACTTCATATTTTTTATTTATGTGAAATAAAGTTTTTTAATGAAACTATATATAAAAATTCATGCCTTTCAATTATGTAGAATAATATTTTATAATAAAAACTTGCATATACATATATTTTTATAATAAACTTGCATACGTATATATCTATTGTTTTGTATTTTAGAAACTTTAACTTTATATTTTTTATTTATGTGGAATAAAGTTTTTTAATGAAAATATATATAAAACTTCATGCTTTTCCATTTATGTAAAATAATTTTTTATAATTATATATATATATATATATATATATATATATATATATATATATATATATATATATATATATATATATATATATATATATATATATATATATATATATATATATATACATTTCTTATACACAACCTTTAAATATTCCGTTTCTCATCACGTTGCCGTTGCGGTTGCGTTTCTCGTTTCTCGTTTCTCGTTTCTGGTAACTAAGACCACAACACTACATTAACTGTACAATTTGGTGTCCAAAAATAAACCTAGCGCCTAGTTTTTACAATGGAGGCAACAGTAGACAATCGTAGGATAAAGACAAATTGACCCAATTCTGTTGTATACATATTTGATCTATATTTTTCCTGGTACGAATTTGGAAGAAACAAGAAATATAAAAAAATGATTTATTTAATTTCAGTCCAAGCTTTAAGATTTTTCTATAAATCTTTTTTTTTTTTTTGCATAGTTTTCATATTATAAAAATACAAAAAAAAATAGAAAACTACAAAAACCCCCAATTTTTTTTTAAAAAAAAGCTAAAAAACACAGAGATTCAAAAAGAATCAGAATTACCATACCGAATTTCAGAACCGGGGTAGTATACAACAAAATACCGGATATATGTGGAATACCCTATGAGGGAAAAACCACAATGAGAAAAGCTACTTGGATATACTATCCAAATCTAGCCTCACAAATATAAACATGATTTACAATTTGGTTTTATGGGGCGAGCCCAAAAGAAGAGCACACTCCCTAAAGTTTTATGGTCACACCAAGGAAATCTCATTGCTCCCTAAATTTCACTAGACATAAATATTTGCTAAAGAAGTTCACTACCTCAAAGGAAGATAAAATAAAGAAAATAACTTGAATCACAATTGCCATTGGCTTACTTCCTCCAGCTCAATGTCACCACTTCAATTACCTTTGGCTCACTTCCTCCAACAAACTAAAATAATCTCCACAAATATTGTAGCCTTTGGCTTAATGCCTCCAACAAACTAAAATCACTTATATGAATATTGTAGCTGTAGTCACATAAATTTGTTCACTTAATTAAATGAATATTTGGTATTTATTTGATTATTTAACCATCAATCAATAATTAATTAAATTAATATTTAATTAATTCATCTTAACCCTCTTCTCCTATTAATTAACTAAATTATTCAATTTATTTGATTTAATTCACTTAACCAAATTTAGACCATTAATTAAATAAATAAATCATATTTGTTTAATTTAATATTCTCACATTTAAATAAATTAATATTTATTTAAATCCCCCAAAATCCCATCTCACATTTAAATAAATTAACATTTATTTAAATCACCTTTATCCTCCACCCACTAGCATTTTCCTACAAATGTAAGTTGCACAACTATTTTAAATAAATAAATTATTTATTTAAAATCCTATTTATCCTCACCCACTTGAAACCTTTAATGGTTTCCCTTAAAGTCTTCAAACTTAATGGCTTCCTTCTAGAGTCTTCTCAAGCCTTTAATGGTTTCCCTCAAAGTCTTCAAGCATTTAATGCTTTATCTTCCTTTTTCTCATGTAAATAAATTAATATTTATTTAAATAAGATCCAAAATTCACATTCACATTTAAATTAATTAATATTTATTTAAATATCTATTCAAATGCAAATTACACCATTTAATTGAAATAAATGATTTTATTTCAATTGAAAATCCCAAAATTCCTCCCACTTGCATTCTCCTACAAAATCCACTTGCATGCCTAAATCCCTTCTAGATTCTTCTAACTCCTTCTAATTAGCCTAATCCTATCCTAATCATTGTCACATTTCTAAATAAAAGGAAGTCACTTCTCAAAAAACCTCCAAAGTCTTCAATAACCATTAAAGGCTTTATGTCTTCAAATGGTTAACATCTAAAGTCTTCCAAACCATTAAAGGCTCTTACATAACCATTTATGGTTAACTCACCTTTTACCTTTGGTTAGAGACTTTCCTCTAACTTAACTATCCTTTTGACTCATGGGTCTCTTCAAAGCATTTATTTCTTTGACTAAGGTAACCATTTAACCCTTGCATATTTATTTATCCCTTGGATAAAAGGAATATCCATTAACCTAACCCTAACCCAACCCCCCAGGGTAACCATCATGTCCCCTCAAGCATTTAATGTTCCTTATCTCTCCTCTCAAGCCTCCTCATGGTGGCACTTGTCAACATGGGATTGGGTTGAAAGTCTCACATGGATTGAATATCTTTCATTCCTAACCCTTGTTAAGATTGCTCAATCTTAACCCTTCATTTCCCTATTTCTTCTATAAATAGAACCCTTCTCCTCAAGCAGAAGGAAGCATTAGAGTATTGTTGTTATACTGGTATTAGCATAGATCTTTTTCATAGCATCACTATCTACACTTGCATAACATTTTAAACCATCTTGAATCTCCATATGGCATCCATGGCTAGTGCTAAAAGCTGAGAGCTACACTCATGTGGAACTTGGAGAGGAGAGGAACAAGGGAGGAGCAACTATGAGCATCTTGATTAGCATTTGGAGGAGTATAGTTTATCTATTCTATGTTTGTGTACTTTCTATTTCATGCTTAATATCTCTCTTGATATGCCTATTTAGGATAATCTTTTGTTGCTAACACTAACGTTTGTTTCTTGTGCTCTTGTGTGTGTTGCCATCAAGTAGATTTTCTAATCCTTTTTGCAGAGCATCAGTAGCCTTTGGCTCACTACCTCTAGCATGTCATTGATAATATACCTTTTATGCTCAAACCTACACCTTATACCCTCAATCCTCAGCCCCATCTACCCTAAACCATGTACCCTAAAACCTATACCAATATCCTCAACCCTAAACCCTATACCCTTAACCCTCAACCATATATCCTACCACCTATTCCCTAAAATTTATAAAAGGTAGGGAGAGATAATGATCAAGAGAGTGGGGGGATAGAGAAAATGAGAGAAAGAGGAACAAAGAGATTTAGAGAGGGCTAAGTAGGGAAGGAAGGAGGGAGAGTTAGATAAGGAGTGACTAAGAGACCTGGAGAGGGGAGAGGTAGAGAGAGTTAACAAAGATAGAAAGAGCACTAAGTAGGTAGGGGGGAGGTGGAGCATGAGGGAAAGAACTAGAGAGGGGTGAGATATCTAGGTGAGAGACCTAGAGCCTATGAAGAGAGGGGTAAGAGAACTAGGGGTAGAAATAGAGGTGAGAGAGATAGAGGGGGAGAGAGATGTGGGTAATGAGAATAGGAAGAGAGGTAGTGAGGTAAATGGGAATGGAGGGAGAGACCTAGAGATGGGGAGAGAGAAGAAGAGAGAGGAGAGGAAGAAAAGATAAAGATGGGGGTAAGGAGATAAGATGAGGTAGATAGTGTGGGAGGGATCTAGAGAGGAGAGAGAGGTGAGAGAGAGGTGAGAGAGGGAAAGATAGGTCTAGAGTTTTAGGGAAATGAAGAGAGTGAGTGTGTGTGTGTGTGTGAGAGAGAGAGAGAGAGAGAGAGAGAAAGAGAGAGAGAGAGAGAGAGTAAGTCGATAGGAGCCTATTGATTACTAAAATATGATTGTCAGAAAATTTATATGATTTTCTAAAACCTAGAATCTAAATTATAACTCCTAGAGATCTAAAATGACTCTGAAATATTCTACCAATATATATAAAATATAACTTAATACTTAAATGTTATATTTAATGTATATATTGCACTGAGAGAGAGAGAGAGAGGAATTACTAATGCAATAAATTTCACAAGCACCAAATTTGGAGATCGCCAAATAGAAATTTTTATTTTTTTCACATTTGGCTAGCACCAAATGGTAGCACCAAATTTGGCACTCATCAAAAGCAAAACATGAACTTTTTGAATTTGGTGAGCACCAAATTTGGTGCCTGTCAAATGGGTTGCATTGGGAAATGATAATCCTTTGGCTTGGATTTGTCTTGGGCATCTAATCCAAAGGTTTGGATGACCATTTCAAGCTTGAGACGTGTTTTTCTAAAAACATGAAAAAAATTCACACTTTTATTTGTGTTCTCCATCAAGTTTGCACATGTTTCAATGCAAACAAAAAAAACACCACAGTGACGTTCAACTCTCTCTTAGCTATAATCTAGCCATATAATTTTTCTCAAATTTTGATTATGTTAAGGTTTTCATCTCTAAATTTTTTTGTTACTGTGTCTATTTTTTTGTCAAAAACCAACATGTGCCATTTTGGGCATTTTTTAACTCATTCATCATACAAATTACATTTTTAGAAATTAGACTCCATTCTACATGTATTGAAAACAAAAATAATTTTTGATTAGTCTACTTTGAGTGAGCATGCTCAAATTTTTCATTTTTTAGGATGTGTCTACTTTGAAAATTAGTTAAAAATCATATATTCATCACAAAATTAGTCGAAACATCTAGCATAAACTACATGGTGTTAGCTAGTTTCTTACCAAAGCAATATTTAAATTTCTAAAAAAAAAAATTTAGGGGCACCATTTTTTACCTTATGTTATTTTTTTATATAGAAACATGACCAACAAATGTGGCGCCCCTTTTTGAAACCCTTAATCTCCTTAAATTTTTATTATTGTAAAAAAATTTATTCACATTATTTATTTTCATTATAGGTGACTATAATGAAAATAAATAATGTGAATAATTTTTTTTACAATAATATCTATAATGTCATAAATGAAATTTGTTGTTGATCATACCTGTTATAATCTTGCGAATGATTTGAAGTACGTGCAATGAGTTGGCAAAAGCTGATGCAAAAGATATGCATGGCAAGTAGAAGGTTGGAGATGGGATTGGTGTGACATAAAAGACATGGATGACAACATTCATAAGGTGACATGGTGATGTCACATGGAGAAATGAAATTTGGCAATATAATTAATGTGAATACATATGAAAAAACAAAGTCCGTAAAATTGTGAAGGAATGAATGGTTGCATGTGAATTGATGTCTGATTTGGTTGTGTTTCAATCGAGAGAAGTATTTTGTGCATGGGAATTCTACATTGCTAAATATGTACAAATAGTTTAAAAATTTAGTATTTTAGAAAGTAGATTCAAATCACTACAACTCTTGGTCTTGTTGCATCTTCAAATTTTGAGTGTATCTTACTTCGATTTCTCATCAAAGTTTAGACGTTGCAATTTGTTTTTAAAAAGAGGCATTTTAAGACCCTCTTTTGGTCCCCTACCTTGGTACATACACCCATATATGCACTACTGTTGGATTTGGTTGATCATTTTTGCTTCTAGGATATATTACTGTCATTGATTTCAACATATTCATATGGTCTATTCTGATGAGTTTGGGAAGAGTTTTTGATTCAGTTTTGTAGTTTGGTTTTGCTTATCATTGTTTTGCAAATCTGGTATTTCTATCGGTATACTCCGGTGTGATCAGATCTTGTGCTAAGACTTTGGATTATTATTTGGGATGATCTTGTGTATCTTCATTTAAGATGGTTCATGATTTGATACTCCACAAGTTATCTTTCCTCGTGACAGTTGTTGATTGGTTGTGTTCTTAAGCTTTGAGATGTTGACAAATGAAGATTTGAAAACAGATGTTGGTGCAACTGTTCCAGATGATTCTAACGTGTCTACTAGTGTTTCCTAGTCATGTTATATTTGTTTTGGCACTCAGCATTGATCGTTGTGCAAGTTTTTGGTGATTTCTATGAATCGGTGATGATTTTCGTGTTATGCGGTATTTCTGGTGGTGTAGTGTGTTGCGGTTGATCTTGGCGGGATTTTAGGTGGATGTAATCGTTTGGAAATTTGAATTAGGTCCATGCATAATGTAAATCATAATATTGGTTCAGTGGTCAATCTTTGTATCGTGCAATGTAATTTTTTGAATTGTGAGTTGAGGGTTGAGGGTTTAGTTGACCTTGTTATCAAGGTTGATGATTTGTATATATAGGTGAGATGCATATGTAATTTAGGTGTCGATATTATGTTTGCATTATTAGAGAGAGGTGATTGCGTGAACAAGAGAGTTATCATTTGATGAAGTGTTGAGGTGAGATTGGTGTTGCAGAGGAGACAATTGTGCTTAACTAGAATTGTCATCGGGCATTTGAGGATGCTATCATTGTAATTCATTCCTTCTGGATTATAGTTTGAATCATATTGTAAGTCAGTGAGACTTCCCTGAGGGTTGTAGGCTTCCAGGCATATATCTTTTGAGTAGTGAGATATAGGCAGTGTGTCTAAATGCATGTGCATTCCCCATTGTAATATTTTCACATACTACTGCAAAGTATCATCTTACTGTTGGTAGGTTCCCACCGTGGTTTTTCCCTTAACTTGGTTTTCCACGTCAAAAATCTTGGCATTTTGTGTTGTGCTATTAATTTGCTTATCTTTTATTATTGTAGTCTATTAGTTTATGTTTTGAATTTTAATTTGTTTTGATCTAGTGAAGATTGATTCACCCCCCCTCTCAGTTTTCCTTCTTGATTGTTTCTAACAACTGGTATTAGAGTTAGATCCTCCGGTAGAAGCTTAATTGCTTGAGGAGATCTGGGATGGAAGCTCAAGGTATTATTCTCAAGAAAGACAATCTGAGGTTTGATGGAAGCCACTATACTGTGTGTAAGAGACTAATGGAGGTGCATTTGAAATGTCTTAGAGAAGATTATTGGAAGATTACTAAGAATGCCTATGTTGTTCCTCAGAATAGACAATCCACTCCTGATGAGGTTAAGGAAGTTGAATATAACATTAGAGCAAAGGAAGCATTGGCTAGTACCTTGACTGATTCTGAAATGAAAAATGTTATGGAACTTCATACCGCACATGAGATCTGGGTGAAGCTTGAAATCCTGTATGAAGGTGATAGTCAAGTGAAAGTTGCTAAGTTGTAGAGTTTAAAAGGAAAGTATGAGACATCAAAGATGGGAGATGATGAGAACATACATTCATACATGGCTAAGGTGAATGATCTTGTCCTTGGTATCAGATCTGTTGGTGGAAAGATTGAAGAAGATGAGATTATTGCTAAGATGCTAAGATCTTTGCCTCCTTATAAATGTAAGGTTGCCACTATTGATGAGATTCAGAGTTTAACTACAGTGACAAAAGATGTGTTGGTTGGAAAACTTGTTGTATTTGAGCTAAGCTAATTTGAAGAGTCACATGGAAAGTTTGAGACAACATTCAAAGCATCAACATTGATATCTAGTAAGCAAAAATATGATCATAATGAGTGCAGGATATCCAGATATGAAAGCAAAAGAAGAGAGATAGCAGAGAAAGAAAGAGAGCTTGATGAGCTTGAAGAGCTAATTTCTCAGAGATTGCCTAAAGGTGCCGGTAAGTATGATAGAAAGCTGCCCTTGAAATTTTTTTCTTGTAATAAGATAGGACATTTTTCTTCTAGATGCCCGGAGAGAATGGCTAAGTATGATAGGCATGATAAGTTTGATAAGCATGATAGGAATGATAGATATGAGAAGCATGAAATGTATGATAAGCCTTATAAGTTTAATCGAAAGTTTAGGAACCAAAAGAATTGTTACTATGTTGCAGATGAAGGTGATACAAATGATGAATCAGAAGGAGATAAAGTTGTGTTTATTGCCATTAAAGAGGATAGACATGTGCCTATTGATTTCACTAGTTGTTCTGTTGAGGAACAATCTTTGGCTACAAAGGTAGAAGAAAAGGGTGTATGGGTGATTGACAGAGGTTTTTCACATCATATGATATGTGACAAAAGAAAATTTGTAAGCATCGAAAGGTATGATGGTGGAATAGTTAGATTTGGATATGACAAGGTTGTGTAATACGTGGGAGAGGTTCTATTTCTTTTTATGGTAAGCATAACACTGATGATGTTTTGTATGTTGAAGGTTTGAAGCATAATATTTTGAGTGTTGGACAGATGGTTGATAAGGGTTATGATATACAATTCAAAGATGGTAAATGTAAGATCTTGAATGCCTCTAGTATAGAGATTGCATCTAGAACTAAGACTGAAGGTAACATTTTTCATTTGAATGTTGGTGAGAAAATTTGTTTCATTGCTATGATAGATGAGAGTTGGTTGTGGCATAAAAAATTGTGTCATACATAACTTTGATTCATTAATCAAGATCAGTTCTACACAAGCAGTTAGGGATTTGCCTAAGATTGTTAAACTTGTTAATCCGATATGTAAGGAATGTCAGTTGGGTAAACAAACAAGGATTTCTTTCAAGAGAAAATGGTATACATCTGTTGCATTGTTAGATCTTGTGCATACTAACCTGTGTGGACCTACAAATCTTAGAAGTGTGAAGGGCGATATATACTTTATGATGCTAACTGATGATTATTCTGATGTGGGCTGTCCTTTTGAAGGAAAAGTCAGAAGCATTTGAGAAATTCAAGATATTCAAAGATAAAGTTCAATTTGAGTTTAGATTGAAGCTAAAGTGTTTGAGATCTAATAGAGGTGGAGAATTTTGTTCCAGTGAGTTTAATTCTTTTTGTGAGATGCATGGAATTAGAACACAATTATCTGCTCCTAGGACCCCACAACATAATGGGATTGTTGAAAGTAAGAACCGTACTGTTTTGGATGTTGCAAGAATAATTTTTATTGAAGGAAATGTTCCAAAGGTCTACTAGAGAGAATCTATTAGCATTGCAGTCTATACATTCAATAGAGTTCATATCAAAGGTGATATCGGTAAGACCCCTCATGAGCTTTGGTTTGGTCATGTTCCTACTGTAAAATATTTCAATTTTTTTGGTAGAAAATGCTATATCAAGAGTGATGAGGATATTGGAAAGTTTGATGCTATTAGTGATGAAGGTATCTGTATATGGTGAATATGGATAACAACAATGTTGAAAGACTAAATAGATTCAACCACAAAACCCTAGCCTACTAACAACAAAGATCCACCATAACATATGAAGATTACCTAAGACAATGCAAATCAAATGAAATCACAAAGATTATACCATCACATGTCCAATAGGGTTTGGATCTCCATTCTTCCTATCTCCATTGATCTTGCTTGATATATTTGCTCTCAGATTTTATGTGCACAAGAGCTCAACAAAGAACGGAAATGTGGTTGCAAGTAGGCTTGATTGCATATGCAAGTTCGAAAGTGTAGTCGAGGCTGAATGCATAATGAGTGAGTGAGGGTTTGATAATGAAGGAAGCATCTCCTTATATAGAAGACACTATATGAAATGGAGGGATAAGATTGAGAGGTGTAAAAGAGGTTGGCTATGATTAGAGGGTAGGTAAAAGAAATAATAAAATAATGAAAGGGTAGGTAGTGTAGGAATTAAGAGATGAATGACATGTGTCATAGGTAGAAAAGGTTAATGAATTAATTAAATAAATAAAGATTCATTTAATTAATAGAGGAAGTGGGATCAATTAAATAAATAAGATATTTATTTAATTTAGGAAAAGGGTAATTTAAATAAATAAATGTATTTATTTAAATGAGAAATAAGGCTAGAAGAGGATAAATGAATTAATTAAATAAATAATGATTTTTTTAATTAATAGAAGAATTAGGCTAAAGATAATTAAATAAATAAAGATATTTATTTAATTAGATTGGATAATTTTAGGTGTCTACATTTTGCCCCTCTTTGAGACAATGCAGCTTGTCGCGTTGTTTCAAAGAAGATAATATGAACCGATACAAAGTTGCCCCAAGATGGGAATGATATGCCCCCTCGAGAGATTGGATGAAAATGTTTGAAAAGATCGCAGACAATCTCTTGATAAGAAAGAAAGGCTAGAATGGACTGACTGGATAGAATGGAGTGATAGAGTCACAGGGTAATGAAGACTGACCCGGGAAACGAGGGCTAGGGCTAGGGCTAGGGCTAGGGTAGTCTATAAGATAGACCACGAGGGGAAAACATCCTCATTATCATCCACACATCCAAGAGATCAAAGTGCAGAGAGAGAATAGAGCAGCAACAGTCAGCAGTGATGGCATTGGTTCATAGATTCGATCACGTTCGCCGATTTCAGTGGCCAGCAGATGTAGGAGAGCTGGTAAGTACCGCAAAACTCCTTGTACTTTGTTGCATTGATTGTTGTCATAAATGCATGCTAGGTAGAGTAATAAATGTGCTTTTTAGAATATGTCAAACAATGTCAAAAAATACTGAGGCGCGTCTGTGTCAAAAATGTGCATTTATGTCTTCTAGGGCAAATCGGTAGTTCTGTGATGAACATACGTTGTCAATTGGATAAGCTGCTAAGAGGATACACTCAAGCAGGTCCTCTAGGGAAGGCTAGGATAGATCAAGTCATTTTGTGATGAACAGTGAGTACCAAGACAAAGTACTTTGTGATGAACAGGGAGTACTAAAAAAAAGAGTAGCACTTTGTGATGAAAAGTGAGTGCAAATGTAAGCAACACTTTGTGATGAACAGGGAGTGCAAAAAAACGTAGTACTTTGTGATGAACAGGGAGTACCACTAGGATAAATAGAAAAACTTTGTGATGAATAGTGAGTGTCACTATGACTGACATGATTGATTTGCTTGACTGCAAGAATATTTACCTATGCTAGAGTCACGAGAGAGATTCTCGTCGATGCAGATATTACGACCAGAGCTGACATTCAAGGATCGAGCTACTATTGAGGGTATGGGTCTATGATACATTCTATATGTGCCTGATTTTTGGGTGAACATGGGATTGCTGACTGCGCTGGCTGAGAGATGGCACTCAGAGACTACTAGTTTTCATTTGCCGATGGGTGAGATGACAGTCACCTTGGAAGATGTTTACAAGATTATGAGGATACCGATCGATGGGGAGCTAGTACCCTATGATCGAGATGGAGACAGGGATGCATTGAGAGGAGTGTTCCAGGATCTGAGATTGGAGATGAGGGCTGGACATGTGGCATGGGACACGATGACCGCGACAGGACTAGCACTACCGGCAGTGCTAGCAGGAGTTATCAGTGGGTTCCTCTATCCGGATAGGGTGACACGAGGGGTGGCTGTAGAGGACACAGGGGCCAGGAGAGATGATCTTGGGGTGGGTCCTTCTAGGGCTCAGACTTCATCGAGGCCAGCTGGCTCCGAGGGAGGGAGTTCATCATAGTCTTAGAGGGCTCCCTATGTATCAGTTTTGTACTATTTTGTATGATGATGTAGACACCTTCGAGTGATTGTAGCCATATGATTTTGACATCATTGTATCATGAAACTTATGATTATATATATATATATATGAGATGATTCATCATTGCGGAAGCTATATGCATGTGTACCTATGTGATGTTGCTTTGATGTGATTTATGATGATGATTGATATGGATGCAAATAGGTACATGATGAAATGCAATATTTTTGTTCTTTTATGTTTTTAAATGTTATGCCAATGTGAATGTGAATGTATGAAATGTAGATGAATATGATGAGAATGTAGAATGTGCTAACATGTGTTGTGTGCAGGATGCGATGCAATTGTGATATCTATATGTGTATGTATAGAATGCTAATATGTGGTAATGCAGGTGAAAACTACATGAAATGCAAATGTTTTTGGTGTGTCATTATACTCAGTCATGTGATAGCGAGCTACACAGACTGAAGAAGGATGATGGAGGTCAATCAAGAAAGGGGGATGAAAGATAGAAGATATGAAAGTGAAAGAGCTTCTTGTGCGTTATCATCATTGAGCTTTATTATGGAAAAATAGGTTATGACAATCTAGGCATATGTTTGACCCAAAAAGTCATTGTACCTGTTTGCATGGAGATAAGACAGTCATAAACAAGGAATGCCCCAATTCACACTAGACTCACCGTGTCCTCATATCCTTGGACAAGTCATAGCATTACTAAGAGACAATCCACAGACAACAAAAGAAAAATAGGTGACGATACCCCATCCTCGCCTTTCTAGTCAAATACATCCTGGAAAAGCTAAAAGACATGTCACCAAAAGATAAAATCAAAAAAGAAAAGCAAGACTCGACACCAACATCCACTGTAGTCCTCAAGCTTAGTGTCTCTTGTCACTTGTATAAGTCTTATTTGATTGTGGTCACAATGTTTACTTTCATAGAAAGGATAGATAGCATTGAACCATATGTTGTCTGAGTCTGTCGAAAGATTTGATTTGTTGAAGCCCATTGTTGCTGCTGTGTCTCATCTAAAACTAATTGAATCCATGCAACTGATACTTTATTACGGAGAAGGCAAAACTTTATTGCGGATTGGCGATGCAAATGTTACTTTATTGCGGATTGCGCGCGGATAGACTGAAGAAAAGTGGAAGAAATTGTACTCCTCGAAACATGTGATGCTCTCAGTTCCACACCCATTACTAGACGTAGGATTTGCCTTAGCCACAAATAGGAGCTGATTTATTATGGATGGAAAGGGATGAAAAGGAATGTTTATTATGAATGACTAACCAATCTTGGGTAGATCAATAACAAGCCATGATGGGAATGTGTAAGTTTATTATGGGTGAAGAGGTTGTGAGTGTGTGCAAAGTGAAATGATGAAAGTGAATCCTGAAGGAGGAAGGAGCAATGTCTCTAAACATGGCGCTGGTGACCCAAATTTCACCATGGTACTTGCCCAGGGCACCACCGAAGTGGTTTTCACCGTTGGATGAAATGTTTTTTTGTTTTTCAATTTCTTTGTGTCACAAGGTGCCTGTTTGCCAGGTTTTCACCAAGTAACGTTTTTTATGTTTTTTATGATTTTTTTGTATTTTGAATTTTTGGAATTTTTTTGATTTTTTTGTATTTTTGAATTAGGATACTCTGAAGAGCTATGTGTAAAACCTGCGAAGGTGCATTCTATTGATAGGATCCTCCAAAGGTTCACCCTCTATGGTTGAGAGCTGATATGCACCAGATCCATATGCTACTGTGATGATGTAAGGACCAAGCCAATTTGGTTCGAACTTGCCTTTCTTCTCTCTGTCTTGCTGATTTTTAGGATTTTCTCTGAGAACCAAATCACCTACCTCAAATGTGCGAGGCTTGACTTTGTGATTGTAGCTGCGACTTATTCGTTGTTGATAAGCCTTGAGATGATTAAAAGTAGTTTGTCTTGGTTCATCCAATAGTTCAAGTTCTTGTAAGCGAGAGACCCTGTAGTCTTCATCACTGATAATGTTTTGCAAAGAGACTCGTAAAGAGGGTAACTCAACCTCAATAGGTAAGATAGATTTAGTGCCATAAACAAGTGAATAAGGTGTAGCTCCTGTAGGTGTGCAGACGCTTGTGCGGTAGGCCCAAAGTGTGGGATTTAGCTGGATATGCCAATTGCGGCCAGCATCGTCGACTGTCTTTTTTAAGATTTTAAGGATTGTTTTATTAGACGCCTCAGCTTGACCATTACCTTGGGGGTAATAAGGTGTGGAGAAATGATGGGAAATATGGAAGTGATCACAGAGTTCATGAACATCCTGATTTTTGAAGGGACGCCTGTTATCGGTGATGATGGAAACAAGAATGTCGTATCGACAAATGATATAGTTGAGAATGAATGTAGCAATTTGTTTTCCAGTGACTTGTGTAAGAGGCATTTCTTATATCCATTTTGTGAAATACTTTGTGGCAGTGATAATGAATTGATGACCGTTGGAAGAAGGAGGGTGAATCTTGCCTATGAGATCGAGTCCCCACTGACAAAAGGGCCAAGGAGTCGCAATTGGTTGAAATTCTTGCGCTGGCGCATGGATGAGGTCTCCATGAAGTTGAAACTACTTACATTTCTTGACAAACTGATATGAGTCTTTTTCCATATTAAGCCAGTAATATCCAGTCCTGATGAGTTTCTTGGCTAAGGTAGGACCACTAGAATGTGGACCACATATCCCTTCATGAACTTCACGTAACGCAACCTGAGCTTCATCCCTTTCTAAACATCTAAGAAGAGTTCCATCTAGACCTTGATGGTATAGGATATCAGCTAAAATGACATATTGGGAAGATTGGCAAATGAAAGTGTGATGTTGGTTATTGGATAGGTCAGGAGGAAGGATATTATCACGAAGGTATGTAAAAATGGAACCATATAACTGGGACTCAGGACCGATGACAAATATCATCTCAGTAGGAATGATCTCATATGAGGGAACCAAAAGGTTATCCACCAAGAACTCATAGCGGGACTCATTCGGTGGTAGATCGATTAGTGAAGCAATTGTAGCCATGGCATCCGCGGCTCGATTCTTCTCTCTTGGTATCTGCTCAAAGTCTAACTTTGTAAAATGTTGTTTTAGGTCATCCACCATTCTTTTGCAAGGCATTAATTTCTCATCCTTTGTTTGGTAGTCATCAGTTGTTTGACGAATTACAAGTTGAGAGTCCCCAAAAACCTGAAGTTCCTGGATCTTCCACTGTACAGCAATCCGTAATCCAGTTATTAATGCCTCATATTCTGCTATATTATTAGTGTAGGGAAATGATAATCTATAAGATTTTGGTATAGAATCTCCTTGAGGAGTTATGAAGAGAATGCCAGCTCCTGCCCCATGCTGTGTGTATGAGCCGTCAAAGTATAGTTGCCAAGGCTTTGCATGTGACACTGTTAAAATGGATTCATCTGGAAATTCTGAAGTTAGAGGGACATCATCTATCATGGGAGCATCTGCTAACTGATCTGTGATAGCTTGTCCTTTTATTGCTTTTTTGTCCACATACTCAATGTCGAATTCACTCAGGAGCATCACCCATTTGGCGAGTCGCCTAGTAAGCGTTGCTTTATTGAGAAGATATTTCAATGGATCGATCCTTGCAACCAACTTAGTTTTATGAGTTAGCATGTAATGTCATAATTTTTGTGAAGCAAAGACCATAGCGAGACATGCACGCTCAATTGGTGTGTAATTTAGCTCATATCCCACCAATGTGCGACTGATGTAGTATACTGCCTTTTCTTTGCCCTCAGCAACTTGTTGTGCTAAGAGTGCCCCCAGTGCTGTTGAAGTAGCTGATATGTATAGTAATAGTGGTTGGTCCAGAACTAGTGGCATCAAAACTGGTGGATTCAGAAGATAATCTTTAAGTTACTGGAAAGCCTGTTGACAGTTATCATCCCATTTGAATTTGATGTTTTTATGTAGCAAGTGCTGAAAGGGATTACACTTATCTGCAAGTTGTGCTATGAATCTTCATATGGACTAGAGTCTCCCTTGCAAAGATCGAAGTTGACTGATATTTCATGGTGGTTGCATCTCTAGGATGGCCTTGACTTTTGCTGGATTGGCTTCGATTCCTCTTTTTGATACAATGAATCCCAGGAGCTTCCCGGAGGTTACTCCAAAGACACATTTCTTGGGGTTTAATCTTACTTTATAGTTTTCCAACCGATCAAAGATGACTGAAAGTATGTCCAAATGTGTATCTCTATCTATTGATTTACCCAAGAGGTCGTCAACATAATCTTCCACAGTTACATGCATGAGATCATGAAAGATAGTAGTCATGGCTCTTTGATATGTAGCACCTGCATTTTTTAGCCCAAAGGGCATGACATTCCAATAGAAAGTTCCCCAAGGACAAGTGAATGCTGTTTTGTGCTGGTCTTCGGATGCAATTTTTATTTGATTGTAACTAGAGAATCCATCCATCAAGGATAACATCGCATGACCTGCTGTGAGATTGACAATCAAGTCAATATTTGGTAACGGAAATTCATCCTTAGGACAAGCTTTGTTGATGTCTCTAAAATCTGTACATATTCTGATACTATGATCTGGTTTACTGCTAGGCACTAAGTTGGAGATCCATTCGGGATAATCAATTGGGCATATGAATCCGACATCCAATAATTTCTCAAGCTCTGCTTTGACTAATAATGCGACTTGTGGATGCATCTTTCTTAATTTCTGTTTCATTGGTTTTTCCCCTAGTTTAACTATCAAATGGTGCATTACCAAATCCGGATCCAATCCAGGCATATCAGCGTATGACCATGCAAAGTTGATTTGTCATTCTGTGAAGAAACTTATGAATTTTGACCTTTCTGACTCTGTCAAAGATTGAGCTTGGAATATGTTGTGTGGAACTTCTTCTGTACCAATGTTTGTTTTGATAGTCTCCTCTACCAACATGGATGACTTTTCCTCATATGATGCTGGGAGAATGTCGAGCCTTCCATCTTTGGGTGCCTCAGAGAGGTTTTCGCCCTCAGATACGTCCTTTCTTTTTACTTTTTTGGGGTCAGACAGTGCCACAGTGTGGTTTTCGCCATAAGACCCTTGGTTTGTTTTTATTTTTATATTTTTGCGACTAGAAGGCCCAACACCCTCACCAAAATATGCCACGCTATTGAGTTCTATAGTGTATCCTTCTTTATGGTCCCCAGAGGGAAGATCATCTTGTATGCCAAGATAGTCAATAAAAGCTTCATCATTTTGGAATGTGTCAAACTGTGCAGGTCCTTCATGGTCCCAGTCAATGAGTTGGTGGTGAACAAGGTGAAGGCCTTTGATGTCTTTGAAGTTAGCGGGACTAAGAGTGAAGATGTGGTTATATTCAGGTATGTCGAGGTAGTTATCAAGGTCATCGATGGCGCTCTCCTCATCAGTCTCGATCGTGAATGAATCCAAATTATCATCACTAGTAGCGCATTCTGGGACAGGTGTTCTCATTCTATGTGATTTCAACCTAGGACCTAGAGGCAAGGACTGTATGGGATCCTTTGGGGTTGTTTCTTGACCAACTTTAAAATTTTCATAAAATTCCTCTTCTTCTGTGGGTTCATCTAGCTGTCTGAATGTCTCGGTGAGTTCGTAGTCACTAGAGGATTTGTTTGAACCCCATTCCCATTCATTGGAGTCTGTGGAATAGCGATTCTCTTGTTGAATTTTGGCAGCTTTGATTTGTAATGCTTCTTCTGTCCTTTGAGTGTGGACCTTGGAAGTCATGAAACCAAGTCCCTTCGAGCGTTCCTTTTTGAATGTCAATTCAGGTTGTAAAGGTTCAATGATGCCTTCCTTTCTTAACCCAAGAGGGCTTTTGCCATCATACTCAAATTTTTGTAGAATCTTGAACCATTTGCCATACTTCTCACATGGTATACTGATGTGATCTTGTGTATCATTTTCAAGGTCTTTGTAAAGCATTTTGTATAAGTCTTCCTCTTCCAGTTCACCCCATCTTTGAAAGATAGTAGGGTCCCATTTGAGTATAATGATAGATACCTGCTTATTAGGATGTGGTCTTCCATATTCTTTTGGTGAACTCATGACTTGTTGTAAGTACATGGTCTGATTCAAAGTGTATTCACCCATGCCCTTGTCCTGGAATTTGCCCTTAACTTCACCTTGTTTTAATGTTGAAGGTTTTAATGACTCGAGATCAATGTATGCAGAAGAAGGAACAGCTTCACGATTACTAGGAATGATGGTCTTAGTTTTTGGTTTCAAGTTATTGTAGTATATGAATAGATTAGGATCTCCATTAACTGTTATTTCAACTCTATTGTGAGGAAACTTAATGCATTGGTGGTATGTAGATGGGACTGCCCTCATTTCATGAATCCAAGGACGTCCTAGCAATATGTTGTATGTGAGATCTAGGTCTAGGACTTGACAAACCACATCCTTTGTAACTGGCCCAACTCTGAGAGGCAAGGTGACTGTGCCTTTGGATGAACGCTCTTCATCATCATATGCCTTGATGGTAATTTTGTTTGTAGAATTCACAGCTTTATCAGAATATCCCAATTGTTTAATAGTGCTCAATGTACAAATGTTCAGACCTGCTCCTCCATCTATTAGGACTCGTTTTATTCGATGTTTGTGTATGAAGGCTTCAATGTGTAAAGGTGCATTATATGGTTGACTTATGGAGGTGTCATTGGCTTCTGTGAATGTAAGGGAGTATGCAACAGAAAGGTATCCCACCATGGCTTGAAATTGGTCCACGTTCAGATCACTAGGAACAGAAGTGTCTCTCAAGATTTTGTCAAGAATGGCTTGATGTGGAGGGGATATGCGTAAGAGCTCAAGGATGGAGATGAGCACGGGTGTCTTCCCTAACTATTCTACAAGGTCATACTCAGGCTTGGTTGATGAGGAAGCAATGTTTTTGGCTGGAGCACATTGCAAAGTGAATTTACCTCGACGGGTTGTAACATGACATTCAGAGGTAGGTTTGGAAGAAGATCCAATTCCTTTCAGAATGATCTTGGGTCTCTGGGTAGAATTGTCAGGGGTTTTGTCCTTGATGATAATAGTAGAGACATAATTATCCATTGAAATGTGATTGATAGTTGAATCATAGTTATAGGATGCTCTTGTATAGTTGGTTTGGTCATCTATGGCTTTAGCTTTTCCCTTCTCATGTTTTGGGAATGGTTCCTTAAACATCTCGTGTTCTTGATTGGATGAGTGTCCTTCAATCTCAATGTCACCTCTATCAATGAGATCTTGTATGATGTTCTTCAGTCGATGACAATTATCTATCTTATGACCCTTGCTCTTATGAAATTCACAATACTCATCATCATTCCACCAATTTGGTTTAACCTTTGGTTCATATGGAGGAAAATCTAGAACTGTGATTACTTTGTTTGCCACTAGCTTCTTGAAAACTGACTCAAGTGGTTCTCCCAATGGAGTATACTTCCTTCATGACTTTGAAGTTGTTTGAGTATTCACTTGATTGTTTGTAGAGCTTGATCCAGAAAAAATGATTTTTGGTCGTATTGTATTGGCATCAACAACACCATCATTGACTGTGTTCTTGTTTTTATTCCAAAATCTTGGCTTGTCTTTTCCTTTAAAGTCATCTTTGTTTTCCTTGAATATCTTAATGACTCCTTGTTCAATTAGGACCTTCTCTATTGCTAAGCCTTTTTCAATGACGTCCTTGGAGGTGGACAAGCAAGCTTTCCTTAAGTCATAACCAATCTCTTTGTTAACATTTTGGGTGAACATTTCTACCATTTGTTTTTGTGGAATTTCACAAGAGCATCTGCTGGCTAGATTTATCCATCTTTGTAAAAATGATGAAAAAGATTCTCCATCCCTTTGCTTGGTGTTGCACAAAGTAGTGACTGATATGTCTCTCTCTATGTTGTAGGAGAAATGTTGAATAAATGCCTCTGCTAAGTCACCCCATGACTTAATACCAGGTGGAAGTTCGGAGAACCATTCCGTAGCTTGATCACCTAGGCTTTGTGGGAATAATCTCATCAAATATGTCTCTTCTGAAGCTACCTCAATGCAAGCTGTGAAAAAATATCTTATGTGTGCCTTAGGACCCCCTTTTCCTCTATACTTATCAAACTTAGGCGTCACAAAGTGTGTAGGAAAAGGAGGCATTGGAATGCTCTTGTCAAATGGATAAGGACATATGTCTCTCATTGTGTATGTTGGCTTTGGTGTATTTATGTCCTCCATTTTCTTTTGTAAGTCCCTGATTTGTTGCTCCAAATTGTTCTTAGGTGGAGATCGAATTCTTGGCCCATACCCCATGCTTGAGGCACCAATTGGAGGAGGAGCATGTTGCATATATGGATGATATTGATCATACACATGTTCATATGGAGGAGGTCTATAATGATGCTGCGTATATGGACCACTTGGTATAGAGTCATGTTAAGGAATGAAATATCTTCTTTGTCCATGTATACCATACTCTACAGGCATGTCATGAGTTTGTTCTAGTGTGTTGCCCACAAATTTGACGCGGGGTTTCCTTGTGTCCAAATTTTGAGCATGCCTTTGAATATCCAATTGCTTTGGTGGTTGATCCTTAGCATTGGTATGTGATTGAGCATATTTTTCTGCATAAGACCTCCATAATGGTCTGCGAAGGTGAGTATCATATGCTTGACTATGTGTATGTGGGACCTCTGGTTTTTGAAACAAAGATGATGGTGATTCAGGCACCATATGTGGTCCTCTTTTGCCTCCACTATTAGGCCTCCTTTGATCCATGTTGGAGTGAGGTTGTTGCAAAGGTCAATTTTCCATTATTTGAGACATGTCAAAATCATGAGGGATCTTGGCTCCACTTTGTGCCATCACTTGTAGAAAGTATTGTCTATCTCTCCTCATTATTTCCTCAACCAATCGATTGAAATGAGGATTCATAATGGTGTCTTCCACTTTTTCTGAATGTATGGAGAAGTTGTGCATATTGTCATTGTGTGTATCATTGTTGTTTGTAGTGTCCATGTTCTCAATATTTGGAATGTTTCTATAGGCATCCATGTCAGGTAATGTAGTATGATTAGAATTGAAAAATATATCATTGTCATACTCATAGGAACTCATGTTTGCAGACTTTTGAGCCTCTTTAGCTTCTCTCCTAGATTTTTGTAAACGGGTTTCAACCATGAACTAGGTATTGACCAAGATGTGTGAGACTAGATGAAAATGGAAAAAGTATGGAAGACCAAGAGTTGGATGGAATGTAAATGAATCTGAGGTGTACTTGCAATGTCCAAAGTGTAAGACTAAGTATGTATGTAGTAGAGTAGGTGTGACTTCCAAAGAGATGATAGTTTCTCTTGATGAGGTAAGTTGACCTTGACTCTAAGTAAGACCAAATGAGACCAAAAGGTGATAGACCTTGATGAGGGACCACTTAGGCAAATGGTGTTGTATGTAGTGTGTTGACAAAGTATGATGAGGACAAGCAAGTGAACTTTTGACTCAAGTTTAGACAAATGTGAATGTAATGTAAGGTGTAAAACAATGATGGACTTTGTGAGACCCAAAGATAGGTTGAATGCTAGATGAAAATCTAGAGAAATAACATAGGAAGCTCAATAATTTTGAAACTGATTGCTCTTGTTTGTTGGACCGTAAATTTTTCCAATTTGTGAAGTTGTTTATTGTGACCCAATCTGAAATTTTGACTGTATTTCTGTGACAAGAGGACACAATGTTGATGAGGACTCAATGTTTGCAAGTGTTTAGACTCAAAATGACTGAAAGAAAAGTGTGTTGTTTGATGTAAAATTGTTTTGCATACACTTGAAGACACAAAAGACACAATGTTTTGCTGTTTGGTCTTGAATGTTTGAATGTTTAAAAATAAGTCAAGCACAATTCTTATGGCTGGCCAAGACAATAGTTGTTGATCCCACATGGAGTTTCCCCTGAGGCTATGCTATTCAGAGTGGATACTTAGATGCTTGACCCCACTGGCTCCACCCTCGGCACTCACTTCTCGGGGCAGCCAAGCATCAGTCCCCACGAAAACTCCCCGTGGTGAACTTTGTATCTCTACTAAGAACCGTATGTGTGTGGGCCGCTACCAGAGGTCCGATCTCTTGCCCTAACAACTAGAAGGATTTTGGCTTCGAAAACAAAAAGGTGCTAGTGCGGGCATCCGCTCGTGTGGCCATACATGCGACACTTTCAGCTGTATAAATACAGAAGACTCCTAGCCGGTAGGGGTTACGCCCTACAAATGATCAAATAAATTTGATCAAATGGGTTTATGGGGAGACATAGTATCGGTATGAACTAATCAGCACATGTTATTCATAGTTTTCACCATGAATACAGTTATTTATAGTGGTTTGGAAGAAGATGGTTTTTCTTTTGCTACCACTTGGGTTGTTCTCTCCTCACTAGTAGTCCTAATGACCACACGGGGAGACAGGCCCTCTAAAGATGAAACAAAAAGAGCCTATTGCTCAAGACACAAAAGACAATGGTTCAATTTTAGTGCACTAATTGAAGTGTTTGCTAGTCTATGAAAACAAGGCACACAATAAAGATCAAAAACCCTTGCCAAGGTCCTGCAACAAAGATCTATTAGTAGTTTGGATTGTTTCAAATGATCACCCCTTCCTGCAAGCACACAAGTTAGGTAAATTTTAGATCCAAAAGACTTTGTGAAAAAGGGGCCTTCAACAATGCGTTTTGTTGACCAATTCAAAGCTCTGATTCATCATAAAAAAATACCACCTGTAAAATTTTAAGAGATTTCCAGAAATGTAAGAAAATCCAAAAAATTTGCTAATTTGCTCCAAAAATTAATTTTTTATGAAAAATCATAAAAAATTCATATAAAATGCAAATTCGATCCAAAAAATCTAAAATTTTTACTGGAGTCCTGATGGTCTTCCAAACCTACATAAAATATTTTTTGCAACAAATCCAAGCAGTTTGTGAGATATGATTAAAATAATGCAAAACCCTAATTTTCAAAGA
Source organism: Cryptomeria japonica (assembly GCF_030272615.1). Lineage (NCBI taxonomy): Eukaryota > Viridiplantae > Streptophyta > Pinopsida > Cupressales > Cupressaceae > Cryptomeria > Cryptomeria japonica. The sequence goes on along the minus strand of NC_081405.1, from coordinate 337,618,424 downwards.
TCCGATTTTTGAGGAATGATTTTGCATCAAATTTAAAATCACAAAGAACAGATCCTATGTATAATTCTGAGAGATTTCCAAAAATGTAAGAAAATCCAAAAAATTCGCTAATTTGTTCTCAAAATTATTTTTTTATGAAAAATCATAAACAATTCATATAAAATGAAACTTCAATCCAAAAAATCTGAAATTTTTACTGAACACTTCTAATAATGTTCTTGACCTACAAAAAAAATTGGATGCCAAAATTTGAAGTCATTTGTGAGATCTGATCAAAATAAGGAAAAAACCTTAATTTTTAAAGATCCAATTTTTTAGAAAATATTTTGCATCAAAATTAAAATCACAAAGAACAGATCCTCTGTATAATTATGAGAGATTTCCAAAAATGTAAGAAAATCCAAAAAATTCACTCATTTTCTTTCAAAATTAATTTTTTATGAAAATTCATAAAAAAATCATAGAAATTTAAAATATGCTCCAATAGATCTGAATTTTGCTTTGAGAGCTCTTGATGTTGTCTTCAACCTACAAAAAAAAAATTGGTGCAAAATTTCCAATCCGTTTGTGAGATATGATCGAATCTCTCCAAGATCTTGATTTTGTGTCCAAAACCCTAGCTACACAAGGTTATTCTCCAAATTGTTTTACAAAACAACAATATAGGGTTAGAAAAATCTGCAAAAAACACAGATCTAACAAAAATCCATGTCCCACAGGGTGTGCCAAAATGTATATGGTGAAAATGGATAACAACAATGTTGAAAGACTAAATAGATTCAACCACAAAACCCTAGCCTAACAACAACAAAGATCCACCATAACATATGAAGATTACCTAAGACAATGCAAATCAAATGAAATCACAAAAATTATACCATCACATGTCCAATAGGGTTTGGATCTCCATTCTTCCTATCTCCATTGATCTTGCTTGATATATTTGCTCTCAGATTTTATGTGCACAAGAGCTCAACAAAGAACGGAAATGTGGTTGCAAGTAGGCTTGATTGCATATGCAAGTTCGAAAGCGTAGTCGGGGCTGAATGCATAATGCGTGAGTGAGGGTTTGATAATGAAGGAAGCATCTCCTTATATAGAAGACACTATATGAAATGGAGGGATAAGATTGAGAGGTGTAAAAGAGGTCGGCTATGTTTAGAGGGTAGGTAAAAGAAATAATAAAATAATGAAAGGGTAGGTAGTGTAGGAATTAAGAGATGAATGACATGTGTCATAGGTAGAAAAGGTTAATGAATTAATTAAATAAATAAAGATTCATTTAATTAATAGAGGAAGTGGGATCAATTAAATAAATAAGATATTTATTTAATTTAGGAAAAGGGTAATTTAAATAAATAAATGTATTTATTTAAATGAGAAATAAGGCTAGAAGAGGATAAATGAATTAATTAAATAAATAATGATTTTTTTAATTAATAGAAGAATTAGACTAAAGATAATTAAATAAATAAAGATATTTATTTAATTAGATTGGACAATTTTAGGTGTCTATAGTATCTTTTTGGGATATTCTACAAATAGCAAAGCCTACCAGTGGTATAATAAGAGACTGAGAAATATAGTTGAGAGTGCAAATGTGAAGGCGGATGAAAACCTTGGGAAGGAGATCAAAGCTTATGATGAAGGTCAATATGTTGTTTTAGCTCCTATTCAACTTTAAGAGCCTAAGCAGAATGATCCAGTAGAGAGTGTAAATATGGATATTGTTGCTGATGGTGATGATGTATAGGACCCTGAGGATCAGAACAATCAGAAGACTATGAGGTATGTCGGATTAAATCATTCTGAGAATCAAATTATGGGTGATAAGAATAAAGGGGTGACGACTAGAAGAAGCTTAGTTGTAGAAGAAGTATGTTTGATTTCTAAAGTTGAACCTAAAGATGTTGTTGAAGCCTGTAAAGATGATAACTAGATAAGAGTCATGGAAGAAGAGTTAGATCAGATTAAAAAGAACAACACTTGGGAACTTATTCCTAGACCTAAGGATAAAAATGTTATTGGTACTAAATGGGTTCTTAGGAACAAATTGAATGAAGTCGATGAAGTAGTCAGAAATAAAGCCAAATTGTTTTGCAAAGGATATTCACAACAAGAAGGGATTGATTATGGAGAAATTTTTTCTCTAATTGACATAATTGAAGCTGTTAGATTGTTGCTAGCTTATGTTGCTTATAAATATTTCAAGGTATATCAGATGGATGTCAAATTTGTATTTTTGAATGGTGATCTAGAAGGAGAAGTTTACATTGAACACCCTGATGGATTTTCATTGCCAGATGATGGAGACATGGTATGCAAGTTGAAGAAAACACTTTATGGATTGAAACAAGCTCCTAGAGCCTGGTATGCTAGGTTAGACAAATACTTACTAAAATTGGGATTTATCAAAGGCGTTGTTAATAGTAATCTGTACTTTAAGATTGAAAATGATAACATTTTGATTGTTGAAGTCTTTGTTGATGATATTATCTTTGGCAGTGATGATGATATGAGTATGAAGTTTGTCGGTGATATGCAAAAAGAATTTGAGATGTCTGTGATTGGTGAGATGAAATTATTCTTAGGTTTGCAGATTGCACAAATAGGAAAAGGTATCTTTATATCTCAAACTAAGTGTGTGAAGGAATTGTTACTCCCAACTGGTGCTGAGAGGGGAGGGGTGAAACATCACTTTACTGGTTTTAACCAATTAAAACATTTAACTCAAATTTGTACTAACTTATCATTCATCAATGTAAACATTTACTATAGAAGATTATGCATGCATGAAAACATACACAGTGACACCAAGATTTATCTCGTAGAAACCAAATGGGAGAAAACCACGGTGTGAGTAGGAACTCACAAAATTTGTACCCTTCTAGAGTACGCTTGGTAAGAATCCATCCCTATTAGGAGATTACAAAGACACTGTTAGGTGTCACCCGATTTAGGGATTTTATCTAAGGCGTGTCAGTGCCTTTGCCCTGTTAGAGGTAGCCTTGTTAAAGGTCTTAAGATCATCAATTAAGATGACACCCCGTTAAGGTATTTTTACAATGGGACCTGTTAGAGTCCACCCTAATAAGGGATTTTGGTTGCAATGGTTAGAAAGCAAGAAAAAGATGATCTGCTGAAGTAGCTACTGATAGCTTGATCATATCACACTGTAAAACAAATTCTATTTGCACCGATTGTATCTTCTCTGCACACCACTGGTTTCCTGCTTATACATTCAACTTTGCACTCTACCGGTTCTCTATCCTTAGGATCTATACTTATGTCAGTCCTCTGGCCTTTGGCTCTGTACTATGCTTTGGTCCCCTTGTATTCACACTTTCTCACCACACTCTCCACATAAGCAACATTCTCATTAAAATGAATTAAGTGAATTAATACCCTTTGGATCTATCACCAAATTTTCCCTCCAAAAAATTCTATTCAAAATTATGTTACTGTGCCATAAATCACTCTCCAAAAATCATTCCAGGAATCTCTACCAAAATAGTTGTTCATGCCGATAAGTCCGCTGGTTGACTGGAGAAGATTGCCGATTTATTTGGATGTTAACTGAACATTACTAGTCTCTCAGTTACAGACTCTACCAGTGTACTGATCAAAATCTACTTACCGATTACCTCTAGTATACCGATGTGTCGGTCTACTCTCTGCTTACCGATTGACCTCTTCTGGGTTGGTCTACTCGCTGCTTGCCGGTTGCCCTCTTGTGTGTCGGTCTACTCACTGCTTAGCCAGTTAACCACTATATACCGGTCAACTTATTGCCAATAGAATGTGAGGAATTAGGAAATGATGTTGCCAACAATGACAACCATATCATTCATTGGTCATACAAAATGCACCAGAATGCCAACAAGCTCCCCCTTTGGCATTGGTGGCCAATACTACAAAACATTAGAAAATTGTGCCAGTTCTGGCCCCTGTTTCTGACTCCTTTAACTCAAACTGTACAAGAATCCAAAATTCCCCCTTTTTCTATCAATGGAAAAGACTATACAAAAGGAATTCTTTTGTTCAAAGTAAAGCAAAAAGATCCTTGAATTTTTTTTTAGCTACTTTCAAGGAGGATTCCCATGAAGATTTTACCTGTTTCATGGTGGTGAAGTGCCATTGCATCACTACAATAAAAACCTCCACATCGTCAATCATTTTGCAGTTAGGTTCACTTATGAGGTGGTTGGTTTCTTTAATGTTCATTTGCATGAAGTCAATAATTGGTGTCAGGTAGCACTGTAACTCTAACAAACTAAGACCTCGTTTGTCCTCTTCTTCTTTCAACCTTTTGATTTTTTGATTGAGTTGTTTGACTTTGCCAATGAAAGTTGATGCTAAACTAGTGAGAGGATCAAAAGAACTTATCAGATCTTGAATTTCTTTTATCTTCAAGATCTTTGATGAAATCGGTAACACTTGAAGATTTGACCAGTAATTGACCAACTTCCTGAAGTATATTTCTGACTTCTTCTGTTAGGGTAGAGGGCAACTTTTCCAACTAATATTTGTTCCATTAAATTATCTCCTCTCTTTGATTCATATTGCCTTATTGAAACCTTCTCTAGATCGATTGCCTCTGAACTGATTGTTGTAACAAGAGTATTTAATTGTATTATCAACAACAATGTCAAAATTAGGTTAGAAAGAATTGTTTTGGTAGAATTGAGAATTCTTGCCTTCCTTTTTTTTGCTCTTAACTTAGCCTTTTTGGCTTGCATTTTTTATTTTTTTCCTGAAATCTTAATCAGCTGCTTGGGAGTCATTTTCTTTATATCAATAACCAAGTCTCCCTCTTCTTCCTCCTCTGTTCCATCTTCCTTTTCTACAGTCTCAACTTCTGAACTAGTTGTTGTGATGATTCTTACCTTCTTCTTCTCACTTTCAATTTCTAAATATAATTTCCTCTTTGTCGAAGGAGTATCCATCATTTCTTTCTTATCCTCTTCTTTCTTCTCTTCCTCTTTTCCTTCCTCTGTTTTCTTCTCTTCCTCTTTTCCTTCTTCAGATAGAATAGGATTTGGTGTCAATAAGGTTCTGTGAGGTGTATCCTCATAAGGAATGTCTTCAACTATCACTTCATCTTGATCGGGAAGCTTAGTGTGATCATCTGCCTTCACTGGTGAAGTGTGAACCGGTTATTTGACATCCTTTGTCAGATTGGGAATGCTTGACACATTTCCTATGATATCCTCAACTGTGAAAGTATCAAAGTCTTCAGTGGAGTCTATTTCCTTAACTTTCCCTTTTTCAAGGGTAGTTGCACCTAGGTCCTATTTTGTTCCTTTTTCTATTTCTTATTCATCTTCCTTTTGTCGATCCATAATTTTCTTCCACAAGGCAACACCTTCACCGTGCACTTCTCCAACTTCACCTACTGCCACTCTCCCAGTTCTATTCCTTATTTTGAAATGTTGAATGCATGTTTCAGCCACTAGTGAAGCTTGATCAAGGTCTAATTCATGCTGCACTTCCATAAATGCTTTTATTTTGAGTTCCTTTTTAGTAGCTAGAGCTTCTTTCCATCTCCCTTTAATTTGATCTTGCAAATCTAATGGGATTAGGCCATACAATTCACTAGGAGTCCTACAAAACTTGTGCAAGTTCCAGGTCAGGGATTCTTCAATTTTCCTTTTGTCTTCTTCATTATTGAGGAAATATGTTCTCCCAACACTAGAAAAACCTCCAAAATCTTTGATCCCATGGACCAATTCATCAATTGTTGGAGCTTTCTTTCTTCCACTCCTTCTAACCTGTTTAATTTCCTTATCTGATTGGGTGTCAGTGATGTCACCCTCTTTCTCATCCTTTTTGAGCTTTGGATTAACCTTTCCTTCACTCTTCTTCTTTCAGGAATATGTCACTCCTACCAGTCTACCTTTACTTAGGGATGATAAAGGAGTACCTGAATCCTTATACTTTGTATATGTTGCAAGCTTGGTTGTTGCAGTTCCCTTTGGTTTTTTCTTAGACACTTTCTTCTTCTCTCCTATTAATTCTTCATCTTTATTTGGTTTGACCCCTGTTTGCTCACTAGCACCGGTGGAGGTAGTGACACCAGACGCTTCACCTCCATATTTCTTGTCAAGAGTATCAATCATTCTTCTCACTTTTCTTTTCATAATTGGCACTTGAAGTTCATGTTTTTCTTTGGAGCTTGCCTCCTCACAGGTTCCAAATCTCTTTGCCTTCAAGTCTACCAGTTTGGATAGTAGCATATTGACATGAATTTTAACAATATTTGTTGCAACTTCATAGCCCATAGGTGGAACCCAAAAGGTTCTGGGTTGAACTTCTTGAATGATACAACAATCTATGTCTACAAGAAAACAAATGTTGTCTTTGTATTTCTGTACTATTTCAGCTGGAATTCTTTCCCTCTTGTGCATCCTAATTTGGAATTCCTTAAATTATCCCCACATTGTTTCACCAAATTTATCTCCTAGATCCATAAACATTTAACCTATCTGAACCATGATAGGTTTCTCTTCAGACCATACTACCTTACCCTTACCGAGGAAAAAATTTTGCACAGAGAAAAATATACATACCAGAAGTGAGCCATATTTGAAGGATTGTTTCTTGTCCTTATTAATTCTTTCCATGTTCACTATAAATTGAATTTTAATCATCTCACAGATATCATAGGTTGCATCCTCCTTGATAATTCAATAGCCAACATGTATTGCACCGTTCGACACACTAATCATCCGACTTCATTGATAAACCCTGTAACCCAGCACTGCAGAGGCAAATCTTACTTCAACATCCTCAATATGTGTGATTGTCATTTCTCTACTATCACATCGGGATTTTTTTAACCGAATGACTTCAGATGATGAAATCGTTCTTATAGTTAATGCTTCACCAGTTGCACTAAACCCTGTCACTCTTCGAATCACCTCCTTTGTAATCTTGATCGGTGCTTGAGATTCTAGCCACAAAAATTGATCATGAACCCTGCTCAGTACATACCTAACCCAATCATCATGAAATTGATCAGGAAAATCAACAACATTAGCCAAACCCTTGGTCTTCAGAGATAGAAATTGTGCCTTCAATTGATCCTTAACACAAAACCCTTTAAACTCATTTCGAATGAACTTGTCTCCAAGTTCTTTGAGCTTGCAGTGAATGTAGGAGCGAATGTCTTCTACCAACAATACACTAGAGGGCATAGATGATAAAGCACCGGTCATGTCAATCTCACTGTCTTTCATTGGATGCAACTTGAACTTGGGTTGGAGTTCTTTGATAGCTTCAACCAACACAGGAGTCGATATCGGTGCTGCCATGATGTCCTTCAAACAAGCTTCTCAGACGAAGTTGAATACCTTCTCCTTAGAAATACCGAACACCACTATCGCTCTACTTGAACTTTCCACACAAATATTACTTAGCAAAATTCCAATCGCCTTTGATCGCACAAGAGCTCGAGAGATTTCACAAGAAAATAGGATAAATGACAATGTGTTGACATTTCCTTTTTTATCCATTGAGATTTATCGGCGTTATAATGCAACAGTTAGTTTTGAAACTTACAACTTAAAGTACACCAATTTGACTTTACCAGTTGTTTGTTACCGACACCAATACACAAACAACTAACTCACAAGACATTCTTCAACCAAGAACTTTTAGACTAGTTTTTATGCATCACAACTATGCAGATAGACATATCCTTATATTTGTTAAGGGGATTCAAAAGTAAGCTTACCATATGTACTCCCCCTGGGCATCGACGTGCCTAGTTAGAAGAGGAACTGTCATCACCGATGGATGATGACTTGGTTTCAGAATGAACTTCTCCTTCTTTTCCTTCTTCCTTCTTGATCTATGTTTTTTTCATTGAATTTTCTTACTTCTTCAATTGTCTTCTTTCCTTTCAGGTCATTTTTCTCTTTCTTCTTACTAAATCGGTTCTTGTCTTCAGACCGGTTGTAGGATCAGTTCCTGCACTCTCTGGCTAAGTGACCGATTTTATGGCAGTTGAAACATGCCATACCAGTTGTCCTCCATGGTCCTGAGTTATTTCTTTGGCCCATTCTCATTTTGCAATTTTATGCTACATGACCAAAATTACCACACGTGGAACAAATGGCATTGAACTGATTACTCCTTTTGTTAGGACTGACCGGTTTGAACGGTGATTTTGATACATTTGACTTGAACCTGCATTCTTCATATTTGTGTCCAAACTTATTGTATGTGAAGCAATGTCCATTAAATCTTTTTCTATTTGACATACTGCTAGATTGAGAACTACACTCATAAGTGGTGTGGCCATACTTATGACAATTATGGCAGTAACCATCAAAGGTGAAAATCTTCTTTTGACTAACCGATTTACTTCTATAGTCTTTAGTCTTATGACCTGATTTACCACAATGATTACAAGAGGATTTGGAAAACTTCATACCTTTCACTTCTAAATGGTTCCTTTTATCATCCTTCATCTTTTTGGATTTAGATGATTCTCCAATTTCCATAGGATCTGAACTGGGGTAACCAAGACCGGTTGTTTCCTTTTCTCTTCTCTGAGCCTTCAATTGTTTATCTACCTTCTCAGAGCTTTCATTGAATTTCCTCAACTTCTCATTTATCTCATTTTCAGTTTTCAACTCACTCTTGAGTTGTTCAAACTCTTTCATCATCTTCTCCTTTTCTTCTGTGTTGTCATGCAGATGCTTATGTATATATTCATTCTCTAGAGTGAGAATTCGGATTTATTCATCTTTCTCAATCATGATTGAATCATTTTCTCTCAGGGCATCTTCAGTAAGCCTCCTGGCTCTTTCAGCTTTTGACAGATCTTCTTCTGCCTCCCTTTTTATTTCATCAGCACATTTGCTGGCTTCCAGTATCTCAGTCATTCTCAGGGCCCGACCTTCATGTTCTCATTTGAGATGTGTGACTTCTTCGGTCAGCTTCTTGTTCTTTTCCATGAGTTATGAGACTGCTTCTTTAGCTTCTTTAGATCCACTATGTTCAGGGAGTTGATATATAATGTCCCGACTCTCATTTATTTGTTGAGCTAATTATTTTCTTTTTGCAAGAGATTTTCTCAGTTTCTCTTTCCGTTGAGCAATAATTTCGTTTGCTTCATCAATCTGCTTTAGATACCGATATCCTTCCATGATCTTTATCCTCAAGCTGTCAAGCTTCACTCCAGAGGAATATAGCTCTGATACCAATTGTTAGTCCCAACTGGTGCTGAGAGGGGAGGAGTGAATCAACACTTTACCGATTTTAACCAATTAAAACATTTAACTCAAATTTGTACTAACTTATCATTCATCAATGTAAACATTTACTGCAGAAGATTATGAATGCATGAAAACATACACAGTGACACCAAGATTTATCTCGTGGAAACCAAATGGGAGAAAACCACGGTGTGAGTAGGAACTCACCAAATTTGTACTCTTCTGGAGTATGCTTGGTAAGAAGCCATCCCTATTGGGAGATTGTAAAGACACTGTTAGGTGTCACCCGGTTTAGGGATTTTATCTAAGGCCTGTAAGTGCCTTTACCCTATTAGAGGTAGCCTTGTTAAAGGTCTTAAGATTATCCATTAAGATGACACCCTGTTAAGGGATTTTTACAATGGGACCAGTTAGAGTCCACCCTAATAAGGGATTTTGGTTGCAATGGTTAGAACACAATAGAAAGATGATATGCTGAAGTAGCTACCGATAGCTTGATCAGATCACACTGTAAAACAAACTCTATTTGCACCGGTTGTATCTTATCTGCACACCACCAGTTTTCTGCTTATACATTTAGCTTTGCACTCTATCGGTTCTCTATCCTTCAGCTCTATACTTATGCCAGTCCTCTGGCCTTCGACTTTGTACTATGCTTTGCTCCCCCTGTATTCACACTTTCTCACCCCACTCTTCGCATAAGAAACAACCTCACCAAAATGAATTAAGTGAATTAATACCCTTTGGATCTGTTGCCAACTTTTCCCTCCAAAATATTCTATTCAAAATTTTGTTACCGTACCATAAATCACTCTCCAGAAATCATTCCAAGAATCTCTGCCAAAATAGTCCTTCATGCTGATAAGTCCGTCAATTGACTAGAGAAGAGTGTCGATTTATCTGGATGTTAACTAAATGTTACCAATCTGTTGATTATAGACTACCGGTGTACCGATCAAAATCTACTTTTCGATTACCTTCTATATATCGATGTGTCGGTCTACTCTTTGCTTGCCGATTGACCTCTTATGTGCCAGTCTACTCGGTGCTTGTCGGTTGCCCTCTTGTGTGCCAGTCTACTCACTGCTTAGCCGGTTAACCACTGTATACCGGTCAACTTATCATCGATAGACTATGAAGAAATAGGAAATGATGTTGCCAACAATGATAACCATATCATTCACCGGTCATACAAAATGCACCAGAATGCCAACATGAATGTTGAAGAAGTTTGGATTAGTTGATTCCAAACCATTTGGAACTCCTATGGTGACTGGTTGTAAATTTTCTAAAAATGATGAATCTCCTAAAGCTAATCAGAGTTTTTACAAATCTATGGTTGGTGGACTACTATATCTTACTCAAACTAGACCTGACATTATGCATGTTGTGTGTATGACTGCCAGATATCAAGCTGATCCGAAGGAGAGTCATGTCACTGTTGTTAAAATAATATTCAGATATCTAAAGGGAACTGAGGATTATAGTTTATGGTATCCAAAGAATGATTATTTCATGTTGTGTGCTTACATTGATGCAGATTGGGCTGGTGATGTTTATGACTAGAAGATTACTACTGGTGGAGCATTCTTTTCAGGTAAGAAGTTGGTTTCATGGGCTAGCAAGAAACAAGATTCAATATCTTTATCTAGTACTGAAGCTGAGTACATTGTTGCTGCTAGTAATTGCACTCAAATAGTTTGGATGAAGCAAATGTTGAAAGATATTAAAGTTATTTATGATGAGCCTATTTTTATATACTGTGATAATTCTAGTGCTATAAACATGTCTAAGAATCCAGTGCAACATTCAAAGACTGAGCATATATCAATTAAATATAATTACTTGAGAGAGCAAGTCAGTGAACAAAAGGTGAAGCTAGAATATGTATCTACAAAGAAATAAATTGTTGATAATTTCAGTAAGCCTTTGCCTACAGATACATTTGTCTATTTGAGAGACAACTTAGGGGTATCCACCCCTCCTAATGAGAATTAGATGCATTGAGTTGCATTGATTTGGTGGAATTTAGAGCCTTATTCTTTTATCCGAATTGATGAGTTGGTGTTGGTCCTCTGCTGGAGTAGTCTATTGATTTGGTTGTGTATCCCAGGGAGAGAGATTCATGATTCTATATTGAGAGTTTGATTTTATGTTTTGGAGATCTTTGGCATCACTATCAAAGGGGGAGAGAGATCATGAGAAAAATTGCTTTATCTATCTTGATCTTAGGGGGGGGGTTTGTTGGTGATATCTTCTTTATTTGCATTCACTGTTTTTCACATTCATATGTTGTCATCAATGCCAAAGGGGGAGATTATTGGATTTGGTTGATCATTGTTGCTACTAGGATATGTTGTTGTCATTGATGTCAACATGTTCCTATGGTATATTCTAGTGAGTTTGGGAAGAGTTTTGGATCTGGTTTTGTAGTTTGGTTCTGTTGATCACTGTTTTGCAGAATTTGGCAATTCCACCAGTATATTTTGGTGTGATCAGATCTTGTGTTGAGACTTTGGATTATTGTTTAGGATGATCTTGTGTATCTTTATTTCAAATGGTTCATGATTTGGTGCTCCACAAGTTATCTTTCCTTGTGACAGTTGTTGATTGGTTGTGTTCTTGAGCTTTGAGACGTTGACTAATGAAGATTTGAAAAGAGGTGTTAGTGTAACTGTTCTAAATGATTCTAATGTGCTTGCTAGTGTTTCGTAGTTGTGTCCTAATTTTTTTGGCGATCTGCATTGATTTTTGTGTGATTTTTTTGTGATTTCTATGAACCTGTGATGATTTTCGTGTTATGTAGTATTTCTGGTGGTGTAGTGTGTTGCAGTTGATCTTTGCGGGATTTCCGGTGGATGTAATCATTTGGGAATTTGAATTAGGTCCATTCTATGTAATGTAAATCATAATACTGGTCTGGTGGTTGATCTTTGTATCATGCAATGTAATTTTTGTAATTATGAGTTGTGGGTTGAGGGTTTAGCCAACCTTGTTATCAAGGTTGATGATTTGTATAAATAGGTGAGATGCTTATGTAATTTAGGTGTCGGTAGTATGTCTGCATTATCAGAGAGAGGTGATTGTGCAAACAAGAGAAATATCATTTGGTGAAGTGTTGAGGTGAGATTGGCGTTGCAGAGCAGACAATTCTGCTTAATCGAAACTGTCATCAGGCATTTGTAGATGTTATCATTGCAGTTCATTCCTTCCGAATTGTAGTCTAAATCATATTGTAAGTCAGTGAGACTTCCCTGAGGGTTGTAGCCTTCCGTGCATATATCTTTTTAGCAATGAGCTCTAGGTAGTGTGCCTGAATGCATGTGCATTCCCCATTATAATATTTTCACATACTAGTGCAGAGTATCATCTTACTATGGGTAGGTTCCCACCATGGTTTTTTCCTTAACCAGGCTTTCCACATCAAAAATCTTGGTGTTGTGTGTTTTTCTATTAATTTACTTATTTGTTATTGTCACAGTCTATCAGTTTATGTTTTTAAGTTTAATTTGTTGTGATCTAGTGAAGACTGATTCACCCCCCCCCCACCTCCCCTCCCCTGCCCCCCTCTCAGTCTTCTTTCTTGATTGCTGGTAACAACTACATACTTCAATAATCCTTATCCAAGTCAACCAATGATGAAAACATAAAACATGCAATAGGTCAGCCCAAAACACCTTCACGGAGTAGAGAAACTCATTATCATCCTATCTAGATGATAAATAGGATTAAAAACATCGATGACACTCATTTCTGAGTAGTGCATTGATCCAAGCATCGATGCAAATCACTCCAAGTCGACAACAAGGTGACATGTAGCTAATTACTAGTGGGCCCAAGAACACAGTTGCTAACAGAAATTACACATTGTAGCTTACATCAAGACTTAGCTCGACCCAAAACAATCTTGCCACTTCCTCCAAAGCTAACACAAACACTTAGGTACATGGAACACATGAGAAATCAAGCCCCAAATCTTTGAGAATATCAACATCAAAAAACATGCAACGGGCCATAGAGAACATAATTTGATATGTGAAGCACATAGAGATGTTCCATGAATATTCAATAACATTTCCATACAGTCCTTCCATACTGTCATGTCAAATTAAGTTGGTGCAAGAAAGAAGGTACATAACACTTCATTCCTAGTAAGCCAGTAAACACCAATCTTGAACAATCATACTTGCAGTATATTTCAACACTTGAAGCCCAAATTGAGACATCACACAAACAACATGAGCATGTCCGCCAAACTGCAGGAGCAAACAAATAAATGTAGAGCATTTACCAAATCGATCTTGATAATAGAGTATTTCTAGATTGAGTGGTTTGAACACCTATTAGGGGTTTTAGGTTCAAAAGTTGGTGAAATGGATATTAATTATTTCAAAAGGCGACATACACTAAAATGAGTGCAAAACAGAGAGTAAAAGATATAAAGTATGCAATTCTTGACTCTATAGTTAGTTCCTTGAAGTTTAAACAAATGTGCTCTTTAATCTTACGTTCACTTTTCCTTATAGATGTCTCTATAATATTAAATGCTTTGAAATGGAACATACACACTTACATTTATACCCTTTGTCATTATTGTTGGCACCTTATCTACGATTCTTTCTATCTCATCATTTCCATATTCGTCTCATTTTGATTTTTGTGTAGAAGCTTTCTTCTTCAAATTTGGCTGACATTTCATGTTGCTAAGAGATGCTAATCTTTCCTCCTTTTTTGTTGAGAAGTTCTAAAATAATTTTAGATTATTTTAGTATTGTGTTGGTATTAGGAGAACTAAGTCTACTTCAAGTTGCTAAGAGATGTTAATCTTTTCTCCTTTGTTTGTTTAGAAGTTCTAAACCAATTTCAAGTTATTTTAATAATTTGTTAGTAATTAGGAGTAGTAGTCTAAACTGCACAAATAATTAACTTCTTTATCACACCTCTCAAAGATTGAAACCTTTATAATAGACTAATTAAAGAACATATCATCACCCTCACCAATTTAAATTACTAATCCTTTGAAAAAAGAAATTCTTTCTAAAAAAATTCCCTCTCCTGTATCCTCACTTGTGTTGTTCACATTAGGTCTACTCTAAAACTATTATACAATTATTCTCCTCCACCTTCCATTTGTATTATTTCTTCTTAACGGTCTACAATGTAAATTTTTTTTGAAGAACCTATATTGATCATATTAGATCTACTCTAAATCTTTCATACATTTAGTCAGCTCCACCTTCTATTTGTATTATTTATTCTTAACGGTACACGATAGAAAAACAATAAAGAGATTGTCTTGTTCTGGATGACTTAAACCACACATATTAAGCTTTGACTTTTAAACTTAAAAGTGTTAAACACTCAGAATCTAAACTTAATATGCTGCTTAATGTATATGATTTAAAACTGATCATCTTGTTCACATTAATTTTACTCTAAATCAATTATACATCTATTCTCCTTCACCTTCCATTTGTAATATTTCTTCTTAGCAGTGCACAATGGAAAAACAATGACAATACTGGGGGAGAATAAAGAAAAAAGTGTATATAATATATTTAAGGATGTTCCTTCTCCATCGGTGAGAAAGGGAGACTGTTTCGAGGTTGTCAGAGTGAAGGAAGATTGGTTTGAGAGCCTCTAATGCTGTGACAAGATTGGTTTGACAGCCTTGTAAATCTATCAAAATGTCTCCCACTGTTGGGGCAAAGTGAACACTCCATAGCATTGAATGATTGTTCAAAGGAAAGTTCCATCTCCACGAGTCCTTTCTTGCAGTAAGTTGGGGCTGACGCTACTTTATTTGCCTTTCATTGGGGCCGACATTCAGAACCATCTCTAACTATTATCAGTCATACCTGCTCATGAACCACTTTTATCAGACATACTGTACACATCTTTTGATGGTTTCTCATTATCTGTCAATTTGTTCTCAACTGATGCTGTTGATGATAGTTTTGACTACATTTTAGGTGTCCAAGACCACCATCATTTAACTTCTCGATTAACTTCACACAAGGGGAACCTTTTGCGATTCTTCGCCATGATGTGCTCCCAAAGCCATCAATTTTCTTAGTGTCTTCCTCTCCTTACTTCGACCCTCACTATTGTTCCACATCATCACTTGTAGGATTTCCTTCTCAAGTTGATTTTTCTTAGATTTCTCCTTTAGGTTTATGACCTCTGATGCGCCTATTGCAACTTTTATCAGAACGTTTTGATTTCATTTATTCCTCGACGAGGTTTAGCATATCACTTGGGTTATGATATTCAGTTTCATGCTTATCATCTTGCTAGCTTAGTAATGATATTGAATGATGTCACTATGTTGGCTAGTTATTATAGTCATTTCAACATAATTTTCTATGGAAAAGGTTATTTAGTTTCGAGGATGTATTAATGAATAAGTTACTTTTATATATTAAAATTTATGTATTGGTGCATTCTAAAAGCTGGATAGTTGTTTTCTTATAGAGTCTTCTAGTCTTTTAGTTTTTACATTTTTAATATGATGCTTCCATAGCGCATGGATATATTAGTAAGATCAAACTACATCATCGGTTGTGAAGTTTTCATTAAAAAAGGTTTTCTCAAAGCCTTGAGAGTAGTATCTGTAGTCACATAAATTTGTCCAGTTTAATTAAATGAATATTTCCTATTTATTTGATTAAAAATCCACTAAGCCTTCAGTTAATTAAATTAATATTTAATTAATTTATCTTCAAACATTCTTCTATTAATTAAATAAATTATTCAATTTATTTTAATTAATTCATTAAACCAAATTCACAATCAATTAAATGAATAAATCATATTTATTTCATTTAATCCCATTTTCCTCTTTTAAAAAAATTAAATCAAACATTTATTTAAATCATTTATCCCCCCCACTTGCATTTTCCTACAAATGCAACTTGCACACATTTATTGAAATAAATTAATTTATTTTAAATAAGAATCTTATTTTCCCTCACCCACCAAATCCATTTGTATTCTTAAACCCCCTTCTATATTCTTCTAACCCCTTCCTAATTAGTCTAATCCATCCCCTAAATATTGTCACATTCCTAAGAAAATTGGAATCACTTCTCAAAGACTCCAAAGTCTTTGAAAATCAATTAATGCTTTGTGTGTTCAACAATTTAACCTCCAAAGTCTTCCAAAATCACTAATGGCTCTTACATGACCATTTATGACTCTTACATAACCATTTATGGTTATTTCAACTTGCACTCATGTGTCTCCTCAAGCATTTATTGCTTTGACCATGGTTATCCCTTTTGCCTTTGCACAAGAGTTTATCCATTAGATAAAAGTTTTATTCTTTGAATAAAGAATTTATTCATTCAACCCAACCTTGACTTTAACCCCCAAGTTAACATTCAAGTCATGTCAAGCATTAAATGCTTATTCTCTCTCCTCTCAACCCATCTCATGTTGACACTTGTCATCCTAAGATTGGGTTGAAAGCCCTCACATGGATTGAATATTCAATCCCGACTCTTGTTGAGATTACTCAATCTCAACCATCCATTGCTCCATTTTCCCTATAAATAGAGCCCATTTCTTCATAATCCAGATCCTGAAAACTTGTATGCATCTAAGTTATAGAGAATTTTAGAGAGTATTTAGCATAAATCACTAATATCTTGTCATTTTGGTTTAAAATAAATCATTTTAGTATCATAGCATCTAGTATTAGCTTTTTATTCACATTTAGAGCAAATACTTCAATCTCAAACCTCCATAAGCATCCATAGTGCAAAAAGCTGTTGAGAGCTACACTAGTTTGGAACTTGGAGATGAGAGGAACAAAGGAGAAGGAGCTAAGAGCATGTTAGGAGGCATTTGGAGATGCCTCATCATATTTACTTTCTTAGTTAAATATTCTCTCATGCTTTTAGTATCTCTTTTGATATGCCTGTTTAGAATAACCTTTTGTTGCTAACACTAACATTTTTGCTCTTGTGTGTGTGTTGTCATTGAACAAATTTTCTAACCTCTTTTGCAGAGCATCAGTATCAAATATATAAAAAACTTATTGTCAAGTTAGAAAGGAAAATCAATTATGGTTTTTGGTGAATGTAGAACTAAGGAAACATGAGTAGAAGAAAGGAAGGCTTTCTTAGTCAAAATTGATTAATGCAAATGAGGAAGGGGAAGTAGGAGAGAGGGGAGAAGGAAAAACATGCATACATGTATCTATGCCTAGAGTCAGCACTTTAATAGTAATAGTGACCTTTGAAGTGGGGGTTAGAAAAAGAAAGAGATATGGTAATGCAGGAAGCACATGCTAAGAAGAAGTAACATGGGAACATACATGAGATAATATATATGAGGAGGTAAAGGTGTATTTAAAAGGGTGATAATGTAGAATAATTTGAACTTTAAGTGGGATTAAGGTGACTTTCTCTTGTAGTGACATAGTGTTGAAATTAAAGAGAGCTTTGAATATATTTGTATTATATGAATTGAGGGATTCAAAGATCTTTCAAATAAGAAAAATATGTGAATAAATATATTCTTACATGATAAATCTATCTACATAGCTATGATGTTTTGGATTTACTCATGACTAAAGTGAATGAAGTGGACCCAGAATGACACATGCATTCTACCTTTTCTAATGGTATGGATCAAATCAATCCTATTTTTTTAGGAAAATCCAACTAGGAACTGGAGAATCCATTACTCTCTTCATGTAGAAGGAGGATATCACAAATAGCAACAAAATGACGACTTGAGACAAGGGAAACATCACTTTCACCCACCTCTCAAGGAAGATGTGTCTAGTAGTAAACTATCAAGAGACACTCTCTAATGTGGGAATCTTATCTTATCTTACTTATTCAATTATCTTCTCTTATTTTCTTAAGAATGTGTTGGTTTCTTGAAGTTCATCCAAACCTCAATCCATAATTCCTTGATCCTAGGATACATTTGGAATGAAAGGGCAAGTGAGAGATATGAAACTATATAAAAAAAAAAAGTCAATTTGGTGTGTTTAATGAAATTGCTAGCTCTATTTTAGCTGTCATGATTTCCTACATTGATAGTTGGTTTAACATTCATTGAATGCCTCATGATGGTAATAGAAAACATTCATTGAATGCCTCATGATGGTATCAATGGCTTCTTTCTTCTTATTTTAAGCTCTTGGAAATTC
Organism: Cryptomeria japonica; assembly: GCF_030272615.1. Taxonomy (NCBI): domain Eukaryota; kingdom Viridiplantae; phylum Streptophyta; class Pinopsida; order Cupressales; family Cupressaceae; genus Cryptomeria; species Cryptomeria japonica. Next base: position 337,600,034 of record NC_081405.1, on the reverse strand, counting down.
AGAATGCATGCTAAAAAGGAACTTATCTTACTTTTCTTCTTTTCATATTTTCAGAAATCCAAGTGGGAATTAATCAACTAATGACATTGCATGATATAACTTATGCTATGTTTTTAGAGTTTTTTATTTTTGAAAAAATATCTCAAAGAAACTTCTAATCTATTCTTCTAATCTATTTGCAAGATGTGAAAAGTAATTAAAATCTGATTCTACCTAAGTAAATTCTAAACTAACTGAGAAACAACAATGACTTATTACAATCCTCAAGCAAATTTAAGTGACCTAATTACTCAAATAAATAAATTTAAAAAATAAAAAATAAAAAATGTAAAGAACCTTAATGAAGCCTTAAGTCTTTTTCACAACCACCATGACTCAAGTTTGTCGAGGATCTAGCTTAATTTGTATTTCCTTCTCTTTTTCTAGCTTGGGGAAACTCCACTTCATGGAAAAGAAAGGTCTAGATTGGTATTTGTTCGAGTGAAAAGAAATATTTTGAAGCTTCTTGTGTTGTGTAGGTGAGGATAGATCCTAATTATGAGGATTCAAGATTAGGCTTTATGGACAAGCTTACACTCTTATAAAGGTAATTTAGTTCCTCGAGGAAATGATACTAATTTTCTAGAAAATATTTGTAGAGGCAAATTAAATCCTTCTATCAAATAATTGCTTCTTTGAAATTATGTAAAGTTACTACGTTCAAAAATTATCCTCCTTTATGAATGAGGGAAGGGAGGTATAAATAGGAAAATATGAGAGAAAATCAAGAGGAAAAATATTGCCAAGAATAAGAATGAAAGCTAGAAAGGAAGCATGGCATTAGATTTTTTTTTATTAGAATAGAAACTAGAGAAAGATGAACCAAAATGAAAAGACTAACTGCATACTTTCCAACTTTTGAATGGGTCACTTGTGTTAGAAACTGGGTCACCCTTTTACTATGACACAAGATCATGGATTCGGAAGGGAAGAAAGAAAATAAAGTGAAGAGGGTGACTAAGAAGGGTGAAGGACAAATGAAAAAGGGTACCAAGACATGATGAAGGCTTTAATCAAGAACTAAAAAAATCTATGAGGTTAAATGAGCACTCCACATGTATCATGATATGGACCACTATATCATAATTGAATTTATATGTCAACCCATGTAATTATGGACTCTTACACAATTCTCCCTTAAGTATGATAGTCTACATAGAAGGTATGTGTTGTTCCTAAAATAGGCATGTGGTACCCACACAAGTACCTATTTTTTATTGTCCTATGTGCATACCTACAAAAAGAATGAACTAGCTCAAGTATATTCTAATAAATGATTAGTTCAATATAAATGGGAAGTAAGAACAAGAGGACATACCATTGTTGTAGGTTCCAATGAATAATTTGTGACACATTTCTTTACCTCAATGAAATACAAAAGTTACAAAAGAAAATACAATATCAAAGCAATACCTAACCTATAAAAGAAAAAATAGATAAAAATGAGGGTCATTTTCACATGCAATAATGGAGAGAAGAGAAAATATGATAGCATGAATAGAAGATAAAATGGTCAATTAATGATAGATTCATGCACATGAGTAGTCTACATAGATTTAGTAATTAGGATATCATGACTATGGAAGTGCCCTACCCTCATGCTATATTCCTTAGGGCAAAATTTTAGACAAACTCCATCATTTTCTCTTATGTTAACTTCTATTGATTTTTCTTATAGTTTTTCATTAAATATTATTTCCCTTGTTGCAAAACCTTTAGGTTAGGAATTCTTTTAGACTTATATTTCACTAGTTTTTATTAAATTTTATATATATATTTAATTTCTTGGGATTTTTTGGGCATTGGTAGGGTCACCCTTTTATCTCTCTCTTACTTCAAGGACTCCTATTACATTAGGTACTTTACAAGGATATGGTAAGAGACAACTTTCATGCAAGGTCTATTTGTCTTAGAATGTAGGGAATGATTATGAGGACGATAAAGATGTCTAAATTCCAAAGGATGGATAGGAGGAGATTTGATTAGGACTATAACCCTAGGTCTTCTTGTTATTGACATATAGATAGATAGATAGACACACACACACACACACACACACACACTGTGTGTGTGTGTGTGTGTGTGTACATACATATATATATATACATACATATATATATATATATACATAGATATATACATATATATATACATATATATATACATATATATATATATACATACATATATATATATATACATACATACATATATATATATATATATATATATATATATGTATGTATGTATATATATATATATGTATGTATATATATATATATATATATATATATATATGAAGCAAGGGAAAACCGATTAGACCTTCGATGAAGCCAAGAATGTGCCTCTTCCTAGCTTGTTTGGATTGGTCCAAAATGGGATGTGGATTGCTCTCCACACACAACAAGATTGGTTGGATTTGGATTGGATTTGAATGATGATGGATATGGATTAGATGAGAGAAGATTTGGGCATTATGATAGTGTGATGGATAATTTTGGATTTCAAATTAATAGCATGAGATTAGATGAGAAGTGGATATAGGGATGCAATGGACAACATAAGAATATGATAGAAGTGGATGATTTGTGAGGAGAGGAGATTCCAATTTATAGATTGGACGAGGCCAAAATGAAAGGTCAAGGTTGATTTTGGGATGAAGGGTTGAGATCAATCTGAGAGGGAGCACATGGATTGAGAGGACAAGGTGTGGGATTCAAGAGATATGCCATAAAGTCATTTCTTGTCACCACACCTCTCAAGGTTCATGGGGAAGATCTCCCAAGTACATTGGGAAGAGAAAAAAGGAATATAAAATTCCTTGGGGGGAGGGAGGAGGAATTAAAAATTCCAAAATAAGATGATACGTGGGAAGACTAAATGGATAAAGGGATTAAAAATTACTTGGGAAGAGGTCGCATGGGGAGATTCAAAGAATTTGAATTTCTTTGAAAGGATCAAGGTGATTAGGGATGTGCAAATGATTAAGGGGATTGATTAGGTTAATGAGTCATTAGAGTGCAAGTGGGAAAGTTAGGAGGAAGTGACATGAAGAGAGAGAATGAGTGGAGGAATATAAAATTAAGGAATAATGATAATCGGGCTTCTAGAAGAATTAATTAGGTTAAGTGGAGGTTAGGGAAAGTGATTTGTAGGAATCACTTTAGTTAAGTTAATTAATTATAATTAATTAACTAAGTGGGTTTTAGAAGAAATAATGGTTGAGGTGACTTTAGAAGAATGGGGAAATAATTTATTTATTTATAAATTAATTATTGGACTATAGTGATAAGATTGATTAAATTTGATTTAATTAACCTTAAGAAGAAGGGAATTAACACTATTAAACTGGTTAATTATGTTGACAACCTTAAATTGATTAAATATTAATTTAATTAATTTTAGGTGTCTACATTTTGCCCCTCTTTGATATAGCATCATGAAGTGATGTTATATCAAAGAAGAATAAAACATAGTGGATGGAAAGAATAAGGACTAGTAGCATGATACCCCAGTCATAGGTGAAATGAGGAAGGATGACAAGGAGGTAGTGGTATGCCCCCTTGAGAGGACATGCAGGGTCTAAGAACACGGGTGTGCTCTCGAAATGGTTAGGAGTACTAGATAATGAAAAGATGAACATGATGAAGAGGAGTGAATGAATAAATTAGAAGCTCCAAGATAAATGGGTGAAATGGGATGAATGAATGAAATGGAGTGGATGAGATTTCTTGTTGTGTAGATGTGGAGAGAAAACATAGTTTTGATATTGCCACAGATTATCCACACCACCGATTATAAGAATCAAGATGTTTTGAATATCTGAGGCGTGGACTAGACTCTCAAACAATAGGTATCTCTATGTACACAAGTTCACAAACATCGATGATGACATAAATGCGAGACTGTAGGATCATACAAGAGAAACCATCGAACACGCCATACCACAAAAAGAATGCCCCACTATAAACCAACCAAGACATGTCGAGATATAGGATGATCAGGGCAGCCCTGAACAGGTACAGTCCTGGGATACAAGATAAAAAGTCAGAGCGAAAAGCTCAATCATGCAAACAACATGCACATGACCAACTGATATCTCTTGCCAAAAGTAGGACATGGATTTGGATAGGCTGGCAGAAATGGGAAGGATACATCCTGATCGACAGGTGATGGACTTGGATAAACTGTTAGACATGGGAAGGATGCATCCCAATGGGCAAGGTACAGATAGATTGATAGATGCAAGAGACAAGATGGTGTGCATGATCTCTAGGTGAGAGGATTGCCACTTGGAATTGATTAACATAGTATAGATGGGTGTTTGGAATACGCGTAAGTCAGTATAAGCTCATATAGATGGGAAAAGCTCAGTGTGATGGGGGTCATAAATGGATTGGCTAAAATGGGAGGGGGATAAATGATTGAATAGGATTGGATGGGATGGGGAATATGATATGATATGATCCGATTGTCTCATGGATATAGGATAAATAGAGGGGGACCAATGACAAGGGAGAACCAAGGCTTGGTAAGAGGATGGATGGGTGGGGAGATTGCTTGGATAGGGGGTGAAGGGATTAAGGAGATGGATGGTGATAGGATATGGAGGATAGGTGGAATGGGGATCCAAGAACTATGTTGCAAAGGAGGAAAATTCCCCACTAAAGGTAGTGCAATTAAGGATATACTGATGGTGGATAAAGATGTATGATATGGAAGAATATTGTGCAAGGAATTAACGCTTGCATTTTCTCAAAGCATCCATGGATATTATTTTTCCTTTAGCATGGTCAAGATCAAAGATAGGAATGTAGGATGCATTTGGATAAGATGAGGGATATGAGATGGAGGATATAGATAGGATAGTCAAGATCAAGGATAGGGAAGGAGGATTGACTTAGATAGGATGAGGATAAAAGATGATGGATATGGATAATGCAGACTGTAGGGTAGTATGGATGAATCTTGCCCCCAAGTGTAGAGTCCAAGAAGATGGGGGGACTACACATGACGCTTGTTTCAAGCATCTAGTTTCGTGGATAGTATACATAATCTAATAGACTGAGAAGGATAAGAGATGCGAGATGAACTGGGATTGACCTAGTAAATGGGCTGGGATAGGAGACATGGATAGGTGGAAGCTTAATAATTTTGAGGCATGTATGAGCTAGATGTGGATGGTTGATAGGGTGATCTATGAACTTCCATGAGCATTTTCTCATACCAAGCTTTGAAGTTTGGATGTGGATTTTGGGTATCCATGTAACCTCAAAATACTAAGAATAGGAAGATAAGTTGGGATTGGATAGACTTGAACAAAAAAAAGTAATGAGATGATGTTAGATAAAGATGAGGACTAGCTTGATTTGATTTGATTTGATTTGATTTGCTTGGATCAGGTTGAATTTGAGTAGATTGGATTGGTCCTTGGGGTAGGACAAGATTGATTTGGATTAAAATGAAACCTTAGCCCTTGGATTAGGACTTAAGTGAGGAGTGAAAGGATCCAAATGATTAAACTTTCTTCTACTTCTAGGGTGGACTTGTGTGCCTAAGCAAAATAGGGAAAAGGATCCAAATGATTAAGCCTTCATCTACTTCGGGTGGACTTGTGTGCCTAAGAAAAATAGGGAAAAGTATCCAAATGATTAAGCCTTCTTCTACTTAGGGTGGACTTGCTTGCCTAAGCAAAATAGGGCAAAGGATCCAAATGATTAAGCCTTCTTCTACTTAGGGTGGATGTGCGTGCCTAAGAAAAATAGGGCAAAGGATCCAAATGATTAAGCATTCTTCTACTTGGGGTGGACTTACGTGCCTAAGAAAAATGGGGCAAAAGGATCCAAATGGTTAAGCCTTCTTCTACTTAGGGTGGACTTACATGCCTAAGAAAAATAGGGCAAAAGGATCCAAATTATTAAGCCTTCTTCTACTTAGGGTGGACTTGCATGCCTAAGAAAAATAAGGCAAAGGATCCAAATGATTAAGCCTTCTTCTACTTAGGGTGGACTTGCGCGCCTAAGTAAAATAGGGAAAAAGGATCCAAAAGATTAAGCCTTCTTCTACTTAGGGTGGACTTGCGTGCCTAAGAAAAATAGGACAAAAGGATCCAAATGATTAAGCCTTCTTCTACTTAGGGTGGACTTACGTTCCTAAGAAAAATAGGGTAAAAGGATTTAGGGTTTTGATCAACCCAAATGATTAAGAAAAGGTACTTGGGGGAGATTCTTTCCCAAGCAAAAAAAGCAAATTGATGATTGATTAAAGATAAAGGTCTAAATAAAACTTTCACAAAGTATTGACTTTGGATTAGGATTGATGATTAATGATTGGATTAAAGGAATATTGATTGATTGATTGGGATTTTGGAGATTTGATTAGGTTGACGTGTTGTCCTCGAAGGTGAGAAGAAAATTATTATAGATTGATAGAAGGAAGAATAAGCGGAAGGCTACCTAGGAATGGATTGATGATGGGATAAAGATATTAGTTGAGGATTGGTGATCATTTGGATTGATGAAAATTGATCAAGGGTTTAGCACAAATGGAGATGAAATAGAGGTTTGACAGTGACAAAGTGGAGATTGAAGGGTTTGGTCAAATATGGGAATGTTTTGGATGTTATCTACTCTTGGCAAGAGAAATAAAACAATGATGAGCACATTGGCCAAAGAAATGCTTTATGAAAAGCACGAAAGTGAAGGGGGCCTAGATTAGCCCAAACAAAATTTTAATGGTTTTGTACAAGATGAAGACACGCATTAGACATACAACTTAGGCTGGAAGATGGAAACCATTTGATAGGCCTCTCGCACAAGTGATACCTCAAACAAGCGGATAGATATAGATTATGGTCACACTGGCTCCCCCTTACAGTGCACTCACTTCTCGGGCATACCAGATTCTCTTACCCCAAAGATCCAAGGATCTATTATATGGGGTATTCATGTCTCATCTTGAGTGGGTACATGAGAGGTAACTTTGGGGTACAATCTGCATCCCTTTCACTATGAATGTGGGATTTTGAGCTACTAAATAAGGTTCTTAGTGTAATTCTGAGGGATCACCAATTCAACAACAGATTCTCGAAGCAAGCCACTTAAGGCTCTAACTGAGCTTATCGGTGCAAGGAAGGCCCCCACATACGTTGAATTCACTCAGCAGCTCAGCCGTCTGACCAACATATTTATATAGCAGCTCAGAAAACCTACTCAAGATCATGTCGGGAGAGTCTATATCCCTGACATGTCCCAATTCGAGATACCCTTGTGAGGTGATCAAATCCCCATCAAGAATAACATCACTGCAAAAAGAAAAAGATGGGTGTTATTGATCACCTTTCTCTTACACCCAAGATCCATGAAGGCGAGGGGAGAGGGTACTTGGTGCAATGGTGGGTCCACCCTACATACGTGCAAGTGCACAAGACACAGAAAACAATTGCGTTTTAACCCCAAAAATATTTTTGCTAAGCTAAGACATGAAAAAGAAATCTACTTTATTGGAAAAACATGATTTTCTTCGACTAAATGTCTTGCAAAAATGATTAGTAGTTTATGATAATTGATCTTGGGCATTCAAAAAAGAAGAAGAAGTTGCAAACATAATATGATTAGCCCAAAAAAGATTGAAAAATGAGTTTCCTTATGATTTTCTAGGTAATTTAAAAAAAAAGTTTGATAACAAACGATTTTGAATATGATAAAATTATGTGCATTTAAAGTTCAAAAATAAGGGTTGACTTTGAATGTGTTAAAATAGTTTTTTAAAAATGATATGCAAAATATAATTACAACCCATTTTAGATCTTAGATTCCTATTTCCAATGCATTTTGAATTCTTAAAATCTGACACCTAAGCGAAAAGTTATGCCCATTTTACGAAAATTGTTTTTTCAATTAAGCGCACGTGCTGATTCGCGTGTGCAGATGCTGATTCACATTTCTTAATGAAAAATTCAAAAAAAGTTAGGCAGGAGGATTTTTTTCATTAAGCACACGCGTTTTGATGTCTGCGTACATGCTAATTTACAGTTTTTTAATGAAAAAAAATTAAAAAAAGAGGTGAGAGGATTTTTTCATTAAGCACACGCATTTTGACGTCTGCACAGGCACTGATTTGCTTGCGCAGGCGTTGATTGACCAAAAACCTACAAAATGGCAGTCAGAAAATTTAAATTTCAAATCTCTCGCATTGTTTGATGGTAGGCACGTTGATGTGCAAACCGATGCGCTGAAGCGAAAAACTGTGAGCTAAAAACACTAATAACTCACACAAATGTTAGAAATTGGGACGTGGGTCCCACCGGGCATGCTAAAATGAAGCAAGGGAAAACCAATTCAAGGTTAGATGGTTAGTTTATACCCAGATAAACATAAAAAACCAAATAAATTATAAATCAAGCTTCTTATACCTTGCAAGAGAGAGTTCTCTCTTATTCTTCATATTAGACCTTTGACGAAGCCAAAAATGCGCCCCTTCCTAGCTTGTTTGGATTGGTCCAAAATGGGATGTGGATCGCTCTCCACACACAACAAGATTGGTTGGATTTGGATTGGATTTGAGTGATGATGAATATGGATTAGATGAGAGAAGATTTGGGCATTATGATGGTGTGATGGATGATTTTGGATTTCAAATTAACAGCATGAGATTAGATGAGAAGTGGATATAGGGATGAAATGGACAACATAATAATATGATAGAAGTGAATGATTTGTGAGGAGAGGAGATTCCAATTTATAGATTGGAGGAGGCCAAAATGAAGGGCCAAGGTTGATTTTGGGATGAAGGGTTGAGATCAATCTGAGAGGGAGCACATGAATTGATAGGACAAGGTGTGGGATTCAAGAGATGTGCCATAAAGGCATTTCTTATCTCCACACCTCTCAAGGTTCATAGGGAAGATATCCTAGGTACATTGGGAAGAGAAAAAATGAATATAAAATTCCTTGGGGGGAGGAAGGAGGAATTAAAAATTCCAAAATAAGAGGATGCGTGGGAAGAGTAAATGGATAAATGAATTAAAAATTCCTTGGGAAGAGGATGCATGGGGAGATTCAAAGAATTTGAATTTCTTTGAAAGGATCAAGGTGATTAGGGATGTGCAGATGATTAAGGGGATTGATTAGGTTAATGAGCGATTAGAGTGCAAGTGTGAAAGTTAGGAGGATGTGACAGGATGAGAGAAAATGAGTGGAGGAATATAAAATTGAGGAATAATGACAATCAGGGTTCTAGAAGAATTAATTAAACTAAGTGGAGGTTAGGGAAAGTGATTTGTAGGAATCACTTTAGTTAGGTTAATTAATTAAAATTAATTAACTAAGTGGGCTTTAGAAGAAATAATGGTTGAGGTGACTTTAGAAGAATGGGGAAATAATTAATTATTGGACTATAGTGATAAGATTAATTAAATTTGATTTACTTAACCTTAAGAAGAAGAGAATTAACACAATTAAACTGGTTAATTATGTTGACAGGCTTAAATTGATTAAATATTAATTTAATTAATTTTAGGTGTCTACAATATATGTATGTATGTATGTATGTATACATATGTATATATGTATATATGTATATACATACATATACATACACACACACACATATGTGGTGTATGTATATATATATGTATGTATGTATGTATGTAGAGAGAGAGAGAGAGAGAGAGAGAGAGAGAGAGAGAGAGAGAGAGTCACTCTTAATGGATGTATAGAGGAATGTGATAATGGGAAGACATATTCATGCATTTTCTCATGTATTTCATGTAAGCTACCAAATAGTGTCTCAAAGGATGAATTGTTATAGTAGAGATCAAATTTTTCATACTTGTAGAGATTTCCATTGTTTGAATATCACATACTCTTTTATGGGATAGGAAACAAATCCATTCTTGTACATGATATTTCACAATGATCCCTTCTCAAGGAAAATCTTAAAGGACTTGTTTTTAGTCTAACAAATTGGATAGGAGGATATATTTCTCAAAGCCAACCTTGAGGCTTTTGTTGGTGTCTTGTTCCTTTAGGCACCCTTTTATTTTATTTTCCCATTGCATGGGATTATTTTTTTTATGTTTACACGTAATTATTTGTATGAGTAGCCCTCATTGTATTGATACTCATACAAATTTCATTCTCAAGATTTGGTATTGATTAATATTTAGTGCATGGTTGATTTCTTTATTCCACTCTCTTATAAAATTGGTTTGATTAAATTTGATTTTTTTCACAAATTTATACTAACATATATGCCATAGTTATACTTATCTTTGTGTATTTTTTTTTGACGTATTTATTCAATCTATAATATGTATGTGTGTGTGCAAATGGTTTGATATATATGACACAATCAATTCACATGTATTATGTTTTAGATGTATCTTACTATGACATTTATTTATATGATATGTAGATGATACAAATACTCTAGTTGTTCTATATGGATTTTTTTACTTAGGGAGATCATAGGTTGACCTAGTGTAGGATGACACGCTAAGCTTATAAGGCACCTTTTTAGTGTCAAGTGGAATATGAATGTGAGGGGGAAAAAATTGTTATGAGCTTTCAAAAAGCTAGAGATTGATCTTGATCTAGACCAACTGCTTAGGCTAATTTTAGACATTTGTCAAGTAGGAATTTTATCAATTATCACCCTTTAGACTTAGACTTAAGTATGGCCATTACATCAAACCTAAGGAAAGGAAATATTATCAATAGGGATGGTATGTTGAGATAGATTAGTCTTTTAGTTGACTCACCTAGTTTGTGCATGTGTGTGGGTGATCTCACAATACAAGGTTACACTTTTTGGTACATCTTGATTTTTGCTGAAATCATACATTTCTTAGAAAATATAATGAGTTAAGCTTTAAGAGATCCCATTTGAAGTAATTGATTGAGGAAAGTTAGATCAAAATTTCTTGAATAGACCCTCTTTACTTCTAAATCATACCTACAATGGAGTCTCCTTTGCACCTATCAAAATACTGATAAAAGCAACTTTTACATTACCTTTTGGGGGGGCAAATGAATTCATTTAGATTTAAAAAAAAAAAAGTATTTAGTCCTTATTATAAGCTTTCCAAATAGTATAATTTTTAATATATTTAATTTTATTAATATATTTATATTTTATTTCTTATGAATGTAGGTTTTTCATCAAACATTAAGGATTGTGTTTCACACATGTGGAAAAATTGAAAAATAGAGAAAAAAATTGTAAGAAATATCTTTTCCCTAGTTATTGATATCCTCATTTCAACACAAAAAGAAGAAGTTAATCCAAATACATACCAAAAAATATATGCATTACATAATACACCTCTACCCAAATTACAATTACTCTGCCTTTAAAAATTAACTAAAAAAAATGTGTAACAAAAAATTATGAAAAAATATCCATTCACTAGATATTGGTGTGACAATTCTATATTTTAAAAATTAGAATTTCCTTATTGCTATAAATAAATATTATGCATTACCAAATAAATGTCACTTCTGAAAAATACTAATTAATGTAAATATTGAGTTATTAAAAGTTACATAACAATATGGACAACAGCCATATGATGGAAGAAGCGGAACCCAAGGATAATGAGGAAACCAGAGTGAATTCTGGGAAGGAAATGAACAAAGACTTTGAGAAGGACCTGACTGAGGATAGGGATAGCGAGGACAAGGAAAGTGCTAGTAAAGGGCTTATCCTAGATAACCTCAAGAAGCTCTCTGAGGCCAGAATGGATTTTGATAGATGGACCTACGAGACCCTGAAAAACTTGGATAAGAAAGGGATAAAAACGGATGAAAAGAGGGAGGATGAAAATAGAGAGCAAATTAATTGGAAGTAGGAAATGGAGAATAAGGTAAAATCGCTGGAAGAGGGAAAAGAAGTGATGAAAAATCTAATGGGAGTTATCCCAAGTATCCTCTCTGCTGTCACTAAAAACCTGGAGGACATCGCCAAGGTCGTTGATCATACCTGCACTCCTAAACCGGTCATGGATCTTGACCTGGAGGAAGAGACCATCCAGACTGGAAGCGGTGATGCTAATCCGGTGGGCGGTACTGCGAAGAGAACCAGGGCCAGTATCAAGAAAGTTGTGGCTGCTTTGGCAAAGGATCCCCCTAACTTCAAAGACAACATCAAAGAGCTGTATGATATCAGCAACACCCTAGCTAAAGCCCTGGAAAAAATCTGAATGCTGGAAGGCCTGGTGACTTTTTGGGGCTTTTTTGGGTTTTCTTCAGTTTTTCGCTGGTTTTTTGTGGATTCTGTTCTTTTCTGCTTGTAAAGGGTTTCGGGGCCCCTTCAAAACCTTCTTTTTCCTTAATCAAAAACAATATGGACAATTAATTTTTAAAAAATATATTTAGAATCTATATGAAAAAGCTTACAAATTAGTAGTTTACTTCATCTTCAAATTCTTAATGGTTTAGCTGCTATAGGTTTTAGAAAGTAAAGATTTGATACAAAATGTTGATTTTAGTGTCAATTTTGGCCAAAAAGTGTATCCCAGTATTATGGGATCACCTGTGTGATTTTCATTTAAACTCTTATTTATAACAAATTTAAGTCTTATGGATTTGATTTTAGGTCTTTACCCAAGAGTATCAAATTTTAGAAATGTTTTTTATTAAGGAAAAAATAGGTTTTGAAGGGACCCGAAACCCTTTACAACCAAATTTTGAAAGGATCCGAAACCCTCAAAATGTTTTCAATTTCTAGGTTACATTATTTTTTCTTTTTTCTTTTTTTCTGTAGGCTTGGAGTTTCAACCCTCTTAACCTAATCCCACTTTACTAGTATGAATGATTGTTAAGTGTTGTTAAGCTAATGAAGTCATTAAGTGGATTTTTGGAGTTGCTTTGACACTTTAACCTTCAATTTTTAGATGCAATTTTGAAGAGATTTTTAGAGGGGCCTAGTAAGCTTTATTTTAAGTATTTTCATGATTTTTGGTGTCCTAAGTTGTATAATGTGGGTAAGTGTGCTTTTATGGTCTCATTTTAGACTTGGCTCAATATGTGACCCTTCTAAAATGGTTATTTAGGGTAACGATGAAAATCAAATATTTGGGGGCTTAGAAGAGTGACTTGTCAATCTCCAACCCCACTCCCCCAAGTGCATGAATGGACTTGGGTAAAGCAACAAGTGGATCACATGTGTGAGATAAGTATACAAATACACTCCCCCATCTCCCCAAAAGTCTCACATGTGTGAGCACTTATGGGAGATGTGATTGAGGGAAGAATGAGAGAGTGAGAACTGTCACTCCTTAATTCAAGGGATTCAAATATTGAACTCCTATTAATTTCCCATTTAAAATTGAAGAGAGAATTTTCTTTTGAAAAAAAAAATTAATGTTCAATTTTTTTGGGATTTCTTCTTGCTTGTCTTGGGAAGGAGATTCAATGGAGTTGTTGGATTTGAAGTCTTAATCAACACATTCTCTCCTTTGTTGAAGGCTTCAAGAGGTAAGCTTCTTAGTTTTTGCTATTTTTTTAATGCTTAAAAATGATATTGTCTAAAGTTATGAGTTACGGGTGTTTTTTTATTAAAGATAATTTTTTTGAAGGGACGGTCCCAAAACTCTATATAAAAAGCCAACAATAAGAAATAAGCAAGGAATCACAATATACACAAAGGCCAAAAGAAATGGTCCATAGGAAACTGACAACAAACCATAAAACATGTTTTGAAGGGACCCTGAAACCTGAAACAAACAACTCATGAGAAAGATAAGTGTCGCCCAACAATAACCACTAGCCACATAGCAAAAAGAATAGGCAAAAATCTAATTTCCACAAATCAAGTCTAGCCACCCAGACACAAAGAAAAACAACTTTGGATTTGCATCTTGTGCATTGTTTGGATTTAATGTTTTTGTGTGATATAATGGGCATGGGTTGTGAAGGTCAAGATCACCCTCATCAACCTTAATGTATGGGATGAGAGAGTTAGGACCCTCCTTGGGAAGTAATTTTCCTCATTAGAGAAGGATAGATTATTTGGTAAGATTAACCCATATAATATGTGATTTTTTGATTGGTGTTGAGAGATTTTTTGGGTAAGATTAACCATATGGTATATGCTTTTTTATTGGTATGGTGGAAAATTTGGATGTGGAAAGATGTTGGAGTGAACAAGAGATTATTAAACAATATATAAATTGTGTCTTCCATATTGAGACACTAGTCCATTCTCTCACCCTTAATGAATCCATTTAAGATTTTATGTGTGTGTGAATCCTTGGTCTAGGTGTTCATGTGCATGCTAATTGAAGTTGTTTCTTACATGATTGCAAATATATGTGGGTTCTTGTGTGTAACGAGTTTCCTTAGGGATTTTCTCAAACTAGATTCCTTAGGGATTTTCTCAAAGGTGACTTGCTTCTTGAGTCTAGGATGGGAGGTGAGCTCCACTATGGCCTTAGAAAAGGATTTATTGTCATGTGTAGGGTGGAGGATTTTTACCAATTTGCATATTTGGTCAGATGCCTCCTATTGCCAACAAAATGTTGGATATATTTGAGATGTGAAGATCCTTCTTTGAGAAGTAAGGAGTATTATATGGAAAAAATAAATAAAAATATATGTAGAAGTATGTGCAAAAGAATTTATAACACATGTACTTAAAAAGGGAATTCCACTTTATGTATTTTAATACAAATTTAGTTTTGTCTAAGATTTTGTTAAATAAAGGAAATAAATCTATTGAGGTTATTATTGTTTTCTTGATGGAAATGTAGATTTGGTTTCAAATATCTATTGATGTTGCAAAATAAAAAGTTGTAATGATGTTATAGTCTTTTCAAAATAAGTATAAACTTGGTTTAGTATACTTGTTTAATAGGGAGCAAACATAATTTATATTGCTAGTTAAAATTATAAGTAAATATTCAAGTTAAATAAGAGATTTCTATTTTGATTAATTCCAAGGAAATTAACAAGGAGAAACAATAGTGTGTTCCACTGAGATTAAGGTTAATATTATATTTTATCTTATTTTATAAAAGGAATGGAGAGAGATATTAACTCGCTAGTTATTGTATAATGCAAAAAATAAAAGAAAAAAGAATATATTCAATCTAGACAAGTCAGCTATTTAATATTTTCTATTTATTATTCAATAAAAAAAACAAATTGTAAAGAGTTTTGTAAACATTGTATTTTATAGAAAAATATTCTTTAACAGTATTAATCCATTTGTATTGGATATAAAAGTTAGAGATAACAAATATTTATGGTTATGAATAGATATTGGGCCAATTTAGGTTATATATAAGTTATATTTATATAAAATATAATATTATAAAGTTAGAGATAACAAATATTTATGGTTATCAATAGCTATTGGGTCAATTTAGGTTACCTATAAGTTATTAGTACTTGTTGTTAGGCTAACTGCTATTGCAATCGATTGCACCCAATTTTCATTAACTTGTTATTATTGAATTGCTTTTCCATTAATTATAGATCTACAATTTTTTTTTCTTTCTATGTGTTTTTTTAATTGTTTAATAGTTAAGATGCATGATTTTTAGGTTTTCAATTTAATGAAATTATTTTTCTTCAATGTAATTGGCTCAAATAATTTGCATCTTATTACTGGATTTCCTGGATCCACTTTCTACATAAATTTTTTTAGCCAATTTTTTTGGTCATTAAAATAATATTCTAGTAAATGTTTTAATTTTATTTTCAAATTATTTATAATGTGTATCTAAATCTTTAAAGATATAGTTTAGTTATCCTCGTGCAATTTGATAATATAAAGAATTTCATAAATTTGATATTATTGAAACTAATAAATTTCACCTTTATTATTGAAACTA
Organism: Cryptomeria japonica; assembly: GCF_030272615.1. NCBI lineage: Eukaryota > Viridiplantae > Streptophyta > Pinopsida > Cupressales > Cupressaceae > Cryptomeria > Cryptomeria japonica. The sequence continues at coordinate 337,584,157 of NC_081405.1, read as the reverse complement.
GGTGAAAAGAAACAAGTCCTCCACATTTAATAAACTCTCCTTCCATCTTGATTATAAGTTTAAAACATTTAATAAATTTAGAATATATTTCACCTAATATTCATATTTGTTCATTCATTTGGTGCAATAACAATATATGTGTTCATAAATTCAATATATACTTTTTGATGCATTTAAAATTATTCATAAATATTTTATGTTACACTAAAATTTATTATTATTATTTCAATGAGATGATGAAAATTAAATTGTATTTGTTCAATTTAGATTTAAAAGGAAAAAGTGCTCTACATTTGATATTGTATGAGTTACTTTACTATACACCTCTTTCATCTTGATTAGAGTTTAAAACTTCTAATTAATTTAGAATATACTTTCACATAATACTGATATGTGTTCATTTATTTGGTTTAGTAACAATTATAGAATGGTAAGAATAAGCTAACATTGTAAATCAACTCAACAAACATAAAAAAATTATAACTGAAAGAAAACTATTTTATCTTGATTATAAGTTTAAAACATTTAATAAATTTAGAATATACTTTCACCTAATATTCATATTTGTTCATTATATGTGTTCATAAATTCAATATATTCTTTTTGATGCATTTTAAATTATTCATAAATATTTTATGTTACATTCAAAGTTATTATTATTGTATCAATGAGATGATGAAAATTAAATTGTATTTGCTCAATTTACTTTACTAAACACTTCTTTCATCTTGATTACGAGTTTAAAACTGAAGAAGTTGAGAAAGTACAACTTTTGAGATCCCAAGAGCATCTGTACGCAAGAATACTAGTCACAAGAGCCTTATACTTATTAACAGAACCATTTGCAGCATACTTGGTATGATACACCCACTTGCACTGAACCAACTTTCTTCCCTTCAGAAGAGAACAAAGATCCCAAGTATGATTCTTCATCAAAGAATAATACTCCTCATCCATGGCCCTATCCCACTCTAGGTGACCTATTGCCTTTGAAATTTTTTGAGGATCATCCGAAATGGCATGACTTAGAAGACTAGAACCAGATGTGTGTGCACGAGTACGACAAGTGTTAGTAGGATCACTTGCCATAGAATCAACAACATCAACTGTAAACCGGGCCCACTTGGGCAAAGGATGAGCAATGGGTGGTGGTGGTGAAGGTGGACCATCATCTGCATCATCCTCAAGGAAGAAGGAATACTCAAAAGATGAAGAGGGAGGAGGAGGCAGTGAGGGAGAAGTTACTGATGGAGAATCCATCTGAGGAAGACGCTCATCAAACTGGACATCTCACCTAAACAAGACCTCTCTAGAATCAGGATCAAACAACCTCTATGCCTTAACATCCTCACAGTAGCCAACAAAAATGAGTGGTCGACTCTTCCTCTCCATGGCTTTCCTCTGAGCATCTAGAATAAATGCCCAAGCCTCACTACCAAAAACTTAGAATGAAGAAACATTAGGCTTGACATGCGACCAAGCCTCCTTAGGAGTCAATTGGCACAATGCCTTATGAGGCATCCGATTCTAAATATAAGTGGCATAATTAACTGCCTCAGCCCAAAAAATAGGCTGCATAGAACATGACTGAAGCATGCAATTGGCCATCTCCTGTAGTGTTCTATTCTTTCTCTCAGCAACACCATTCTACTGAGGGGTGTGAGGAACTGATAACTGATGCTGCAAACCATGCTTGGTGCATACATCCGTAAAAGCCTGATTCACATATTCTCTCCCATTATTTGTGTGTTTCCTCTTGATAGAAAGACCATACCGCTTCTCTACAAATGTCTTAAAGACTCAAAATGAATCAAAGACATCAGACTTGTACTTTAAAAAGTACACCCATGTACGTCTGGAGAAGTCATCAATGCAAGTGAGAACATACTTGGACCTTGAAAAAGATGGAGTCGGAAATGGCATAAGATCATTGTGGATCAAATCTAAGGGTGCCTTAACACAGGTGGCTCTGCCTGTAGGAAAAGAATCGCAGTGATGCTTGCCAAGTGCACAGCCTTGACATACACCATTAGTATAGGAGATCTGATGGATCCCAATAACAAGTGCCTGTGTGCTCATTTGTTGTAATTATCTGTAGTTGACATGGCCAAAACGCTCATGCCAAAGTTTGCTCACTGAATCTGCATGTTCTACAAGAGAAACACCTAAACCATCTGAACTCTCAAAGACATCAAACCGATATAACCGAGAATCGGGATCAACACTGCCAATAGCCACAACCAAATCAAAATCATGGAGCTCTCGAATAACCACATCATGTGGGGAGAACTCAACCGTTTTACCAAAGCCAAAATGAAAAATCTGCTAAACAGAGAGGAGGTTCCTAGAAATGTCAGGAACCAAAAGAACATCTTGAAAACAACCACTTGTCAAAAGAACAGAACCTGAACCTGAAACTAAAAGTTGTGCTAAGTCACCAACTGCAATCTATAAAGTATTACTATGAGCAAGTGAGGTAACAAGCTGCGATGAGTGCGTCATGTGATGAGAAGCCTTGAAATCAATAATCCAAGTGGATGCAGAAGGAATAGCTCGTACAGAAAGAGCACGTCCTTTCCCAGTAGAAGAGCAAGATGGAGGTCGAGGAGGAGAAATATGATGCTGCTACATGGCTGCCTCCAAGGCCTCTAATCATTTCCAACATCGAGAAACTGGATGACCTTCTTTGCCATAGAGTTTGTAAAGTTCATCTGACTTCTTCTTAGTCTTGGAGGAAGACTCACCAGACTTAGAAGAGTGCTCCTGTTTGGGATGGGACTTCAGTTTGTAATCAGACTTAGGTGGTGGCTTGGAGGAATGCTCACTGCTAGCTGAATCCTTCTTAGGCTTCAATTTTTGCTTCTTGTTATCTATAGATGTCTGAGCAGCCAATGCTTTCGGCTTTGATCCTGTGAGAGTGTCCAACTGAGATAGGTGAGCCTTCTCACGAGTCAAGCAATCACAAAACACATCAAAAGTAGGCATGGTGAAGTGTGTACCCAGTGCATCCATAGTAGAATAAAAGGTGGAAGCAAATATCTAATAGGGATCTCGAAGCTTAGAGAGAATCAGGTAGATACACTCTGGGTTTGTCTTATTTTTACCACAACTATGTAGGATAGATCTGGTGGTTTTGAACTTGTTCAGAAAGTCCTCAATGTGAGGAAAAGACTCAAGTAATAAGGAAGAGAGCTCTGCCTCAATCTGTAATGCTCTGAACTCATTGATAGTACCAAAGAGAGTTTCAAATTTGGACCACATAGCCCGAGGAGTGAGCAAACCATCAAGGTGAAAAAGCAAGTTGTCTGAAACATGTAAGGAGATGACACCCATAGCCTCATCCATCTTATTCCAATGATGAAGAATCTCAAAAGGACGTTGCAACAACGACTGATCCACATCCAGATAGGACCACAACCCCCTTGATCAGAGAAGCCTCGTCATACGAGCTTTCTAGAGCTGATAATTTTGGGATGTAAGAAGCTCAACTGAAGAATCTGCCATGTGTACTTGTACCTAAACCTGGACCTGCTCTTGATTTTTTAATTAAGTGATCTTTCAGAATAGACAAAAGATGCAGAAGGGGTTTTTTTGTGTTTTTTGAGTTTAGGTGTTCTGATTTTCTAAAGTAAATTATAGAAAATAGTAAAAAATAACACCCCCACAATATGTAAAACAAAAACCCAGTACAATCTGAGAGCTAGAAAAGAAGACAAGAGAAAGTAAAATTCGTCAAACACTATCTCGTGTACATGGTAATTTTTCTGGAAAAGATAACTCCAAATCTGAGAAGAGCTCTCCAAGGCCTATTCGTTTTCTGAAAACAAAGTCCGTTTTCCCAAGATATGCATGCAAAAAAGAGAGCGGATTTGGACGGCAAAAAATAGGGACTAGATGAAAAAATCAACAAACCTCACCTCCAATCTGAGTAGAGCTCGAAAAGAGATTTCTGACACCTATTCGTTTTCAAAAATCCGACTCTGTTTGCTCAAGTTATGGCAAAAAAACAATACGCTATCAAAACTCTTCAAGGAAAAAAAAAAAAAAAAGGGCTCTCCCTGTTGGTGGTAGGGAGGTGGCACGCTGGCTAGGTGGCGGCGGTGGAGGGTGGGCAACGGTTGGGTGCCGTGCAGTGGGCGGCAGTGGGTGCAGTGCAGCGGCAGTCCTGGTCTCAATGCAGCGGGTGGTGGTGGGTGTAGTGCAGCGGTGGCGGGTGCAGTGCAGTGGCTATGACGGCCCCAGGCGGAAGGTAGCCGAGCGGTTAACCAACTGCTATGGCTACCAGGCTGACCGTTGCGGCTACCAGGTTGACCGCTGCGACTGCCAGCAGACTGGCGGTCGTGGTGGGCTTGGAGGCCACCTACGGCTCCACAAACTGTTATGGTGGCGACTTGGCCTAGGCAAGCCGTTAAACTACTGAAAAAAGTTTTTTTTTTTTTTTGCCTCAGAAAACATGCCTGCAAAGGGCAAACTCAAAAAAATAAATTCCCAGAGCTAAAGTTGTCCAAACTAGACAAATTTTATATGAAAATGGGGGTTTTGGGGTGTTCTGAGCTCAATGGTGAGATCTGTTTGAGTTCAAAATGCCCATAAACAAAAAATATACCCCAAATCCAAACTAAAACCTCTGAAAAAGAACTAAAACCCTTGCCTCTAGAGAAAATCTTTTGAAAAGAAATCAGGAACAAGCAGTAGTAGATGAAAGCTCTGATACCATGAAGAAGTTGAGAAAGTACAACTTCTGAGATCCCAAGAGCATCTGTATGCAAGAATACCCGTCACAAGAGAAGATTGGAGACAAAACACAAAAAAGGCTCTGAAAGAGAGATTATCATTCAGTGAGGGAATGAAAAAGAAAAGTTACAATGCAATCCTTATGACAGGAGAATAGAAACCCTAAAGATGTACAACCCTAAAGAAACCCTAAAGGGATAAAGATTATTTAATAATTAGAATAATTATTAAGTACCTACAATATTATTAAATACGTAATTTTAGCTTAAGCATAGAGTATAATAGACTAATAATTAAATAAATAATTATTAGCTAATACAAGATAACTTTAACAAAAATATTTAATTAATTTAGAATATACTTTCACCTAATACACGTGTGTTCATTTATTCAAGATTCAGTAACAATTATAGTAACAATTATAGAATGGTAAGAACAAACTAACATAGTAAATCAACTCAACAAGCATAAAAAATTTATAACTCAAATAAAATTATTTTATGGTGAATTTTAGATTACAATTTTTTAATTGTATTATAATTCTTTAATGTAACTTGGTGAAAATATTTTGAAGCTAATTAATTAATCAATTTAGATTAAAATAAATAAGTACTCCACATTTAATAAATACTCTTTCCATCTTAATTATAAATATAGAAATTGTTTTTCTTCAATCTAATTGGCTCAAATAATTTACATCTTATTACTGGATTTTGGATCCATTACATCTTATTACCGGATCCTGGATCCACTTTCTACATGAGGCAAATTTTTAGGTCATTAAAAAAATATTTAGTGTGGTTTAATTTTCTTTTAATTATTTACAATTTGTATCTAAATATTTTGTTTATTTGATATATGTTACAAAGTAGCCACCATGACAAATAAATTTTGCTATGTGAAAGGTAACAAATATTTTATTTTAAAGTAATTTATAAATAGCTCTTAGTTAGGTTAGCATTATGCTCACCTAATTTAATAGTATTAAATTTTGATAACATAATAAGATTAAAATAATAGAATAATAACATAATATAATATAAAACATTATTAATAAAGTCATAAAAATTATAAAATAGTAATATAATGTTTAAAATAAAAACATTCTAATAATTAAAGTACTAATATTGATAATAATATTAAGTCAATTATATAATGCATTAGTAATTAGAATAATAAAAAATAATAATCTAGTAATTTTGACATTAATAATATAAAATTAACATTTTTATAATACAAATAAAATATAAGATTAGATTATGCTTAATGTAAGATAATGGAGAATAATAATTTTAAAAAAAATAATACAATGAATATGGACAAAATAATATAATGAATATTAATACAATCTAATATAAATAAAAATTATTCTCACTTTCCTCTCTTTTGCTACAGTGAAAAATCTTTTATATTAAAGATCGAGAGTAAACAAGTTACAAACAGTTATAGACAAGGGAGGCTAGGCCTCAACCACCAAAATCACCGAGGATTTGCGTTACATTATTAGAGAGCAGTCCGAAGTCAAAAAGGAACAATGTAAAAGGAGAATCAAAGCACTATTGTAGAATGTGATCAAGAGGATTGATCCATGTGGTCCATCCTTGGGCCCCTTCCATCCAAACCGCCTTCTTTTGGACCTGGATCTGAGCCAGCATGGCAATGCGGTCAGCCTATTACTGTTGATCTCTTCAAGCAGCTTCTTCAGAGCCTTTTCAAAGGAGGACTAGTTCTTTGCAAGCCTTCTCCACTCGTAGCCATCCTTCATCTCGTGTATGAACATAGTGGCATGACCATCTTGCAGGAACCGGAGGAACTTATGCTTTTCGAGATTCATCACGAAGGAAACCTGCGAAGCAATTTTAAAAAAGGTGAGTCTACGAAGAGACTCAGTAAGACACCTACCAGTGCCATTAAATTTATTCTCGTTTCGCAGTTTCCAAATGAACCAAAGTGCCATTTAATAAGTACTCCACATTTAATAAAATCTTTACTAATTATTTAGGTATAATTTATGATTTGTTCACAAATGACATTCTCAAATAAATATTAAATTTTAGAAGACTTATAGTATTCTTAATTGAAAAAAATTAAATAAATTGATTTTATATAATAAGTTTTATGATTATTTTAATTAATCTGTTCTATTTGCTAATTGTTTGAAAAAAAGATATTCAATTACTATACAAATAGGGTTAGGATTATAGTTCAATTAATGTTAAATTTTTGAAAAAAACATATTCGTTTACTCTACAAATAGGGTTAGGGTTAGGATTATAGTTTAATAAAAAATTTAAGATTCAATTTAACATTCAATTAGTATTATAGTTAGGGTTCAAATAAGAGTACAATTTAATTAGAGTTAGAATTCAATTAAAGTTGTGTTACAAAATTATTAATCTCTTCTATTTGCTAATTAATTGAAAAAAACATACTCAATTACTATTACAAATCTAAACAAGTAGTAGCCACTACGTGGCACTTGTATTTTAGATAAAAATATAATATTCTAAAGTGTCTTGTAAACATTGTAATTTGTAGAAAAAGATTTAAAAATATTGATCTGTTGTGTTGGATATAAAAGTTAGAGATAACAAATGTTTATAGTTATCAATAGCTATTATATCAATTTATGTTGTATGTAAATTATCTTTTAAATAAAAATATAATATTTTACTAATAACAAATGATATATTTTTTTCAAACTATTATATATTTTGAAATCAAATTTTGATCAAATCTTTAAAAATTGTACTTACATCAATAAGCCCTTGGTCTACAATGACTCAAAAAAAAATTGTAATTACTATTTTTAAAATTATATGATGAGTCATATCTCCAAATGTTAATTACAGATAGACAAATGCCCATTCTAATTTTTTTTAAATAAAAGTCTTCCAATATTTCATATTACTCCTTCAATAATATTAATCAGTACTTCAACAAAAGAGAAAAAAAATAAATGTTTTTCACTGTTCTCATGACAGTCACTGTAGAGATAGGGATAACAGAATAAAAAAGATGAAATAAGACTGAACTCCACGAATTTGTACAAAATCAAGTCCTTAGAATGTGCTAATTAATCCCAGCCATCCCTCCATACATCACACTATCTTGGCGTCCAAATAAACTGGGTGTGTCTGAACTTCGACACAAAATTTTTATCATATAAATCCAACAGAAACAATAAACCCAGGCGTTGCAATGACGGGGAGGTAGCGATCGTAAGTGTTTATGGATGAGGAAAGAAATGGATCAATGAGTAGGAAAAAAGGGGCCAGAATTATTTACCCAACAACAGAGGAAGGCTAAGCTCAGCAGCAGGAGCACCTGCGTGATATTTCATAGATAGAATCTCCGAAAAAGAAATGGAAGACATGGATAATTCCTGTGTTGTGTTCAAGACGACGATTTCAGTGAATGACTACCTCAGGAATTCAGACGCACCTAACAATTGTGTGCTCAAGTTTTTGGGTAGAATGTCTTTTTAGCCTGTCAAGAAGAATCCTCTCTTTGGGTATTCGTCCTCCATGTAAGCTCTGCTCTTTTTTCCATTATGATTTTTTTCTGTTTTTGCATCAGTACGTGTTTTCTTAACGAAACGTGTTCATATTATCGATTTCAAGATTCAAGACAAGGAATTGTTTGAACTAGAGTTTTTTTTTTCGGAAGGTGTTTAGTAGATTCTCCTAACGTAGTTTTGTAAATTGGGTAACGGTAGGAAGCAGGTTGATTGCTTAAACACTAACCACGCATTTATTAGTACGTCCAAGTTTGAGTTTGCCTGCTGAAGAATGAATTCAAATTCAAATTTAGATATATAAGCAGGATGAATGATACCAGTCCTACGATAACGAAAACTCAATGTCTCACCTTTGTACGAAGAAATTTGATAGAGTCAAGAATGCCTCCCAATTGTTTGACGAAATGCCATATGAAACTAACGTAACAGGGTGATTGCTGGATATGCACAGCAAGGTCTTTAGAATGAAGCTTTGAGAGTTTTTGCCAAATGCAAGAAACAACTATAGAGGCAGCCAAAATCACATTCATAAGCCCTCTTAGGGCATGTGCAGGCTTTGTAAACAAGATACAAGCAGAGAAATTCCATGCTTTTCTAATTAAGAATGGATTAGTGTTTCAAGAGGTTTTGGAATGTGTCCTTGTTAAAATGTATGCAAATGTGGGAAATTAGAGTATGCACACTTTAACTTTGATGAAATATTTAATTATAATATGGTTCAGGGAACACAATTATAACAGCATATTCTCAGAGGGATCTAGGGGAGGAAGCTTTAGTAGTCTTCCATCAAATGCAACAGGGTATGTGCCGCAGGTTATTCACTTGGTAAACCAATGCCATAGAACACAGGATACTAAATAACATCCCTGGTTTCATTTCTACCTCTCAAATTCATGTTTTGATACTTCCTCCACATATGCTATTCTCAAATAAGCAGCATTCTCATACATCCTTTTGTCATTTTATGGTTTGTGGTACAATTATACTGGCACAACTGTTTAGGCAGAACTCCACTCTTTTCATGTATCAATAAGGTTAAAGAAAACAAGAATCTTATTCGCTAGGATAGTTTTATATTAATTCTTTAGTTGATTCACAGGATACCTTGATGAGCCAAAAGTTATAAGGTTCATAGCATTCAATTTTTAAAAAGTAAGTACAAAAGGAAAATGGAAAAAGGATAAAGCAGTTGGCTCAGTTTGTAATCAAATGAAAATCATCTTAAAAGTAGTTATACCAGCAATATATGATTGAGGAAAAGAAAGAATATAAAGCTGATAATATCCTTTATCAACAGAAATATATAATTGGGAATCCTTTATAATGGCTTCAACCGAAATATTAGAAAACATATCTTTTGAGCTTTCCAAGTCTCATTTGACAAAGGGGTGGAACAAAAAACCTCAAGTTACGTTTCCTCTCTCTGAAAGTAAAACCTACCTGGATCTTGAAATAGAGATGCATCAAGAGTTTATGATTTATCCAAAGAGTATAAATGAGCTTGACTTGATAAACCTTAAAAAATTCTCAGCAGTGTGGTTTGGCAGTCGGAAACAGATTTTGTGTCCTCAACAGGAAAACTTTGGTATAAGCAGTCTATTTTTTATCATATACTACTCTTAACAAGAATAAAAGATCCTACTAAATTAAGCCAAACAATGACAGATGGGAGTCAATTTTGTCTGTCGAAATGTATTCCATTTATAAAGCTTGTTTGCTGATAAAATTCAGGAATCCCTCTTGCCGATTTGAACGGATGTCTCGCAAGTGCATCATAAACACATTTTCTGATTCTTGCTCCATATTTGTTGGTAGTTTTCTTATATGGTCCAACACCTCTACCCAATCTGCTTTCTTAATACTTTTTTGTTCATCATTCACACTTGCAACATGCAATTTGCCATTTAAACAGTGGAAACACATATCTGAGACTAAAATTTGTTATAATGCTTTTGTTAAGCTATGGTTATGTTATTGGTATGGTGCTTCCAGATTGCCAAAAGGTATCATCACAAAGGGTTTTAGGAAACCTATGAAAGGTAGAGCTACATGTGAACATGGAGAAAGGAGCACACCATGTTTGCAGAGGTGTGGAGATCTGTGGCACACTATATCAAATATGCAACACCATAAAAGTGTAAAAGTGGAAACTTTAAACTGAATGTTTTGAAAGAAAGTGGGTGACGAAATTCCTGTTGGTTTTTGTACTTTTATGGATTTCAGCATTTTTTCAATTCAAATATCATATTTATCTAGAGTACTTTGATTGCATTGGTCAGACCAAGGAAATTAAATTCAGGCATTTCAAAGTGAATGTTGACAGAATAATTTATTCTTAATCACCATCTTTTGGTTTTTATTGGCTATTAGCTCTTTGCTCTGTGGTAAATATTGAACATGGATCCATTGACTAAACCTTATTTCTTCCTCCATCATGAATAATAAATATGATCATGATCTTGAATGGGTGAGACTTTTCCTTGTAAACAATAACATAACTCTCAAATTGAATTTAAGTTTATTTTTTTACATGTGCATTTACTTTTGTACTGGGACAGTCATTTGGTAATAGTCAATAATTTATGAAAAAATTGGATGAAGGAACACAATTGAATTGTACATATACAATAATTAAATAATACAATTCCCAATTCTGAAATTTTTCAAAAGAAAAATTATCACTACAATTTATCAACTAAAAAATACAAAGATGTTAAAATACAATATATTTTCTGAAAAATTTATGTCTTAGAAATTTGAAACCCTTTGATGTGCATTGTTGTTTAATATCTCCACCCAATTTTTTCTACATTGATAAAAAAAAAGAATAATTGAAGGGTCTCTAAAACTATATCACATTTTTACAAGTTCTATTTAAACTTTGTATTCAATAATATATAACTAAAGAATTATTCAAACAGCAAAAAAATTTGGTCAAACCTACCATCACATTTCCATCTCTATGAAAATGACCTCTTAAATCCAATTTATTAATTCTATTCTGCTATTCACCTTATAGATTTAAAATAAAACATTATTAATAAACAATTTAAAAAATTAATTCCATAAAACTTCCATTAAATAGAACTGTAAATTTCTTACCCAACAACTAACCAAAGATAAATTAAAACTATCATCATTAGAAATTAAATGAAGTTTGTTGAAATGAAAGTATACATCAAACACAATCTTTTGAACTTGCTACTACCTAGGTACACAATCATATTTACTTTCATAACCTAATATATACTAAAAATAAACATTTTTTTTTACCAGGTTTCTTATGGGCATTTTGAATTTGCCTCTGTCCCAACAGAATGAGAAGACAGAGATGACTGATTTTATGCTGACTTGACATGTTCTCTCTCTGCACCAGCAGCCTGGGTTTTATATGGTGTTGGAGTGGGTGCCACGTGGAGTGGATTATAAGAAAATGGCGTCCTGCCAGGTGTCACAAAATTGGATTTAAGCCTCCTATTGAGATGTGGAGTACGAGCTGCAGCTAGCTGTCTCAGAGGGCTTGGTGGGGGAGTCATTTCATCATCATCTTTGTATTCATCATTATTCTTATCATACACATCATCATCCTTGTCAGAATCCAAATCACAATTTTTCTCTTTATTCACATCATCATATTTGTTCTCAGGCGCCTCAGGATAGAACCAATTGGCTGCTTCATCATATGACACTTGGCGGTCTCTCTTTGGCTTGGCTTCCTCAATCTTTGGATTCCCTGGACTGCTGATTGGCCTTCTGAAATCAGAAATACCTTTCCCCTCCTTATTCTCATATTTTGCTGCACATACAAAAAATTGCAGAAGAAAAACAAAAAACTGAAAATTTAAAGCAGTCTACAGTTAACACAACCTTTTACTTACATTGAGTGTTTCTTGGTGGATTTATGGGAGATGCCATGAGGAATAATGGTTAAAATAAATTTGCAGGCTTCTGTAAGTGTTTAGTCTGTGAAGAAGATAGTAATGGGTGTGGTTGTATGCAAATATATAGGCCGTACTGAAGGACATAAGTAGAAACTCTTTGTATTCCAAAACGTCTCTTTGCATTCCACTCTATTATTATATAACATTAGAAATTTCTATAATATAATTTATTGGATTTAATATTTGATCTTTTTGTACAACAATTTTTGAGACAGTATCCAATAAGTGATATAAAATTAATATAACATTTTATTTACATTAGTGTAGATATATATTTTATCTTAGTAAAAATATTAGATGCATCTATCAAAAAGTTTCCAAAATCAATTGATTTAAGTTATTTTATCTATTTCAGAGTTATTTTATTTTTATTTTTATTTTATTTTTTTAAATATTTTATATATTTTATTTCTGTGTACGTTTATTTTCTATTTACTTAAGAGTTATTTTATATTATTTATTAATAGAGTTATTTTTTTTATATTTATTCAAGAGTTATTTGAGAATCAAGACTAAGGACCAGTGAGCCACACTATAAGGTCCTATATATTGCATTCCTCAAAGAAACCTTATGTGCTTGTCCATTATGATTTCATAAGTTGTTTTAACATTTTTTTAATTTCATATTGATTAATTTTTTCAAAAAAAAACATAGTGTATATTTTATTTTTTATGTATACAATCATCACTCTTACATAATAAATTATTTCTTAATAAAGATGTAGAATTTTTTTATATTTTTCATTAATTTCTTTGCATTCCAATGAATTAGAAAGTATCTATTTAACTTTCTATATTGTATTTATTTATACATATAATCACTTTCTTTGCATTTTAATTTATTGATGTATCAACCTCTAGGTGTTGATTAGACTAGTATACCTATCTTTAGATAATTAATGCAAAGTACATCAAGAGATATCTTTAATTGAAACCTAAATTTTATTCAAATGTAATTGTTATTGAATACTTAAGCTAAAGATATTGTTTATTTGTATCCAAATTAAGTGTCTTCTACCCAAATACTTCTAAATTAATATTTGTGATAAAAGTTTGTAATTCAATTATTAGAATTAATCCTTACCTTAGTTGTAGCCTAACCATAAGCCTAATAGTAATTTTAGTTGAAACTTATATGTAATCCTAATTGAATCGAAACTCTTATGAAATGCTAATTTTAATTGCACCCTTTCCACTATTGAATCCTACCCCTAATCCTCACTCCCACTTTAATTGAACCCTAAACCTCATCAGAAGTGAACTATTATTAAATTTTGACCTTGATTGAAACCTAATCCCAATGTTGACCTGATTTTATTTTGATCCCCATTCCCAACCCTAATCCCTAGCTTAATTCTAGAACTCCAACCCTAAGCATAACCTAATTTGACCCCTAAGAAAACCCTAATTTAATTGTAGTGCAACTCTAACACTAATTCTAATTAAACTCTAACCCTAACTTTGAACCCTAATTAAATCTCGACTCTAAATTAATAATAACCCTAAACTTTATAACAAGTAATTCCTCAATACAACTTTAAACATAGTATGATATGATATTAAGTGATGTAACTTGTTGTTTTTTATATTAAAAGCAACCAAAACAAGGGGTTGACCCAGGTACAAACCAAGAAATAGTGGCAAGCCAACTGTCAACAGAGCAACAACAAAATTACAACCCCCTCAACTTTCCTCTATCAAAAACAATTATCATTCTATGCATGTTCACCAGATATATAAAAGTCTTAATAAACATTTTAAGCATTTGCCATGCAGGGAAATATGTAGATAAGTTCAAACATAAACATAAATTAAAACTATAAGCCCAAAGGCTACTAGGGCCGAGCAAAAAACCAGAGGTTCGAGACATAGGAGCGAACTAATTCTTTTTTCCATGGCTCCTCTTGGGGAGGAGCTTCCTAGCCCATTCCTGGTGAGGAATTTGAAGAGGGCCCTGTAGTCTTCATCCTCTTTGCCTTTTCCTTTAGTAGTACTTTCCTGCAGAAGACACAAAGTGGTTGTCGAGCAATGCATAATGTTCAAAGCAAACTTGGAGATGTCCTGTAGATTGTTTTACATGGCCTCCATTTTGCTGGTGATTTCCTACAAATTATCAAACAAACCCTCCACTTTCTTACCCAACTCCGCCAGGTTGTTGTCCTCTTCCTCCTGTATGCTGCTCACTTCCTCCACCACCATCATCTTATCGAACTTGAGGGTCGGGGAGGGAGAGTTAGTCTGGGATTTGGGGCCAGCCTCCAGACTCTTGAATTTTTTTGGGCTCTCAGAAGCGTGGGTGGAGCTAATAGAGTGGAGGGGTCGAGGTAGATTGAAACGGGGCCATATTCTCAGAGGGGATGAAATTCCCAGTTTCATGGGATGAGGGGTCTCTTAAGGATTTCTCAGGGGGTTTGGAGGCCAATCTCACAGAACGGCGAGGGGTGTTGGCCTCATCGGTAATCTCCACATCGGAATCAATCTCCTAAATTCTAACTTCCTTTGGGGTTTTGGCCTCCTTAGGGTGGCGCTTTTTGTTCTTCTTACTATAGGAGCCAATTTCAGGCAGCCGAGGAGGGCTAGTATCGGGTTTATCTGTGGCAATGGCTAGGGGATGGTTTTCAGCCACATTCTGGACAGAGATTGTGCGGGGTCGGCAAAGGGCCAAATGGAAATTGTAAAGGCGAAGGATGAGACCTTGATGCAGAATGGGAAAGTTTTTTCCTTTTTTCTTGGCCTCGGCAATATCTTTAATGTTAGAGTCCAGCGAGTGCAGTAGAAAAAAAGGAATGGAGATAAGATCTTTATTTCTGAGATGGTTAAGGAAAGGGAGGTGATAATAGTAAAAGATCCCATACCGTCCTTCCACGGTGAAGTATTTCATCACGATATAGAATACCTCATCCCAAGGTGGCAAAAGCTCCTCCCGGTTGAAGTCACCTGCCCTCTTCACAAGGTTCTCCCCTTCACGGAAAAACTGGTTCAGGCTGGTGGTAACCGAAATGCAAATTTGTTTCTTCCATTTCCTCCCCTCCATGGACAAACTCGTTGCTTGAGCGATCACTTCTTCATTGATTTCGAAGGAAATACCCCCATGGTAACCCTTTTATCCTCCCAGGAAGCCACAAACTGCTTTGATAATCTCTCGTTATTTCCTTTCATATTTTCCATAAATTTATCAATCCCACCCTCTGCACAGACAAACCACACTGCCGGCTTGGCTTTAAATTCGTTCGTTTTGTCAAGCTCCAGTCTTAGCCTGTCACCCCCCATGGTTGTTTCTTCCAGCTTAGCAAGGCGAAAAAGAAACAAAGTATCAAAGAAATAGAGCCGAACCAGAGTAGAGGCAGAGTCATGAAAAAGACTTAGCCAACTCTGGGATAAAATCATACAATAAACGATGTGATTATTGAAAGTTGTGCCTAAACATATTTTTCTTTCATGAAATCTATTATACTCATGCGAACCCTCAATCCAACCAATGTGATTTGGTCGATCCCAACTGTCGCCTTTATTGCCACCAATAATATATGTCCGGATGATAATTAGAAAATTACCATTCCGAATATCAGTATTATAATAATAATTATCATCATTATTAAACCCTCTTCGTAGCTGAGGACAAGGCCAAGAGTAGCTACGTGGCAATCCCAACCCATGATGGGCGGGTTTCCCCTCCAAATTCAAAATTCAAAATTTGGCTCTCTTCATCTAGTGATAGTTATACAGGTTCATCATTAGACTTGGTTTTTTTGGTCTCCAAGATATCCTTGGTGATCATTGGCAACAAATTGGGGTTCCTCCAGCATCGTAAGCCATTTTGCAGCCTTCCCACCGCAGCCATAGAGTCAACAACAACATTCCTTCTCTGAAGATGTGGCGGATGGTGAAACCATCAAGGTTAGTCATAAGCATCCTAGCATCCCTCAAAATGGGATCCACTTTCCACCCAGACACAGATCTGCCCCCAACCGCTTCCACAATGATCTGCGAGTCACCTTCAATTTCCAAATGTTTAATGCCAATAGTAGTAACAAATCTCAGACCCCAAAGGAGAGCCATTCCCTCGGCTTGAGTGACAGTATGGTTCTTTAGGTTGCCCACATAGGCAGCAACAATATTCCCTTGATGGTCACGAATGATTCCACCACTAGCTTGGTAGGCATTTTGGGCAGACCCATCAAAGTTCAATTAATACCAATGGGGGTTTGGGGCTAACCATTTGGTCTTTTTCCTGTTGATCTTTATACTGTTGTTGAAAAATTCAAACTCTGGGGGGAGCTTCCATAGTTCAGCAATTTTTTCATCCATCGGGTTAGGAGGATTAGGGGGGGGTTTTCCACTTAGTCACTGATATATTATCCAAAATCATTTTGAAGCAATTGTAAAAGACTTTATCCAGAGGGGATTCAACATCTCTGAAGATTCTATTATTTATTTCTTTCCAGACACCCTAGCAGATATGGGGTGGAATCTGCCTCCATAATTGGAGAATCAGGGGGTGGCAGGAGGGAGGTGTCCATCCAATGACAAACTGATTAACGCTATCCTGAAAAAACCCATTGCATACCACATTTTTCAAGGGTAATGGTCCACAAGTGTCCCACAAAGTGGCAGTGGATGAAAAGATGGTCAATACTTTCCTCTTTAGCTTTACATAAAATGCATCTATTGGAAAGCTGGAAACCCCTCCTTTTAAGATTGTCCCGAGTCGAGATTTTTCCATGCATTAGGGACCACCAGAAGAAGTTAACTTTTGGGATCAGTTGAGAATTCCATATCTTCCTCCAACACTCAATATCGCCAGTGGGTCTCAGAAACTGACTGTAAGCAGACTTGGTTGAGAAAGCTCCCAACTAGGTCCCCTTCCAAATGAATCTATCCTCTTAGGGAGCTAAGGGAATTCTGCATTCTAGCATAAGATCCTGCAGCTCCAGAGCAGCAGGTAACAAGTTAGGTTGATTAGAAAAAAATCCAGGCTATGTTCTTCCATCTTCCTCTTCCCGGCTCCATGTAATCAACAATGTACTCCCCTAAGTGCTCCTTTAGGGGATACATTAATTGGCTAAATCGAGAATCCGCCAGAGATTTGTCATCCACCCAAGAGTCTTCCTAGAACCTAATCTTCCTGCCATTTCCAATCTACCATTTTAGTCCTTCTCTGATAACCGGTCTAATTTTCAAGATATTGTTCCATAGTTTAGACCCATGAGGAAGGTCACCAGCACTCAAATTACAATAGAATTTCTCCCTTTCTAAATACTTGGCCCTGATAATGTTACACCAATTCGCCTTGCCTTTAGCTAGGGTCCATCCCACTTTTGCAATTAGCGCCTTGTTCAAGGCATTTATCTTTTTGATCCCAAGTCCTCCAATAGATTTGGGTAAGCAAACAGTGTCCCAATTTACCAGAGAGGTGTTTCTTTTTCTCCATGCTCGTCCAGAGAAAGGTTCTCTGGATCCTCTCAAGCTTTTCCCCCATAACACCAGATAATTTGAACAAGGAAAGGAAGTACACTGGTATGCCTTGGAGGGAAGCCGCAAGGAGTCGGAGCTTACCCGCACTACTAAGGAATTTCCCTTTCCAACCCGCAAGTTTCTTTTGTATTCTCTCTAGGATAGTATTCCAGAATGCAGGGGTAACCTCTCTAGCAGTGAGGGGGAGACCCAGGTAAGTCCCTGGAAGAACAACAAACTTACACCCCAGAATAGAGAGGATTTTAAGCTAAAGGTCACCAAAGGTGTTGAAGAAGAAGAGATTACTCTTATCATAGTTGATACATTTCCCTAAGGCATAAGCATAATCCTTCAATAAATTCTTCCATAGTTTGGCCTCAATAACTGAAGAAATATCAAACAGAAAGGTATCATCGACAAATTGTTGGATCATTGAGGGGGGAACAATAGAAGCTGCTTTGAATCCCTCCAGTCTTCCATTGATCATCATATCAACCACATTACTACTCAAGACTTCAACAATCATGATGAAGAGATAAGGGGACATAGGGTCTCCTTTTTGAATACCCTTTTCAGCTTTAAAGCATCCCCTAGGGGTCCCATTGATCAAGACCGAGAATTGGACTGAGAAACACATTCTTGAATCATGTCAATAAACTTTTGGTTGAAGCCCAGTTTTGAGAAATTTTTAAAAAGGAAGCCCCAATTGACTTTATCATAAGCTTTTGAAATGTCAATCTTGAAAGACATACTTGGGATTCTGCTCCTGTCCATGGAGTGGATTATTTCATGGGTGGCAATGGCAGCATCCAGAATTTGACGACTAGCGACAAAACTTTTCTGGGAGGGACTGATAAATTTTGTCAGAAGGATCTTAATTCTATTCACCAAGATCTTGGATATTATTTTGTAGATAGAATTGCAGAGGCTTATGGGCTGAAATTCGTTCATACAACTGGGGTTCGAAGACTTGGGGACAAGAATGATGTAGGTGTTATTCATTTTTTTCAGTAATTTTTTGGTCTTGAAGAAGTCCTTCACCGCTTTAGTAACATCATAACTAACGATGTCCCAATAATCTTGGAAGAACGTCGGGGGGAATCCATTCAGGCCTAGGGTCTTGAAGGCACCCACCGCAAAGACCGCCAAGCAAACCTCCTCCAAGGAGATAGGAGTAAGGAGCTAATAGTTATCCTCCTCCCCAATGGCATTAGGGAGCTTACTCAAAAGCTTGTCCTAGAGAGACAAATTGTTTCTTCCAGAATCAATATACATACGGATGAAGTCAGTGACATTTTGGCCAATTTGGGACTCTCCGGTGATCTCCTGATCTGAGTCATCCTTTAGACATTTGATAAAGTTTCTCCTTTTATGGATGCTTACCGAGCCATGGAAGAAGGCTGAGTTTTTGTCCCCCTCTTTCAGCCACTAAATTCTGGATCTTTGTTTCTAGTAGATTTCCTTCTTAGAAAGGATTTCCTTCCAATTCTTACGACATTCTTCTTCCTCAACCAGCAGAGAGTGAGGGGGGTCACCTGCAGCCATATTGCTCTGGAATTGTTCTAGTCTGGAGCACAACTCCTTTTTCTTCTTGAAGATGTCACTAAAAGTTGCCTTATTCCAACCTTTGACTTCCCTGCAGATGAGTTTTAGTTTCTCAGCAATTCTAAACATAGCAGTCCCTTGGATCGAGGTAGCTCACCATCCCTTGACCAAGTCTCTGAAATCCGAGTGGGAGGCACACATAATCTCATAGCGGAAAGGGGGGGACCTAGGTAGGGTCTATCCTTCCAATGGAGCAAGAGGGGGCTATGATCAGAAGTTGTCCTTGGGAGAGTCTTAGGGTAGGAGTTGTGACCAATATCCCAGTTGGTAGAGACAAGAAATCTATCCAGTCTGACTTGAATTAGATGATTGCCTTTCCTATTATTCGACCAAGTGTAGGGGACATCCTGAAGATCAAGATCAAAGAGTCTAGTGACATTAATGAGGTTAGCGAGATCTCCCATGCTATCAGTAAAATCCACTAGTCCTCCACATTTCTCATAGGGGCAAATGGGGGTATTAAAGTCTCCGACTAGTATGTACTGAGACTTCTGGTCTGCAAGGATGAGTTTAGAGATTTTCTCCCGCACTAGACGCCTTCCCACTTTGGAATTGGGGGCATATATATTGAACAGGTGCCAATAGTGCTCACCATATTGAAAAGTAACCACTAGGAAGTTTTGAGTGCTAACATAAATCTTTCCTTGGACTTTGGAGGGGTCCTAGAGGGTAGCATTTCCTCCCGATGCCCCCAAAGCATCCACATACAAAAAGGCAACCCCCGGCCAAAGTTTACCAACAATGGTTGCAAAAGTTTGGTAGGACATTTTAACCTCCTGAAGAAGACAAATATCAAGTTTCATTTCCAAGATATACTATTTTATAGCAAATTGCTTATGGGAAATGTTAAGACCCCTTATTTTCTAGGAGAGGAACTTCATTTCTTATGTTTGTTGATTCCATCAAGGGTCAACTATCTGCCCCTTGCAATATCCCTTGCCATAACTTTATGTCTCAACACCCTCTTCGATGGTCTTCTGACTTTATTTTCAGTACCCCCCACATCTGCTTTCTTAGCCTTGGGTTTCTTCTTCTGGGTCATCCATTCCTCATTATCCACTGAAGGAGATCCGAGTGGTGATAAGTTCATAGCAGGAGTCGGTATGGGGGATTTATCTACTTCAACATACATCTCTGCCTTGCTAGGGGAACAAGGAGGGGTTGTGATTAACAACTTTTTCACACCCGAGGGGGTCATAGCTCCATCGGGGTTGGAGGATTGAGGGGTTGTGGGGATAGAAATAACCAGAGGCTTGGGGGAGAGGTATTCATTACCCGTAGCCAAGGAGTGGGATGGAGAGGGACAAGGGGATAGCCAAAGGTTTGTCACTGGGGGGATTTCACCCTCTTCCAAGGGTACAACTGGGCTAGCTTTCTTCACTTGATCAACCAGGGTTTTTAAGATCTCAAGGATCTTGTCAGTGTGGGCGTAATCATCGGGGATTTCACTCACATTAGGCAGTCCCAAGGGGCCTGATGAAGAGGGAGCACTTGGGTTGATGGGTTTGTCAACAATAACCTTTTCTTTCAGCTTGGGTTTTGCAGATGCATGGGTCTTACACTCAGCATATGTGTGCCCTTGTTTAGCACACTTCTGACAAAAAAGAGTAGCATTTTCGTAAACAATGGCCTGAGAGCATTTTCCCCACTTCGAGTTAAGAGAAACAAAATTGGGGAGAGCTTTGTTAATCACAACATTGACACAAAAACGAGCATAAACCAACCTGGATTTAGCAACATTGACCGAATCCATTGTAACATAGCTGTCGAACAAGTTTCCAATCCAGCGGAAGATCTGTTCATCCCATAATTTTAGCAATAGGCCAGGGAGTCTAACCCAAACAGGAGCCATGCGGTTGAGTTCAGATGAAGGGTCAAAACTAGGCTTCCATTTAGCCAGAGTTAGAAAATGCTTCCCATATGCCCAGGAGCCTGAGAGGACAAAGATCAAGTCTTCCTCTGCAGTGAAATTGAAAAGGAAGAGACCTCTTGGCATTGCCGAGATGTCAACACTGCCCTTTAGTTTCCATCTTGATTTAGCCCATCTCTTAATCATTTCAATAGATGGCCTAAAGGAGAAGTAGCGTCCAACTATTGCTAGGTGAAGAGATGAAGCGATTTTACCCATGAGACTATCCAGGAGCTTGATCTTGATTCCTTCGTCAGTTTTGGTAAAGTTAGCCAAAGCCGCTTCCAAAGTCGTATTAGTGGACCCAAGAAGGGCACTTTTCTAGTTGGATTTGGAATCTTTCTTACCAAGCTCCGCATTATTTTGTCCGGCAGCAAATTCTGGCCCGGGGGGGGGTATATTCTTCTTATTTGCTTCTGGGTTATCCAATCCTTTATTTCCATCATTCAAGCCAAAGTCCGTCAGTACCAAATATGAAGAGAAGGAAGGAATATCAATCTTGGCGGTCTTTTCCATATGACCCGCAGACAGTGGGGTCCCAACGGTGGAACCAACAGCATGTGAACCAACTGTGGTATCGGGGGGGTCCGGTTGCAGGGAGGAAGGGACCTCCCCAGAGGGGGCGATCATACAAACGGTTTAGATTCAAACACAGGCAGAGGCGGGAAAGTTGTAACCTAATAGATTATAACTTGTTGTTATAATCTATTGGATTACATGGTTATAGACAATCAAGACACAGATAAATGTGACATAAGAATCTCTCGATGGTTCACAAAGAATACATATAGCTGAAACAGAAAATATATATAGAAATAAAGACATGTGAATGCAACTTATAGGCATGAAGATAGCCTAAAAACTATAGCCCATTGGTCATAGTGAATATATACTTAAACATTTCATGAATTTATTCATGACCGCACATGTCATGTGCATGTGTGTGAGTCATGGGATATCCGTGTATGTGATAATGAGTAGCATTTATTTGGTTTTTCCCAAAGCTTCTTGCATTTATATAGATTTCATAATTGTGATATAAACAACCAAAAGTAGTTGAGTAGCTCTATTTAAATTTCTAATTGAAACCTTACTCTAATCTTAACAGGTAATCCTAATTTGTAATCTTAAATAAATCCTAATCTTGAGTAAACTTTAAATCTAATCAATAATATTGGTGTATGTAATTTTAAGGTGAATAATTATTTTGTATTGAAATTTTTGATATCTTTAAAAAAACATGTTTAAAATATGTATATTAAATCAAGTGATAATTTTATAAACACTTGTAAAACCAAGAAAGAAAAATTCTTAAATAATAGTGAGATTTGGTTTAACTTCTTTAAAAATGTCCTCATTGTGGTTTCTTACTATCATTGCTTTGGCAAGTTTTTTTTTTCCAATATAAAAATAATTACATTAATAAATTGATGGTTTTGTAAATAAATAACAAAATCCAACCCACCACCTATGATGAAATATTAAATAGATGTATAAAGACCAATATGAAAATAATAAAATATTAGCAAAATTGAAATCAATTCTAATTGAAAAAACATGAAAATGTAATCTAAAATTTAGGATTGCAGAATTGATTGCTAAAATCATGTAACAATCTTCCAAGAGCCTTTTTCATCCTCAAGATTTGGTAGCTTTTAACTTGTTCAATAATCTTCTAAAATATTTTGGAAGATAATTGGAAGGAGAGGTACATAAACTTAGTTAAATACATTTTTCATCAAAAGCTTGGAAAATTGGATTACAAAACACATGATTGTGTAGTATACAATTGATATATCTATTATAAAATGTTCATCTTACCCACCATGTGATTATACAATTGATATTTTAGATATTTTCTATATTTTAAGTGGTTTTATCTTAACTTTGATCGTGATAACCCCACATGGTTTAGGATAAGAATTGAGATTTGATGTATTTTCATTTTTATTTCAATAAAATTATGTTTATTTATTAAGAAGCATTTCCATTATTCTATGTGTGCCACTACTTTCTATTGTTTGGATTTATTTTCTCTTTGAAGGATGAGGATGCTCCAATCTTTTATTTGTTCTTTTTTTTTTTCTTTCAAATTTTTTTCTATTGTTTTTTTTTACAGTTGGATATGGAGGAATCACATGAATGAATAATTTAGAAGTTCAACAAAATCAAATAATAATATATTTTAAGACAATTTCTATTAATTGAATAGTATAATGAATAGCCAACTAAAATGTACTCAATGAATTTTTTTTTAATTTTTTTTTTAAGTTTCCTTTGTAGAAAGTTATTAAAAGTAGTCATCAAAATAAAATTTAAATTGAATAAAACATACTTTTTGGTAATATTTAAAATTAAAATTAATATTTCTATGCATGCAACAATTAAATTAGATAGTATAATTTTAAAGTTTAACAAAATTAGTTAAAAATCTAAAAAGATCTATTTTTTCAAAATAACTAAAATTAAAGATAGTATTTCTATGCATGTCCTAAGTAAATTAGATAGAACAATTTTGAAGTTCAACAAAATTAATTAATAATCTATTTTTTTGGTAATTTCTATTAATTGAATAGAATAATCAATAAAAAAAAAATTTATTTTAAGGAAAAAAATAATTTTCTTTACAAAAAGTTATTAAATAGGCATAAAACATAAAATTTGATTAAAGATATCTTTTTTCAAAATATTTAAAATTAACCATAATATCTCAATGCATGTTCTAATTAAATTTGATAGCATACTTTTGAAGTACAACAAAAACAATTAATAAATAGTTTGGAAACAAAGAAACCTAACAATAACATTAAAAGAGTATATTATATGGTTAAATCCTTTCGAATTTATTTTTCCCCAATTGTACCTATTACGATAATTTAAGAATTGTCTAAATAAAATTACACTCTAAAAAAGGAAGGGTTGTACTTGCCTTAGATTCTTTCCCATGTAAGAGCAAAGCAAGAATCTGAAATCCAATCGTTTATTTTAAATTGTTTCTTCATAACAGCTAGACCATCAACTCCAAGATTACAAAACATATGACTTTGTTACAATTAGTAATTACAACAAAATATTCTAATATTAGTAAGAAATTTGAAATCAAGAAGTTCTAACCATTAGCTTAGTAAGTAGCAAGTTTTGGTAGTATTCCAAAATAGCTAACTAATGCATCAAATATAAGAATGTCTACAAAATAATGAAATTTTAATAAGAAAATTGATTAAAGGTGACAAGAGCAGCAAATTTTCAAAATTTAATTATAAGTTTTTTTTTTTCAAAATGAACGACACCTAAATTTTCTTGGCATGACCATACTCAACAAAATCATTTAGATTTTCATCTCTACCAACTCAAAGGTAGCCAAATTTGTGGGAACAAAAAGAAAAAGATGCTATGTGAGTAGAAATTGAGGAATCTGTGATGAAAACCCATGAATGGATTCACGATGATTCTGTAAAATATACAAGATTGATGCAGGATATAAGAAATAAGTAACTTCTATTTTTCTTTTTAAAAAATTAGGAAACTGTTGCTATTTTTGATTGGATAAGGAAGAAAGCATCAATCTTTTCTTTTTGTTTTTCTTTCACAACATAATAATAATTAATGACTTATTATAATAGTTAATGTAATATTATTATTACTAATATATTATAAAAATCAGCGAAAACTTGCCAATTAACTTATAATCAATGGAAACTTGTCAATTAACTTACAATCAATGGAAACTTGCCAATTAACTTACATGTGTAAAACCTGATGGAAAATATAAACTATGAAAAACATTCCAAAAATCAATCGAATAAAAAAAATAGATTTTCTTGAAAATAAGAAAACATTCTGTATCAACACATATGAGATATAAAAGACAATGGAATGGGCTCTTCAATGGTGTTTCATGCTAGGGCACTCATGTCCTATCTTTTCTCTGTTTCGGTGCATGGTGGCTTTTGAGCGTTTGTGTGGAGTGGTTGATTGGTGTGCGCGATTGGTGTTTCTTTTTCCTTTGTTTTGTGTGGCATTTGCTTGGGTTGGCAACATAGTTGGTGTTTGGGATTTTTAATATTTACAGTGACTCTTCGTGGTGTGAAAGAGGTTTTTCAGCTACTATAGGCTTTTGGGGTTGCAAAGTAGTGGGTGCTAGGGGTTGTGGGCTCTTTTTATCTTTTTACTTTGGTGTTGTTCGTGAGGGTTCTTCCTTTGGGGTCGACTTGAGGCTTGCGGTTGGTGTTAGTTTGTTGTTTATGGAGAATCAAGGGATTTTCCCCTCTCATGGGGCTTCTCATGATCTGGAGATGGAAGATCAGTCTTCCTTGGTGCATGCAAGTGTCATGGAGCATCTGGGTAAATCTCAATATGGGGAAGGTGCTTCCTCTACGAAAGGGAATTTTTTAAATAAAAAAGGTGAATGGTTGTCTTGAGAGGTCCTAAGAATGCCATGTCTTGGTTATTCAACCTAAAAAAGTTTCAAACGATGTTTTATATTGGTATAATCATGCCCGCATATGCAAGTTTATGGGTATTTGACTTGCATTACCTATTTTGGAGTCTTCGGTATGTCAGGTTTGGAGCTCAGAAGGAGACATGGAGATTCTGATGGCAATTAATAATTATTTTCTAGTGATTTTTTCTAGCATGACAAATAAGAATAGGGTTTTTGAAGGGGGTCCTTATTTGTTCAATCAATTGGGGCTCTTTATCAAACCTTGGCATGTAGGCTTCAACTACGTTGAGGAGCTTCCCTTGCGAGTGCCTGTGTGGGTCTAGTTGTCGAGGCTTTTCTTGGAGTTCTGGAGGGAGGATATCCTCCACTCGATCTTGCTGCTTCTTGGAAAACCTGTGGGTTCGGCTTCGCAAACTCAAGATCGGAAGGTAATTTCTTATGCATGGATTTGTGTTGAAGTGGATTTAAATAACCCTTACCAAATTCTATAGAAATTTGTTTGGGATCCTCTTCTTGGATACACTAGGTAGATTATGAGACTTTGTCATTTAGATGAATAATTTGGCATGAATATGGTCATTTACAACAAAGATGCCCTAGAATTAAGTCATCCCCTTCAACAACTCCTAGACCTCTTCACTATTCCCTTAGGGAGGAGAAGGGGAAGGTCCCTGTATCTGAAGGACTTGTTGATAAAGAGGGATTTATTCCTATAAAGCCTCGCAATAAAGGTAGGAGATAGAAGAGAACTTGGATGGATAGACATAATGATGGAAATTTTAATGGTTTTGAAGTTATGGATGATTTGGTCCAAGAAGAAGGTATTCCAGTTGAACTTTCTTCTAGGGCTAAGGTCTAGGATGTGGTGCTAGTTGAAGACAAAGAGAAGGAGGTTTTGTCTTTTCCCATGATGGACCAACAAGACGGGTAGATGGCTTCTGACTTGCCTTCACAAACAATGGATATCAAAGATTTCACTAGGTATCAGGTCTTGCTTGAGGGTATAGTGGTGATAGCATTTGTTGCACCTTCAACTAAGGTGGCCTCAGATTCTGGGAAGAGTAAAAAAGATTCTTCTACCTTAGGCCTACAACAAAAACCCCTAAAATGGGGGCTTGTAGATAACTCTTCAAGGAGTGGATGAAAGACTGATCAAGAGAAAGTTAAGATTATTGGGAATACATTGGTTCAGTTGGGGTCTATGAAACCCATTGATTCCCATTTCTCCCAACCCCATAAATGATTGTTTTATCATGGAATGTAAGGGGGTTTAACAACATCCCTAGACATAAGGTTGTTCAAGATTTAATTGGTTCTCATGCCCCTGATTTTGTTTTCCTTCAAGAAACCAAGTTAATAGTTGAAGCCATGGTGACTAAAGATTCTCATATTTGGACTTGAGTTGCATGTTAGTGCTTAGGTGTCCAAGGCAGTTCTAATGAATTGGCTCTCTTCTGGGATCCTAGAAGGGTTGTCCCTTAATGGTGGATTTCAAGTCATTCCTCTCTCTCTATGGTTGCCACTAGTTTGGAGTAAGGTGAAACTTGTCTTTTCACTAATGCTTATTCTCCTACTGATATTTTAGGCAAATCATAGCTTTGGGCTCATATTAGATTTGTTCGTTCTCTAGTTCCCTTTCTTTCTTGGGTTATTGTTGGAGATTTCAATGCAGTTTGTAGCTTGGATGATAAAAGTATTGGAATGCACTGATACCGGCAGTAAACAAAGAGGAGGGGGGCTGAATCAGTTTACTAAAAATAACAATTAATTCAATTATAAACCTTATACCGGAGCACAACTCAATGAAGAATATAACATGAAATAACAACACACATAACTCCAATATTTTGACATGAAAAACCTAGAAAGGGAAAACCATGATGGGAAACCCTACCCACAATCAGATGAATACCCTATAGTAGTATTGTCAATAATTACAATGGGGTTTGCACATGCAAAAAGGCCAATAGCCTAGAGCACACTGCTCATCACAAAGGGAAGTCTCATTGAGTTACAAAAACATCATACTACAATCCAGAAAACAATGAACTGTGAAAGTAGCATCTACTAATGGTTGATACAGTTCCGGTTACGCACTAATGTCTACTCTACAATACAAAACCTTTCCAATGGGTAAATGCACCAAGATGGTGAATAGAAAAGTGGCCACATGCAAAAGAAAAATGAAATTTTTCATAACCCATGCATGTTCTATGAAATTAAAAATGTGCTAAAGGTTTTGAGGAACATTATATTTAATAATAAAAAACAAGTTCCTCAAAACTCGTACGGGTTTTGAGGAACAATTTCTCATAATTTGTACTGGTTATGCAAAACTATAAGTTTTGGCCTTAGTTCTTGTTAGTGAACAGATTTACCTTTCTTCAAAATAATTAATCTCAAACTATGTTGCCTTCTTTTAAAGACAACAATTCAACTGAACAGTTGGGTAAGTGTAATATACTACTTCCCTCTGAATTTTTTCATAGGTGCAGCTCCATCTATTAGTTATTCAAGGAATAATCTAATTAATTTCCAACTAGTATGCTTTTAACTTGAAAGAACATAAGGCTGCCTACTTCATTCTTCTGATGAGAGGCTAATGTTTTACATATAGTTCAGAGAAAAATAAGCTTTCTAAATGCTTCAACATGAGAAAAAGAAGTGACTGAAACAAAGTTCAGAGCACCAGTTTTACAGTACATAAAACAGATAAGAGTGACAAAGACTCTTTTCAAACACACACATCCTTCAAAAACTCATAGAAAGGAATCTCAAAAGAAAAATAACATTCTGCATTGGAAAGGCGATCACTATCATTTGATTAGATTAACATATACAAGGATATGCCACAAGAAAAATTCAAAACTCAAAGGTTTTCTTTCTCGCGAAACAGTCTGATCATATATATATATATATATATCTTTCATGTCACAAAGACACAATCAATACATGCATAAAACCCCTTTTCAATTCCAGATCCTTAAAAGTCTGATGACTTCCTTCAACAAAATAGAACCTTACAAAACAGGAAGAAACTAAGTAAAAACTAACAAAAATTCTAACCAAGATCTAACCCCTATTTCTTCCATCTTAGTCTAATATATAGTTTTAGAATAGAGGACGTCTCCTTGAAAACTCGACCTACTCTGAAACGGTTATGAAACTAACAGAGTATAATTGGGACATATGTCCCTGTTAGGATTCCCACAGATACTGAGAGGGGGGGGTGAATCAGTATCTAACCGGTGTACATAATTTCTTATTTTAAAACATGCAAAATATATTATAACAGTGTACCAGTATGCAAGAAATAATGCAATAAATAGAATCAAAAACATCCACATGAAAATCACACCATGACACAAGGATTTAACGAGGAAACCCGGTGTGGGAAAAACCTCGGTGGGATTTGTGACCCACAATATCCACTTACTGGCCAATAAGAGAATATTACTTACAATAGGGGCCTGTACATGCAGGAAGGCCAACTGCCTAGAGCTCACTGCTCAAATGGGAAGTCTCACTGACTTACAATGTGGATTATACAAATCCAGTATCTTGTACTGCTTTACAATAGCATCTATAATGCCTGCTCAGTACCGGTTGTTGCTCTGCTTCTTACATAAACCCTTTACCCTATATTTCGCATAATAGGTCTTCCTTAATATTTCGCATACATCACTTTCTTCACTTTCTTCCTTACTTACAAAATGTCTACAATGATCTCTTTTATATCTAAGAGTCATTTTACAACATGCCAAGTCGTCTTACAAAGTTTTTACAAAAATAAACAAAATATAATATAACAAAATCTTGTCGGCCTCTGTGTCGGTATACTTCCTTTCTCTATGCTGGTGCCAGTGTCCTGAGTGCCGGTGTAGAGTTTGATCATTGATGCTGGTGCACTAACATGCTGGTGTAATGCCTTGCCAGTGCCATAGGATTGTAAGGTTGCCATCAATGACAAAACCTTCAATCACATACAATGTCTCATTGGAGTGTGCATATGCCAACAATCTCCCCCTTTGGCATTGATGGCAACACTCATGAGAAATTTCAAAGTGTATCAAAAAATGTGAAGTCCAAAAATGTTACCAAAAATGTGTGTGCTCCCCCTGAGCATATGATTCCTGTGATGTTGAATTTTCTCATCCCACTACTCCCCCTTTGGCATCAATGACAAAGGTTGTCAAGATGTCAGTAGAGTTAGTAGTTTCAACCTTGTAAATAGGTAGTTATAATTTGAAATAGATCCGCCAAAATAAAGTTTATACTCTCCATAAACTTTTTACTATCTCTTATTGTTGTCTCTGTTCTTTTAGCTGTACCGGTGAGATGCTGCAAATGCTCTGTCGGTGTTTTCTGTCCTTGTATTAGTGCCTCAGATACTTCCTTCCGTAATGATGCTAAATAGTCCAATCTTGGACTTAGTTTTAATCTCAGATGCTTTTCCTTATTCAGTATTCTCTCTTTTTCTCTTTCCAATTTAAGTAATTCTTCCTCAAAATTTGTTATCTTCTGTTCAAAAACTGATAATGTATCAGGTGAGTTAACAAAATTATCTAAAAGTTTATTGATTTCATCCTATACCTTGCTCATATTCTTATCTATATCTACAGTTAAAAGGTTTGTCTTACAGGTGTCTTTGTACAGAGTTTTGTACTCTTTTAATAAATTACACAGTTCTGGTAGAAGTGTGTCAATATCTCTAGTACACTACTTTATCTGCTCATCAAAGAATCTTTGTTTTTTAATTTCTACTTTGTCCTTCAATGTCTCTTCCTTTATTTTCTCAATGTTCTCTGTGATATATTTACACAAGGTATCAAGTTGTCCTAAAGAATCTTTATTGTCTATATTACAATTAGGAGCAATTAGCTTCAAAATTAGTATGGTGTCATCAATTGCCTTATAAGCTTGTGAGCTGCAATCTGTTATCTTTTTAATTGAATCTAAGAGTACCTCAGTCACATTAGTTGATTTGTAGCCTGATGATGAGCCAAAATTCTAAGTACTGCCAGTAGAAGTAACCAAGCTTGTATTGACCTCTCGTAGGTCTGTTTGTGTTTGCATTTCAGTAAGCAATGGTTTTTCTACTTTTCTAGTAGCCGGTGGCACTGTTTCCTTATGAACCTATTCCTGTTCTTGTTGTTGCTCTTGTTCAGGAGCCTTTTGCTCTGTTTGTTTCTCTGTTTGTTGCATTGTCTTAGTTTGAGTCTGATTTTCTACCTTTTGCTCTTTGTCATTTGTCGGTCTCTCCTTTGTGTTATCAGTTTGCTCAGCTACCGGAGGCTCACTAGCCATGTCAGTCTTATCAGTTGTATCTTTGTCTACCACAGTGTTGATCTTTTGAGTATCAACATCCACTGTGTATAAGACTTCAGGATTATGATTAAGATCCTCTACAACCATACTTTCAACTGTCGGTTGATCTTTTGTAGCTATTGTTTTTACCGGTGGAGTAATAAAAGGAGGTGGGGGTAAGTTGTCTTTAACCTTGATACTGGGTGGTCCACCAACTTTACCTTTACCCTTGGATCTTTCTTTTTGATATACGTTTATAGGTTTGTGACTCATGTATTCTTCTTGTTTTTCTTTTTCCACTAGAAAAATGTCCCATGCATTTTTTGTGTCCTCGGTCACCTCATTAACTCTTCCAACCATTAAAGCAATGTGCCGATGTGCAGTAGAAAATACTAACCAATTGGCTTCAGCAATTAAGTCATCAATTTCTTTGGGTGAATTCACTGGATATACAACAAGTAGCTTTTCTATCTTTATTTTCCTGTCAAGTTCTACTACTGCTTGTCTTCTTGCTTCCAATCTTTTAAATAGTTCCTCTGGTACTTCATCTACTACTTCCATCAAAAATTTCTTATACATATCCATATTCAATATAACACTATTTTCTACTTGTTCTTTTTCATCAATTGTTAGAGTGTCATATAGTTTTTCTATATTCTTCAATTTCCCTTCCTTTGTAATTTCATTCAATAGTATGTCAAGAGGGGCCAAGTCTTTATTTGTTCTCTTCTTCTTCTTGGGTGTCAGTTTCTTCTTCTTTGGTGTAGCCTTTCTTACCGGAGATCTTACTACTTGTTGTTTTTGTCTTGTCCTCCTAGGTGAGGGTGTGGTTGCCGGTGAGTGATCTCTTTTTCTTACAACTCTTTTGAAAGTTGGAGGCATGTCATTCTCTGAAGATGTGCCTACCAGTGATAGGTGAGTTTCAGGTTGTGGAGTTGCTAACTCATCCTCTGTTATATCGGCTTGTTCCATTACTTTATCTTTGATCTCCTTTGCTTGCCTAGAACTTTTTCTTACAGCTGCCTCAACCTTTTTCACTCTTTTCTTAGATTGTATTTGGCTTTCAATAGTTTCTGCACTACCAAATATTTCTTCCTTGGGTTATTTAGGGGCTTCTAGAAGTGCTTTAGCATATGTTTTAATTTTATGATCATCTATTTCGTAGCCCATCTCTGCTACCCAAACAGTCCTCGGGATGACTACTTCCATCCAGATCTCAGCCTTCTTGATTACAAAGCATATTTCATCCTTATATTTGTCAACAATCTTTTGTGATAATCTGATTCTTTTCTTCATTTTGGCCTTTGGTGCTTGAAAGAAATCATGGATATTGTTTTCCTTATCTTCTCACATATTGTTGAATAGTTCTGTTAGTTGTTTACCTACCAGTATATCATATCCAAGTTCTTTGTAGCCTATACCAGGAACCTGTTTGGTTATATGTAGCATCAGATATACTAGCAGATTTCCAAATTTAAAAGTTCCTTTCTTGTTCTTCTTAATCTTGCCTAAGTTGTCAATTAATTCATCCTTCAACCACTCACATAAATCAATCTGTGCATTATCCGTGACCATATCATAATCATTCTTAATGCATAAACTTGAAATTGAATTAAGTCTATTTGCATGAGTAGATTTATATCCTAACATCATGCTAATAAATCTCACATTAATATTTGTTACATCATTTACTCTTAAGGACCTTCTGTTGGATGTGGCACCAGTTAACTGAGTAACTAGGTCATTGGAAGCCTTCTTGGTTTTGTCTGGCCTTTTACTAGTGGTTGGTAACCCTGTGATAGCTTTCACAACTTCCTTAGTGATTTTATGAGTTGCATCTAACCAGAAAAATACACCATGTACCCTACTTAAGACTATCCTAATCACATCCTTGGGAAATTCAGAAATGCTAAGGATCTCTGTAAATCCTAGGGTTTCAATGATCTTTTGTTCATCTTTTATATTGTCGGATTCATCACATATGATAGTTTTAAACATGGTTTTAATCTCTTCATCTCCTAGTTCCTCAATGTTACAATGAATGTAAATTCTAGGGTCTTCAGCATAAACAACTCCCTTAGTAATTTGAGAAAAAGCACCTAATGTATCATTTTTCTTTGCTATCTCGGGAACTAATTGAAATATGGTCCTAGGTCTTTTTATAACTTCGACAACAATAGGGTTTGCTATATATTCAAATGCAGAGGTGGATGCCATGATAAAATACCTTTTACTGCCTTTAGGATGGATTATTGCTTGAAGTGTTCTTGCCTCTTGCTCGAAATGCCTTAGCTCAGAATCTTTGTGCTCTTCATAGGTTTGAAATCTCGGTGAAATGAAATGGAGCCAAAACCTCAAATTTATAGTGTCTTTTGACCATCTACCACATTAAATGCATGCTGGTTAAGTATTCACTTAACATTCTCTGTCGGTAATAAGTAATTTTTAACTTCTCATCTCTAAAGTTTCTTCAGTTAGATTAAGAACTTCCTACCGGTGGAGCACTGCTCTGTCCTATCGGTGAAGCATCACTCTGTCCTGCCGGTGAAGCATTGACTGGTTCTACTAGTGGAGGAGTATTCCCAATATTTAGATCAGCTTTTCTAATCCATTGTTTTGAGAATTCTTGCTTAACCTCTTCAACCTTTTCTTTACCTTTCAAGCTAGAACTTTTGTTGTCTACTGGTGATCCTTTACTTCTACAGAATTTTGCAATATGCCCAATCTTGTTACATGCATAACAAGTTACATTATTCTTCTGAATAGCTTTCCCATAACCTATGCCAGTTTGTGTTCTGCATTGATTGGATAAATGTCCAAATCTTCCACAAACATAACATTTCACATTCATTCTACAATTTTCAGAGTTGTGACCAACTTTGTTGCATTTTGAACATTGACCGGTGGGTGTGTTGATATTCTAATAATTTCTAGATCTACATTCATTTTCTCTATGACCATACTTATTACAGTTAAAGTGTTTTCCATTGAATTTATAAGCATTAGGTTGTCTTACCGGTTTGCTGTGATCTTGAGTATTTGTAGTACCAGAACTTTCACCAAGTTCAAAGCCAATTCCAGAAGCGTCACCTTTAGGTTTTTGATTCTTCAGCAAGGTGCTAAGTTCCTCTGAGCTTATCTTGAATTTTTCTTTATGTTGATTTGCAATTTCTAGTTCTCTTTCTAAGACTTCTTTCTATCTTATCAGTTCATTTGAGTCATTCTGAGTGTGTAGCAGATTTGTCTTCAACATGTCATTTTCATAGCTAAGTCTTGTGTTCTCATTTGCTGCATCATTTAGTCTTCTGGTCAATTCTTCTTCATTCTTCTTCCTATCCTCAATCTCTTTACAAAATCTCATAGTCATATCCTACATCTCATTCTTTGTTGTCATGTTTTCTTGTTTCTGCTTGCTTATCTAATCATTAAGTGATTCCTTTTCATCATTCTCATTTTGCATCTTTTCACAAAGTTCTCTTCTCTTATTTCTTGCAACAGTAAGATTTTCATGAAGTGCCTTAATGATAATCTGAGCTTCCCTTAAATCATCTTCTAGTTTCATATTTTTCAATTTCTCTGCATCATAGTCTGAAAGAGCTCCTTCATGTTGCTTCATTAGATTTTCCATCTTTACTGGTGTCAAGATCTTCCTCAAGTTGTTAGGCTTCTGAAAATAGAGGACCAAGCTCTGATACCAATTGTTAGGATTCCCAAAGATACTAAGAGGGGGGGGGGTGAATCAGTATCTAACTGGTGTACACAATTTCTTATCTTAAAACATGTAGAATATATTATAACAGTGTACCGGTATGCAAGAAATAATGCAATAAACAGAATCAGAAACATCCACATGAAAAGCACACCATGACACAAGGATTTAACTAGGAAACCCAGTCTGGGAAAGACCTCGGTGGGATTTGTGACCCACAATATCCACTTACTGGCCAATAAGAGAATATTACTTGCAATAGGGGCCTACACATGCAGGAAGGCCAATTGCCTAGAGCTCACTGCTCAAGTGGGAAGTCTCACTGACTTACAATGTGGATTATACAAATCCAGTATCTTGTACTACCTTACAATAGCATCTATAATGCCCGATTCAGTACCGGTTGCTGCTCTACTTCTTACATAAACCCTTTACCCTATATTTCGCATAATAGGTCTTCCTTAATATTTCGCATACATCACTTTCTTCACTTTCTTCCTTACTTACAAAATGTCTAAAATGATCTCTTTTATATATAAGAGTCATTTTACAATGATCTCTTTTATATATAAGAGTTAAAAGGTTTGTCTTATAGGTGTCTTTGTACAGAGTTTTGTACTCTTTTAATAAATTACACAGTACTAGTAGAAGTAAGTCAAAATCTCTAGTACACTTCTTTATCTGCTCATCAAAGAATCTTTGTTTTTTAATTTATACTTTGTCCTTCAATGTCTCTTCCTTTATTTTCTCAATGTTCTCTATGATATATTTACACAAGGTATCAAGTTGTCCTAAAGAATCTTTATTGTCTATATTACAGCTAGGAGCAGTTACCTTCAAAATTAGTATGGTGTCATCAATTGCCTTATAAGCTTGTGAGCTGCAATCTGTTATCTTTTTAATTGAATCCAAGAGTACCTGTAGACACCTAAAAATGGTCAACGCCTGCGAAGTCATACTTTAACATTTGCGCATTGCCTCATTTTAGGTTTTTGCGTCACATTAACATTTCTCCTATGATTCGCACTTGGTCTTTGTCATTTGTGAACATTGAGTCCTTTTGCGTTCTTCATTCATCTCGCCTTCGAATTTGGTCCTGTCGACAACACTCTCCAGTCATGATTTTGATCGATCTTATCTTATTGCATCAATGTGCATGCTCATTTGTCATCATTTTGGACATCGTCAATCCTAATTAGGGTTTTGTCCTCCTGTCATTCTTGCGATCAATTTGTCATCGATTGTTGTCCTCTTATCAATCTTGTCATCTGGCGATCGATTTATCATCAATCCTTATCATTTTCAATCTTGTTGTTTTAACGATCGATTTGTCATCGTTCGTTGTCATGTTCGATCTTGTCATTTTGCGATCGATTTGTCATCGATCATGGTCATTTTCAATATTGTCGTTTTGCAATCTATTTTGTCATCAATTCTTGTCCTCTTGTTTGATCTTGTCATTTTGCGATCGATTTGTCATCAATCGTTGTTTGTCTCAATTATGTCAATTTGGATCAATTTGTCATTGTTCCTCGTCAATTGGTGCATTTTCTCAATCAAATCATTTATCACATTGGTCATTTATCAATTTAAAATCATGATCGAGTCAATTATCTTTCATCAAGACCTAATTCATCTTCTAGGGTTTCGTGATTTCATCATTTAACCTGGTTTGTCATTTCTTCCTCTAGGATTAATAAATTATTTATTTATCCTAAGTCTTCTTGTCACAATTAAATGTTCATTTAATTGGCTAATTATTCCTCTTTGTGAATTAATTAATAAATGACAAATTATTAATTAATTTACCTAATTTCTAATTTTTCTTAATTTCCTAATTCCTAATTTTCTAATTTCTTAATTTTCTAATTCCTAATTTCAATTTCCTCCTATTTCTCTCCTAAATTCATGGAAATGACATAGAAATTTGTCATAATTGACAATCAATCAATCCTTGCATAGAAATTTGTCATAAATTGTCATAAATCTTTGCATAGAAATTTGTCATACACATGTCATAATTTTGCTATTCTTGATTTGAATTTCCATTCGAATCACTATCATGCTAATTTGATCTTTTTCTCCAATTTCTCTATAAATTGGATGAATTTCTTCAATCAAACCCCCTAATCAGATTATCGAATTTATAGTTAATCGCGCTTCGAGTATTCTTGAGCAATATCTTATTTACTTGCTTTCATATCATGATCATGCACTAGTAGGTGAGATCCACAACAAAACCATTTGGAGAAGAAAGAAGGACAATGGAGCCACATGAAGGAGCATTCAAATCATACCTTTGGTTTGCTTAATTTCTAGTTTTGAATGTTTTTATTTCATGTCTCTATTGAGTGTTGTTTAGGATAGATCATTGCAATGACTTCTTGTGATTGAGCTAATGGTTAGTATTTTGATTTGTTTGTGATGATTTCCTATTTCCTAATGTACATTAATTGATGAACCCGATGTGAACACTAACCATCTAATCCCTTTATTGTGTCTTTGAGTGCTTTTGAGTTGATTTGCAGGCCAAAAAACCCAAAAACAGGGTTGTGCAGGGTTTTCTGGAGACTTCTGCGCCTGTGTGAAGCAACCTGCACTTGTGTTGAGCATTCTGCGCCTATGTTGAAGACATTCTGCACCTGTTTCATGACTTCTGCGCCTGTGTCATGACTTCTGCAGTTGTGTAAAGTCCAGAATAGAGGTAAAAATGCAATATTTTACTTGAAATTTGTTTAGTTTTTGCATTCTGTTTTCTGTGTTTTGGTTTTTGGTACTAATTATCTATGCAACATCATGGCATACACATGGCAAAGACAACAAATGAAACTACTAACATGTGTTATGCAGAATCGATAGTCAAAGACAACAAATCAAACTTCTAACTTGGGTTTTGCAGGTTGCCTTGGAGAAACAACTAAACTTGGTGTTTGTCATTAATGTTTTAGGCACCTAGTGATTTTTAAACAGGTTGGAATGAACATGTTTTTGCTTTGATTGTTGAGTGTGACATTGGAGTAGGAGAGTATGCTCTCATCCTTCTTAGGGTGATCAGAAATCCAGATCTTCGATACCATGCTCGTGTCTTTGATTGTGTGTCTCCTTTAGAGGGCCTGCCTTCCCGACCACTTTGCTTTTGCAAGCAAGTGATAATCGTGAGAAGGGAACGACCCAAAGTGAGTACGGCTAGAATACCTTGGCATTCTAACTCACTATAAAAAAATACCCGATGAGCGAAAGCTTTGAAGGAAGTGTTACGTGGGAATTGCAGTTACTTGGGAAGTGATGACCCTTGAACTCTTTCTCATATCAACATCTAAGTAGGGCCTCTTGGTCTAAATCGTGCTTGCACGACTACTTTTTTTTGGTATCTTGATGGGCTTAATGTCTCAATCATGCTTGCGTGACATCAAGGAGTAACGCTTAACAGAAATCCTTACTAAACACCTTGTTTTTAGAGGCCAAAAACCCTTCTAGTTGCTTGAGAAGGACAAGTTCGGATACTTGGAAGAGATACTAAGTTTGCCATGGGGAGATTTCCATGGGGACTGATGCTTGGCTGCCCTGAGAAGTGAGTGCCGTGGAGAGGAGCCCGTGGGGTCAAGCATCTATGTATTCTCCTTGAATCCCATAATGAGTCTACCTCTCAAGTACCTAATGTCTTTGCCTACCATAAGAAATGTGGAAATGAGCATGATTGTCTTGAGTCTAAGTTGCAATATCTTGTATTCTTTTCTTGTCAAAAGTTGAATTGCATCCCATTTTAAAAAACAAAACAAATTGATCCAACATAAGATTAAACACAAGAGACATTCATCCAACAAAGGTTCAACAAGATTCAAAACTCATCTTCAAACATGGTTGTCAAATATTGTTCAAAATCTTGTCTCAACAAGCATGTCACTTACATTTAGGTTCATCCTAGGTTGCATTTTTCAAGTACCAAGGTTAGGTTTTCACCTAATTCATACTCCTTTGCATATCAATAAGAGTCATCCATTTGCGTGTGTCCTCTTGCATTAGAGTAATACCATTGTCATACATTCATATTTGCATACCCAAGGTATCTTCATTAAGCTTAGGTCATTATCATATCATATTAGGGTCATTTGCATAGTAATTGTCCCTTTGCATATAGTGCCAAAACTAGGTTTTGCCATACTTGAGTAATCCAAATCTTTGATAAACCCTAAGTCATTGTTAGGAGATCTAGACCTTATTAAATCTTTTGTCCTTTTGTCATCAATATCATTTGGTCAAACCTAGCTTAGTATCCAAGCATATAGGGGAGACTTTGTCATTTTGTCCTTTTGTCCTTTGAGGTCTAGATATCATTCCAATTTCCTAAGGGTCCCTCTCTTAGATTTGCATTCAAAAAGTTTGTCAAAATCTTCAAAAACAACCAAAAACATAGTTTGCATTTAGTTGCATAGCATATATTATCTTTGAAAATTCCAAAAATATTGCATTTGCATAAGTGACATGCCGGTTGAGACAAGATCAAAATCTAAAAAGATGGGCGAACCAACGTATCAACCCATGGACAACATAGCAAATTCGCAGTTTCAAACTAGTCAAACAATACAAATTGAAGGTTCATCAAACACATCTCTACCACCATATGGAACGGTTCAACTTGGACCACCTCCATTATATGAACCAGTGTTTGTACCTATGAAACCAGGACATGGGAGTGTTCCACCAACTCTAAGAGGAAGTGCGCCTTTCAATTTGAATCAACCACACCT
The DNA here is from genome assembly GCF_030272615.1 of Cryptomeria japonica. Taxonomy (NCBI): domain Eukaryota; kingdom Viridiplantae; phylum Streptophyta; class Pinopsida; order Cupressales; family Cupressaceae; genus Cryptomeria; species Cryptomeria japonica. Next base: position 337,544,786 of record NC_081405.1, on the reverse strand, counting down.
GCAACATGACATTCAAACTCAAACATTATATGAAGAACAAACTCTCTCACAAGGATTTGGTTCAGATCAAGGCTTTCACCAAGAAATGAATCCAAATATCCAACCAGATTCTTCATTTGATTCCGATACTTCTGATGATGTTGACATGTTCCTTCAAGATCCAAAGATAACAAAAAAGATGGATAAGTTCTTGAACAAAGTCTTTAAGATGTTTCCACAAAAGTATCTTAACATGATGAGTAATGTGACATCTTCAAGTGACCAAATCAATGTTCAAGAACAAGAAGGTGGTGAGTTGTTAAGTTTCTCCCCGCATCCAAATAAAGAAAATGCAAAACAAGCAACTCAACGTACATTGATGAGTAAACGTGCTTCAAAGGCATTGACAGTGACTATTCCACAAAAGTCACCATTTGAGACAATAAATAATCCATTATTCAACACAACACCTGTAACCCAAGATCAAATGAAGAACACACCAATATTGACAGTTGTCCCTCAACAAGAAGTGGTTCCTTACATGCATAAAATTGGATCAAAATCTAAGATGCAGGAAAGCTTCACAACTGGAATGCCTGATATCACCAATGTCCAAAATAATTCCATGATGCAACAAAGTTCTTATGTCCTGTTAAGTTCAATATCTTTGCCAACCACTATTGCGACAAATCCCTCGATAATGGTGACACAAAGAGCTACAGATAGTGGTTTGCACCAACAACAATTGTTGCAACAATTGAGTAATATACAAAAGGTACAATCGAATGTGCAAACAAGTAATGTGCAACAACAACAATTTCGCATGTGACAACAAATTGCAGTGCCTTTGGCACCATTACAAGTTAATGCAAACTTGCAACCATCACAATGGATTGGACAAACAACATAGCAAGTTAATGCAAGTGCTATACCCCATCCTAAGGAGAAGCAATGAAAACCATCTAAACAAAGTTTTTTACAAATGATGGGATATACACCACGACAAAAATTGGCACAAAGTCAACAAATTCCGATCCGTCAGCCTCAACACCAACATGTGCCACAATATGTGCCAAGGCAAAGAAGCTATCCTACTTCACAACCGCAATTGGCGCCTGTACAATATCAACAACCTACTCAATTGCAATATCAACCTAAGCTCCAAGAAGCACAACAACAAGGTCAATATCAAGGCATAGCACAACCACAACAACAAGCGATGTACCAAGAACTTTATATGCCGGAGACACCAAAAACAGCCATTTCAGAGTATCAACAACCGATCGAAAATGCGATGTATCGACAAAGGATACCAACCGGGATTAATGATGGACCTCTAAAATCTGATACAATTGCACAACAACTTGAGAAGTTGCAATGAAAATTTGACGCATTAGAAACTAAAGGAACAAAGAAGTTGTATACAGATCAAGATTTATGTCCTAATCCTTTTGACAAGAGTGTATACATGCCTCCATTCCCTAAGCATTTTGAGGCACCTAATTTTGAGAAATATAAAGGGAATGGAAATCCAAAAGATCACATTCGAGCATTTTTCGTGGCATGTACTGAGGTAAGCTATGAAGAGACGCATTTAATTCTCTTATTTGCACGAAGTCTCACGGGACAAGCTATGGATTGGTATTCACATCTGCCAGGAAATATAAAGACTTGGTCTAAATTGGCTCAAAAGTTTTTATCTCATTTTGCGTTCAACATCGACAGTGATGTAACCATGTCAGATTTATGCAACACCAAGCAAAAGCAAGGTGAATCATTAGTGACTTTGTTGCAACGATGGCGAAGCTTGTATAGTCGTTCTTCTCTTGATATACCCGAAGAACAACAAGTGAATCTGTTTATCCAGAATTTGGTCCCAGAGATGATGTATGAGCTAAAATTGAAAAGTCCCAGTACTATAGAGAAACTCATTAAGAAAGGAATGAGCATCGAAACGGCTCTTGTAGCTAAAGGAATTATCAAGCTCAATAAAGACAGTGACAACACCAATTATTCGGGGGATAGAAACAGATTTTGGTATAAGAACAAGAATGTCACTAATGATGGAGTTGTTGATGCAAGAGCGGCAAATGCAAATCAACCCCCATTCACGATCAAGAAATTGAGTGTTCCTAATATGTCAACTATGGAACAAAATCAAGCACCAATGAGCAATGTTACTCAACAACCGCAATACCAACAGCATGCTCAACAGCAGCATACTCAACAATATAACCAACAACAAGGCCAACAGCAAAACCAGCAGCGCAAACCCTTCCGATCGCGAGATGGGCCTCCTCGACAATTTACGCCATTAGGAGAGCCTATTGAATCAGTAATGAGACAATTGATACAAGCAAAATTTATCAAGCTACCAGATATCAAGGCAGAACGAGTGGTAAAACCGCATTGGTGGAATGATAATGCATATTGTGAGTATCATCGGTCCAAAGGACATAAAACTGCATCATGTTTTCAATTGAAACATATGATTCAAGATTTATTAGAGCAAGGAGTAATTGAGGTAGATCCACCCCATCTGACCTCTAACACTGATCATACTATTTTCAAAACTCCTTTGCTTGATCATGACAAGGGTAAAGCGTCTTCTTCCAACTCTACCCAAATGACCAATTATGCAAATACTAGTTATAACAATGTCATTAATTGTTTTCGTGCATCAAATGAGTATGTTTCTACCCTGAGAATAAAGGGACAAGATCCTTCTTGCGCAGTCACCACTCGTCGATCCAAAATAGTCCTGAAAGGAGCTCTTGCAGCTCCTCCCAAGCCAACTCCTGCAAGTCAGTATAATCTTTTGGATCATTTAGGAAAGACACCTTCACAAATATCAATCCTTGAGCTATTGAAAATGTCTCCCATGCATCGTGCAGTCCTGGATAAAGCTTTAATTGAGTCCATTGTTTCGACAGATATTGATGTTGACTAGTTTCAAGCCCGGATTGGACATTTAGCTGTTTCCCAAAATGTCGCATTTTCTGACAATGATATCTCACCTGATAAGCTCCCTCACAATGATCCTTTACACCTTGAAGTCTTTGTTCATAACTGCAAAATTTGACGAGTCTTGATAGATGGCGGAGCAGGTCTTAATATTTGGACTTTGAGAGTGGTTATTGGCCTTGGATATACAGAAAATGACATTGATGCTTCTAAAAGAATAACAATCAAAGCATATGATGATGCTGAGTGCCCATCCAAAGGGATAATTACATTGCCTATCAGAGTTGGTCCAGTGACAGAAAACACTTTCCTGCAAGTCCTCGACCTTGATCTCCCTTATAATATGATCCTTGGCCGTCCATGGATCCATGCAATGAAAGCAGTTCCATCCACCTATCATCAATGTTTAAAATATCCTTACAATGGAACTGAGATAACAATTCCAGGGGATCCTAATCCATTTCAATTTTGTGCTACTCTAAAAGATACCCCTCAGCAGCAAGTCCCAGTCAATAGAGAGGCCAAATTACATAGCTATGTGGATCCTAATCAATTGTTAGATGATGTCAAAGGAAATTGAAGATACAAGACCAAGGATGTGGAGAATATTCAATGGATCAAACATTCCTCATTGGGAATTTGCCAATATCTCCAAAATCATATGGCAAACCACATTTATTGCAAAAGGAACCTAAGGTCATTATTCAATATCAGCCTCCCACTACATTTACAAGATGGGGTGAACTTGACAAAGAAAATGTAGATGATGATGTCATAGATTGGCTTTATAAAGATCCAACTGAGACCCCACCTATCAGATTGCCAATGGAACGATATGGCAAAGGATTTACTATGCTGCAAAAGAAAGGATATGATGGTTGTAGTGGCTTAGGCCTGAACAACAATGGAAGGCTAGAACCTGTCATACCCAAGAGGCGACCTCCAACTTTAGGGTTAGGTTTTGTACCATTGCGAATTGGATCCACATCTACCAAAGTGCCCACATGTCGAAAAGGGTGTGATTCTGACGATGAAATAACACCTAAGGATACTCGGCCTGAAACTGATTCCAATGAATGGGAGTGGAGTTCTTTTTCTTCTAGCTCCTATGCCCTCGACAATATTTTCATTGACCTTGATAATTTGCCTATGGAAGACAAACACGAAATAACTCTGCTTCCTAAAACATTTCCTCATGCTTGGATAGAGACATTTTGGGATCCAAGCTCTGAATCTGATACAAGCAGTTCGGATAGTGACACCATAGATGTTCATATCTTTACCATATCAGCCCTCTCTCTCCTTACAACTGATGATGACATGCCCCTCATCTATCCCCAGCTTATCCAACATGACCAACAAGAACTGCTCACATTGGACTGTTTTCAAAATGACGAAGCAATTGCAGAATTCCTTGGACTACGGGAAGGCATACCACAAGGTGATCATAAGGCAGGATTTGCTATTGACCTAGATTCCACAACATATTTTGGGGAGTCAACTCCCTCTTCCAGTCATCAAAATGAAAAAAGAAATGAAATAGTAAAAAATCAAAAGAATAGATCTTTGAGTGAAAACCGTAAGGCACTCTCTGATCATACAAAAGTCAAAATAAAAGACGTACCTGTGAGTGAAAACCTCTCTGAGGTGCCCAAAGGTGGAAGAGTGGACATACCCCTATCAAGTCAAGACAAATCAACATTGCTAGTGGAAATGACCGAGGAAATCAATTTGGGTACACCTGACAACCCTAAGGTCATTCATTTTGCTGCTTCCCTATCACAACAGGAAAAAATAGATTTTGTCAATTTCTTTCTTGAGAAGAAGATCAGCTTTGCATGGTCCTATGCAGATATGCCTGGCCTCAATCCAGAATTGGTTCTTCATCATTTGCCACTAAAAGCTGATGCCAAGCCTGTCAAACAGAAACTTAGAAAGATGCATCCTCAGGTCGCTCTTTTGGTCAAAGTGGAACTAAAAAAATTACTAGATGTGGGCTTCATCAGACCCATTGATTATGCAGACTGGATTTCAAATTTAGTACCAGTTAGCAAAGTAACTGGGGGCATCAGAATCTGCACAGATTTTAGGGATCTTAGTAAAGCATGCCTTAAGGATGATTTTCCATTGCCAAACATAGACATCATAGTGGACATGATTGCCAGATATGAGATGCTCTCATTGATGGATGGTTTCTCCTGCTATAACCAAATTCGCATTGCTCCCAAAGATCAGCATAAGACAACATTCACCTATGCTTGGGGTACCTACTGTTGGAATGTGATGCCCTTTGGTCTTAAAAATGCAGGCGCAACATATCAAAGAGCAATGACGACAATTTTTCATGATTTCATGCACACTTTGATGGAGGACTATGTTGATGACTTGTTATGCAAATCTATCACCACAGATAGTCATCTAGCCATCCTGGGCCCAATCTTTGACCGAATGGAGACCTACAAACTCAGGCTCAATCCAAAGAAGTGTGTCTTTGGTGTCATAGCTGGAAAATTACTAGGATACATTGTTTCTCATCGAGGCATTGAGGTCGACCCTGCCAAAGTCAAAGCAATAAGGGATATGCCTCCACCTTCAAACCTCCGGCAATTAAGAAGTCTGCAAGGAAAGCTCCAATCAATTTGCCACTTCATAGCTCAGTTGGCTGACAAATGTCATCCATTCCAGCATCTATTGCATAAAGGTGTCGCTTTCAAATGGACTGAGCAATGTCAATCAACCTTTCAAGCTCTCAAAGAATATTTGCTGTCACCGCCTATTCTAATGCCTCCAATAGAAGGGAAGCCATTTTTATTGTATATTTCTGCAACTGAAACGGCATTAGGAGTTCTCTTGGCCCAACAAGATGAGAACGACAAAGAGAGAGCCATTTACTATATCAGCCGGACACTGGTAGGCTATGAGCTAAATTATTCAACTATTGAAAGGGCATGCTTAGCAGTGGTATTTGCAACGCAGAAACTCCGACATTATATGCTAAGCCACCAAACATTGTTGGTTGTAAAAATTGATCCCTTAAAATATTTGCTTAGCCAAGCAACTTTGATGGGTCGCCTAGCAAAATGGGTCATGATTCTCAGTGAATTTGACATTGAGTATATGGAGCGAAAGGCCATAAAATGACAAGTCATAGTAGATCAACTTGCAGAGGCTCCTATTTCTGATGATCATCCCATGTTGATCGATTTTCCAGATGAATCAGTCTTTGCTCTCACATCCTCTAATGAATGGAAGTTATACTTTGATGGGTCCCATACCAAGTTTGGATCCGGAGCCGGCATCTTGTTTGTCACCCCTCAAGGTGATGCTATTCCAAAGTCCTACAGAATAACTTTCCACTGCACCAATAACATTGCAGAGTATGAAGCACTGGTTACAGGACTCCGAGTAGCAGTCCAATGGAACATCAACCATTTGCAAGTCTATGGAGATTCTCAATTAGTCATCCGACAAGTGAATGATGACTACGAAACAAAAGATGAAAAGCTTATTCCCTATAAGCACATGGTAGATTTCTTCAAGACCAAATTCATGGCTATCCATTTCAATCAAGTTCCAAGAATGCAAAACAAGTTGGCAGATGCGATGGCTACGATTGCTTCCATGTTGAATATGCCAAACAATATGGACAAATGTGAATTTTTAGTTGAACAATTGTTGGTTCCTTCTTTTGACATTCCAACAGTAGATGTGATGTGCATTCTTGTTGGTCCCAACTCCCCATGGTACAATGACGTCTATCAATATTTGAAATCCCAAACCTTACCACCTAACCTTTCCGCTAATCAATGCCGCGCCTTTATCCGACAGATAGCCAAATATGTCATCATCGCGGACACCCTATACCGACGTTCCTTTGACCATACCCTCCTCAGGTGTTTGGATTCAGACGAAGCACAAACGGCTTTACACGAGGTTCACGATAGTATATGTGGAGGCCATTTCAATGGTCTAAGCTTAGCCAAAAAGTTGATTCGTGCTGGGTATTATTGGCCCACTCTGGAAAAAGATGTTCATGATTTTGTTAAGAAGTGCTACAAATGCCAGATTCATGGAAACTACATTCATGCACCAGCCCAAGAGCTTCATTCTGTCATATCTCCGTGGCCCTTTTCTCAATGGGGATTGGATCTTATTGGCAAGATTCACCCGACATCTGCAAATGGACACAAGTTCATCATTACAGCCACAGAGTATTTTACAAAATGGATCGAGGCTATCCCCATGACCTATATCACGGGTGTCCAAATTTCAAAATTCTTGCTGAATTATATCATATGCCGGTATGGGGTTCCCCTTGCCATAGTCATAGATAATGGTCGTCCCTTCAAGAATAAAGATGTCAAGGAACTCTGTGAAAAGTTTCATATCCAACACCGATTCTCCAGTCCATACTATCCACAGGGGAATGGTCAAGCCGAAGCATCAAATAAAACTATTATCAAGATCCTGAAGAAGGTCGTCAATGATGTTGGTCGAGATTGGCATGTACAGTTGAATCCAGCACTATGGGCCTATCGCACTTCTATCCGCACAACTACTGGCACAACACCTTATTCCTTGGTGTATGGTGCGGAAGCTATTTTACCTTTGGAGGTGGAGATTCCTTCCTTGCGTGTTTCCTTGCAACATCTGATTGATGATGAGACACACAGAGTCTCTCAGTTGCATCAGCTTGAGATGTTAGATGAGAAACGTTAGACAGCTCTGACACATTTGCAAGCATATCAAAACCGTCTCCGTCGCTCTTATAATAAGAAGGTCAAAGGGCGACACTTCGAAGTGGGAGACCTGGTTTTAAAGGCAAACCCTAAGAATGCACAGTCTATTGACATCATCAAAGGTAAATTTGAACCTAATTGGGTTGGTCCTTTCATAGTAACTGCAACATATGACTTGGGGGCATATCAGCTTGCTACCCCAGAAGGTGAACCTCTGTCCGATCCTATAAACAGCATGCATCTTCACAAGTACTGGGCATAATTTTCTATCAGTACTTCTTCAAATATGATCCTGAAAAAATACAAAAAAAATAAAAAAATGGAAAAAACACAAAAAAAATACAAAAAAAAAAAAGTGAAAAAAGAGCAAAAAGTAAAGAAAAAAAAAAATGATTCGCCCTCTAGTGAAAACCTGGCAAACAGGCGCTTTGGGCAAGTACCTTGGTGAAAACCTGGCAAACAGGCGCCATGTGTAAAATGAGATCGTTGCTCCGTCATCTATCATGACCTCTAAGCTATGCTTTTTCTCGGCCGGTTTTTCACATCTATCTTTGTCTTGACCCAATGTTCTATTCTAGGCCTGTTCTTGGTCAACATCATTGTCTTGCATACCCCAGTTTCTTGTACATATGTTTTGGTCCCGGTCTATGTATGTCTTTCAGATGCGCATTGGGTGTGTTTCCCTTGTCATGATCGATCATTGGAACTTTTACATTTAAAAATGTCCTGAAAAAATTCTTAAAAATTGAAAAATATCCTTAAAAAAAGATCAAAAAAATTTAAAAATGTCCTGAAATAAAACAAAAAAAATTGGAAAATGTCCTGAAATAAATTCAAAAAAATCAAAAAATGTCCTGAAATAAGATCATAAAAATTGAATAACATCCTGAAAAAAAAATCTCTAAAAAAGTCAAATAAAGTCCTAAAAAAAATGAACAAATTTTTTTTTTTAAATCCAAAACACGCATTTTGCAATAAATGATCCCTTTTGTGCATAAGACAAATCACTGAGCATACATCCAATGACACGCAATTAAACACTGTGTTTTAATGAAATCATGCTTAAACAGATGAACTTTTCACTCAAACCAGACATTCAAACTGATCGCACTTGTCATATCAATCAACCGCCAATCATTCGTCCTTGGCACACTATCATGGGTCTTATACAGGGTGTGGTATACTCGAAACCAGACTGTGTCCTGTCTTAGACGGGGTGCCACGTGTCCTGAAACCAGATAGCATCATCGTCCTATCAGCACGTTCAACTTTTGACAACGAAGATCAAGGTGTTTGTTTGATTTGTTGGAATTTGTGCATCTTATCTTTTTATTGATTTATCTTTGGCTTCGATCATGTTCTTATGTTGCTCGATGATGTCACTGAGTGATTTAGAGTGACCGGGACGGATCATGGTCCTTTTCTTTTTGATTGTGATTGTTGTTTGTCTATGATGTGTCTGTCTTTTGCAAAAAGGGTTGCATTTCAGCTCTGGCCTTCAATGCCATGATGCTACGCATCCATTTTGCTACATAAAAATAAAGGTTTTGACCTATAAAGTGCATTACTGAAAGCAAGTTTTTCTTCATCTCTCATTGTCTTCTATCTCATTTCTTCTTACTAACATTTCTTCCATTCGGATAGTCAGTTTGGTCTAGTGCTCCGATTTCCCCAAACATACATGCTGCATCCTGCAATCATTGGTTAGTACATTTGCATTATATCAAACATCACATCAAGCATTTTATCCATTTCATATTATCAATGCATCAAAAACACATAAAAAAATACATCCATACATGTTCCATAATGATACATCAACAGTGCATAAGTCATCCATACATAGAAAATCACATAAGTCGTAATACATTGCATCCCATCATATCAATGCATATCATATCATATATCATCATAATATCGGAATACAAAATTGGACTGTCTGTCCGAAGTATGGTCCGCAGGCTGACTACAAAATGTCAAACTACATAATGTCTACTGTCTGTCATAAGGAGCACGTGCCTTTGTTACTGGGTGCTCCCTCTGTCCTCCTCATCCCTGCCATGTCTCGCGGATGATGTCCCCCCTGGTCCTGGCTGTGGTGGTCTCATAGGTCCACTCACCCCCATGCTGCTCAATGACCTCCGAGAGCATGCCCTGCTCTCTGTCCTCGATCGTGCCCGATATGAAGGTGCTCTCTGCTCTGGTGGAACTACACTCTCATATAGTGTCCTCCAATGGCGTATCTCCTCTCCGGTCTCTACCAGCATCTGTGCCATCTCGCGTGCACTGGCATCCCGAATCGACCCAATATACTCTGTGACTCTCTGTTCCTCTCACTGTGCCTGAGCAATTGTTGTATCTTGAGCCGTTGTGAGTCTGGCTATCTCTGCTCTGAACTGCTCCTGCTGTCTCTCTAAAGTCGTAATGTGATCCTGCTGACTTGCTATGGTAGCCCTGCACATCTCCATCTCTTCTGTCCTAGTTGTCTCCGACTCTATGGGTATATCCTACAATGCCTCATGCTCGCCTGAATCTGGCTCATCCTCATCATCCCAACCATCCTCATCTCCGTCCTCATCATCCCCATCATCCTCATCCCCGCCCTCATCCTCCTTGTCCTCATCATCTCCCTCCTCCTCTCTTGTGAGTGGGAAGTCCTCCTGTCGCCTCGGTACTGGAATATCCGGATCTGTCAATGGCACTGGCCGTCGTTGTGCAAACCACCTCTCATACTCCTCTGTCATCCCGATGTCTACCACATCTGATCCCCAATCCCATTGTCTCTACTGCAGTTGTGTGAAATCAGTATATGCTATGTGTGGCTGAATCATACTCCCCCACTGACTCGTCTCTCTGTGAGATCGGGCAAAGTGTGCAGTCCTCCTAGGTACATCCTGCCTCTCTCCAAACTGTCGTCTGACTCTCTCTGGCAGGTACAACTCAATTACTCTCTAGTGATTCATTGGTCACCCAATCAAGTAGCTCTCCTGTCTACAATATGGTAACTCCTCACTGTCATCTGACCATCCCGGGCAATCACAATATGGCCTCCATATGAACTCTCTCAGTCGGTCTAGCTCATGTCGCCAATATAATATGTATCCAAACGAACCCTGTCTCAGTGCTCCCCCATAGCAGTACACATATGGTCGATGTGGTACTACCTGTCTATCTGTAATCAGTCGACATATGGCTATGTGCTCAAATGCCCATACCTGTAGCAATGTGACTCCACAGCTCAAAGTCTGCACTCCCTGATACGCTATTTGATGCAGCTGAAAATAGAGCATAGCCAGTACACATGGTCCCCATACGTATACCATACCCTCTGTCGCCATCCACTCCAGCACTCTTCCCCATCCAATAGGGAATCCATGTCCTCGTCTGTCTCCTGCTAGTAGACATGCTATCACCATGGCTATCACCACATATCGTCGATCATACTTTGATGCCATAGTCTCCCAGCCAATCTCCCTCTCGATGATATCCAGATCATCTACGTCGCACTCAAACAATCTGTGCAATGCATCTCTCCCTATCACTGGGTCATACTCTATCATCTCTCCATGAATCAGAATGCAGAGGATACGCCATACATCCTCCAGTGTCACCGTCACCTCTCCAGTCGCCAGATGGAATGAGGAGGTCTCTGAATACCATCGCTCTGCCAATGTGGTAAGTAGTCCTGTGTTTGCCCTAATCTTGGGCATGAACGTGACATAGTATATCCCAAGTCCTACTAATGTATCTCTCTCTGTGCTCCTGAGTCTATGTTGTAGCATGAAGCAGTCAGGTCGGTTCTCTCGTGTGATCAACGGATACTGTCGACTCTACATCACAATTGGGGCATATTTTTGTCAATTTTAGGGTTTGCTCCTATGGGTTGCATTTCCTCATTTTCATGTCTAATCAGGGTGTTTTTCATCTAATCTAACCTATCCTACCCTTGTCCCCTTTTTCTAGATCATTTGCATGTCATTTTGACCAAAATTAGGGTTTGCATTGCACAATTGCGCCTGTGTCAAGTAACCTGCACCTGTGTCAGGTAACCTATGCTTGTGTCTCCCTACACAAGCGCAGAAGACCCTGCACAAGCGCAGGATTCGCCCTACACAATCGCAAGAGTCCTTTTCTGCATCCCCTGTGGGCCCCGCAATGTCCCGCAAGCAATCAAAATTCATGAAATTGAAAACATGGGTTTTTGAGATCCATACCGCTGCTCCTGCATCATCTGGTCATCTGTAAGTATGTACACATTCCCCGAGGTGATCCGCCATAGGAATGTTCGCCATCTATCTGCAAGTGTCCTTGTCCAGAGCAACAAATCCTCCTCTTTGGCTAGTGCAAATGAACATTTTTCAACTCTCTTGGTCTCATTTATAGATCTTCGTCAGTGCATAGATGGACGTGCACCCTCTCCATCTTATGTTGGTCACGGTCTTTTGCATCTTCAATTGCTTGTCCTTCGTGCATTTGGTCTCCGATTGTCAATCTGTTTGCACCTATCATTTCCTATCATTTTTATCGATCAATTGGCCTCTTTTCTGCATGTTTCCGACCAATTCCTCGAGGGGGCATGCATATGTAATTATCATTGTCTGGGGCATTTTCATTATTGTTCTTTGAAACAACGCTTAAAATCACATTGTCTCAAAGAGGGGCAAAATGTAGACACCTAAAAATGGTCAACGCCTGCGAAGTCATACTTTAACATTTGCGCATTGCCTCATTTTAGGTTTTTGCATCGCATTAACATTTCTCCTATGATTCGCACTTGGTCTTTATCATTTGTGAACATTGAGTCCTTCTTCTGCATTCTTCATTCATCTAACCTTCAAATTTGGTCTTGTCGACAACACTCTCCAGTCATGATTTTGATCGATCTTATCTTATTGCATCAATGTGCATGCTCATTTGTCATCATTTTGGACATCGTCAATCCTAATTAGGGTTTTTTCCTCCTATCAATCTTGCAATCAATTTGTCATCGATTGTTGTCCTCTTATCAATCTTGTCATCTGGCGATCTATTTATCATCAATCCTTATCATTTTCAATCTTGTCATTTTAACGATCGATTTGTCATTGGTCGTTCTCATGTTCGATCTTATCATTTTACGATCGATTTGTCATCGATCGTGGTCATTTTCAATATTGTCATTTTGCAATCTATTTTGTCATTGATTCTTGTCCTCTTGTTCGATCTTGTCATTTTGTGATCGATTTGTCATCAATCGTTGTTTGTCTCAATTATGTCAATTTGGATCAATTTGTCATTGTTCCTCGTCAATTGGCGCATTTTCTCAATCAAATCATTTATCACATTGGTCATTTATCAATTTAAAATCATGATCGAGTCAATTATCTTTCATCAAGACCTAATTCATCTTCTAGGGTTTCATGATTTCATCATTTAACCTGGTTTGTCATTTCTTCCTCTAGGATTAATAAATTATTTATTTATCCTAAGTCTTCTTGTCACAATTAAATGTTCATTTAATTGGCTAATTATTCCTCTTTGTGAATTAATTAATAAATGACAAATTATTAATTAATTTACCTAATTTCTAATTTTTCTTAATTTCCTAATTCCTAATTTTCTAATTTCTTAATTTTCTAATTCCTAATTTCAATTTCCTCCTATTTCTCTCCTAAATTCATGGAAATGACATAGAAATTTGTCATAATTGACAATCAATCAATCCTTGCATAGAAATTTGTCATAAATTGTCATAAATCTTTGCATAGAAATTTGTCATAAATTGTCATAAATCATTGCATAGCAATTTGTCATACACATGTCATAATTTTGCTATTCTTGATTTGAATTTCCATTCGAATCACTATCCTGCTAATTTGATCTTTTTCTCCAATTTCTCTATAAATTGGATGAATTTCTTCAATCAAACCCCCTAATCAGATTATCGAATTTATAGTTAATCGTGCTTCGAGTATTCTTGAGCAATATCTTATTTACTTGCTTTCATATCATGATCATGCACTAGTAGGTGAGATCCACAACAAAACCATTTGGAGAAGAAAGAAGGACAATGGAGCCACATGAAGGAGCATTCAAATCATACCTTTGGTTTGCTTAATTTCTAGTTTTGAATGTTTTTATTTCATGTCTCTATTGAGTGTTGTTTAGGATAGATCATTGCAATGACTTCTTGTGATTGAGCTAATGGTTAGTATTTTGATTTGTTTGTGATGATTTCCTATTTCCTAACATACAGTACCTTAGTCACATTAGTTGATTTGTAGCCTGATGATGAACCAACATTCTAAGTACCGCTAGTGGAAGTAACCAAGCTTGTATTGACCTCTGGTAGGTCTGTTTGTGTTTGCATTTCCTTAAGCAATGTTTTTTGTACTTTTCTAGTAGCCGGTGGCACTGTTTCCTTATGAACCTATTCCTCTTCTTGTTGTTGTTCCTGTTCAGGAGCCTTTTGCTTTGTTTGTTTCTCTATTTGTTGCATTGTCTCAGTCTGAGTCTGAGTTTCTACCTTTTGCTCTTTGTCATTTGTCGATTTCTCCTCTGTGTTATCAGTTTGCTCAGCTACCGGAGGCTCACTAGCCATGTCAGTCTTATCAGTTCTATCTTTGTCTACCACAATGTTGATCTTTTGAGTATCAACATCCACTATGTATAAGACTTCAGGATTAGGATTGACATCCTCTACATCCATACTTTCAACTGCCAGTTGATCTTTTGTAGCTGTTGTTTTTACCAGTGGAGTAATAAAAGAAGGTGGGTGTAAGTTGTCTTTAACCTTGATACTGGGTGGTCCACCAACTTTACCTTTACCCTTGTCCCTTTCTTTTTATTATACCTTTATGGGTTTGTGACTCATGTATTCTTCTTGTTTTTCTTTTTCCACTAGAAAAATGTCCCATGCATTTTCTATCTCCTCGGTCACCTGATTAACTCTTCCAACCATTAAAGCAATGTGCCGGTGTGCAATAGAAAATACTGACCGGTTGGCTTCAGCAATTAAGTCATCAATTTCTTTGGGTGAATTCACTGGATACACAGCAAGTAGCTTTTATATCTTTATTTTCTTGTCAAGTTCTACTACTGCTTGTCTTCTTGCTTCCAGTCTTTTAAATAGTTCATCTGGTACTTCATCTACTACTTCCATCAAAAATTTCTTATACATATCCATATGCAATATAACACTGTTTTCTACTTGTTCTTTTTCATCAGTTGTCAGAGTGTCATATAGTTTCTCTATATTCTTCAATTTCCCTTCCTCTGTAATTTCGTTCAACAGTATGTCAAGAGGGGCCAACTCTTTATTTGTTCTCTTATTCTTCTTCGGTGTCAATTTCTTCTTCTTTGGTGTAGACTTTCTTACGGGAGATCTCACTACTTGTTGTTTTTGTCTTTTCCTCCTAGGTGAGAGTGTGGTTGTCGGTGAGGGATCTCTTTTTCTTACAACTCTTTTGAAAGTTGCAGGCATGTCATTCTCTAAAGATGTGCCTATCGGTGATAGGTGAGTTTCAGGTTGTGGAGCTGCTAACTCATCCTTTGTTATATCGGCTTGTTCCATTACTTTATCCTTGATCTCCTTTGCTTTCCTAGAACCTTTTCTTACAACTGCCTCAACCTTTTTCACTCTTTTCTTAGATTGTATTTGGCTTTCAATAGTTTTTGCACTACCAAATATTTCTTCCTTAGG
This sequence comes from Cryptomeria japonica, assembly GCF_030272615.1. Taxonomy (NCBI): domain Eukaryota; kingdom Viridiplantae; phylum Streptophyta; class Pinopsida; order Cupressales; family Cupressaceae; genus Cryptomeria; species Cryptomeria japonica. The sequence goes on along the minus strand of NC_081405.1, from coordinate 337,529,423 downwards.
TACTTTAGGGGTTTCCAAAAGTGCTTTAGCATATGTTTTAATTATATGATCATCTGTTTCGTAGCCCATCTCTATTACCCAAACAGTCCTAGGGATGACTACTTCCATCTAGATCTCATCCTTCTTGATTACAAAGCATATTTCATCCTTATATTTGTCAACAATCTTTAGTGATAATATGATTCTTTTCTTCATTTTGGCCTTTAGTGCTTGAAAGAAATCATGGATATTGTTTTCCTTATCTTCTCCCATATTTTTGAATAGTTTTGTTAGCTGTTTACCTACCGGTATATCATATCCAAGTTCTCTGTAGGCTATACCGGGAACCTATTTGGTTATATGTAGCATCAGACATACTAGCAGATTTCCAAATTTAAAAGTTGCCTTCTTGTCCTTCTTAATCTTGCCTAAGTTGTCAATTAATTCATCCTTTAACCACTCACATACATCAATCTTTGCATTATCCGTGACAATATCATAAGCATTCTTAATGCATAAACTTGAAACTAAATTAAGTCTATTTGCATGAGTAGCTTTATATCCTAATATCATGTTGATAAATCTCACGTTAATATCTATTACATCATTTACTCTTAAGGACCTTCTGTCGGATGTGGCACCAGTTAACTTTGTAACTAGGTCATTGGAAACCTTCTTGGCTTTGTCTGGCCTTTTACTGGTGGTTGGTAACCCTGTGACAGCTTTCGTAACTTCCTTAGTGATTTTCTAAATTGCATCTAACCAGAAAAATTCACCATGTACCCTACTTAAGACTATCCTAATCACATCCTTGGGAAATTCAGGAATGCTAAGGATCTCTGTAAATCCTAGGGTTTCAATGATCTTGTGTTCATCTTTTATATTATTAGATTCATCATATATGATAGTTTTAAACATGGTTTTAATCTCTTCATCTCCTAGTTCCTCAATGTTTCAATGAATGTAAATTTTGGGGTCTTCAGCATAAACAACTCCCTTAGGACTTTGAGAAAAAGCACCTAAGGTATCATCTTTCTTTGATATCTCGGGAACTAATTGAAATATGGGCCTAGGTCTTTTTATAACTTTGACAACAGTAGGGTTTTCTATATATTCAATTGCAGAGGTGGATGCCATGATAAAATACCTTTTACTTCCTTTAGGATGGATGATTGCTTGAAGTGTTCTTGTCTCTTGCTAGAAATGCCATAGCTCAGAATCTTTGCACTCTTCGTAGGTTTGAAATCTCGGTGAAATGAAATGGAGCCAAAACCTCAAATATATAGTGTCTTTTCGCCATCTACCACATTAAATGCATGCTGGTTAAGTATTCACTTAACATTGTCTGCCAGTAATAAGTAATTTCCAACTTCTCATCTCTAACCGAGGGAATAATAGCACATGTCATTAGATTGTCAAACCCTCAAGGAAACTTTCTTCAGTTAGATGAAGAACTTCCTACTAGTGGAGCACTGCTCTATCCTGCTAGTGAAGCATCACTCTGTCCTGTCGGTGAAGCATCACTTTGTTCTTCCAGTGAAGCATTGACTGTTTCTACTAGTGGAGGATTATTCCCAATATTTAGATTAGCTTTTCTAATCCATTGTATTGAGAATTCTTGTTTAACCTTTTCAACCTTTTCTTTACCTTTCAAGCTAGAACTTTTGTTGTCTACCGATGATCCTTTACTTCTATAGAATTTTACAATATGCCCAATCTTTTTACAAGCATAACAAGTTACATTATTCTTCTGAATAGCTTTCCCATAACCTATGCCGGTTTGTGGTCTGCATTGATTGGATAAATGTCCAAATCTTCCACAAACATAACATTTCACATTCTGTCTACAATTTTTAGAGTTGTGATGAACTTTGTTGCATTTTGAACATTGACCAGTGGGTGTGTTGATATTCTGATAATTTCTAGATCTACATTCATTTTCTCTATGACCATACTTATTACAGTTAAAGCATTTTCCATTGAATTTATAAGAATTAGGTTGTCTTACCAATTTGCTCTGATCCTGAGTATTTGTAGTACCGGAGCTTTAACCAACTTCAAAGCCAATTCCAAAAGTGTCACCTTTAGGTTTTTGATTCTTCAGCAAGGTGCTAAGTTCCTCTGAGCTTATCTTGAATTTTTCTTTATGTTGATTTGTAGTTTCTAGTTCTCTTTCTAAGACTTCTTTCTGTCTCATCAGTTCATTTGAGTCATTCTGAGTGTGTATCAGATCTGTCTTCAACATGTCATTTTCATAGCTAAGTCTTGTGTTCTCATTTGCTGCATCATTTAGTCTTCTGGTCAATTCTTCTTCATTCTTCTTCCTATCCTCAATCTTTTTACAAAATCTCATAGTCATATCCTACATCTCATTCTTTGTTGTCATGTTTTCTTGTTTCAACTTTCTTATCTAATCATTAAGTGATTCCTTTTCATCATTCTCATTTTGCATATTTTCACAAAGTTCTCTTCTCTTATTTCTTGCAACAGTAAGATTCTCTTGAAGTGCCTGAATGATATCCTGAGCTGCCCTTAAATCATCTTCTAGTTTGATATTTTTCAATTTCTCTACATCATAGTCTGAAAGAGCTCCTTCGAGTTGCTTCATCAGATTTTCCATCTTTATTGGTGTCAAGATCTTCCTCAAGCTATTAGGCTTCTGGAAATAGAGGACTAAGCTCTGATACCAATTGTTAGGATTCCCATAAATATTGAGAGTGGGGGGTGAATCAGTATCTAACTGGTGTACAAAATTTCTTATCTTAAAACATGCAGAATATATTATAATAGTGTACCAGTATGAAAGAAATAATGCAATAAACATAATCAAAAACATCCACATGAAAAGCACAGCATGACACAAGGATTTAATGGGGAAACCCAGTGTGGTAAAAACCTTGGTGGGATTTGTGACCCACAATATCCACTTACTGGCCAATAAGAGAATATTACTTACAATAGGGGCCTGCACATGCAGGAAGGCCAACTGCCTAGAGCTCACTGCTCAAATGGGAAGTCTCACTTACTTACAATGCGGATTATACAAATCCAGTATCTTGTACTACTTTACAATAGCATCTATAATGCCTGATTCAGTACCGGTTGCTCCTCTGCTTCTTACATAAACCCTTTATCCTATATTTTGCATAATAAGTCTTCCTTAATATTTCGCATACATCACTTTCTTCACTTTCTTCCTTACTTACAAAATGTCTACAATGATCTCTTTTATATATAAGAGTCATTTTAAAACATGCCAAGTCGGCTTACAAAGTTTTTATAATAATAAACGAAATATAATATAACAAAATCCCGTCGGCCTCTGTGTTGGTATACTTCCTTTCTCTGTACTGGTGCCGATGTCTTGAGTGCCAGTGTAGAGTCTGATCATTGATGTTGGTGCACTAACTTGCTGGTGTAATGCCTTGCCAGTGCCATAGGATTGTAAGGTTGCCATCAATGACAAAACCTTCAATCACATACAATGTCTCATTGGAGTGTGCATATGCCAACTATCTCCCCCTTTGGAATTGATGGCAACACTCTTGAGAAATTTCAAAGTGTATCCAAAAATGTGAAGTCCAAAAATGTTACCAAAAATGTGTGTGCTCCCCCTAAGCATATGATTCCTGTGATGTTGAATTTTCTCATCCCACTACTCTCCCTTTGGCATCAATGACAAAGGTTGTCAAGATGTCAGTAGAGTTAGTAGTTTCAACCTTGTAACTGGGTAGTTACAATTTGAAATAGATCAGCCAAAATAAAGTTTATACTGTCCATAAACTTTTTACTATCTCTTATTGTTGTCTCTGTTCTTTTAGCTGTACTAGCTAGATGCTACAAATGCTCTGTTGGTGTTTTCTATCCCTGTATTAGTGCCTTAGATACTTCCTTCCGTAATGATGCTAAATAGTACAATCTTGGACTCAGTTTTAATCTCAGATGCTTTGCCTTATTCACTATTCTCTCTTTTTCTCTTTCCAATTTAAGTAATTCTTCCTAAAAACCTTTAATCTTCTGTCCAAAAACTGATAATTTATCAAGTGAGTTAAGAAAATTATCTAAAAGTTTATTGATTTCATCCTGTACCTTGCTCATCTTCTTATCTATATCTACAGTTAAAAGGTTTGTCTTACACGTGTCTTTGTACAGATTTTTGTACTCTTTTAATAAATTACACAGTTCTGGTAGAACTGTGTCGAAATCTCTAGTGCACTTCTTTATCTGCTCATCAAAGAATCTTTGTTTTTTAATTTCTACTTTGTCCTTCAATGTCTCTTCCTTTATTTTCTCAATGTTCTCTGTGATATATTTACACAAGGTATCAAGTTGTCCTAAAGAATCTTTATTGTCCATATTACAGTTAGGAGCAATTACCCTCAAAATTAGTATGGTGTCATCAATTGCCTTATAGGCTTGTGAGCTACAATCTGTTATCTTTTTAATTGATTCCAAGAGTACCTCAGTCACATTAGTTGATTTGTAGCCTGATGATGAACCAACAGTCTAAGTACCGCCAGTCGAAGTAACCAAGCTTGTATTGACCTCTGGTAGGTCTGTTTGTGTTTGCATTTCCTTAAGCAATGGTTTTTCTACCTTTCCAATAGCCGGTGGCACTATTTCCTTATGAACCTGTTCCTGTTCTTGTTGTTGTTCCTCTTCAGGAGGCCTTTTCTCTATTTGTTTCTTTGTTTGTTGCATTGTCTTAGTCTTAGTCTGAGTCTGAGTTTCTTCCATTTGCTCTTTGTCATTTGCTGGTTTCTCCTCTGTGTTATCAGTTTGCTTAGCTACCGGAGGCTCACTAGCCATGTCAGTCTTATCAATCGTATCTTTGTCTACCACAATGTTGATCTTTTGAGTGTCAACATCCATTGTGTATAAGACTTCAAGATTAGGATTGACATCCTCTACATCCATACTTTCAACTACCATTTGATCTTTTGTAGCTGTTGTTTTTATCGGTGGAGTAATAAAAGGAGGTGGGGGTAAGTTGCCTTTAACCTTGATACTGGGTGGTCCACCAACTTTACCTTTACCCTTGTCTCTTTCTTTCTGATATACCTTTATAGGTTTGTGACTCATGTATTCGTCTTGTTTTTCTTTTTCCACTAGAAAAATGTCCCATGCATTTTCTGTCTCCTCGGTCACCTCATTAGCTCTTCCAACCATTAAAGCAATGTGTCAGTGTGCAGTAGAAAATACTGACTGGTTGGCTTCAACAATTAAGTCATCAATTTCTTTGGGTGAATTCACTGGATATACAACAAGTAGCTTTTCTATCTTTATTTTCTTGTCAAGTTCTACTACTGCTTGTCTTCTTGCTTCCAATCTTTTAAATAGGTCATCTGGTACTTCATCTACTACTTCCATCAAAAATTTCTTATACATATCCATATGCAATATAACACTGTTTTCTACTTGTTCTTTTTCATCAGTTGTCAGAGTGTCATATAGTTTCTCTATATTCTTCAATTTCCCTTCCTCTGTAATTTCATTCAACCGTATGTAAAGAGGGGCCAAGTCTTTAATTGTTCTCTTCTTCTTCTTGGGTGTCAGTTTCTTCTTCTTTGGTGTAGCCTTTCTTACCGGAGATCTCACTACTTGTTGTTTTTGTCTTGTCCTCCTAGTTGAGGGTGTGGTTGCCGGTGAGGGATCTCTTTTTCTTACAACTCTTTTGAAAGTTGCAGGCATGTCATTCTCTAAAGATGTGCCTACCAGTGATAGGTGAGTTTCAGGTTGTGGAGCTGCTAACTCATCCTCTGTTATACCGACTTGTTCCATTACTTTATCCTTGATCTCCTTTGCTTGCCTAGAACCTTTTCTTACAACTGCCTGAACCTTTTTCACTCTTTTCTTAGATTGTATTTGGCTTTCAATAGTTTCTGCACTACCAAATATTTCTTCCTTAGGTTCTTTAGGGGCATCCATAAGTGCTTTAGCATATGTTTTAATTATATGATCATTTGTTTTGTAGCCCATCACTGTTACCCAAATAGTCCTATGGATGACTGCTTCCATCGAAATCTCATCCTTCTTTATTACAAAGCATATTTCATTCTTATATTTGTCAACAATCTTTTGTGATAATCTGATTCTTTTCTTCACTTTGGCCTTTAGTGCTTGAAATAAATCATGGATATTGTTTTCCTTAGCTTCTCTCATATTGTTGAACAGTTTTTTTAGCTGTTTACCTACCGATATATAATATCCAAGTTCTTTGTAGCCTATACTAGGAAACTGTTTGGTTATATGAAGCATCAGACATACTAGCAGATTTCCAAATTTAAAAGTTCCTTTCTTGTCCTTCTTAATCTTGCCTAAGTTGTCAATTAATTTATCCTTCAACCACTCACATACATCAATCTTTGCATTATCCGTGACCATATCATAAGCATTCTTAATGCATAAACTTGAAACTAAATTAAGCCTATTTGCATGAGTAGCTTTATATCCTAATATCATGCTGATAAATCTCACATTAATATCTGTTACATCATTTACTCTTAAGGACCTTTTGTCGGATGTGGCACCAGTTAACTGAGTAACTAGGTCATTGGAAACCTTCTTGGTTTTGTCTGGCCTTTTACCGGTGGTTGGTAACCCTGTGACAACTTTCACAACTTCTTTAGTGATTTTCTGAATTGCATCTAACTAGAAAAATTCACCATGTACCCTACTTAAGACTATCCTAATCACATCCTTGGGAAATTCAGGAATGCTAAGGATCTTTGTAAATCCTAGGGTTTCAATGATCTTGTGTTCATCTTTTATATTGCCGGATTCATCACATATGATAGTTTTCAACATGGTTTTAATCTCTTCATCTCCTAGTTCCTCAATGTTACAATGAATGTAAATTTTGGGGTCCTCAGCATAAACAACTCCCTTAGGAATTTGAGAAAAAGCACCTAAGGTATCATCTTTCTTTGCTATCTCAGGAACTAATTGAAATATGGGCCTAGGTCTTTTTATAACTTCAAGAACAGTAGGGTTTTCTATATATTCAATTGCAGAGGTGGATGCCATGATAAAATACCTTTTACTGCCTTTAGGATGGATGATTTCTTGAAGTGTTCTTGCTTCTTGCTCGAAATGCCTTAGCTCGGAATATTTGCGCTCTTCGTAGGTTTGAAATCTCGGTGAAATGAAATGGAGCCAAAACATCAAATTTATAGTGTCTTTTCACCATCTACCACATTAAATGCATGCCGGTTAAGTATTCACTTAACATTGTCTGCCGATAATAAGTAATTTCCAACTTCTCATGTCTAACCGAGGGAATAATAGCACATGTGTCATTAGATTGCCAAACCGTCAAGGAAACTTTCTTCAGTTAGATGAAGAACTTCCTGCCGATGGAGCACTGTTCTGTCCTGCTAGTGAAGCATCACTTTGTCCTGCCAGTGAAGCATCACTCTATCCTACCGGTGAAGCATTGACTAGTTCTACTAGTGGAGGAGTATTCCCAATATTTAGATTAGCTTTTCTGATCCATTGTTTTGAGAATTCTTGCTTAACCTCTTCAACCTTTTCTTTACCTTTCAAGCTAGAACTTTTGTTGTCTATCGGTGATCCTTTACTTCCACAGAATTTTGCAATATGCCCAATCTTGTTACATGCATAACAAGTTACATTATTCTTCTGAATAGCTTTCCCATAACCTATGCCAGTTTGTGTTCTGCATTGATTGGATAAATGTCCAAATCTTCCACAAACATAACATTTCACATTCATTCTACAATTTTCATAATTGTGACCAACTTTGTTGCATTTTGAACATTGACTAGTGGGTGTGTTGATATTCTGATAATTTCTAGATCTACATTCATTTGTTCTATGACCATACTTATTACAGTTAAAGCATTTTCCATTGAATTTATAAGCATTATGTTGTCTTACCGGTTTGCTGTGATCCTAAGTATTTGCAGTACCGAAGCTTTCACCAACTTCAAAGCCAATTCTAGAAGTGTCACCTTTAGGTTTTTGATTCTTCAGCAAGGTGCTAAGGTCCTCTAACTTATCTTGAATTTTTCTTTATGTTGATTTGTAGTTTCTAGTTCTCTTTCTAAGACTTCTTTCTGTCTCATCAGTTCATTTGAGTCATTCTGAGTGTGTATCAGATCTGTCTTCAACATGTCATTTTCATAGCTAAGTCTTGTATTCTCATTTGCTAAATCATTTAGTCTTCTGGTCAATTCTTCTTCATTCTTCTTCCTATCCTCAATCTCTTTACTAATACTCATAGTCATATCCTGCATCTCATTCTTTGTTTTCATGTTTTCTTGTTTCAGCTTGCTTATCTAATCATTAAGTGATTCCTTTTCATCATTCTCATTTTGCATCTTTTTACCAAGTTCTCTTCTCTTATTTCTTGCAACAGTAAGATTATCTTGAATTGCTTGAATGATATCCTGAGTTGCCCTTAAATCATCTTCTAGTTTTATATTTTTCAATTTCTCTGCATCATAGTCTGAAAGAGCTCCTTCAAGTTGCTTCATAAGATTTTCTGTCTTCACCTGTGTCAAGATCTTCCTCAAGTTGTTAGGCTTCTGAAAATAGAGGACCAAGATTTGATGCCAATTGTTAGGATTCCCACAGATACTGAGAGGGGGGGGGGGTGAATCAGTATCTAATCGGTGTACACAATTTCTTATCTTAAAACATGCAGAATATATTATAATAGTGTACCGGTATGAAAGAAATAATGCAATAAATAGAATCAAAAACATCCACATGAAAATCACACCATGACACAAGGATTTAATGAGGAAACCCGGTGTGGGAAAAACCTCGGTGGGATTTGTGACCCACAATATCCACTTACTGGCCAATAAGAGAATATTACTTACAATAGGGGCTTGCACATGCAGGAAGGCCAACTGCCTAGAGCTTACTGCTCAAATGGGAAGTCTCACTGACTTACAATGTGGATTATACAAATCCTGTATCTTGTACTGCTTTACAATAGCATCTATAATGCTTGATTCAGTACCGGTTGCTGCTATGCTTCTTACATAAACCCTTTACCCTAGATTTCGTATAATAGGTCTTCCTTAATATTTTGCATACATCACTTTCTTCACTTTCTTCACTTTCTTCCTTACTTACAAAATGTCTACAATGATCTCTTTTATATGTAAGAGTCATTTTAGAACATGCCAAGTCAGCTTACAAAGTTTTTACAATAATAAATAAAATATAATATAACAAAATCCTGTCGGCCTCTGTGCCGGTATACTTCCTTTCTCTGTGTTCGTGCCGGTGTCCTGAGTGCCGGTGTAGAGTCTGATCATTGTAGTTTTTGCACTAACTTGCCAGTGTAATGCCTTGCCAGTGCCATAGGATTGTAAGGTTGCCATCAATGAAAAAACCTTCAATCACATACAATGCCTCATTGGAGTGTGCATATGCCAACAATCTCCCCCTTTGGCATTGATGGCAAAACTCACGAGAAATTTCAAAGTGTATCCAAAAATGTGAAGTCCAAAAATGTTACCAAATATGTGTGTGCTCCCCCTGAGCATATGATTCCCGTGATATTGAATTTTCTCATCCCACTACTCGCCCTTTGGCATCAATGACAAAGGTTGTCAAGATGTCAACAGAGTTAGTAGTTTCAACCTTGTAATTGGGTAGTTACAATTTGAAATACATCTGCCGAAATAAAGTTTATACTCTCCATAAACATTTTACTATCTCTTATTGTTCTCTCTGTTCTTTTAGCTATACTAGTGAGATGTTGCAAATGCTCTGCCGATGTTTTCTGTCCCTGTATTAGTGCCTCAGATACTTCCTTCCGTAATGATGCTAAATAGTCCAATCTTGGACTCAGTTTTAATCTCAGATGCTTTGCCTTATTCACTATTCTCTCTTTTTCTCTTTCCAATTTAAGTAATTCTTCCTCAAAATTTGTTATCTTCTGTTCAAAAACTGATAATATATCAAGTGAGTTAACAAAATTATCTAAAAGTTTATTGATTTCATCCTATACCTTTCTCATCTTCTTATCTATATAGCTACAGTTAAAAGGATTATCTTATAGGTGTCTTTGTACAGAGTTTTGTACTCTTTTAATAAATTACACAGTTCCGATAGAAGTGTGTCAAAATCTCTAGTACACTTCTTTATTTGCTCATCATAGAATCTTTGTTTTTTAATTTCTACTTTGTCCTTCATTGTCTCTTCCTTTATTTTCTCAATGTTCTCTGTGATATATTTACACAAGGTATCAAGTTGTCCTAAAGAATCTTTATTGTCTATATTACAGTTAGGAGAAATTACCTTCAAAATTAGTATGGTGTCATCAATTGCCTTCTAAGCTTGTGAGTTGCAATCTGTTATCTTTTTAATTGAATCCAAGAGTACCTTAGTCACATTAGTTGATTTGTAGCCTGATGATGAACCAACATTCTAAGTACCGCCAGTGGAAGTAACCAAGCTTTTATTGACCTCTAGTAGGTCTGTTTGTGTTTGCATTTCCTTAAGCAATGGTTTTTCTACTTTTCCAGTAGTCGGTGGCACTGTTTCCTTATGAACTTGTTACTGTTCTTATTGTTGTTCCTATTCAGGAGCCTTTTCCTCTATTTGTTTCTCTGTTTGTTGCATTGTCTGAGTCTGAGTCTGAGTTTCTACCTTTTTCTCTTTATGATTTTTTCGGTTTCTCCTTTGTGTTATCATTTTGCTCAGCTACCGGAGGCTCACTAGCCATGTCAGTCTTATCAGTTGTATCTTTGTCTACCACAATGTTGATCTTTTGAGTATCAACATCCACTATGTATAAGACTTTAGGATTAGGATTGGCATCCTCTACATACATACTTTCAACTATCGGTTGATCTTTTGTAGCTGTTGTTTTTATCAGTGGAGTAATAAAAGGAGGTGGGGGTAAGCTGTCTTTAACCTTGATACTGGGTGGTCCACCAACTTTACCTTTACCCTTGTCTCTTTCTCTCTGATATACCTTTATAGGTTTGTGACTCATGTATTCTTCTAGTTTTTCTTTTTCCACTTGAAAAATGTCCCATGCATTTTTTGTCTCCTCGGTCACTTCATGAACTCTTCCAACCATTAAAGCAATGTGCCGGTGTGCAGTAGAAACTACTGACCGATTGGCTTCAACAATTAAGTCATCAATTTCTTTGGGTGAATTCACTGGATATACAACAAGTAGCTTTTCTATCTTTATTTTCTTGTCAATTTCTACTACTGCTTGTCTTCTTGCTTCCAGTCTTTTCTATAGTTCATCTGGTACTTCATCTACTACTTCCATCAAAAATTTCTTATACATATCCATATGCAATATAACACTATTTTCTACTTGTTCTTTTTCATCAGTTGTCAGAGTGTCATATAGTTTCTCTATATTCTTCAATTTCCCTTCCTTTGTAATTTCATTCAACAGTATGTCAAGAGGTGCCAACTCTTTATTTGTTCTCTTCTTCTTCTTTGGTGTAGCCTTTCTTACTAGAGATCTCACTACTTGTTGTTTCTGTCTTGTCCTCCTAGGTGAGGGTGTGGTTGCTGGTGACGGATCTCTTTTTCTTACAACTCTTTTGAAAGTTGCAGGCATGTCATTCTCTGAAGATGTGCCTACCAGTGATAGGTGAGTTTCAGGTTGTGGAGCTGCTAACTCATCCTCTATTATACCGGCTTGTTCCATTACTTTATCCTTGATCTCCTTTGATTTCCTAGAACCTTTTCTTACAACTGCCTCAACCTTTTTCACTCTTTTCTTAGATTGTATTTGGCTTTCAATAGTTTCTGCACTATCAAATATTTCTTCCTTAGGTTCTTTAGGGGCCTCCAGAAGTGTTTTAGCATATGTTTTATTTATATGATCATCTATTTCGTAGCCCATCTCTGTTACCCAAACAATCCTAGGGATGACTGCTTCCATCCAGATCTCATCCTTCTTGATTACAAAGGATATTTCATCCTTATATTTGTCAACAATCTTTTGTGATAATCTGATTCTTTTCTTCATTTTGGCCCTTAGTGCTTGAAAGAAATCATGGATATTATTTTCCTTATCTTCTCCCATATTGTTGAATAGTTTTGTTAGTTGTTTACCTACCGGTATATCATATCCAAGTTCTTTGTAGCCTATACCGGGAACCTGTTTGGTTATATGTAGCATAAGACATACTAGTAGATTTCCAAATTTAAAAGTTCCTTTCTTTTCCTTCTTAATCTTGCCTAAGTTGTCAATTAATTCATCCTTCAACCACTCACATACATCAATCTTTGCATTATCCGTGACCATATCATAAGCATTCTTAATGCATAAACATGAAACTAAATTAAGTCTATTTGCATGAGTAGCTTTATATCCTAATATCATGCTGATAAATCTCACATTAATATCTGTTACATCATTTACTCTTAAGGACCTTCTATCGGATGTGGCACCAGTTAACTGAGTAACTAGGTCATTGGAAACCTTCTTGGTTTTGTCTGGCCTTTTACCGGTGGTTGGTAACCCTGTGATAGCTTTCACAGCTTCCTTAGTGATTTTCTGAATTGCATCTAACCAAAAAAATTCACCATGTCCCCTACTTAAGACTATCCTAATCACATCCTTGGGAAATTTAGGAATACTAAGGATTTTTGTAAATCCTAGGGTTTCAATGATCTTGTGTTCATCTATTATATTGTCGGATTCATCACATATTGTAGTTTTAAACATTGTTTTAATCTCTTCATCTCCTAGTTCCTCAATGTTACAATGAATGTAAATTCTAGGGTCTTCAGCATAAACAACTCCCTTAGGAATTTGAGAAAAAGTACCTAAGGAATCATCTTTATTTGCTATCTCGGGAACTAATTGAAATACGGGCCTAGGTCTTTTTATAACTTCGACAACAGTAGGGTTTGCTATATATTCAATTGCAGAGGTGGATGCCATGATAAAATACCTTTTACTGCCTTTAGGATGGATGATTGCTTGAAGTGTTCTTGCCTCTTGCTCGAAATGCCTTGGCTCAGAATCTTTGAGCTCTTCGTAGGTTTGAAATCTCGGTGAAATGAAATGGAGCCAAAACATCAAATTTATAGTGTCTTTTCGCCTTCTACCACATTAAATGCATGTCAGTTAAGTATTCACTTAACATTGTTTGCCGGTAATAAGTAATTTCCAACTTCTCATCTCTAACCAAAGGAATGATAGCACATGTGTTATTAGATTTCCAAACCCTCAAGGAAACTTTCTTTAGTTAGATGAAGAACTTCCTACTGGTGGAGCACTACTCTGTCCTACCGGTGAAGCATCAGTCTATCTTGCCGGTGAAGCATTGACTAGTTCTACTAGTGGAGGAGTATTCCCAATATTTAGATCAACTTTTCTAATCCATTGTTTTGAGAATTCTTGCTTAACCTCTTCAACCTTTTCTTTACCTTTCAAGCTAGACCTTTTGTTGTCTACCGGTGATCCTTTACTTCTACAGAATTTTGCAATATGCCCAATCTTGTTACATGCATAACAAGTTACAATATTCTTTTGAATAGCTTTCCCATAACCTATGTTGGTTTGTGTTCTGCATTGATTGGATAAATGTCCAAATCTTCCACAAACATAACATTTCACATTCATTCTGCAATTTTCAGAGTTGTGACCAACTTTGTTGCATTTTGAATATTGGCTGGTGTGTGTGTTGATATTCTGATAATTTCTAGATCTACATTCATTTGTTCTATGACCATACTTATTACAGTTAAAGCATTTTCCATTGAATTTATAAGCATTAGGTTGTCTTACCGGTTTGCTGTGATCCTGAGTATTTCTAGTACCGGAGCTTTCACCAACTTCAAAGCCAATTCTAGAAGTGTCACCTTTAGGTTTTTGATTCTTCACCAAGGTGCTAAGTTCCTCTAACTTATATTGAATTTTTCTTTATGTTGATTTGCAGTTTCTAGTTCTCTTTCTAAGACTTCTTTCTGTCTCATCAGTTCATTTGAGTCATTCTAAGTGTGTATCAGATCTGTCTTCAACATGTCATTTTCATAGCTAAATATTGTGTTCTCATTTGCTGCATCATTTAGTCTTTTGGTCAATTCTTCTTCATTCTTCTTCCTATCCTCAATCTCTTTACAAAATCTCATAGTCATATCCTACATCTCATTCTTTATTGTCATGTTTTCTTGTTTCATCTTGCTTATCTAATCATTAAGTGATTCCTTTTCATCATTCTCATTTTGCATCTTTTCACAAAGTTCTGTTCTCTTATTTCTTGCAACAGTAAGATTCTCTTGAAGTTCCTAAATGATATCCTGAGCTGCCCTTAAATCATCTTCTAGTTTGATATTTTTCAATTTCTCTTCATCATAGTCTGAAAGAGCTCCTTCAAGTTGCTTCATTAGATTTTCCATCTTTACTAGTGTCAAGATCTTCCTCAAGTTGTTAGGCTTCTGAAAATAGAGGACCAAGCTCTGATACCAATTGTTAGGATTCCCACAGATACTAAGAGGGGGCGGTGAATCAGTATCTAGCTGGTGTACATAATTTCTTATCTTAAAACATTCAGAATATATTATAACAGTGTACTGGTATGCAAGAAATAATGCAATAAACAGAATAAAAAACATCCACATGAAAAGCACACCATGACACAAGGATTTAATGAGGAAACCCGGTGTGGGAAAAACCTCAGTGGGATTTGTGACCCACAATATCCACTTACTGGCCAATAGGAGAATATTACTTACAATAGGGGCCTGCACATGCAGGAAGGCCAACTGCCTCGAGCTCATTGCTCAAATGGGAAGTCTCAGTGACTTACAATGTGGATTATACAAATCCAGTATCTTGTACTTCTTTACAATAGCATCTATAATGCCTGATTTAGTACCGGTTGCTGCTCTGCTTTTTACATAAACCTTTTACCCTATATTTCGCATAATAGGTCTTCCTTAATATTTTGCATACATCACTTTCTTCACTTTCTTCCTGACTTACAAAATGTCTACAATTATCTCTTTTATATATAAGATTCATTTTACAACATGCCAAGTCGGCTTACAAAGTTTTTACAATAATAAACAAAATATAATATAACCAAATCCTGTCAGCCTCTATGTCGGTATACTTCCTTTCTTTTTGTCGTTGCCGATGTCCTAAGTGCTGGTGTAGAGTCTGATCATTGATACCAGTCCACTAACTTGCTGGTGTAATGCCTTGCTGGTGCCATAGGATTGTAAGGTTGCCATCAATGACAAAACCTTCAATCACATACAATGTCTCATTGGAGTGTGCATATGCCAACAGTCCTGAAGGCTTTCGCATAAACATGAAAAATGCATAAAAATAGGGCCTTGATCAATGCATTATTCTACTTTCCCATCATCATCTTCTTCTCTATTTTCTTGGGCGTCGTGGGCGGTTGTGAGTTCCTAGATTATTGCTTGGTTCGGAAACTTCGTTGCATTGAGCTTTGCCTTCGCTGCTTCCTTGTTCCACCAATGCTTTACCATCTTTTCGGTTTGTTTTGGTAACTAATCATTACCAATAAATGTCATGGAATCAATCCGAGCAACCCATGTTATATCCTTAGGAGTGAAATTACCCTTGGCTTTGATTTTCTCCATGTATATTTAGAAAACTTTTATCGCATCCTGCGTGTTCAGCCCGCAAATTCCCAACTGCCAATAGTGGTCAGGGTTAACCACTTTGTTATCATTGACTAAACTGCATTGAAGGTCTTGGAGTTCATACACAGAAGTCTTAGCATCGAAGATCACATATTTGAAAGTTAGCACCCGCCATATTATGGTCTTCTTCAGCACGAAGAGTTGACATTCATCTGTTACTAGTTTGATTGAACGTTCTGTCAAAAATCTGGTAGCCCCATGTTCTTCTATTTTAGTGAACATTGACAAGACATTCTCCCATTTGTGTTCCTCTTTTTCCCATGGTAAAAGCTAGTTTTAAATCTCTATGATAAGACCCTGCATCTCATCGCATAATTTTTAGGAGTTCATTATAAACTTTTCCTTGTCCTTAATCACTCCTTTAATCCATCGTTCGATAGCCTCTACGATGCTTTTTTCTCTCTGAACCTGACTCATTAGCTTTTTATTTTCTGGTGAAGTAGGATCAAATCTCTCTGTAGCATGAGATATAGGAAGTGCTCTGAAGCAATCGATGTTGTCAATGAATTGAGCAAGGATGCTTATATGCCGCTTTAGCTCTCTCTTTTCCTACTTGTCTTTCTCTGACCTGGTAAGAATTTTGTTCACGGATACTTGGAAGAAATTATTGTATGAATCTCTACTCATGTTTCCCAGCTCCACCTTAGTGACCTCAAAGTCTTTTGCACTAACTTCCTTGTCCTCTCCCTTGGGCTTGTATGAGGCAATCTCAACAACCCACTTTCTGGTCCCTTCATCACTATCCAATTGAGCAGTTGTTTTGAACCTTTTTGGCTTGGGGCCCTTCTCTATGTACTTAATGACCATATCCTAAATTGGAATAGTCACAGGAATGGAACTTCATTTTTTGTTCACTGAGGTAGTCAACCACTTAGGAGTGACACTAGAACTAGTTGCTCCTTCAATCGCTTTGGAGGGTGGTGTCATAGCTATGGTAACCACATGGGAATCCAGGGCATTAGCAACATCACTGTCCAGATATTCAACTTCAAATATCCGGATGTCAAGAATCTTATCCTTCAGCTCTGTATCCTTGGCTTGATGCATCCTTCTTTGAGCATCACTTCATGACCAGGTATGTCGAGGAGTACATAAATCCAAAGCTGGATTAGACTTGTGCCTAACCTAAGGTATCTTTTTATCCTTACCTGCATGAACAAGCATAGAAGCATTATTAGAAAAACACTTTGGTTAACATAGAGTAACCTCATTATTTCTCACAGAATTAGACTTGGCGCCTAATTTCATTGCTTTCTTCCTTTCAACCCACTCTGCGGTTCTCTCCAAAACCCTTTTGGTTTTCAGCTGTATATCATCTTCTTCTTCTTCAGCCCAATTGATTAATGATACTTCGGTTTTGACTTGAGCTAAGTATTTGGGTTCAAACAATTCTAGATAATCTTCTTCAAGCCCGTTTATGTCAAGCTTTACCTACAATGAAATGAATTTCTCTAATACCATCCTCATGTTTCCCCTTTTGAAAACCTCAATTTCATTAGTCCAATCTTCCCAGAAGTCTTCTAATTGTGGCATTGGGAGATATAGCATTAGACCAAGACTTCGGGAAAAACCCTTATTATCAAAACCTTTCCTTTCATGGTATAGGGGAAAATTGAAATTCTTTAGGTCCGCTCCAATACTCAAAGCATCCGACATTGAATTGCAGGATAGCATACCTAACTGGATGGGAAAATGATTCTCCCATTTGTCCCTGGGTTGCGCCTTTTTAATCACAGTAGTCGGCTGCCTACATATCTCTACTAAAACAAAACAATCTGAATAGAAGTGAGGAAGCTTGAAGGGCTCTTCTTCAAAACCGCCTATCCTTATATAGCAGAAGTGAGGAAACTGGATAAAGAAGCTGCCAAATCTCTTCCAAAGCCTGTGCATCCTTAGAGATTCTTTTGGTTTTCATATTATTCAATTTGTAGCACAAATCCCCTAGAAAAGCATTGTGTACCCTCCTAAAGTCCTGCAAGGCATTATCCTTTTGCAACATGGGGTAAAAATCATATACAGGGATCTCCTCCTCAATGGGTTGTCTGGGTATTCCAACTATCTCCTTAACACATGCCAAACAGTATATAAGATACGAAGACATGAAGAAATTTTGCTTAAACTGTTTGGCCATACTCAGCTGCTCCCTTATTGAATCGGCAATCAGTTCTGCCCAATCAAGATATTGCTTCCCTTTTAACACCAACTGCACATAGCAATACATCTAGTCGTTGAAGATATAAGCTTCTACAGAGCCTCTGACTCGGTGCAATAGTAGCATGACATCATGAATATGAGGTAGCATATGATTCTTATTGGGATTCTTGGGCAATCTGGAACCACCCCTTTGAGGAACCTTTAGCCAATATTTTGCTACATTATTTCGGTGCCTAGTTTTGTCTGCGTTGAACTTGGTGATTGACTGGGTGAGAGAAAAGTTTGAGAACTGGTATTCAGGTAGCTTGAAGACAGAGGAAATTACTTCGTGGTTAATGGCAAGGAGGGTTTCACCATTGTCTTTCTTGATGGTTTTGGAGGCTGGATCATACCTAGTGATACATTCCCTAACCAATTCTGGGCAAAGGATAGTTGGGGGAAAGGTTGCCGCCTCTATAAGACCACTACTTAAAACTTCTACACCAAAGGACCTATCAATTCCCTTGAATACCCTTTCTTTCAAAACTTCAAGGTTTTCCCCTTTAAGGTCGGTATCACTGACTATGGGCTCTGTACATGCAAGACTAAAAACATTTCCAAACATGTGTAGCGTGGACTTCATAATTCATAAATGATAAGTCTTATTTTATTGCAGCAAACCTCACTATGAGAGAAGAAATGCAAGTAAAAATTATTGGAGACAACAAGAAATGGACTCACCTTCACAGCTGAGCAACCAGATGACTACCAGCAAACAAGACTTCTATCCCAGAAAAATAACACTGCAACAATGAGGAACAAGGTTTAGAGAAATAATTCTTCATACCTTATAGCAAGAGCAATGATACAGACTTATTAAGTGCAATAATTCCAATTGACAGTTTAAGTGTGTTGAGTTTTTGGATTGGACATCACATGCATGCATTGAATGTGAGGCGGCATTTTTGGAGTATCCACTAGTTCCCATAATGATTACTTGCTTCAAATTCCAACAATTGACGTCACTTAAGATATGGTTCACCTTCCTCATACTTAGCAATAAATGCACCATCAAATCTTTTAACTCACGGGACCCACCAAATTTGAAACACGCATGAACATTCTGAATAGAATTCATTGGGGTTCAAGTAGTTCAAGACGTACACCACACCTAGGAGAAATCTTTTATGAGAGGATTAATTATGTCAAGTGCTGCTGACCTTTCGAACTGTGTTGAACATGTTGAACACGTCTAAACCTTTTGAACTAGGTTCAGAAAGTTCAACACCTAGAGATAGATGACCTAACACATCACCGAACAAGAGCAATGAGGAACTGCTACAAAACACTGAGAAAATGTTTGTATGGAAAACCCCCTAGACGCCTAAAAACTCGCAGAACCTAAATGAACCCGTTGAGCCCGGTTCAAGAGGGTTCAATGTGTTCATGAAGTTCAACCAATTACCTAAACTCAACATTTTTGATTTAAAGACAATTTACAAATGGACTAAGGCTTAAGCCAAGGCATTTGTGAGAAAGACAAGGACTCCGAATGAAATTTTATAGGGTGACTTACTCCTATCATGAAGGATAAATGACACAGTAATAGTTTTGCATAACCCGTATGGGTTATGTAGAACTAGGAACCAAAGAGGAAGAGAGAGAGAGAGAGAGAGAGAGAGAGAGAGAGAGAGAGAGAGAGAGAGAATAGGATAAAGAGAGGGGGATGGAGGGAGAGGGAGAGAGAGGGAGAGAATAAGATAGGGAGAGGGAGAGGGAGAGAGAGTTAGAGAGAGAGAGTAGGGGGTAGGAAGAGAGGGATATAATAGCATAAGGAGAAGGGGAGGGAGAGAGGGTTAGAGACAAAGATAGAAGGGGATGGGAAGAGAGGGAGAGAGATAGGGAAAGAAAGAGAAGGGAGAGAGGGTGAGAATAGGATTAAGAGAGAAAGAGAGAGAGGGGGGGAGAGAGAGTAGGGGGTAGGAAGAGAGGGATATAATAGCATAAGGAGAGGGGGAGGGAGAGAGAGTTAGAGACAAAGAAAGAAGGGGATAGGAAGAGAGATAGGGAAAGAAAGAGAAGGGAGAGAAGGGAGAGAAGGTGAGAATAGGAGAGAGAGAGAGAGAGAGAGAGAGAGAGAGAGAGAGAGAGAGAGAGAGGGAGACTAGGGAGATGGGGAGGGAGAGAGAGTAGGGGGTAGGAAGAGAGGGATTCAGGATAAGGAGAGGGGGAGGGAGAGATTGTTAGAGATAGAGAGAGAAGGGGATAGGAAGAGAGTGAGAGAGATAGTGAAAGAAAGAGAAGGGAGAGAGGGTGAGAATAGGATTAAGAGAGAGAGAGAGGGAGAGAATAGGATAAGGAGAGGGGGTGAGAGAGATAGTGAGAGAGAGAGTAGGGTGAGAGGGGGTAAGATAGAGAACAGGGGATAAGAAGAGAGGGAGAGAAGAGGATAAGGAGAAGGGGAGGGAGAGAGAGGGGGGAGAGAGTATATTGGGAGAGAGGGAGAGGGAGAGGGAGAGGGAGAGGGAGAGGAAGAGAGAGAGGGCGGAGATGGGGAGAATATGATACAGAGAGAGAGTTGGAGAGAGAGAGTAGGATAAGGAGAGGGGGAGAGAGGGAGACTGGGAAAAGGAGAGAGAGAGAGAGAGAGAGAGAGAGAGAGAGAGAGAGAGAGAGAGAGAGAGAGAGAGAGTAGGGTTAAGAGAGGGGGAGGGGGAGAGAGAGAGAGAGAATAGGGTCAAGAGAGGGGGAGGGGGAGAGAGAATAGGATAAGATAATGAGAGGGGAGGAGAAGGGGAGAGGGAGAGGTAGGGGGAGAGAAAGAGAGAGAAGGGGGAGAGGGTGATAATAGGATAGGATAACAAGAGAGAGAGAGAGAGAGAGAGAGAGAGAGAGAGAGAGAGAGAGAGAGAGAGAGGAGAGGGTGAGAGACATGAGGTAGAGAGATCGAGAAGGAGAAGAGGGTGAGGGACTCGACAAAGAGAGAAGCGTGAGGGGGAGAGAGATGAGACAGAACTCAAGGAGGATAATTAGGGCTCATAATAGATAGAGACGGTGATGGGGGAAGGAAGATGAGAGAGAGGAAAAGAAGAGAGACATGCATGTATACAAACATATATACATATATCTATATAAATATATGTATATATAACTATAGATATGCATATATACATACATACATAAACACATATTATATATGTATGTCTATACATATGTGTAGTAAATGCTAAGTTTACAAGCATATATTTTGATGTCTTCATAACCCGTATAGGTTTTGTGAAACTCAAAATGATGTTTTTCATAACCTGTACTAGTTTTGTGAAACTCAAAATGATGCTTTTTCATAACCTGTACGAGTTTTGTGAAACTCAAAATGATGTTTTTCATAACCTGTATTGGTTTTGTGAAACTCAAAATGATGGTTTTTCATAACCCGTATGGGTTTTGTGAAACTCAAAATGATGGTTTTAGTTCTACATAACTCGTACGGGTTATGTAAAACTATGAATGGTACTTTTTGTTTTTGAAAACCTGAGCGGGTTATCTTGCACATCAAAACCAGTGCAGGTTTTGGCCTGGTAAGAGGGTTGGAAAACAACCCTAAGGCTTGCAAGGCCATTTTCCCTCCATTTTTATCCCTTTACACATTTTTTCATCTTCCAACAAGATTTCTTGACTTCATCATCATCAAGTTTACAAATGATCAAAAGGGTATCTCTAAAATTACCACCATAATTTCACAAGTCTTCTTAGTTTTCTGACCATATAATTTTTTCTATTTTTGGACAAGATTAGTGTTAGAGTTATCTTGTATTAGCTAATAATTATTTATTTAATTATTTGTCTATTATACTCTATGCTTAAGATAAACTTAGTCATTTAATAATATTGTGGGTATTTAATAATTCTAATTATTAAATGCACATTATCCCTTTAAGGTTTTCTTGAGGGTTGCACATATTTAGGGCTGCACACCTTTAGGGTTGCTATTATCCTTTTATAAGGATTGTATTGTAATTTTTCATTAATTGATTCCCTCTCTGAATGATATTTTTTTTCTTCAGAGTCATTATTATTTTTTTGCCTCCATTCTTTTCTTGTGACAAGTATTTTTCTTGCGGGTGTTCTTGGGATCTTCGAAGTTGTATTTTCTCAACTTCTTCATGGTATCAGAGCCTACATTTGTTGCTACTTGTTCCTTATTTTTCAAAAGATTTTTTGGAAGTTAGGGTTTCAGTTTTTTCAGAGCTTTTTATTGAATCTGGGGTAGTTGTTTTGTTTCTGATCATTTTGGGCTTAAACAGACCTCGCCGTTGAGCTTGTAACGCCCAAAAACCCCAATTTTCATATAAAATTTGTCAATTTTAGACAAATTTGGGTTCTAGATATTTTTTTTGGTTTTGCCTTTTTTGGCACAAATTTTGAGAAATTCGTCAGAAAAATCATGATTTTTTTTAGAGCAGTTTGGGCCAAAAAAAAGACCTCACTGTTGGTTTCCGAAGGGCGTTTCTACTCATTTTGATATATAATTCAACCTATTTCGGTGACAAGTGCATCTGGGCCATGATTTTTTCATTGACATGCTTTACCCTCTTTATGCCCTAAAAGAGGGTTTATTTTTTTCTTTTGGTCGCAACTTGGTCATACGGAGGTGCTTTTTCAAAAACTTTATATCTTCAGAAATATCTTTTTGATCTCTCTTCAGATCTGGAGGTTTGATCTTTTGATTTTTCTTTTTTGATGGTGTTTTTTGCTGTCAAAGCTAGAAGTTTCTTTTGCACTCCGGGAGACATATCTTGAGCATCCAAACTCCATTTTTTGAAAACTTTATATCATTGGAAATCTTGTTCTGTGCACTTTCCAGTCATATAATTATCTTTCTAGATTCTACTCCAAGTACATTTTATTAAGTTTTTTGCTTTTCGACACTCTGGTGAATATCTTGGATGTTTTAGATCCTGGGATCTCTTTCTTTGAGTAGGATGTCTCATCTTTGGCTGTTCATTTTGTATTTCCAGCCTTATATCTCTTCTGATCATTGTAGACATTTTTTTGTAAGAATTTTATTTATGCAAATGCATTGAGATAAAGTGCCACTATGCATTGTATACTTTGGATCTTGCGCATCCTATGTCTTATTGTACATGCACTACATTATAAAGTGCCACAGAGGGTTGATGTTTTCCTTTTTTTCATCTACCTTTGTCACGTGAGTGTTCCTTCCACAACATTAGTCTCATGATGTGTGTCAAGTGAGTGTTCCTTCCATGATACTATGTACTTCCTCTACACCTTCGGTGTTCTTGGTTCTTCGCCATGTATTTCTTGTTGGTTGTCCTTTTCAGTGTGCTTGTCCCTCACCCTTGTTTGCATTATGAGAGGTTTCTCATGTTCTTCTAATGCTTCCTTGGTTTGTTGGATCAGCTCTTCAGGCTTTGGTGTTTTATGTCATCTGTATTTTCGAGTTTAGTTGTTTGCCTTTCTTTTCCATCTAATTTGAGTAGTGTTATTTGAGGGCACTCATGCAGATTACAGTCTTCTCTACTTGATCATCTTCTATTTCAGTGGAGGTTCTTCAGATCGACAATTATTTTTTGACAGTGTTTGCAGGTTCTTCACACTTCAGTGATTCTTCTGCTCTTCTTTTGTTCCTATCTTTTTGGAACATTCTTGTTTGGAGGCTTCTTCAGTCTTTCACTTGCTTTTTCCATCTCTTTTTGGAGTAGAGTTTTTTCCCCATGTGGTTTTCTCTATTTCTTCGATTCATAGAGATTTGGTTGTGATTGGGTACCTCATCAGGCCTTGTTGCCGAGACCCAAATTTTTTGCCTTTATCATATAGTTGCATTTTTTGCTTCATGCATTTAGTTTTTTAGCTACTCCCTAAGTTCATCTTAAGGGGGGGTGTTAGAGTTATCTTGTATTAGCTAATAATTATTTATTTAATTATTAGTCTATTATACTCTACGCTTAAACTAAACTTAGGCATTTAATAATATTGTAGGTATTTAATAATTATTCTAATCATTAAATACACATTATCCCTTTAGGGTTGCACATATTTAGGGTTTCACACCTTTAGGGTTGCTATTATCCTTTTATAAGGATTGTATAGTACTTTTTTATTAATTGATTCCCTCTCTGAATGATAATATTTTTCTTCATAGTCATTAATGCTTTTTTGCCTCAATTCTTCTCTTGTGACAGGTATTTTTCTTGCAGGTGTTCTTGGGATATCTGAAGTTGTATTTTCTCAACTTCTTCAATTAGCATAGTAAACTTTAATTTTCTTTACCAGTACCTTGATAGTCCTCACAGACATACGTCTACCATTTTTTTTAATACCTTTTGATATACTTGACCAAATTCAAAATAAATTACATATTATTGTTCTACACTAGATTCTATACAATTTAAAAAAAATAAGTTTTCATTTTCGATTATTTTGATGCAAGTTATGCCCAGTGCACGAACAAGTACCAAAATTTCAAGATGCGGTCACTTCAAAAAATCATAAAAAAAATACTCAACGAAAAAATTACAAAAAAATACACAACTTCTAGATCTCAATCTCACCTATCATCCTACCAAAGGGTTTAGAAAAATACAAAATCTACCTATATATTTTGTGCAGCACACGAAAATAGCTATGTTATGTTTTTTTCTGAAAAAATCAGGAATAGTTTTTCGTGCGAGAGAGATTTGACCCTCTTAAGCTTATCCATTTAAAAAAAAAATTATGCGTTTAGAAACTAGATTCAGAGTACTACAATACTTATTCTTTTCTCAACTCCTAGTTTTGAGTGCGTGACCTTCAAATATCTCTTTGAAGTTCAGGTATACCTGTTTTTAGAAGAAAAAAAAAAAAAAAAGTGGCCACTTATACCCCCCTTTTTGTTCACCATATTGGTGCACTTAACCCAACCTTAAATTGAATGATATGACTTTATTCACACTTAATTATTTCTCTAATAATGCATATTTAACCAACCATAACCATCGCATACCAAATTACATGAATAAGTCACCTATAAATATAGATCATCAACCTTATTGACAAGGTTGGTTAAAACCTAAACCTATAAACCCATAATTACAAAAATTACATCACATGATACCACCAGACCAATATTATGATTTACATTATATAGAATGGACCTAAATCAAGTAACCAAACAATTATATTTGTCAAGGATTCCGCAAAGACCAAAATCCAACACACTTCACTTGCCGGTAGAAACCCTTAGTGAAAGTTTCATTGGATCCAAATAGGACCACCATAATAGCACACCATCCAAAGCAAAGTCATCAAATGCTCGTGATATAATCAAGAAGAATCAATAGAATGAAAGAAACCAATTCCATAAGCCGGACCCAAAATCCACTAACCAAGTCACCAAATCAACATACTGGTAAAGCTAACTGGGAACTCCAGACGCTAATAAATCCAAAAGCTAGTCGGTAAAGGCATAAACCAACCGGTAACCGGAAATACCAAAAGCAATAACCAAACCATGAAACCACCATAATATAGAAAGCATATAACCATCATAATAAGCATCCAGAACTGATTCCAGAGGTCTGATCATACCAGATCAAAATCACAGCCAGAACCAAAAAGATCACCAAGACTAACTGGTATAGTCTCCAATCGGAATACAGTGTTGACATAAATGACAACACTTAACCAAATCCGCATATTGCCAATGAATGGATAGGCTTGATCCTTCGGCCACTCTCCTCATTGAAAATATAGAATTCTTAAATGTGATTGATGTGAAGCCAATGAATGGTGTCTACACTTGGAATAATAGGAGATGGCGAGGAAGCAATTTTTGAGAGGTTGGATAGATTTCTTGTTTCCTGCTTCTAGATAAGTGATAGATGGAACATTGTTTCTAATATATTGGATTGGAGAGGGTTGGATCATTGTCCAATTAAAATATTCATGCTTTCTCTTAAAATATCGAAGAATCCTTCCTTTAAATTTCAGCTTATGTGGTTGAGGGATATTTTGTTAAATTTGTGAAATACAACCTCATAGAACCCAATGAGCACCTACATGCAAATAACCTATCACGTACAAGGGATACTAAAACATAAACAAGGTGCTATGAAAACCTGAAGCAAAAAAAAAATGCAATAATAATCAGTCAGGATTACAAAGGGATCAATCCTTATAAAAGGAGATCAAAACCTAAATATAAAAACCCTAAAAAGCAATTAATAATGAATTAATTATTAATGGGCTTAAGTTTAGCTTTCTAAATTTAGCTTAAGTGAAAATAAAGTAAAAGGTGACTTAGTTAATAAATCAATATGATTTAATTAATTATGTAAAGAACCTTATTACTCCAACACCCCCCCTTAAGATGAACTTAGGGAGAAGCTGAAAAAACTAAGGACTAGATGCATGAAAGCAAAAAATGGGTCCCGACAACAAAGCCTGATGAGGTACCCAAGTACAATGAAATCTCTGTAAAGTGGAGAAAAGGACAAAACCCCATGGGAATAAAACTCCTCTCCAAGAAGAGAAACACAAGTGAAGGATTAAGAAGCCTCCAAACAAAAATGTTCCAAAAGATAGGAACAAAAGACGAGCATAACAAAACATTGAAGCATGAAGAAGTTGCAAACACTATCGTAGAATGACTGTTATGATGCTGAAAAAGAACCTCATCTAAAACAAAAGATGATTAGGATCAAGAAGACATGAATCTGCATGAGTGCCCTCAATGACACTATGCAAATCCGAATCAAATGGCAAACACAAGAAAAACATCTAGAACCCAAAGATATAGATAGCACAAGTACCAATAGGATAAAGAAATAATCAAGTGAAAAATAGAAGGTCACTTCCAGAAATAGAAATGCAAGAGTCTACATATGGTAAGTGCTCCATCTCATTGAAATGCATGGGTAACCAGTCATTGCATCTGCCTAGTACATGAACAAATACTGAGTACATAGCTCACGCCAACATGAAACCAAGGAAGCATTAGCACCAACAGTAGAAACCCCCATAATGTTGACAAGGGAGAGGTATGACAGGTACACTGAATCTGAAATCCATAATGTAGTGCAAGAAGAAGAACTAAGAACATCTAAATGTTCAAATATTAAAGTACAAGCAAATACAAAGGGTGTGCAAACCAAGGCACACATGCATGAGAAAGGTATGAAGGCAAAACAAAGGCAAACATTAAACCCCCATGACACTTTATATCATAGTGCAAGTACAATAATGTACAAAAATTATGTGAAAGATCCCATAATACATGTGTAATACAGAGGGACTTCATCTCAATGCATTTATAAAATAATAAGTGCTTACAATGAAAGCTCAGGATGTCAAAAAACAGACACAAGAGTGTAAATACATTAAGAACAGAAAAAAATGAGTCATCCCACACAAATGAGAAGTTTCCACAAGCTCATATGTCCAAGTAATTCACCAGAGTGTGAAAACACAAAAAAATGAGTAAAATGTACCTAGAGTAAAATATGGAAAAAGTGCATGGATGGATGTAAAGAGCTCTGAAACACAGTCCCAACTCCGTTGAAATAGCGAAAAATAGAGAAACTGGTGAAAAGTTATGAGATCGAGACTAAAACCAATACCTCTGACTTCAAATGGCTATAGAATGCACTAGTAGCAAAAATAGGTGATGAGACCCAAATCACTAAAAAGTTGGCAAAACCAGCTTTCCGATGATATCTCGTTTGCCAAAAAACAAGATCGTATGCCCAAGTTATGACCAAAAGAAAAAAAAAAAACCCTCTTTTAGGGCACAAAAAGGGTCAAAGGGGCCATACACAATAGTCTGTACAGCTGACATCAGCGTTGATGCAAGGTACTTTTGATGGAGAAGGTTTGACCTTTTTTTTTATTTATTAAAAAAATAACCTTCAAAAAAAAAATTTGCACCCCCCAAAAATATTTTAACAAAAATATTTTTGCATGATGATTTAATTTTTTTTACTAGACTTTTTTGAAAAAAAATTTGACGCAGGTACTGACGCATGTATAGGGGGTAGGGGCATACGAATTTTTGTGCCTCATAAAGCATGCCGATAAAAAATCACCAATTTTTTTTCTAACCTCCAATTTTGATGATTTGACAGGTGATTTTGGAGTTTTTGGGCCTTCTAAGCATGATGGTGACCTTTGTTTTGTGTCAAAGTGCCTATATTTTTCCTTGATTTGTGTGCCCTTAGGTAAATTGACTCGAATTTTCAACTACTCATATTTTGATGAAAAAGTAGCCGATCTTTGGGATTTTTAACGCTATAGACACAATGGTGAGGTCAAAAAAGGCTGAAAATACACAAAATCTTCACTTTCAAGATAGGACCCCTCAAAAGATGAACATGAAGCGACAGATCTGAAGCTCTAATACCATGTTAAATTTGTGAAATACAACATCACAAAACCTAGTGAACACTTGCATGCAAATAACCTGTCACGTACAAGAGATAGTGAAACACAAACAAGGTGCTTTGAAAGCCTGAAGCAAAAAAAAATTCAATAATAATAATCAGTGTTAGGATGATTATAGTTTAAGAAGTTAGAATTCTACTCTGCAAATGCTGTTAGACATTAATGGTGGCCTTGGAGGGAAAGGGTTGAACTCGAAGGAGACATGCATTGATTTTATAGAGGAATTGGATGAGGATGTGTTCTTCTGGGAAAAGCACGCGGTCATTGCAAGGATTATTGGGCTGAATTGGTCAAGAAAAGAAATTAAAAAATATGTGGAAGGCAATTGGGGGTTGTGGACTATCATTAAATTCATTCCAAAAGGCTTCTTTGTGGTCTTGTTCAAAGAGGGCGAAGACAAAGATCGAATTCTCAACCAGGAGAATTGGTTTGCAATAATCACACAATTTATCTACAACTGTGGTCCCCGAACTTTGATCTAGTACCGCTGGTTGTTCAGTCTGCACCTGTATGGATTCGATTGTACAATTTACCCATTGAATATTGGAGTGAGGTTATTCTAGAAAAGATCAACAGAACCTTGGAGACTCTATTGGAAGTAGATTTTGATGATGAGGACGATCTCTGCAAATATGCCCGTTTGAGGATTGCAGCGATTAAAAGGATTCCTCTGTCAATCACATTTTTATCTTCAAGAGGTGAATGGCACCAACAAGTGGAAATTGAAAAAGAGATTAAACAATGTCCCAAATGCGGGAGCAAGTTTCATGGATTGGATGCATGAAGATGTTTGTGAGGAAGGCTAGGAATGTCATCAGGAAGCCAACTTAGTTTTGGAGGCGAAAGTCAGAGAACTCATTAAAAACGGTTACGGATCAAGAAGGGAAGAGATCCGGTGATGTTGGTCACTCATAACCAAGAGATGAACCCTTTGAATTCTTTGATATCAGTCTCTTGCAATTCAAAGGAAACAAGAAAGGAAGAAATGATCTTGGTCCTAGGTTATAGTGGCGAATGTTCAAGATTGAATATTAATGTAGGGAGGGAGAATGATGTGGTCCCAAACACCTCGAGAATCACCCCTTTGTACAGAGGACTTTCTGACACTGAATTTGAATTTGAAAAGGGTTTGGATGGTGATTTGTTTCAAGAAGATGAATTGGAAAACGTTGACCCAAGGTGTATCAATCAGTCGGTTAATGCATTGTTGGGGAAGGCCAAAGGTTTTAGAGGTAGAAGGAGCAATCGTGAGAAAAGTGAGGAGAGAGCAAGGGAAAAAGGCATCATCAGTGTATTGGATTTTATGAAGAAAGCCAAGGGAGAAGGGTTCTCCCTTGGTAAGAGATGAAAATCACATCCTGGAATGTCAGGGGTCTATCAGCCCCTGACAAGAAATGCTTGGTCAAGCATTTTTTGAGTATTCACAATCTTGATGTGTTACTTTTACAAGAGACCAAGCTTGGTGGAGATAAAACTGGGTAGTTCATTAATTCTTGTTCTAAATGGGATGGTTTATTTCAAGATGCAATAGGCTCTGCAGGTGGCCTAGGTGTGGTGTGGAATCCGGTAAATGTCTAGGTGGTATCCATTGCCTCTCATAAGAATTGGATGGTGTGTGAGATCAAAGGCATTGGTACAAATTTATAGTTTCTAATTTTTAATGTATATGACCTGATGAAGACCGAAGACAAATTGAAGGTCTAGAGAGAAATTACAATGCAAGCATCTCTAGTTGAGAAGGATAAAGCTATCATAGCAGGGGATTTCAATGCTCTGTTGGATGTGGATGAGAAAGAAGGGGGTCTCAGAAAATGCTCGAAAGTGATGGAGGACTTCAGAGATTTCAGTGAACGCAATAAGCTTATCGATGTTATCCCAAAAAATAGTAAATTTACCTGGACTAACAGAAGGTTGAATTTCTCTAAAATATTGAAAAGACTGGATAGGTTTTTTGTTGGAGATTGGTGGTTGTCAGGGGACATGTTATTGGTCACCTGCATTATTCCCCAGTGTGGCTCTGATCACTTACCAATTTCATTATCAATTGGGAAGGAGACTCACAAACAAAGGAGCTACTTCAAAATCCTCAGTATGTGGTGGTGTGACTGTAGTTTTAAAGAAAGACTCAAGGTGTGGTGGATGGAAGGAGATACTTTCATGGGCACCCCTAGTTTCAGATTTGTTAAAAGACTTCAATCTTTAAAATATAAGATTAAGGCCTGGAATAAATTGAGCTTCAAAAATATTTTTTTTAGAAAAATTGAGAATAGAGGAAGAAATTGAAGCGTTAAACCAAAAAGTGATGTTGGCCGGGATGAATAAGGAGGAATTTCTACTTGAAAACAATTTGAAGGAGGAGTACAATGAAGCTTTGAAAAGAGAAGAATATTTTTGGAGGGATAAGTCTAGGGAGCTATGGATTTCAGAGGGTGACCGTAACACCAAAATTTTCATGCATCTTCAAAAGCCAGAAGAATCCATAATAAGATCAATGCCATCAAGGATGAAAATGGTCATTGGAAGATGTTAGACAAGGAGATACAACACACTGCCCTAAATCATTTTCAAAGAGTTCTGGTGAATGCTAAATTGGAAGGTTTTGATTTTGAGCACCTTGTTGATATGAATATTAATAATAATCTGATTTCTAGTTCAGATGCAGAATTGTTGGTAGCTCCCTACATCATGGAAGAAGTTAAGGCTACGACGTTCAGACTACACCCAAGCAAAGCCCCTGGTTCAGATGGGATGATTGCAGATTTGTTTCAAACCTGTTGGGAGTTCATGGGAAGAGACATCTAGATGATTGTTGAATATTTCAAGAAAAAACATAAATTTGTTAGAGAATTGAACCATACCATGATTGTGTTGATTCCCAAGAAACAAGATTGTGTAACCATGGCAGATTTTAGGCCTATCTCGTTGTGTAACACAATATACAAAATCATTTTGAAATCTATGGCCAATAGACTCAAGAAAATCATGCCTAATTTAATTTCTAAAAACCAAAATGGCTTCACATCTGGTAGAGAGTTAGCAGACAACATCATTTTGGTAGAAAAGGTGTTGCATTCCATGCAGAAAGGAAAACAAAAAGGTATGACCATTAAACTTGATGTTGCAAAAGCTTACGACAAGGTGGTTTGGCATTTTCTTGTCTGTATTCTTGCTAAATTTGGCTTTGCTAAATATTGGATTGATTGCATTAAATTTTGTATTTCTTCGGTGAGTTTTTCCATGATTGTAAATGGAGTGATCTATGGGTTCTTTGAGGCCACAAATGGGCTACACCAAGGGGATCCTCTTTCCCCTTCTTTGTTTGTCCTAATGGTAGAGGTGTTGGGCAATTTCATTAAAAGGAGAAATAGTGAAGGTTTTTGGAAAGGCATCAGGGTGCATGAAAATTTTGAGGCCATCACGCATTTGCAATTCATGGATGACACAATTTTGTTTAGCGAAGCATACATGAAAGAAGCGAAGGAAGTCAAGAATGTCTTGGACATTTACACTCAAGCTTCAGTACAGGCGATGAATAGAGACAAATCATAGGTCTTCTTCTTCAACACCAACAAACCTCTTCAAACCAAAATTTCCAACTTCTTGGAGTTTAAAATTGGGGGGTTCCCCATCAAATACTTAGGGGTTTGGATCAGCTCTAGTTGCAGGAAAAGTCATATTTGGGAAGATGTGATCTATTTGTGCCAATCGAAGTCTAATAAGTGGAAAGATAGATGGCTCTCACAAGCGGGATGTTTGACTATGATTAGAGTTGTCTTCTCAGCTATTTTGATTTACAATATGTCTTGTTTCAAGATGTCGCATGTGGTTGGGAGGAAGTTGAATGGTTTTCTCAAGAAATTTGTGTGGGAAGGTGCCAAAGATCAGAGGAAGATTCCCCTAATCAACTAAGATACCATGTGCCTTCTCAAGGAAGAAGGTGGTGCAAGGCTGAGGAAGATGGATCTTGAGAACCTTGCATTGGGGGTGAAATTGACTTGGAAAATGTATGAACACCTGAACAAGTTATGGTGTAGACTCTTTAGGAGGAAATATTTGGATTTGGAGAATCCGAATAGGATCCTTACCAAAGCCAATGCTGCTAGAGGTTCCTCGACTTGGAATTTCTTGTGGGAATGCAAGAACATCATTACCGATCATATATCTTGGCGCATTGGCAATGGCTAGATGGCTATGTTCTGGCGTGACTCATGAGAAGGTGAGTAGGTGCTTGGTGACTTATTTGCAAGATAGGAATGGGTCAAAGAGGTCGAAAGTAAGGTTGCCCTTTTTGTTAAAGATTATGTTATTGATAGCTTGAGTAATGGTGGGGTGTTGGGATGGAAATCTATTGATATTGGAGAAAGAAGGTTGTGTTTGAAGCTGGCAGATCTTCTAAAAATAGATGCGTCTTGTAGTCGGAACAAGAGGACACCATATTTTGGTGTGCATCCAAATCAGATAAGTATAGTGTGAAATTGGGGTACGAGATTCAACATTAGAGAGTGAGAGAAAGCAAATGGCCTTATTATCTTTGTTGGAACAACATTGGTCTTCCTAAAGATGGATCTTTTTTGTTGATTTTACTACATGGCAAAATTCTAACTGGTGATAGATTGAAGCATATTGGGATTTCAGGACCGAGTTGGTGTGTTATGTGCAAAGGGAGTGAAGAGAAAACTAATCATTTACTCTTTCGATGTCCCTTCCCGGATGCATGTTGGGATTGGCTCGTGGATAAATTGTAGTTCTTTTTAGTTAAAAATGAGCTTCTTAAAGATTTCCTTCATGTGGCCTAAAGCAAGTTATTTGAAGTGGAGTGGATTGTGGTTGATTACCTCTGCTTTGTTAGTTTGGCACATCTGGAAGGAGAGGAACAAGAGGATATTTAGAGAAACTTGTCTTTCGTTGGAGGAGGTGATTTTAAAAATCAAGGTGGCAATTGAAGAAGTGATTAATGGCAAGCCCCCCAAAGTTAAATCATTTAGGTATTATAGTTGGGACAGGGATATGGAACACAATTGGTCGCTCAAGGACTGGGGTTTGGGGTGCCCTCCAATTCCCAAAACCAATAGGAAGCTAGTTAGATGGATTCCTCCACAATGTGATTGGGTGAAGCTAAATTTTGATGGAGCGAGTAGAGGGAACCCTAGGATTTCAGGTATTGGTGTGGTCATTAGAGATTCCTCGGGACAATTGATGGGAGGCTTGTTTGGGAGTTTGGGCTTTGCTACAAATAATGAAGTAGAGATAAGGGCATTGGTGGCTGGATAGGACTTATGTGTTCAAAAAGGGTATGACAAAGTCATGAAGGAGACTCACAGATTATCATTGACAGTATCTCTAAATCTAGCTTTCTAAATTGGAAACTAGGTAAGTGGATACCTTATATTAATAAGCTTCTGGGAGCTATGAACTCTTTTGAACTCAACATTCTTTTAGGGAAGGAAATAAGGTGGCAGATTTTTTGTCCAATGTTGGGATTGATAAGGATCTTGGTACAATCATATTCGACAAAGAGGATGCAGACACAGTAGTTTTAGAAGCCATTCTAACTAAGGTCCCTGATTTGACTCATACGAGGGTTGGTTAGACATTGACTGATGCTATTGCCTCTCGTGAACTGGACCATAGGTGGCATAGTTGTATGATAAAAGGGAAAACAGATCCGTGTTTTGGTTCCTCATGATTCCTAGTCTACAAAAAGTGGCAGTGATAGGTACAAGTTAGTCACACCTCTGGCAGATCGCAGTATGTGATAGTAGGTAAGAATGTAGTGCACGGATCCCATAAGATTTCTTTGGAATGGGAGTTTGGATGTTTCCAATAGTCTGCATTCTATTTAAGGAGGAACAAGATAGAGCCAGATGTATCATGTTTGGATAGCCAAAATGTTGCCTTTTGTGGGTCTGAGCTGTGTTAACAATGGAAACTCTTAGGAGCAACAATGCCTCAACCTTTTCGTGCTAGAGGAAGAAATCTATGGGGCAGATATCTCCCTGGTGGATTGTTCTTTGAGCTTAGAGTGTCATTGGTGTGATGGGCTTGTCTATGGAGTGGTAATCACTCCCATAGTGGATTTTTTGGAGTCATGGGTGGAAGGTGTCGGTTTGATGCAAGGATTTGTTAACCCGATGAATATCTATTCCATGGTGGATGCAATTTTTGAACTATGAGAAGGGGTCAAGGAGAGAATCCTGAAGCTATATTTTGAGCTAGCAGATAACAGTTCATCCACATCTAACATAGAGGATTCGTCGGCCAATGGGCAGGAGGAGTCCGATGGTGATGAGGTCAAGGAGATAGATGAAGAAGGAGAGAAAGAGGAGGAAGTAGACAAGGGAGAGGAGCTAGATGAGGGCATGGTAGAGGTGTCAGACTTGGACAATAGAGAGGAAGAGGAGGCTAATGGAGAGATGACTCATGGAGAAGAGTAGAGAAGAAAGGCCATGTTTGCGAGAGAGGCTTGGTGCACTTTCAAGGCAGGTGCGTTGAGTGACAACCTCAACAATTTCAAGAGGCTCCTTGATTCATATGATTGGTGGCTTTTAGAGGGGTCAACTGACAATCTCCTCAGCATAGGGGATGCAGTGGTGGATATTCTTCACTTTATTAGACAAGAATTAGGGAATAGGATTTTGGTGTACGGGCTGGTTAGGGTGTATCTATCAAGAATTTTGTAGTCGAGTTCTTATTGTAGCTATTCTCTCTTCGTAGTTGAAGAGATTTTTGGATATTTGATAACATAAATATGTATTTATTTTCCTTTATTAATATAGGGTGCTATCCCCACAACTGATAGCACTTACCTTTAAACAAAACAAAAAATAATCAGTGCTTGGATTAAAAATGGATCAATCCTTATAAAAGGAGAACAAAACCTAAGTATAAAAACCCTAAAAAACAATTAATAATTAATAATGAATTAATTATTAATGGGCCTAATTTTAGGTTCCTAAATTTAGCTTAAGTGAAAATAAAGTAAAATATGACTTAATTAATAAATCAATATGATTTAATTAAATAAGTAAAGAACCTTATGACTCCAACATCTTTCTCTCCAGGATTTTATGATAGACTGGTGGTATGAGAGGGAACCCTCTCATGGCAAAACTATGTATACCTTTGTTAAAAAATTGCAATTTATGAAGTATAAGCTTAAAATACGGAATAGAGTATGTTTTGGAAATCTTCACTCCAACAAATTGGCAGCACAAGCTCAACTTGACTCTATTGCATGATGGTATGATGAAACAATAAGGATCTGGTAAACTATAGAGAGGGGGGGGGGTGAATCAGTGGATGGAAAACTAATATAAACTTTCACCAATCTCAAAAACAACCTCTCAATGCAAGCTCTAAACTGACAAGTTTAAACACTAAACTTTAAATGCAATAATACTGACAAGTTAAACTGGTTGACTGTTATAACAGACTAACAGTAAAACATCTATGAAACTCTCAAACCATTTAATTGAATCATTCAAATACTTTACTAACATAAGTAAAACCTCATTTCAGATTGTTGTTAGTTAACATAACATATCAAAGTGGATTTAGCAGTTAAGCAATTCAACCATAGTAAACATAACCAAAAAAACATTCACCACTTGACACATTATTTTTGACGTGGAAACCCAAACGGGAAAAACTACGGTGGGGATGAATACCCACAAGTATCCTAAACTGTTCTAAATTTCGCCCTGTTAGGAGCCAAGCTTGTTAAAGCTTTACCATAAGTCATGTTAAGAACAAATCCTATTAGGGACCACCCGGTTAAGGGATTGACTATAATGCCCTATTAGAAGAAATACCCTATAAGGAGTAACCTCGGTAGAGGATTTGAAATCCAAGCTAATGGATCACTTGGTTAGAGGATTTGAATATGACTAAGCTTGTTAGAGCTTAGCTGGTTAGGGGATTTAATTGATATAATTGTTAGAAAACAACAGGCATTTGTTGATTTGTTTGAATAGCACTACACTTGCTTGTTCAGATCCTTTTCATGTTCCTATCTACCTTTATACAAACTGCAAATACATCATCTGGTTTGGCAACCACACTCTCATACTCAACTACAAATTGCCAACTCTTCAACAAAACAACTCATCGACCTTATAAACAGAACAATAGGTCAGTAACACATCACAAACCTAATTCTCTCATAGAGATTACAAACAAATCGGTTCAAGTATGACCATTGGATTACATAACAATCACTGCACATCATTCAAGATAACCTCAACCACTCCTTGATCACCACTTCATCACACATTGTAACTCATCACGCGGTTTACATTACATGCAATGAACTTGCTCATTCCCAAGATAAAAACTGTTCTCTACATACCAAAAATCATTTGAAACTCTTCTCATACAACATGCATACGTGTCATAATCATTACCGCTCATCATTAGATCATAAACCAATACAACCGATTCACCAAACTTCATCGGTTAGGATTTATCATATCAATAGGTAGGGTTTACCGGTCCACCTCTCCATTTCATAGCAATACTGATTTCCTCCACAAACTCACCTACCAGTTGAAGTTACCTTTACTAGCTCTTCCTATCGGTTATAAAACAACGTTATAACAACATCATTACTGGTTAATTGATATTAATGACAACATAACATTTTATTAATGCAATCTTCATGCAAATGCCAATAATCTCCCCCTTTGGCATTGATGGAAATACAAGTATCAATATCCTTGATTGCTATGATTGGGAATAGGAATCTTGGTTTACATTTTACCATGTATTCACCTTCAACTGAGTCTCCATGTCTTCATCTGGTAACTAGCTATAGATCTTCTCTCTATCAATCATACAATTCTTCTTCCCCATAATCACATAGTTCTTCTCCCCCTTTGACAACAATGCCAAAGTGAAAGTAAAACATGCAATGTCAAACTTCATTATTCAACATCATCAACCTGCAACTTGATGCTCCCCCTGTGGAATAACTCCACTCTACACCAATCCTACTATAATATTCTGCAGGTAGCTCTAGGACTAATGTAATCTATATCATTCTCAATTGACCTCATGAAGGGGTACAACCCGTAGCTAACTTCTAAGATACTCAAAAGTTCTTAGGCAAAGATTTAGTAAAGATATCTGCAACTTGCTCCTTGGTAGAAACATGCTCCAATATCACATATTTACTCTGCACTTTTTCCCTCAAGAAATGATACTTCAATTCAATATGCTTGGTTCGTGAATGCAAAAAAGGGCTCTTTGAAATATTTATGGCACTGGCATTGTCACATAAGATCTTTACCGGTTTTGAAATCTTCAACTTGAATCCTTCCAGAATGTGCCTCATCCAAATAGCCTAGGTACAGTTCATATAAGTTGCAACATACTCAGCTTCAGCAGTAGACTGTGATATACAACTCTGCTTCTTGCTACTCCATGAAACAAGTCTTCCTCCAAGAAAGAATTCTCCATCGGTTGTGCTTTTCCTATCATCAACATTACCTACCCAGTCTGCATCTGTATACAACTTCAAATCAAAGTTACCTGCATATGGATACCATAATCCATAGTCAATAGTACCTTTTAAATATCTAAATATCCTCTTGGTTGCTATCAAGTGTGTTTCTTTTGGATTCTTCTGAAATCTAACAACTAGACCAAATACATGAGCTATATTCAGTCTGTTGTGAACAACATAGTGCAATTTCCCAATCATTGACCTGTACTCCTTTTCATCAACAGATGTGGCTTCATCTTCTTTAGACAATTTACAACCTGTAACCATTGGTGTCCCAACTGCTTTATAGTCACTCATTCCAAATGTCTTCAATACCTCTTTCATATATTTAGACCGTGTGATGAAAATTCCACTCTTCATTTGTTGTATTTGCAAGCCTATGAAATTTTTATCTCTCCCACTCGAGACATTTCAAACTCATTTTTCATCTCATTTGCAAAGTCATTACTCATGTCATCATTACCTCCAAATATGATATCATCTACAAACACTTCATTAACTAGTATCTTATCTCCTTTAGATTTGAGATATATGTTGATGTCTTCACTAGTTCTCTGAAAATATTTCTTCATCAGGTGTGAATGTAGCCTCTCATACCATGCTCTCGGTGCTTGTTTTAACCCATATAGTGTCGTGTGCAATTTGCATACCATGTCTTTTTCATCTGTCAAAGCATAACCATTTGGCTGCTCAATGTATACTTCTTCTTCCAGTATTCCATTCAAAAATGTTGACTTCACATCGATCTGATATACTTTGAATCCCTTATATGCTACAAATGCAAGTAAAGTTTTGACACCTTCCAGTCTAGAAATTGGTGCAAAAGTCTCACCACAGTCTTCTCCTTCTTCTTGTGCATAACCTTTGCAAACCAATCTATTTTTTTTTTGGACTACTACACCATCTTCATTTAGTTTATTCCTAAATACCCACTTAGTACCTATCACATTTTTATTCACCGGTTTGGGTACTAGGGTCCATGTGTTGTTCTTCTCAATTTGATCAAGCTCCTCCTCCATATCTTTGACCCAATGATCATCACCAAATGCTTCCTTATCATTTCTAGGCTCAATAGTGGAGATCATGCAAGAATTCTCTCCAATTCTTCTTCTAGTTAACGCTCAAGCATGCTTATCTCCAATAATTTGGTCAGTATTGTGATTGAGTCTCACATACCTCAGAATAACATGATTATTATCTTTAGGTTTTTCTTCTTCATTATCATCATCTTTTTCTGAATCTACATGTTCCGGTTGAACTGGTACAACAACATTCTCTTTACCAGTTTCAAGTTTCACCGGTTCTAGTTCCAAAATCAGAATGCAAGGATCTTCATCCTTTTTCTCTACACCGGTTTCCTCTGAGACTTTAGGATACTTATCCACTTGAACATAAGCACTCTCAATAATTTTTTGTGTCTGGTTGTTATAACATTTGTAGGCCTTAGTCTTGGTGGAGTAACCAAGAAATATACCTTCATCACTTTTAGCCTCAAAATTTTCTAACATAGTCACCTCTCTTAATAAAACATTTACTACCAAATATCTTAAAATAACTGACATTAGGTGATCTACTATACCAGTATTCATAAGGAGTCTTATCCTTACCTCCTTTTACCAATATCTAGTTCATAGTGTAGACAACTTATCTCCAGAAAGTTTTTGCTACACCTCCTTGTATCAACATCATTCTAGCGGCTTGAACAACTGACTGGTTGTTCCTCTCTACAATACCATTCTGTTGTGGTGTCCTCAGTGCAGAAAGGTACCATTTGATACCATTTTCTTCACAATATCAAGTGAATTCCTCATAAGTGAATTCACCACCTTGATGAGTCCTCAAACACTTTATCGTCTTTCCACTTTCCTTTTCAGCTAAGGCCCTGAATGCCTTGAACTTACTAAATGCTTTTAGTTTATCCTTCAAGAATGTGACCCACATCATTCTTGAGCAATCATTAGTGAAGATCATAAAATATCTATCACCTTGAATACTTTTGGTCCTTATTGCTCTACAGAGGTCTATATGAACCAAATCTAACAGATGTTCCATTGAAAAAGATTTTCTCTTAAAAGTTGAGGATGTCATCTTTCCCAACTGACATTCCTTACATAGAGAATTAACCAGTTTGTCCAACTGAGGCAAACCTCTCACTGTCTTGGACTTACTCACTTTAACAATGTTATCAAAATTTATATGACAAAATCTCCTCTGCCAAAGCCAACTACCATCTATTTTTGCAATTAAATAGTTGTTGACTTTAGGATTCAGGTGAAACAGGTTACCTTTAGTCTATTTTCCGGTTGCAATTAGTTCACCTTTTCTCCCATATATTTTGTACATTCCATTCTTAAAGTCCAATAGATATCCTTTGTCATTGAGTTGTTCAACACTCAAAAGATTGTGCTTTAGTCCTTCAACCTAGTAGATATCATCTGCGTTACTCTTCCCATTAAGAGAAATAGTTCCCTTACCTTTTACCATGCAGGGTGAGTCATTACCAAATCTCACAACTCCTCCATCAAATTCCTTCAAGGTAAGAAATTTTCTCTGGTCACCGATCATGTGATGTGAACAACCACTATCAATAATCCAATCATCAGAATTATCCATGCAAGAAACTAATGCCTTCTGATCAGATGTCTCCTCTTTAATAGCTACAAAAATAATGTCTTCATGAGCATCGCCCTCAAATTCCTCATCAATGATACCACCATCAACTGCAATGAGACAATCTCTTTGGCCTTTTCCCTTGTACTTATTAAACTTCTCATGTTTGTGCTAATTGTCACCATTAGGACAATTTCCTGCAATGTGTCCAATCTTGTTGCATTCAAAAAATTTCAAAGATAATTTACCTCTGTACTTACTAGTACCTCTAGGCAACTGCTTGGCCAACAATGCTTCAAGCTCAGCCAAACTGTCTTCATCATCAACTTCTCTGCTAGATCTAGATTCATAGTTGTGACTGACATCTCTACTTTTCCTCATAGATGGGTTAGAAACTGAAGCTCTAAATGTAGATTCAGATTTTTGAACACTACCATCATAACCATTTAATTCAAAAGGAGTAAGCTTACTAATGATGGAGTCAAGGGTTACCTTAGTTTTTTCAATTGACTTTAGCTCCTGAATGGTTGCAACTCGGATAACTTACTTATCAGGTTATCAGCGTAGCGTCAAAACACTCTCACCGATATCTGATGGTGCACTCCCAACAATGTGATATTCAATGGCGTGCTCCCAACAGTGTGATATTTAATGGCACACTCCCAACAGTATAATATCCTATCAGGTTGTCGGGTGGCACGAAAACTAGTCTTGCCGATACCCGATGGCATACTCCACCACACACTTTGACTCACTCCAATCCGCTGGCAACCTCATCAGGATATCGGGGTAGGCTAAAACTGGTTGTTCCGATAGCTGATGGTAGCTGATGGTTGTTCCGATAGTCGATGGTAGTCTTCTATGCTATGCCATGTGGCACAACGTGATTCATTCTGAGCCCACCTGGATGGCCACCTCAACTTGCCACCTTGCCAATCGTTATGTCGTGAAGATTAATAGTCAAGCACTTTCGCATAGTGGTATAGTGTGTTGGTATTATGGATATGTTGCATTGGTTTTGTCATTTATGTCAACACTTATCAACACTTATCCTTTTGGAGATCTTTGGTTATGTTCACCAACAAGTTCGGCGACTCATGCACAGTCGCCGGTATTTCATTCACCGGTAGGTTATATTGTTTACCGGCACTGAGGATGACTTGTTATCATCTACAGATCACCTGGTTATGTTGAAGACATGGTTTGGACATTTGGTTTTAATGATTTCGATATTGATCTAACCGGGTTGATATATTTGTTGTTACCAACAAATTGGTCTAGGTTATGGACCAACATGCATTATCTATTCTAGATCAGCACGACATGTTATGGAGATGATTGAATCAATTAGTATTATTGTTGAGCCGACATGATGCATCACATCTTGACTTGTTGTAATTGATTTAATTGTAATATTCTTAGTGAGCCAACCTACACATTTGGTCTTAGGTTTTGGTATATATGTAAGATCTCATTTGTGATATTGAGGAATGGTATGTATATGGTATGGTATGGTTGTGATATTCGGTACATGCAAATATAAGAAGAGCTATTCATGCAGACATCATTTAAAGATTCAAAGAAGGTTTGAAGGAGACAATCAGATCTTAACCGGTAATGAATCCAGCATTGGAGATGCTACTTTGAGTAGTACATTATCATTGGATTTAATCATCCAATTGTAGTTAGTGAGACTCCCATTTTTGTGATTGAGCAGTGAGCTCTAGGCAACTGGCCTTTCTGCATGTGTAGACCCCATTTATATACACATACTATCTGCAGTAGTATGATTTGATTGTGGGTAAGGTTTCCCACCATGGTTTTTCCCCTTACAGGATTTCCACGTACAAATATCTATGTTATGTGTTGTGGATGTTGTTTCTCTTTCTATTTCATGCATTAAGTTTCATCGGTATTGATATTAACTATTAATTTGTTTACTGACATTAAGTTTGGTTTATCGGTGTAGACGTATAAAAATGACCATATTCCTAAATGAATATTTAAATGTTCATTTTATTCTCATTCCTCTATTTAGTTAAATCCAATTTAATTAAATCACCCGCATTCTTCTATTTAATTAAATAAATTATTCAATTTATTTATTTAAATTCACTTAAGCCCTTTACATCATTTAATTAAATAAATCATTTTATTTAATTAAATCCCTTCTCTCAACTTTTTAATTAAATTTACATTTAATTAAATAGTTTACCCTAGTTAAACAAATCTAATTTATTTAATTTCCCAACTTGCAACTAAATTAAAGTAAATTAATTTTATTTTAATTAAATTCTATTTTCCCCACCCACTTGCATTTTCCTACATCTCCCACTTGCATCCTAACCCTCTTCCTAATTTCTTCTAGAATCCATCTAATCCTAATCAATTAGCCTAAACCCATCCATTATCCCTTTTCCCTAAATTTGAGGAGGTCACTTCTCAAATTTGGAGTAAAGTCTTCAAAAGGCATTAAAGCCTTTATGCCTTCAACAAGCTAACTTGTTGAATACCCCAAATTTTTGAAGGACTTACAAATTTGTCCCCAAAGTCTTCAAACCATTAATGGTTAACTAACCCTTAGTGGCATGGTTAGAGACTTTTTGCCTAACTTAACCCTCATCTAACCTAGGGGTCTCATCAAGCATTCATTGCTTTGACCATGGTTATCCCTTTAACCTTTGCACAAGAGTTTACCCCTTGGGTAAAAGCTTTATCCATTGGATAACCTTAACCTAACCTTAACCTTTACCCTCTAAGGTAACCATGCGGTCTTCTCAAGCATTTAATGCTTCTTACATCTCCTCTCAAGTAGTCTTATGTTGACAATTGTCACCATTTCATTGGTGAAAATTGTAAACATGGATTGATAACTTTCAATCCTGACCCTTGATTAACTCCTCCAATCTTGACCATCCATTGCCCTATTTTCCCTATAAATAGAGCTCTTGTTCCTCCATTTTAAGGATCATCAAATCTTTTAGTATCTCATTTATGCTCAATTTTATCAATACATCTAGCCTCGCTTTATAATAGGAATTAATCTAATAAGCATTTTAGAGTATTTCTGTTATCATTAGCTTAAATCATTAACTAGTATATCATGTTAGGATAGTATTGCTACTAACCTTGTCATCTTATAATCTAGTTTAACTCATTTGTAGAATCATGCATAAATAGGATGCATTTCATGTTAAAATCAATCTGAAGCATCCCTCATTCTTGCATTTGTCATCCCTAAGTCACTTTGCTCAGTGATCTGAGAGCAAAGACATTTACTTGAGGGACCTTGTGAGATAGAGAACCATGGAACCTACCTTGGTAAGTTGAGTCATTCTTCATGACTCCATAGCTTGCACCGAGAAGTCCTGTGGGTGTGTGGACAAGTCCCTTTGAACAACATTTTTCACATTTTGATTTTCAGCAGCCCACTTTTCCTGCACACATTTCTGGTGCCCACCGTGGGGCTTAACCCCATTAATCAAATTAGTTTTTAAATTTAATCACTTTTGCAAGCACATGGGAAATAGGAATCAACGTGTGGGGAATATCCCTTAGCGCATCTAGTTAACATTCCAGTGCATCTGGCTCACTGTTTAGTGCATGGGACTCATTTCCTAGTGCGTGCACACCATCACTTAGCACGTAGACTTTTTAACATTTTTCCTGTAGGTCTCAATGTGGGAACGTAATAGAGTAGCACATTCAGAAAACATTTCAATGCATCGGGTCTGTTCGATAGCGCATCCTGATTATCCTGTAGCACATATAGCCTTTTCTGTAGCGCATCATAGACAGAAAGCAAAAATTAATTTGTAACCAAGATTAAATCTAGACTTGTAGAAGTCCACAAGAACAAATGTTTTTCTAACTGTTTTGATTGGTATTTTGTAGGATTTTTGACAATTTCTTGCAGGTGGAGCTTAGTTTTAGTCTAAGAATTACAATAGTTTAAATTTTTACTAACTTAGTTAAAGTTGGTTAAAAATTTAGAGTCTTTTAATTGTTGTTGGATAAAATTGAACTCACCTTATTTTGGGCAAATAAAAAGAACCACAAAAAAAAAAAAAAAACATTTTTCTTGCTTTTTCTAGGAGAAACTTTTTCACTTTGGGCTATAAAAATAACAAGACAAATCTTTTTATTTTTTGCAAGCAAAAGGCTTTAAAAAGAACATTACCATCCTTTGGTGCATAAAAGGACCCACTTCAAATTTTTGCAAAGTAAAAGAATCACACATGCCAAGTTCATTCACGTACAATTAAAGAGGGAAGATCTTCCCCTTTCAATCGATTTCTTTTGTTGACCAAAAATTGAAGTTGATTTGTTGACCAGGCTATTTTCCTAGATCAGAAAATCATTGCTTTGAAGGGATAAAATAAAC
This sequence comes from Cryptomeria japonica, assembly GCF_030272615.1. Classification (NCBI taxonomy): domain Eukaryota; kingdom Viridiplantae; phylum Streptophyta; class Pinopsida; order Cupressales; family Cupressaceae; genus Cryptomeria; species Cryptomeria japonica. The sequence continues at coordinate 337,484,733 of NC_081405.1, read as the reverse complement.
ACCATGTTTTTGTGGAGAAACATCTCCATATAGATTTTAACAAATCATTGCAATGAAAAGTTAATAAGAACACTTGTTTGCTTTGCTACGAAAGTGGAAGGAATATGCTTTCCCCTTAATTGGGTGATCAAAAAACCAGACCAATGTTACGCTTTCAGTGTTTATTGCATTAAATCCTTTAGCAGGCCTACCTTTCTGAGGGGTTGAAAAACTCTTAAAGCCATTCTTTGGCCAATGTGAAGGGAACGACCTAAGTGGGAAACGACTTTGACACCAAGTGTTCCAACCCACTATAATCAAAAGTGGAAAGTGACAAAAGTCCTTTTCAACGGTTGCGCACAGCGATTAGCCTTCCCCCAGTATCCTTGAGATACGTAAAGCCTTTGTTCTAAAGGTTTGGAAGCCTCCTAAGGGAGTTTATCACTGACAACCGAACAAGAAGCCTGATTACAAACTTTAGCATAAAAACTTTGAGCTGAGTTAGTATCCAGACATTTGCAATATCATAGTGCAAGGGTGGGGAAGAATCTACCCCCAAGATCGCTCACCATATATCTCCCAAGATAACTACTCAATTGTGAAACAATTCACTTTGGGTTAATTTCTGGAAAAATGAAAAAAATGGGCGCCCCCTAGGGGATGACAAGGTTGTTTGAGCTAACGGAGTATCGAGACTAGTGGGCTATGATATTACTTATGACCCTTGAACAAAGAGTCTGACTGAATTGTATGTTGTATCTAAACTTGTTAAAACATTGGGGATTTGAACACATCCTTGCAGAACATACACTTATTGTTTAGACTAAGCAAAATGGTTGTCTTTTATGTCGTGCTTTCATTTATTACTTCAGAAAACCATCCATCATCATTGAAAATAAAGTTCTAAAATTGCTGGAAAAACAACCAAGTCAAACTATTAGGGTAGTTTAGCGCGTAAGAGCAAAATCTTAGCGCGTGGAAACCATCTTGTAGCGCACTTGACCTTCACCTTAGCATATTAAGTTTGAACTTTAGCACTTCATCAGAATCCAAAACTAGTAGTTTAAAGGTAGCACTTTTTGAAAACATTCTGGCATGTTGAAGCAATAGCTTAGTGCGTGGGGATCAAAAGTTAGCACATAGAGACCAACAGTTAGCGCATTGCCAACCCATATTAGCGCATAAATTTTTAGACCAAGGCGAATTCAAAACAAACTAGTTAGCGCGTCACAAAGGGAAACTTAGCGTGTGGAGTCTATTTTCTAGCGCATTAAGGACTTTCTGTAATGCATTGCATTTCTATTTTCGTGCATGGCAAAAACAAAGAAAACAGGGGGCAAAACAGAGTCTATTTTTGAAAAATCTGAAAACAATTTAGGAAGCTTTCCTTCCTTAGCCTGAACTTCATCAAATAGAAAATCAAAACCGAGTACCAAAAACTATTCTCAAAGCAAGTTTTCCGTCAAACAAAGTTGTCAAAATCTGAAAAACTAGTTGCAAGATAAAACACATCTCTCCTATCAAAATCAGGAAACCTCATCACAAGTATCAACAGGCCCTTCAATCAAAAGGATTTATATCCAGAAACATACTTGTTTTTAACACTCCAAGTTGTCAAATTGAGTTTCCATATCGGGAAAGCTCGTATTCCATATCGTTTGACACACTTTGTCGTGAGGGGGCATCTAAACCTTCATTTGATAAAGTAAAATTTGAGTTTCCAAAACAAGCTAACTAAATCCAAAACAAATCAAAGGAAACCATTGATCACTTGTGCATGACTAATCCTCATATTCTGAGAAGAAAGAGTATTTATCATAACACTAAGTTGAGGAAACAACAACCCAGTTCTCTAAAACTTGCCAAATGGAATAAATTTTTATACATCAATCATCAACTCTTCAAATCTCATCGAACATTCTTTCATCACATCCGCTTGTATCTTTGAGACAAAACCAACAAATTTGACAAGGAACCATTGAGGAGTAGAGCATTCTATCAAAAATCAGCATTCAGTCAATGCCTAAATCAAGGAGGAAAGATCAATCTGGCCTTATTCCCCAAAGAGTGCATCACTTACAACATACCCCAATTTGAACCACCAACCCCTGAACAAAACATCGAAGAAGAGTTCGTTCCTTTTGTCACAAAAAGCTTCTACTAGATGCTCGTTGTTACTCGCTCTCAAAGAAACAAACAAAGCGAAATGCAACCAGAATCCGACATGAATAAAAGATTATCAAATCCTTTCGAGTGTCCAAATCTAGAGGACACCAAAATTTTCGAGGAACTCTTCCAAGAGTGCCAAGAAAGCGCTTCATTTCAAAAACTTGTGCAAAGACTCATGGAAAATGACAAAGAAAAATATCTACTCATGCTCAAAAGCAAAGGAGTTAAACTCCTTGAAGACTTTGACACTGACATATTTAGAATAGGATCTTGATATTATGACTATCAAGAATGACAAAGAGAGGAGGAAGCACATGACCCTGAACAAAACACACCTGAGCAAAATCTACTAGAATAGAATTTTTCCAAGCAAAACATCCCTGAACAAAACATACCCCTCCACACACCATTTCAGCTTAGAAATAATGCAAGGGAAGAACTCTTCCCTCAGCACACAAATGCAAATGTTGTAGAGACAAATGCAAGACATGCAACAAGGGACAATAGTATGGTACTCCTTGACTAAAATTTGTCCTTATCCTTTTGACAAATGGTTAAACATGGTGCCTTTTCCCACAAACTTGGATATTCCCAAATTTGAGAAATATGATGGGAAAAGCGATCCTCATGATCATGTTCTGGAATTTTGTACCATGAGTCTTGAATTTTCCCATGATGACACCTATTTGATGAGGTTATTCCCAAGAAGCTTGGGAGGACAAACAATGGAATGGTTATCCAAAAGCACACCTCCTGTCAGATCATTTGATGAATTAGTCAACAAATTCATAACTCAATATTCCTATAACATTCAACATGCTATCACTATGCTAGATGTCTGTAATACCAAGCAGAAAAACAATGAAACATTCATGGTATTCCTTCAACGTTGGTGACGTATGGTTTTGAGATATCCTCGAGATGTGCCCGAAAAGGAAAAGATGGAAATTTTTATCGACAACTTGAATAGTGAGATGAGTTACATACTCAAAGTTCAATGCATACCATCTTTTGCCAAATTGATTGAAATTGGCATCCAAGTAGAGGAAGCATGTGTCAAGAAAGGAACATTGAAATTCTTCAAAGAAGGAACAAGTTCATCCAACTACAACAACCAAAACAACAACAACTTAGACAAATCCAGATTTTGGACCAGAAGCAAAAACAATGGAAATGAAGGAGGAAACGAATCAAATGATGCAAAATCTAAGCAACCAGTGCTAGTGTTATCAGGTAATCCTCAAGCTACAAAGAATCCAAAAGGTGCTAACTAGGGCACTAACACTTATGCACCAAATACCAATCAAGATCAACTCAACACAAACAATGCCAACAATACCCAGAGCAATAGCACCAATCGAAGACCTAATACAAACTCATGAGGTAACAACAACAACTTTCCAAAATGCATTTACACACCACTAGGGCAATCCTTGGAGTCAGCATTCAAAGAACTCCTAGCAAACAAATTTATCTCCTTACCAGCGATCAACAACTTTGAACCACAAATCAAACCACCCCGGTGGAATGACTCACACTTTTGTGATTTTCATCGCAACAAAGGTCATCAAACAAATGAATGCATGAGACTGAAAAACATTGTTCAAGACATGATTGATAGAGTTGATTTAACAGTCGATGGTCTCAAGAAAAACGGTGACCATGGAGCCTTTAAGAATCAGTTTCCCAACTACAACAAGGATGGAGCTTCAACCTCAAATGATACATGTGGAGCTCATATCAATCATATATACAATAACATCATCAATCATATATCAGTCAAGGACAATCAAGTAAACATCATCACAATCAAAGACAAGCGTGAACATGAATCCATCAATGTAACAACCAGAGCTCAAACATATGTCTTGAAGGGGCATATGTCAACAACAAACACAATACCCAAAATTCAATATGATCTAGTCAGTCAACTGTGCAAAACTTCTGCTCAAATATCTATACTGGAGTTGCTAAAACTTTTGCCAAAACACAAAGACATCTTGGAACAAGCACTATTGGAAACAAATGTACCTCAAGATCTAGATATTGACACATTCCAAGCCATGGTGGATCATATGACAGGGCCTCATAACCTTACCTTTTCTGAGCATGATAATATCTCATTGAGCCATCCACACAATACTCCACTCCACATTGAATTCTTGGTCTACAAGCATCGAGTCAAAAGAGTATTAATAGATGGAGGAGCTGGACTCAATATCTGTACCTTGAAACTTATTCGTGCATTAGGCTTCTCTGAGCAATCTATTGATCCATGCAAAAACATCACTATCAAAGCATATGATGATGAAGAAAGATCATCCAAAGGAACAGTAATGTTGCCAATTCAAGTACGACCAATACAAAAGGACACCATGTGCCATGTTTTAGACATAGACCTCACATATAATATCTTATTGGGTCAACATTGGATACATGAAATGCAAGTAGTACCTTCTACTTATCACCAGTGTGTTAAGTTCTCCTACAATGGATAGGAGATTTGATAACTCAATGATGAACAATAAGTACCAAACCAGTATTGAGAGGGGGGGGTGAATCAGTACAGGCACAATTTCTTCATCCTAACTGGTTTGACTGTAAACGCTGCAAATGTCTGATAGACAGTAACACTGGTCTGAAACAGGGTGCAACTGGTAAAGCTAAGAATAACTGTGACAACATTAACTGGTTGATCACTTAGCTTTCCACTCAACTTAATACTACACTTCCATTTCACCCTTATGCATGAATAGGTAATCTATCATCAGAAATATAATAACAGCTAGCTCAACATGATTTACCTTCAGACACAAATCACTTAAATCATCACATGAAAAATACTACACATGACACATAGATTTTTTACGTGGAAACCCAACTGGGAAAAACCACGGTGGGGATGAATACCCACAAGCTACTTTTGAACTCTTTAGAAGTCCGCTCTATTAGGAGCCTAATCCGATTAGAGACTGTTACAACAGGTTCTGCTAAGAACCGATCCTATTAGAGATCACCCGGTTAAGGGATGGCTAAATACATGGTTAAGGGTTAAACCCTGTTAGAGGTTACCTTGTTAGAGGATTTCAAGAACTCAATGAGTTTGAGTCACCTGGTTAAAGGATTGATAGCAAGTTGATTAAAGCTACCCGGTTAAGGGATTGTCCAACTGTTGAAGTGGTTAAAGATCAATAGGTATTTCAATGATCTGATAGTAGCACTCAATGCCTAATGCAGATCTGCTTAAGTTCCTTCCTTCTGCACACACATAATGCAAGAATCAATCCTCTTATCTCATATGGTCTAGCAAGAATCATGTATCTCTTCACTTGGATACACACACACCATTTGCCAACAACTTCAGAAAGAAACACAACATTGACCTTATAGGAAATAGATAGGCTAGTAGCATAAACCCTAAACCCTAAACATTTAGGTTAAGCAATTCAGGCGGTTCAATCCTGGCCATTGAACACTTTGCATTTGAATACAAAAGTCTTGAACATATCTCAAGACATTCTCCATTGTTCATTCTTCACCATTTTCATGGCAGCTTGTAACCCATCACACGTTCTCCACCGTTTACAAGGACTTCTCACATTCCCAAGGTAGATAGGATCAATCTCCTTCATGCAAGATCCTTCATGTGCTCACGCTGATGTGGCAACATGATTGGATCTTCATTACAATGCTAACTCATCACACAATGTCATCGGTTGAGTCACACAGGCTTGGAACACTTCAACCGGAAACCCTTAAGCTAAGACTACCAACTGGTGGTCATATCATCTTCAGTCCTCATAGAGAACATTCCATATGTCAGTTCACATTTCATCATACCAGTTCTCTTGGACAAATATACCACTTCACCTATTTCTTAATATAACGATTTATAACATTATACCGGTTCACTTTGCCAACTGTTTGGCTTCAATATACCTATTCACTTATTTGCACATATACCAGTTTACCACATTGTATTGGTTCACATTTCAGCATATTGTTGGTTCACTCTTCAATCATATTGACATCAATGACAACATAATATCATCTTGTCAACATACTCAACACAAATGCCAACAATCTCCCCCTTTGGCATTGATGGCAATATACAAAGATCTCACTTTTTGCATCACATCTTCTCCCCATTATTGTGGATATCTTCTCTGCTTCACATCTTCTCCCCCTTTGACAACAATGCCAAAGTGGAGGCACAAGTTTTCCTTTACCACTATGTTGCTCCCCCTGAGGAGTAGCATCCGTCAACACATCAATCCGAAAAAATTTGGACACTGTAATACCTGACTGATGTGGAGTACATATTTTTAGTTTACCTCTTGAAGGGGAAACACCCCTAGTTCACCTCTTAAATAGGTAAATGAAGCCTTTGGTAGAGGCTTGTTGAATATATCTGCTAACTACTCCTTGCTGGAAATATGTTCCCATACAACTTCCTTGTTTTGAACCTTTTCCCTCAAGAAATGATACTTGAGCTCAAAGTGATTGGTTCTATCATGCAAAACCGGATTCTTGGAAATGTTGATTGCACTTGTATTGTCACAAAATATGCTTACCGGTTCAGATACAGGAACTTTAAAGCTATTCAATACATGCTTCATCCAAATAGTCTGGGTACAGTTCATAAAGGCTGCAACATACTCCGCTTCTGCTGTAGATTGAGAGATACAACTCTTCTTTTTACTCATCCATGAGACCAGTCTACCACCGAGAAAGAATGCACCACCGGTTGTGCTCTTTTGGTCATCTACATTACCAGCCCAATCAGCATTTGTGAACACTTTCAGGTTGAAATCATTATTGTATGGATACCATGACCCATAGTCAATAGTTCCCTTTATATATCTAAGAATCCGCTTGACTACTACCAAGTGGGATTCTCTAGGGCTTTGCTGAAACCAAGTGGTAATACCCACTGCATGTGCAATGTCTGGTCTGCTATGCACTACATAATGCAACTTACCAATCATTGATTGGTAATCCTTCTCATTTACCATCGCTGAGTCATCTTCTTTGAATAGCTTACAACTGGTCACCATTGGTGTACCAAGTGATTTACTATCTTCCATGCCAAAGGTTTTCAACACCTCTTTGACATACTTAGACTGAGTAATAAAGATTCCATCTTTCATTTGTTGAATCTGTAGTCCAATGAAGAACTTAATCTCCCCTATGAGTGACATTTCAAACTCCTTTTTCATCTCATCAGCAAATTCATGACTCATCTTGTCATCACCTCCAAAGATGATGTCATCAACAAATACTTCACAGATCAGAATCTTATCTCCTTCTGATTTCAAGTAGATATTGCTATCTTCACTTGTTCTTTCAAATCCAATCTTCACAAGATGGGAGTGCAATCATCCGTACCATGCTCTAGGTGCCTGCTTTAGTCCATACAAGGCTTTATGTAGCCTACACACCATGTCACTGTCTTCTGATAGGGCATACCCATCTGGTTGCTCTATATACACCTCCTCTTCAAGTATTCCATTTAGGAATGCATATTTTACATCCATTTGGTATACCTTGAATCCTTTAAAAGCTACATATGCAAGAAGCATATGAACTCCTTCCAATATAGCTACTGGGGCAAAGGTTTCTCCATAGTCTTCTCCTTCTTCTTGAGCATATCCTTTACATACTAGTCTAGCTTTGTTTCTTACCACTGTGTCATCCTCATTCAGCTTGTTTCTGAAAACCCATTTGGTACCAATGACATTTTTATGCTCCGGTCTGGGTACCAAAGATCATGTACCATTATTCTCTATTTGGTCAAGTTCCTCCTCCATTGCCTTGATCCATTCTTCATCTTTATGTGCCTCTTTAAATGATTAAAGCTCAAATTCAGAGATCATACAAGAATTTTCTCTGACCTTTCTTCTTGTAAGGATTCCTGCATCCTTATCTCCTATGATCTGCTTTGGATCATGATTCAGTTTGACATATCGAGGAATGCTCTTGACTGATTCCTCCTTCTTTTCTTCTTCATCCTCATCTTCATCAGCATCAACATCTACCGGTGTGGGAACACTATTACTGGTACTTGGCTGATTAGCAACCAGTTCCCAGAAGGTTACTACCGGTTCATCTCTTACTTGCTTACTGTCGGTTTCCTCAGGTTTTCCAGTTTTCATCAACTCTAACATTGATTCTTTCAACAATTCTCTGAGTCCTATTGTTGAAATATTTGAGAGTTTTTCTCTTGGTGGAATATCCTAGGAATATTCCTTCATCACATTTTGCATCGAGCTTGCCCTGATGTTCACTCCTCTTGATATAACATTTGCTACCAAACATTCTAAAATAGCTTACCACTGGTGTCTTACCGGTCCAATACTCATAAGGAGTCTTATCCTTTCCTTTCTTGATGAGTATCTGGTTCATTGTGTATACTACAGTGCTCACTGCTTCTCTCCAAAAGGTGTGAGCAACTTTTCCTTGGATCAACATTGTTATAGCTGCTTCAACCATAGTCCAGTTATTTCTCTCTGCTAACCCATTCTGCTATGGAGTCCGGGGGCCAAACAGTTGCCTCTTGATACCATTCTCTTCACAATATTTGTTGAATTCACTGGAAGTGAATTCCCCTCCTTGATTAGTTCTAAGGCATTTGATTCTTCTACCACTTTCCTTTTCTACCAATACTCTGAAAGCTTTGAACTTTCCAAAGGCTTCAGACTTGTCCTTCAAGAATGTGATGCACATCATTCTCAAGCAATCATCTGTAAGAATCATAAAATACCTATCTCCCTACACACTCCTAGTTTTTATAGGACCACACAAATCAGTATGCACAAGATCAAGTAAATTTTCTATTGTAAAGGATTTACCTTTGAAAGTTGAGGAAGACATTTTCCCCAATTGACATTCTCTGCACAAAGGATTTTTTAGTTTGCTCAGCATCGACAATCCTCTAACTACCTTGGTCTTACTGGCCTTCACAATGCTATCAAAGTTTACATGGTAGAGTCTCCTATTGCATATCCAGCTATCATCAAATTTAGCCATAAGACATGTACTTATATTTGCATTCAGCTGAAATAGGTTACCTTTGGTCTGCATACCGGTAGCCATCAATTCACCATTCTTTCCTTTGATTTTAAATGCTCCATATTTGAATTCTAGAGTGATTCCACTATCATTTAGCTAGGCAACACTCAATAGATTATGTCTGAGACCTTCCACCCAATACACATTGTCAGCACTGCTCTTTCCATTTAGAGAGATGGACCCTCTTCCTTTAACCATACATGGTGCATCATTACCAAAATGAACCACACCACCATCATATTCTTCCAAAGATAGAAAATTTCTCCGGTCACCAGTCATATGGTGAGAACAACCACTATCAATAATCCACTCATTGGAATTATCAAAGTGGGAGACAAGAGCCTTCTTGTCTGACACATCTTCCTTTACTGCAACAAACACAATATCTTCATTCTCTTCATCTTTTGGTTCCTCATCTGTGACACCTTCATCAAATGCAACAAAATAGTTTCTCTGGTTTCCTCCTTTGAATTTCTTGAACCTCTACGGTTTGTCCTTGATGTCATCATTATGACAATTTATAGCAATATTTCCTATCTGATTACAAGAAAAACATTTCAAAGGGAGCTTACCTCTATATTTACCAGTTCCTTTAGGAAGTTTCTTGGCAAGAAGAGCTTTGAATTCCATCAGGATCTCCTCATCATCCATTTCTCTACTCTATCTTGGTTCGCCATTGGTGGTTGCTTCTTTTCCTTTTCTTGATGGTACAACAGAAGCTCTAAAAGCTGATTCAGTCTTTTGAACACTGCCATCAAAACTATTTAGCTCATAGGCTATCAACTTTGCAATGATGGATTCTAGGGATACCTTAGTCTTGTCTATTGATCTCAACTCCTAAATAGCAGCAACCCTTATTGCATAGACCGGTAATAAGGATCTCATAACTTTGCTTACCACAATGGAATCTTCCATTTTACGATCTGCACTCTTGATATCTCCAACAACAATTTTGATTCTTATTCCATACTATTGAATGGTCTCACCTTCAACCATCCGTATATCTTCAAACTTCCCTCTAAGGATTTCTTCCTTAGCTTGTTTTACATTCTCATCACCACCATAGATATTCTCAAGTGTGTCCCATACTTCTTTGGGATTATCTTTATCCTGGACATCAATAAACTCAATGTCAGATAAGTTTCTAATTAGGGCTTTCATGACTTGCCCATTTTCTTGTATTTCTCTCTTTTGATCATCAGTGAGAGTACCGGTAGGTATAACAAAAACATTCTCAACATAGCTCCAGTGTTGAGCACCCATGCTTCTGATGTAAATCTTCATTCTCTCCTTCCAAATTTTGAAGTTATCTCTGTTAAACTTTGGACCTTCTCTCTTCATCATTACATTAGGATCTTTCCCTCAAGCAATTAAGCTTACAACACAGAGGACCTGGAGGACGCTTTGATACCAATTGATAACTCAATGATGAACAATAAGTACCAAACTGGTACTAAGAGGGAGGGGGGGTGAATCAGTATAGGCACAATATCTTCATCCTAACCGGTTTGACTGCAAACACTACAAATGTCTGATAGACAGTAACACCGGTCTGAAATAGAGTGCAACTGGTAAAGGTAAGAATAACTATGACAAGCATTAACTGTTTGATCACTTAGCTTTCCACTCAGCTTAATACTACACTTCCATTTCACCCTTATGCATGAATAGGTAATCTATCATTAGAAATATAATAACGGCTAGCTCAACATGATTTACCTTCAGACACAAATCACTTAAATCATCACATGAAAAATACTACACATGACACATAGATTTTTCACATGGAAACCCACCTGAGAAAAACCATAGTGGGGATGAATACCCACAAGATTCTTTTGAACTCTTTAGAAGTCCACTCTGTTAGGAGCCTAGTCCGGTTAGAGACTGTTACAACAGGTTCTGCTAGGAACTGATCTTGTTAGAGATCACCTGGTTAAGGGATGGCTAAATACCCGGTTAAGGGTTTAACCTTGTTAGAGGTTACCTTGTTAGACGATTACAAGAACTCAATGAGTTTGAGTCACCCAATTAAAGGATTTACAGCAAGCCGATTAAAGCTACCCGGTTAAGGGATTTTCCAACTATTGAAGTGGTTAAATATCAACAGGTATTACAATGATCTGATAGTAGCACTCAATGCCTAATGCAGATCCGCTTAAGTTCCTTCCTTCTGCACACACACAATGGAGGAATCAATCCTCTTATCTCATCTAGTCTAGCAAGAATCACGTATCTCTTCACTTGGATACACACACACCATTTTCCAACAACTTTAGAAAGAAACACAACATCGACCTTATAGGAAACAGATAGGTCAGTAGCATAAACCCTAAACATTTAGGTTAAGCAATTCAGGCAGTTCAATCCTAGCCATTGAACACTTTGCATTTGAATACAAAAGTCTTGAACATATCTCAAGACATTCTCCATCATTCATTCTTCACCATTTTCATGGCGGCTTGTAACCCATCACACGTTCTCCACTGTTTACAAGGACTTTGCACATTCCCGAGGTAGATAGGATCAATCTCCTTCATGCAATATCCTTCACGCACTCAAGCTGACATGGCAACACAATCAGATCTTCATTACAATGCTAACTCATCACACAATGTCATCAGTTGAGTCACACAAGCTTGGAACACTTCAACCGGAAACCCTTAAGCTAAGACTACCAACCGGTAGTCATATCATGTTCAGTCCTCATAGAGAACATTCCATATGCCAGTTCACATTTCATCATACCGGTTCTCTTGGACAAACATACCACTTCACCTATTTCTCAATATATCGGTTTATATCATTATACCGGTTCACTTTGCCAACTGTTTGGCTTCAATGTACCTGTTCACTTCTTTGCACATATATTGGTTCACCACATTGTACTGGTTTACATTTCAGCATATTGCCAGTTCACTCTACAATCATATTGACATCAATGACAACATAATATCACCATGTCAACATACTCAGCACAAATGCCAACAAGATTTCTATATTAGCATATCATAACCCTTTTCAACATTGTAATGCTATGGGGGTAGCCCAAGATAGCTTGGTTCCACATAATAGAGAAAAACAAAGTTCCTCAAAACTAGATCTTCAGCAAGAAAAGTCTAAATCGCTATCTATGGATTTCAAGCAAAAAATGAAAATCAAAGAGCAAGGTATGGGAGAATACTCTTTGGAGATTACCTACAACATCAACACATCAAGCAACCCAGCCCATCACCAAGTTTGATGGCAAATTTATCCAACTAGGCACTCTAGCACATGAATCAGAGGAAAAAGACAACCTTAATTGGCTATACAAGGATGAGGAAGAAGACAGAGCAATTACTATGGAGGTAGATATACCAACACACCTGTATGGAAAAGGTTACTTGATCATGCAACAAATGGGATACAATGGCAAAGGACCTATCGGCAAATGACAGGAAGGCGTCACAAAACCATTAGATCCTCCTTCACAATTCAGTAAAGTTAAAACATGATTAGGCTATGAACACACCCTACCACCAAGGAAGACACCAAGCAAATACCAAAAACCTTAGTTGAAAGCAAAGAAGAAATACAAAGAGGACTCCTAGCAAGAGGCACTATTTGAGTCAGCAGAGACAATACACAAAGAACGTGAATATCAAGAACGAAAGCAACATCAAGGGAAGCCCATCAATCAAAAGAAGGAAGCATCTACTGTCGAAGTACATCATGTTCAAGAATCAGTGTCCAACAAAGAGAAATATCTTCCTGATAACATCATTCCTCCCCGAGAAGAGATAGTATATAAACAAATGCAAAGAGTGGAAGCAGAATCTAACACAGAATCAGAGAAAACTATTAGACTTGTATAAATCATCAAAGACCTATTTTCACCCTACAACATACCCATCCATAGCACTACCAGAATCTAGGATAATACCTCTAAAACACCTTGATGAAATCCTTAACTTCTTTAACACCCCGACCAACCACAATGATACCTCCATCCTGACACTTACAACAACTGAACTTGATCCACCTAATGATTCTTTACCACTTATCTTTCCTGACCTCATAGACTGGGATGAACCTGAAACTCATGACATACCAATTCTCCTGAATGATGAATCCATTATCCATTACTTGTGTACCATTAACCTGGAAATAGAATCTACCAGTGAAAAAAGTAACAACATCTGCAATCAGGGGAGTGCCAAGTCTCTCAGTCACAAAAATGAACAACATAAAAGATCTACTGCTGAAAACTAGTCAATGGTAGCAATAGATCACAAAAAAGTAAAAATAAAGGATGCATGAGGGTGAAAACCTTTTTAAGGCACCTAAAGATGGGAGACTTGACACTCTTCCTGAACATTATCAAGAGAAATCACCCATATTGATTGAGCCCACTCAATCAATAAACATTGGTACAACAGAAGTAGCCAAAAACATACACCTTGCAGAATCTTTGACAGAGGAAGAAAAATCGGAGTTTATCCAATTTTTCAAAGAAAAGAAAATCAACTTTGCTTGGTCATATGCAGATATGCCTGGGATCAATCCATAATTAATCATGCATCACTTGTCCATTGCTCCAGGAGCTAATCCAGTCAAGCAAAAACTGAGAAAGATGAATCCACATGTAGCACTCATGGTCAAAGTTGAGCTGAAGAAACTATAAGATGTTGGATTTATTCAACCTATCAACTATGCTGAATGGATTTCCAACATTGTACCAATTTCCAAACCAGATGGCAGTATCAGAATATGCACCAATTTTAGAGATGTCAACAAAGCTTGTCCAAAGGATGACTTTCCTTTGCCCAGTATCGACATAATTGTGGACCTCATAGTAGGCCATGCAATGCTATCACTAATGGATGATTTTTTAGGCTATAATCAAATCAAGATATCCCCAGAGGATCAAGATAGAACAACATTCGCTTGTCCTTGGGGAACGTACTGTTGGAATGTCATGCCTTTTGGCTTAAAGAATGCAGGGGCAACTTATCAATGAGCAATGACAACAAAATTTCATGACATGATGCATACCTTCATGGAGGACTATGTGGATGATTTACTAGCTAAATCATTTACCCGGACATAACATCTAAGAATCTTAGAAAAGATTTTTGACAGATTAGAGAAATTCCAAGTCAGGCTCAACCCTAAGAAGTGTCTTCGGGGTTACATCAGGCAAGTTACTAGGCTACATAGTTTCAGCAAAGGACATTGAAGTGGATCCAGCAAAGGTACAAGCCATAATTGAGATGCCACCACCAAAGAACATCAGCCACCTCAGATCTCTACAAGGATGACTCCAGTCAATTAGGTGATTCATCGCTCAACTAGCAGATAAAAGTCTACCATTCAATCATTTGCTACATAAAAATGTACCATTTAGATGGGAAGCCAAATGTGCAAAATCATTCTATCAAATCAAGCAATATCTAATGAACCCACCAGTTCTAGTACCACCAATAGCAGGGAAGCCACTCATTCTCTACATTTCAACAACAGATATATCACTGGGGGCATTATTAGCACAAGAAGATAAACAAGGCAAGGAACGAGCTATATATTACATCAGTAGAATGTTAAACAGATATGAACTCAACTATACATTCATTGAGAAGGCTTGTCTAATAGTGGTATTTGCCTCTCAAAAGTTTCGGCATTACATGCTAGCTCACACAATTAAGCTAGTCACAAAAAATGATCCTCTCAAATATATACTTAGCAAAGCATCTCTTACAGGTAGATTGGCTAAATGGGTCATGATTCTTAGTGAATTTGATATCCACTACATAGAGTGACGAGCTATCAAACGACAAGCAATTGCAGATCAACAAGCTAAAGCATCACTACCTGGAGAACAACCAATGGAGATCAAATTTCTAGACATGGATGTTCTTGCTATTTCCACCAAACAATGGACCCTATACTTTGATGGATCCTATACTCAACATGGCTAAGGTGCTGGCATTCTATTCATCACTTCTGAAGGGCACACCATACCAAGATCATATAGACTCATGTTTCCATGCACAAATAATGTTGTTGAATATGAGGTATTTGTTATAGGCATCAAAATGGCCATAGAATGGAGAATCATAGAATTAAAAATAGATGGAGATTCATAACTAGTCATCAATCAAATCAACAATGACTATCAGAAAAAGGATGACAAACTGCTACCATACAAATGGATGGTGGATGATTTCGAACAATATTTTATACACATCACCTTCAAGCAAATACTAAGGCTGGGCAATAGAGAAGCTGATGCAATGGCTACTATCACTTCACTACTACAAATTCTAGAGCAACAGAATCATTATGAGTTTTTGGTAGAGTAACTATTCTCCCCAACCTATGACCATTCCTATTCCCATATTATCTATGCCTTGACTGGTTCTGACTCTCCGTTATATGGACCGATATATGACTATCTTAAAATCAATATCCTACCCATTAACCTATCCTGAAACCAAAAATGCAACTTTATCTGGTAAGCCGCCCATTATACTGTCACTACGGATACTTTGTACCGTCAAGGTCTAGATGGTACTCTTCTTCATTGCCTTGATCATAATGAATCTGACTCCACTTTACAAGAGCTTCACGAAGGTATCTGTGGCACACATTCAAGTGGTCCTACTCTTGCTAAAAAACTTCTAAGAATGGGATATTACTGGCCGACAATGGAAAAAGACTCTTATGATTTTGCAAAGAAGTGTCCTAAATGCCAAATCCATGGCAATCTTATACATGCACCATCAAAGGAACTGCAGCCATTCACAACATCTTGGCCCTTTTGCCAGTGGGGACTGGACTTAGTTGGCAAAATACATCCTTCATATTCAAATGGACACAAGTTCATTATAACTGCAACAAAATATTTTAC
This sequence comes from Cryptomeria japonica, assembly GCF_030272615.1. Classification (NCBI taxonomy): domain Eukaryota; kingdom Viridiplantae; phylum Streptophyta; class Pinopsida; order Cupressales; family Cupressaceae; genus Cryptomeria; species Cryptomeria japonica. The sequence goes on along the minus strand of NC_081405.1, from coordinate 337,468,622 downwards.
CAAATGGATTGAAGTGGTCCCCATGACCATAATGACTGGGAAACAAATAGCATCTTTTATCCTTAATTATCTAATCTGCAGATATGACATTCCAAGTTCCATCATCACAGATAATGGAAAACCTTTCAAAAACCAAGATGTGTGAGAACTATGTGAAAAATTCAAAATCCAACATATTTTCTCTACACCTTACTACCGACAAGGGAATGGTCAGGCAGAAGCATCCAACAAGACAATATTGAAAATCCTAAAGAAAATAGTGAATGATGCAGGTAGAAATTGGGATGTGCAACTCAATCCAGCACTTTGGGCATACAAAACTAGCATCCGCACACCTACGGGAGCTACACTATATTCATTGGTATATGGATCAGAGGCAATTTTACCCTTGGAGGTAGAAATTCCATCTCTCAGAGTCCCTTTGAAAGGCCTAATTCCAGATGAAGAGTATCGAGTCAACCGACTGCAAGAGCTAGAACTTCTAGATGAAAGATGCCAACATGCCTACACTCACCTCAAAGCATATCAGCAACGCATGTGCAGAAGCTACAACCACAAGGTTATTCCCAAATTTTTTTAAATTGGTGACCTAGTAGTCAAGGAAAATCCTAGAAATCAACAAGATCGGGAAAAGAAAGGGAAATTTGAACCTAACTGGTTAGGTCCCTATGTCATCATATCATCCTATGGATCAGGTGCTTATCAGTTAACAACTTCAGAAGGAGATGTGCTCAACGAACCAACTAACAACATCCATCTAAAGAAATACTACACTTGAGCAGTCTAATGCACGAAAAAGTCAAAAAAATAAAAAGAAATAAAAAAATATCAAAAATTCAAAAAATATCAAAAATAAAGAAAAAACAAATAAAAAAGGTACAATAAAAACAACTGGTGAAAACCTGGCAACAAGCACTACTATGAGAGGACAACTCCTCTATCTATCTTTAATACCAAACCGTTATATCCATAGTCAAGCACTATCAACCATCGCCCAACATTTTTATCACACTATCTAGGACATACTTAGCGTAGTCACTATCCTGGTTTATGCACATATCTTTTCACTGCATCTCACCATGGCTTGGTAATCATTGTACATATCCGCATTAAGGGGAAAACTTAGCTAGGGGCAACATTTATCAAAACTTGCAGTACATTCAGAACATCAAAACTTGTAGCAAACTCAGACAATCATATCCAACAAACAAATCAACAATCACAAAAACAAACATTGATCACTTAAAAGGATTCACAAAACATGGGATGATTTTCTAAAAAATCAAATGTTTGCATCTTGCATGAGTTTTTGACTATTTTTGCGCTTAAACTTTTTGAACTATTGGATCCTCTACATTTTCTCAACAATGCATCAAGCTGGAGAAAGTCATGGGGACTCCAATTTATTTTTTTAGTTTTCTGTCTGTGAGGCGATCACTTGTACTGTGCAAATACTTGTCTCAAGACGTGATTCACGGTATATCACTGAAGACATTATTCCACTTTGTGCATACAAATGGTTTAACCTTTTCTATTTATATGCAATCCGCACTCAGGTCGTCCCGGTTCAATTATACCTTGACGCTTGTGCTATCTTGCAAAATAAAAAACCATGTAAATTTTTCTTAGGTCATTATGGTTCAATTATACCATTATGCTTGTATAGATTTTCAACATATCCCAACTAAATCAATGCTCAATGATGATACCTACAAAGAAAAAAAAAATGTGCCTATACAGGGATGACAAAATAGAAGAATGAGAATGCTCCAATTAGTTGCATATCATTATCATACATCTCATTTTCAAGATACATTTCATAGCATATAATTATCATCTCATTTTCAAGATACATTTCATAGCATATCATACATCTCATTTTCAAGATACATCTCACAACATATCATACATCTCAGAACATCATGCCTTAACACATCATACTCATATCAAATCACATACATCTAAGCATTACATCATCATCATAGAAACATCAAAATCATATAGAAAGCATCATCCATAACACATCATATGAGGATCAAGGAAAATGGTGTCATATATATCTCAAAAATGATCAATGTACACAAAATATGTCATGTCTGTGCCAATACAATAAAATGATCAAAAAATACAATAGAGACAACATCTCTTAGGTATGACTATCTCCTGAGGGTGACAGTCTCACAGCTAATGTCCCAACACCTGGATCTCCAGGTGGATCCTATCTAGTAGGCCCTATCACGCCTCTTCTCTCTTTCCTCGACCCAGTCTCCTTGGATCGACTAGATCTCGAAGCTGTAAAACTTGGCACTCGGCACTCCCTGAGCACCGCATCCTCGTAATGCCTCAGGTAATATTCCACCTCCTTGGATCTCAAAGCCACGTCTCTCAGGGTATCTCTCATCGAGCCACCCACCGTCGCTCTCTCCAAAGCCTTTGCTCGAGCCTCAGATCGACCCAACCACTCCAGAACTGTATCCTACTCATTGGTCAACTGTGTAATTTGCCATTGATGTGCCAATAGCTATGTCTGTAGGTGTTGCACTGATAACTGCAATGACCTAATATGCGGGTCCTACCGATGCATCAAAATCTGCATTTGTATGGGTACTTGTGAAGTGGTACCCCCTATCCCTCTCCTTGTCCTCGATGTTGGTGGGGGTAACACATCAGACCTCCTCCTTTGAGCTGACTGTCTAAACTCCTTAGTCCCTCCCACCACCACTATCACCTCCCCTACTCACTCCTCTCCCCTAGCTCTGATAGCTAAATCTCCTCTCCTCCCCCAATCTCCACCCCTGTCTCCTCTCCTCCCCTGATCTCCACCCCTACCTCCTCTCCTCACCAACCTCGGCCACCTCCTCTACCATCTCCACCATCATTAGCTCCACCATCCCCACCTCCCACATCTAGATCCTCTCCATCCTCTCTCTATCTCCCTATCCTCTCAGGCTACTCATCATCCTCATCATTGTCAAAAGAGGGAATCATCTCCACTGGATCTGATATCTTGGCCACTGCATGTGCCACAAATAGTGTGGCAAACTCCTCTATCATCCCTGCATCCACTACCCCATAGGCATAGTCCCATATCTGGCTGGTTAAGCAAAAGAACTCCTCAACTGCCTCCATACTATCAATAGTGGGTCCCCACTCTGGTATATCCTATCTTCGTCGAGCATATAAGCATGCTCCTTGTGGAACTCCCTATTGATGACCATATTATTGCAACACTCAACTATGCAGGAATCCCTCAATAACAAAGGGCATCTGCCATATCAAGAATCGGGACATATAAACATAGGGCATCTCCATCCCATCCTCTTCCCATACCTCGCACTCCATGTACGATCTCTAGATGACCATATCAATATCATCTAACACTCTCCTCCAATGCTCTAGTTTTGCCATCTTACGCTGCACAACTATCCCTCAATATCCGTAGGCATAAGCATACCCAATAGACCTATCTTTGTCTGCTAGTTGCCTGGTTACGAGAATATTCTCCCATGCCCGTACCTATAGCAGTGTCACTCTAACGGATAGACTATTGTACCCCAAGTAAACCACCTGATGCAAATCCTCATATAAGTGGGCCAGCATAGCCGACCCCCATGTGAATTGCTGACCCTATGTCACCATATCCTCCAGGACAAACCCCCATCCTACTGCTAGTCCCTTCGACCTACGGTCGAGACATAAGAAACCACCTATGAATCCTGCCAGCACTGATGGTAGAGGAGTGTAATCTAAATCAATGAACTCCTGCTAGGGGATCTCATATCCACAAACCACATCATCCTGTAGAATCCAGCGAAGTGCCTTTGTCCTGCCCTCCTTTGTCTGCTCATATGGTAATAGTGCACCTACCATGGGAATCCACAGAATCCGATAGCAATCCTTAGGTATCACTGTGATCTCACCTATCGCCAAATGGAAGGTGTTGGTGTCATTATGCCGCCTCTCGGCCAACGCTATCAATAAACCTCGGCTAATGATAAACTGGGACATCTCTAACAAAGAGGAGAGGCCACATCTCTCAATGATATCCCTGTCATCCTGTGTCAATCGTGGTATCAATGACCACAGTCTCAAAAATCACTCTCATGACTGAACAACTCCAATGCGCTCCTGTCACAAAGCAAAACAAGTCCAATATCATTTTCCTCATCAAATAAATTCATATCCAAATCAAATTCATATCAACTTGAAACATTGAAAATCTAATCAAGTTCCACATCATATCAAATCCATTTCCATATCAGATCATATCAACTTGTAAAACACCTCAAGTTTCACAATCAAATTAACTTGTAACACAACTCAAGTTTCACATTCATATCAACTTGTAACACAACTCAAGTTCCACAATCATATCAGCTTGCAACACAACTCAAGTTCCACAATCATATCAGCTTGCAACACAACTCAAGTTCCACAATCATATCAGCTTGTAAAACAACTCAAGTAAAACATATATATCAACTTGAAACAATGCATATCAAATCAAGTTCATATCAAAACATCCATATCAAAAACCACATCCCATCATATCAATATCAATTTGAAACATTGCAAATCAAATCAAGTTATCTATCCAAAAACCATATCGAAACTCATATTGGACAACTTATCAAAACAATGATAGCAGGCATGCAAGCTGAACTTTGTACCCATCCCGACAAAACTAGCAAAAACCTACCTATTTTTCTTCATCCAAATCCTACTTTACCCAAATTTTTTCACTCATGTGCTAAAAAAATATTATCTACATGCTAAGTTGCTGCCTATGTGCTACCTTGTCCTATCAATGCGCTACCCCATTAACCCTACGCGCTAGCCTACACGTACGCGCTATCCCTTTTCCCTAGCATGCCACCTAACCTACCCTTTGCACCACTTCTATCATATGCACTATCCCACTTGGTCCTTGCACTATGAACCTAACCCTACGTGCTAGGTCAGACCTATGCGCTATCCTACACTACCTCTGCGAGCCCCTGCTAACCCTATGTGCTAGGTCTTTCCTACACGCTGACCATTTTCCCCTATGCGCTACCCTATGCTGCCGATGCGCTACCCTAACCCACCCCTGTGCTATCCTAATCTACCTAGACGCTACCCTACTTCATTACAATTTGTGCGCTATGAAACCTATCATATGCGCTACGGTTCAACCCCGATGCGCTAAACCATTAAATTCGCGTGGAAAAATTCAAATCATGATAAAAAATGACAAAACAAAAATCCAAAAGAGGTAAAAAAGGATGACTTACCAGTGGTCCATACGTGGCAGGCCTTCGATACCTATGAACGTGCTCAAATTGATGAGAAGCAAAAGGAATCGACATTTTGTCTTTTCCTCCAAGTGTCACTTTCTCCAAAGTCAACAAGCACCAATGAGACAAAATAAATCTTTTTACCTTTTTATAGGGTAAATGAAAATTAGGGTTGCGTGGACGAGAACGTAAATTGTTTGTGGTCTCATTTCTAACCCTCACAAGAATCATTATCAGGAGATGAATCAATTTATTGCATTCAGCATAGACAAAAATTTACAATGCAATCAAATTTATCAAAACAAATCAAATTTTCAAATTTTTGATTCATCTCTTGAGGGGGCATTATCAACATCATTTATCAAATCTGGGGCACGACATGAACATCTTGACATGACATCACACTAATCATAACCAAATCATGACGACACATCATTTTCTTTGAATCAACATGTGCACACACATCACTTCAAAGAGGAGCAAAATGTAGATGTATAAAAATGACCATATTCCTAAATGAATATTTAAATGTTCATTTTATTCTCATTCCTCTATTTAGTTAAATCCAATTTAATCAAATCACCTGCATTCTTCTATTTAATTAAATAAATAATTCAATTTATTTATTTAAATTCACTTAAGCCCTTTACATCATTTAATTGAATAAATCATTTTATTTTAATTAAATCCCTTTTCTCAACTTTTTAATTAAATTTACATTTAATTAAATAGTTTACCCCAATTAAATAAATCTAATTTATTTAATTTCCCAACTTGCAACCAAATTAAAATAAATAAATTTAATTTTAATTAAATTCTATTTTCCCCACCCACTTGCATTTTCCTACATCTCCCACTTGCATCCTAACCCTCTTCCTAATTTCTTCTAGAATCCATCTAATCCTAATCAATTAGCTTAAACCCATCCATTATCCCTTTTCCCTAAATTTGAGGAGGTCACTTCTCAAATTTGGGGTAAGTCTTCAAAAGGCATTAAAGCCTTTATGCCTTCAACAAGCTAACTTGTTGAATACCCTGAAATTTGGAAGGACTCTTACAAATTTGTCCCCAAAGTCTTCAAACCATTAATGGTTAACTAACCCTTAGTGGCATGGTTAGAGACTTTTTGCCTAACTTAACCCTCATCTAACCTAGGGGTCTCATCAAGCATTCATTGCTTTGACCATGGTTATCCCTTTAACCTTTGCACAAGAGTTTACCCCTTGGGTAAAAGCTTTATCCATTGGATAACCTTAACCTTACCTCAACCTTTACCCTCTAAGGTAACCATGCGGTCTTCTCAAGCATTTAATGCTTCTTACCTCTCCTCTCAAGCAGTCTTTATGTTGACAATTGTCACCATTTCATTGGTCAAAATTGTAAACATGGATTGATAACTTTCAATCCTAACCCTTGATTAACTCCTCCAATCTTGACCATCCATTGCCCTATTTTCCCTATAAATAGAGCTCTCATTCCTCCAATTTTTTGATCATCAAATCTTTTAGTATCTCATTTATGCTCAATTTTATCAATACATCTAACCTCTCTTTATAATAGGAATTAATCTAATAAGAAATTTAGAGTATTTATGTTATCATTAGCTTAAATCATTAACTAGTATATCATGTTAGGATAGTATTGCTACTAACCTTGCCATATTATAATCTAGTTTAACTCATTTGTAGAATCATGCATAAATAGGATGCATTTCATGTTAAAATAAATCTAAAGCATCCCTCATTCTTGCATTCGTCATCCCTAAGTCACTTTGCTCAGTGATCTGAGAGCAAAGGCATTGACTTGAGGGACCTTGTGAGATTGAGAACCATGGAACCTACCTTGGGAAGTTGAGTCATTCTTCATGACTCCATAACTTGCACAAAGAAGTCCTGTGGTTTTGTGGACAAGTCCCTTTGAACAACATTTTTCACATTTTGAGTTTCATCGACCCGCTTTTCCCTCATACAATCGGTACTAAGTATCAAGTTTGATTAAATTATATATTGGCTGAAATTAATAAACAACTGATTCACCCCCCCTCTCAGTTGCCTCTGAGTCCTAACAATTGGTATCAGAGCTAAGTCCTCTTTTTGCAGAAGTTTAACAACTTGAGGAGATTCTATGGCAACTAACTATTTCAGGAAGGACAATCCGAAACTTGATGGAACTAACTATGGTATATGGAAGATCAGAATGGAGACACATCTGAATTGCATTGGAAAAGACATATGGTATGTTACACAAAATGGTTATGTTGGTCCTACACCAGGTCAACCTAATCCACCTACATTGGTTAAGGATCAAGAGAATGATTGCAAAGCAACATAAGCACTTTTGAGTGCCTTGTCAGATTAGAAAATCATGGGACTATCAGACCGATCTACTGCTAAAGCTATTTGGGATAAATTGGAGACATTGACTAAAGGTGATTCCACTGTCAAAATTGCATAACTGGAATGCTTCTAGGTTAGGTATGAAAATTTGAAAAAAGGTAGAAGATGAAAGAATTTTTGCTTTTATGGAAAGGGTTAATGAAATTGTTTTGGGAATACAATGTTGTGGAGATTCCTTAAGTGATGATGAAATTGTTTCTAAAGTTTTAAGAGAATTGCCACCAACATACAAAATGAAAGTAAATGCTATTAATGAGCTAAGAACTATGCCTAATACATCAGTATCTAGAGATACCTTAGTTGGAAAACTTTAAGCATTTGAGCTTGAGAAATTTGGTCTTGTTGCTACAATTAAGACAGATTTAGCTTTCAAAGCATCATCATCTGCAACATCTTCATCATCAACTGATAAATATGATTGGAAAGCACTTTATGAAAGAGAAGTTGAAGACATCAGGAAAGAAAATGAAGAACTGGAAGAACTTGAAGCACTATTTGCAAGGAAAATGCCTAAAGGTCCTATTGGAAGTAAGCATGAAGGTAAAGCACCCTTTAAATGTTTTAACTGTAATAAAATTGGTCATATGGCATCTAGATGTTCGGATAGACATGAAAGATTAAGAGAAGAAGCTAAAAGAACATATAAGCCTAACCCTAAATATCAGAGATACAAATTTAAGAAGAATAGAGACAAATCATGTTACTATGCTGATGAAGGAGTTACTGATGATTATGATGAAGAACCAGGAGACAATGGATGGGCTTTTGTTGCAATAACAAAAGATCAACCGACACCTACTGTTCCACCAATAGAGCAGGCTCTGGCAGCTAAAATTGAAGAAAAGGATGAATGGATTATAGATTCCGGATGTTCACATCATATGACTGGTGATAAAAGTAAATTATTAGCTTTTTAGGAATACAATGGAGGTCTAGTAAGATTTGGAGATGACAAATCTTGTTTGATTAGAGGAAAAGGCACTATACCTTTTGATGGTAAGCACAATACTGACAATGTTTATTATGTTGAAGGTTTGAAGCATAATCTTTTGAGTGTTGGTCAATTAGTTGAAAAAGGATTTCAGTTACAATTCAAGAATGGTAAATGCAAAATCATGAATAGAGCTAGTTTGGAAATTGCAACCGGTAATTAGACTAGAGGTAATATCTTTCATTTGAATAACAATGAAAATACATGCTTGATTGTACATATTGATGAAAGTTGGTTATGGCATAAAAGACTCTGTCATGTAAATTTTGATTGCATTGTAAAGATTAGTTCATCTAAGGCAGTAAGGGATTTACCAAAGATTGTAAAACCTCATAATCTGGTATGTAAGGAATGTCAAATGGGAAAATAAGTTAGAACAACTTTCAAGAGTATTTCTGAGAAAACCAATGATGTTCTTGATTTAATTCATACTGACTTATGTGGTCCGGCAAGAACAAGAAGTCTACAGGGAGATAGATACTTTATGCTAATCATTGATAATTATTCTAGAATGTGTTGGGTTACTTTTCTCAGGGAGAAATCAAAAGATTTTGGGAAATTCAAATTATTCAAGCAACTTGTAGAGAATGAAACCGACAAGAAAATCAAATATTTAAGATTAGATCAAGGAGGTGAATTTACATCTAAGGAGTTCAATACATTTTGTGAAGTGAATGGAATTAGAAGACAATTATCATCACCCCGGACACCTTAGCAAAATGGAGTTGTGGAAAGGAAGAACAAAACTATTCTAGATGCAGCTAGAAGCATGATATCTGAAGCAAATCTACCTCATGTGTATTGGAGAGAAGCAGTGAATACAATGGTTTACACTTTCAACAAAGTTCACATCAAAGGTGAAACCGGTAAGACACCCTATGAATTGTGGTTTGGTAATATTCCTACTCTTAAGTACTTCAGAATATTTGGAAGCAAATGTTACATTAGGAGAGATGAGTATATTGGTAAATTTGATCCTAGAAGTGATGAAGGAATATTTCTTAGTTATTCATCTAAGAGAAAAGCATATAGATGTTTTAATAAAAGATTGCAGAAATCATTGAGAGTGCAAATGTGAAGATAGATGAACACTTTAGAAGAAATTCAAGGTCTATGGATTCTGAACTAGCAGTTGAGATAATCACAAATGAACCTATACAGAGTGCACCGGTTTAGAATATTGATCCAGTCACATCGGCATCATCAGAGAATTCCACAGTGACTGAAGAGCAATAGTAAGTGAACACACCTAGGTATGTAAAATTGAATCACTCTGAAAGTCAGATAATTGGGAATAAATATCAAGTTATGACAAGAGGAAGACTGGCAAATGAAGAGGTATGTCTAATTTCTCAAATTGAACCATCATCTGTTATTGAGGCATGTGAAGATAAACATTGGATTAAAGCTATGGAAGATGAATTGGAACAAATTGAAAAGAACAATACATGGACATTGGTTCCCCGACCTAAAAATAAAAATGTAATTGGAACTAAATGGGTATTCAAAAATAAACTTAATGAAGATGGTAAGGTAATCAGAAACAAAGCAAGATTAGTGTGTAAGGGATATTCATAGAAAGAGGGAATTGATTACAATGAAACCTTTGCACTAGTAGCAAGAATTGAGGTAGTCAAACTATTTCTTACGTTTGCAGCACACAAGAACTTGTTGGCATTTTTGATGATTATATTGTGATTATCATTGATGGACACACACTTGCTTTGAGATCACTTTTTGTATGTATGAGTTATGCTCAACCGGTATTTATTTCAAACTAGTATTATGTTATAGTCTTTAGACTATCGGTGTTTTGCAGAAAGTGTTTACCAATCTCAAGCAACATGAGGACCTCAAGCGGTTCAAGGATCTCAAGTGGAACGGAGCAAAGAAACTAAAAGCGACAATTATTATTTTCCCAGTCTTCTTTTTTGTCAAGCTGGTAATCTGTTTAATAGTTAAACTGGTATTACGCTAAGTTACCAACCGGTAATCGGTAAAGTTGTATAAACCGGTAATACTTTGTGATGAGTTACCAACCGGTAATCAGTAAAGTTGTATAAGTTGGTAATACTCTGTGATGAGTTACCAACCGGTATATTTTTGTGATGAGTTACCATCCACCGACACTTTGACAATGATTTTGTGTCGTGTTACCAAATGTGTCTAGATACAATGAACCTAGGAACTTGCAATGTAATCCTATTGGACCAACATGAAATCAGATTCCTTCTAAGGACATCATGTCTAGGGTTTTAGTATGTGTGTAGCTATTAGGGTTTTTGGTGGTTGATGAGTTCTTGTATGTGTGATCTTAACAGAGAAGATCAAGTCTGTGTGTTGTAACAGAGTGTGGATTTACTGAAGACTGAAGTAATGCTGAAATGCATTAGCAATGAGCTATCATGGATCTAATCAAGAAGACTGTGCCATTTGCTAGATCATTCACTTGTTGATTACTCACATCTTTGACAAGTCAGAAACCCTTAACCGGGTAGGCCCAGAAAAGCCTTTGTAAATCCTCTAACAAGGTGATTCACATCTGTGGATCTGAAATCCTCTCACAAGGTAGTCTTTAATCAGATTTATCTCCTAACAGAGATTGAGATTCCTAACAGGATCTGTTCTGGTAAAGAACATTGTATGACCTTAATCGATCTGACCTTAACCGGTCTGGTTACTATTCTGTAGATAGTTACTTGTGAGTTTCATCTCACCGTGGTTTTTCCCATTTGGGTTTCCACATCAAAATATCTTGTGTTATGGTGATTGTACTTTTGTGGAGGAATGCCTTACTATTTGGTTTGCATTTGTGTTAACTGGTTTGTTAGTTAAACTATTATACCGGTTTACTGCTAGACTGATAAAGTGTTTGTGTTAAGTATTTTTTGGTATACTAATTCACTCCCCTCTTAGTATTCATCAATTTGTATCAGAGCCAACCTTTCTATAAGTCTAACCACTTGGTAAGAGATATGGGGGAATACACTATTAGGGAGCTTACTCATTGACTCACTCAGACTGAGCAAGCCTATGATGAACTTAAAGTCAAATATAAGGCCTCTTAGGCAAAAAGAAGAGAGCATGCTGAAAAACTAATGGAGCTAACTGAAAAAAATTCTTCTGATGAAGCAGACATGGAAGCCCTAGTTCAAGAAGTTGAAAAACTGAATGAGTCCAATGCCAACCTAAGAAGGGAACTTGAAGGACTGACTATTAGAATGTGTCAAGAGCTTGAGAACTGGAGGAAAGCTAAAGATCTAGTAAACGACAAAGATCATGAGATCTCCAAGCTGAAGCAAGAGATCAATGCACTTACCGCTCATCTCCAAGAGAGCAAAGTAGAAAAAGAGGAAATGCAAGGTGAAATAAACATGGCTATTTCTGAGAATGCAACCTTGAAGGAATCTAATGTTGCTATTACCAAAGAACTTACTGAGTCAAAGGAAATACTTGCCAAATTCAATAAGAGTTCTGTTAAGCTAGAGCAAAAGCTTGAATCAGCTAAACCAGTAAAGAATACTAATGGACTTGGTTTCTCTAAATATGAGGAAGGTGAGACCTGTAGAACAAAAGATGGAGCATCAAAGAAGCAACTGGCACCAAAGGATAAAGGTAAGAAAAAGTTCAAACCTGTTTGCTTTAATTGTCTCAAGAAAGGACACACTGGTAATGTATGTAGAAGTAAGGGTTACAATAATTTTCCTTATTTTCTAAATGATAAGCCTAGACCCAATAGATTCAATGGTAACTATTATGCATGCAACAAGTTTGGGCATAGAGCATTTGAATGCAGGTCTATCATGCACAACACCAGAAGATATCCTCAAAGGAGTCAAGAAGTTTTTTCTTAACCCTCTGGGAACTGGAACCCAAACTGGTTTAATACCTATAATCATCAATCAGGAAGCAATGGCTATCAAGCAGCAACTAGATGGAGAGCAACCTGTTTGATCTATCATGGTAGTGGTCACACTGCTGCAACATGCAGAAGGAAGAATGGAAACATGAACAATGGACCTTAGAGAGAACCTAGAATGATTTGCTATGATTGCAACAAACTGGGTCATACAACAAGATTCTGCAAAATGAGAAAGAACATATCAGATGATATACCGGTCACTTCGGAAGGAAAGATTGATGTTGAAATTGTTTAAGTGGATATGAAGAAAACCTGGAAGAAGAAGATAGAAGAAGTGTCTCAAGAAGAACCGGTTTCTGCACCTAGTGTGGAAGTCATTGAACCAGCAAACTAAGCATCAGAAAAGCTTAGGGGGAGAAAAAGGTGAAATGTTTCAGACCCCCGGTTTACACCAATAAAAGACCTTAACCTGTATGTGATACCTATCAACTAGTAGAAGACCAGAAATGATAAAAGGCAAATTAGGGTTTACACCCTAATAGTGGAGCATTTATTGTGGTAGGTGAAGAACCTATTTAAAAGGATTTTTCAAGTCATTTTTCACTTATCAGTTCTCGAGCGAAGAAGTTTTTAAGTGCTGAGCAATGAAAAGTGATTTGGATTGTGATTCGAAGAATTTTCAAAACCTTGAAGAAGAATCAGAAGCGAATATCAATCAGTCAAGTGTAGAACACAACGGTATTTCAACAACCGAAGGAGTGTGTAGTGAAGTGTAATTTGCAAGCCCTAAATTTTGATTTACGAAGGTATTTTCAAATTTCTCTGCTTATCATGGCTTTTGCATCACACTCTAGCTCTAGTGCACCCATTGATTCAGTAGAATTCATTCAAAGGAAGGAAAAATATAATGCCCTATCTCAAATACCCATTGGTGTTATAGTGGAGGAAGGTATTTCAAACTATATTGATTGTAAAATTGAAGACCTAGGATCTTCGATGATCCATTCTTAGTTAAGCTTATTCTACGAAAAGGACAAAAAGATCAAACCAGAATTCAATGTCTTGGAAAAGAAGAAGCTTAACAATGCAGTCTATTTCCTTGAAGAGTTTTCAGATGATCACATCTGCATCATTTTGAGTAGAGTGCATAGTGATAAAATGTACTTAGAGTGGACGCATGACATCACACCAAAAGCGATTCATGCCATCATTGGTTTTTGTAATGTCGGTGAAGTGCCAACCCTAAGGAAGATCAGCAAGACGAAAATGACCAAACTCATCGGTTCTATGAGCGACCAATGGGGAATGACCATCAATCCCATCAAGGATGATCTGGTCAAATATGCCTGCATGATAATAGGTTACCAGACATTTTATGCTAGCAGGATCAACTCTATCTCTACTGCAGCGATAAATGTTGCTTATAGGATGATCAAAGAAGATACATCATTTGATTTATGCACCTGTATGCAAAGGCAACTTCTAGGGAACTTGAAGTCAATTAAATAGGAAAATGCCTTGAGATTTAAGTTTGGACAACTATTGGTTGGGTTGTTCTTCTACTTCCAAGGTTACTTCTAAGGAGTTGGAGATATTTAGTGGTCTGTCAACCAACCGGTTACAAAACAAATCAAGGAAAGCCTTCAAGAAGTTGGAACCGGTTATCTAGAAGTGAACAAATACTTTGATGAGTTCAGATGCAAAATGAGCCAAAGAGTGAGAATATCAAGTGATATTGTCAATAAATATGAAGATGACATCTGCTTCACCATCAAAGTTGATGAGTGCATAATGGAGGTGGTTGAGCCTAGACAGGAAGAAGTGGAACCCATGGGATATGAGGTAATGTATGACATGCTAGGTGGGTATGCCTCTACCCTGCTTGCCTCATCCCTTGATCCAAAGGCAAAGAGAACTGGAACCTATTTGGAAATATCAGTTGAAGAACCTTCAGTAAAGAAGGGAAAGGTAGTGCCTTCAGTATCAGCAGTGGTTACTGCAGCAAGTCCTAACATGACCAAGCGGTCACTGACAAAGAAGAAACCAGAAGCTACACCTGCCAAAGCCTTTCAGAGAAAGTGGAAGACAAAAGACAACACATCGGACTCAGAGGACATTGTGTCTGAAGAACAGCCTAAGAAGACTAGGCAAACAAGGAAAAAGACAAAGAATGAACCGACAACATCTACATCAGTAAATATTGATATTTCCTCCTACAAACCTTTGATACATTGTCAAAGAACTATTAAGAATATTAGAAGAAAAGTGCTTGGTGATTTGAAAAAGTGATTTGAAAAAGTGCTTTGATGATTTTAATGATGATGAAAAGGAAGAAGTTGAACAGGAAGTCATTAATTATTTATGTATTAATGACCGATGGCCTTTAGAAATTAAATCTGAGACACCTGATTCTTTATATAATTCTTTAGACAACAAGTGGTGCATTGCCATAGAGAAGGAACAGGAAATAAGAGAGGAAGTATTTGCACAATACTTTCCTAATGTGCCTAAAATAGAACTTTATGAAGTGGTGGAAAGATATAAGAGCCTCTTCTTCATCAGAAGGAGACTCCTGTTGCTAGAAGGAAAAGTCCCGGAAGTGGTAAAAGATACCCACTCCCTTGCTCAATCCGCTCTAAAGTTGCACCAAGTCATAGAAGCCAATAGGAAAGCTGAGCAAGAACCAAAAATCAATCAACCAGATGAGGTGTATGATAGTGAAGGAGTATCGGTCACTAATCAAATGGAACCCATTGATGTTGATGCCTTGAAAGGTGAAGATGTTACTCTGGGTACACCAACTGAAGTGGAAGGATAGGAAAAACAAGCAGAGGAAGAGAAGAAGCAATAGGACGAAGGAAAGAAGAAACAGGCAGATGAAGAGGAAAAGAGAAAAGAAGAAGAAAAGAGGAAACATGAAGAGGACAGGAGAAAAGAAGAGGAGAACAAGAGACAAGAGAAGGAAGCAGAAAAGAAACAGAAGGAAGAAGAAAAGAGACAAGAGGAAGAGAAGAAGAAGAAGGAAGCTGAGAAGGAAGAAGAAAAGAAAAAAGAAGAGGAGAAGAAAAAGGAAGAGGAGAAGAAAAAGGAAGAGGAGAACAGAAAGGAAGAGGAGAAAAGGAAGCAGGAAGAGGAAAAGAAGAAGAAGGATGAAGATGAGAAGCAGAAAGAAGAGGAGAAGAAGAAAGAAGAGAAAAGGAAGACAGAGGAAGAGGAGAAAAAGAAGGCACAAGAGGACAAGCTAAGGGCTAAAGAGAAGGAGGTAGCGACACATAGCACTCAAGTGGAGACCCCAAAGGCAACTGGTAGTCAAGACAAACTAGCTGACATTACCAGTCCCATTGACCTCCAATCTGCAAACAAATCGGAGTTGTTGCAAAGCATTAAGCTTGCTCAAGAACACCTAGAGGTGATAAGGAGGAAGAAGGAGCAAGACGTGATCCAAGCTGCGGTGGACACTTTTACCGGTTTGATACCCAATACCAACCTTCCAAGTACCGATTCCTCTCTCGCCTAACTGAAACTCTTATGCACAGTTGTGGAAGACTAGGTACAAAGCCTAGAAGAGGTTGTTGAAGCTAATGCCAAAAAGAAGCATCAAAAGGATTTGGATAGTGCCCTGGTGAAAAAGTTAAATGAGCTCCGGTCTGATCTGCACAAGGCACAAAAGAACATTAAGGATGTTCTGGATGAGGGGAATCTACTACTTAGCAAGATATGTCAACCCCATCTATTCTGTGATGATGCGCGTGCTCAAAAAGACAAATTGCAAACTGATTTGTAGACATTCATAAGAACCTTCAAGATGTCATATGATTCCTTTACCACTTATGGGCAAACCATTTATCGGTTTCAACTTCAAGCTGCAAGAATTGATTTGGAGATCAGCAACTGGACCAGGGATTTGCAAGAACTACAACTGGTTCTACTACCAAGATTGCAAATACTTCAGAAGTACTATCTCAATTTGGATGCCTTGATGGTTACTCAAGAGATGAGTACCTTGGACACCATGGAGGAACACGTATCCTAGATGCAAACGAAGAGTGAGGTTGCTACCTCATTGCTTGATTCATGGTCCTTATCCATGAAGCAATTTATGTAGGACTTTAAATATGTTTTTGACAAGTTTCACGCTTTATTGTCATAAACATTTATTCAGCTACTAGAAATAGGGATTATTCAGCTGTATTTTGTCATTGTTGGCAAAAGGGGAGAAGTATTCTGGTATTTAAAATTTTGATGCATACTATACATACTCTCATGTTTACTTCTATAAGGAAGTAGTATACATTATATTTTCTGCAAAGGGATAGTGTATATGCTTAGGGGGATTATTTTTTATTATGGCATATTTTTTTGTAAAAACACTTAGATGTCAAAATTTTTCCTAATTGTTGCCATCAATGCCAAAGGGGGAGATTGTTGGCATTTTTAATGATTATGTTGTGATTTTCATTGATGGACACACACTTTTCTTTGAGATCCCTTTTTGTATGTATGAGTTATGCTCAACCGATATTTGTTTCAAACCAGTATTTTGTTATAGTTTTTAGACTATCGGTGTTTTGCAGAAAGTGTTTACTAATCTCAAGCGGCATGAGGACCTCAAGCGGTTCAAGGATCTGAAGCAGAATGGAGCAAATAAACTAAAAGCGATAGTTATCATTTTCCCAGTCTTCATTTTTGTCAAACCGATAATTTGTTTAATAGTTAAACTGGTATTACTCCGAGTTACCAATTTGTAATTGGTAAAGCTGTATAAACCAGTAATACTCTATGATGAGTTACCAACCGATAATTGGTAAAGTTGTATAAGCTAGTAATACTCTATGATGAGTTACCAACCGGTATATTTTTGTGATGAGTTACCATCCACCAACACTTTGACGGTGATTTTGTGCTGTGTTACCAAATGTGTCTAGATATAATGAACCTAGGAACTTGGAATGTAATCCTATTGGACCGACATGAAATCATATTCCTTTTAAGGACATCATGTCTAGGGTTTTAGTATGTGTGTAACCGTTAGGGTTTTTGGTGGTTGATGAGTTCTTGTATGTGCGATCTTAACAAAGAAGATCAAGTCTGTGTGCTGTAACAGAGTGGATTTACTAAAGACTGAAGTAATGCTAAAATGCATTAGCAATAAGCTATCATGGATCTAATCAAGCAGACTATGCCATTTGCTAGATCATTCACTTGTTGATTACTCACATCTTTGACAAGTCAAAAACCCTTAACCGGGTAGGCCCAGAAAAGCCTTTGTAAATCCTCTAACAAGGTGGTTCACACTTGTGGATCTAAAATACTCTCACAAGGTAGTCTTTAATCGGACTTATCTCCTAACAGAGATTGAGATTCTTAACAGGATCTATTCTGGTAAAGAACATTGTATGACCTTAACCAGTCTGGTTACTATTCTGCAGATAGTTACTTGTGAGTTTCATCTCACCATGGTTTTTCCCATTTGGGTTTCCACATCAAAATCTCTTGTGTTATGGTGATTGTGCTTTTGTGGGTGAATGCCTTACTTGCTGTTTGGTTTGCATTTGTGTTAATTGGTTTGTTAGTTAAACTATTATATCGGTTTACTGCTAGACTAATAAAGTGTGTGTTCAGTATTTTTTGGTATACTAATTCACCCGCCCTCTTAGTATTCATCAGAACTATATAGTATATCAAATGGATGTTAAATGTACATTTTTGAATGGTGATCTTGAAGAGAAAGTTTACATCAAACAACTTGATAGATTTTCATTGACAAATTATAAAGATATGGTTTGCAGATTAAGGAAAGCGTTATATGGATTGAAGCAAGCTCCTAGAGTTTGGTATGCTAGATTGGACAAATATCATATGAAGCTTGGTTACACTAAAGGTAATGCTAACAACAACTTATATTTCAAAGTGACTAATGAAGACATTTTGGTTATTGAATTTTTTGTTGATGACATCATTTTTGGAGGATAAGATGGATTATGTAAAGACTTTTCTAACAAGATGTAGGAAGAATTTGAAATGTCTATGATTGGGGAGATTAAATTCTTTTTAGGATTGCAGATTTCATAGATTGATAAAGGTATATTCTTATGTCAATCAAATTACTTGAAGGAATTACTGAAGAAATTTGGTATGGAAAACTCTAAACCGGTAAGTACTCCTATGACTACAACTGATAAACTATCATTGAAGGATGATTTAGCTCCTGTTAATTTGACAAGATACAAGTTTATGATTGGAGGTTTACTATATTCAATACAAACAAGACCTGATATAATGAATACAGTGTGTATTGTTTCAAGATTTCAGAGTAATCCTAGAGAAAATCATGAATCAATAGTGAAAAGGATTTTCCGGTATTTACAAGGCACAACAAATCTTGGTTTATGGTATCCTAAAGATGAAAATTTTGATTTATGTGCATCCATCGATGCTAATTGGGTAGGAGATGTAGATGATAGAAAGAGAACCACTGGCGGGGCATTCTTTCTTGGTAATAGATTGATTTCATGGTTGAGCAAGAAATAGAGTTGTACATCATTATCAACAACAGAATCAAAAAATGTTGCAACAACAACTAATTGTACTCAGGTATTATGGATTATGGAAATGTTGAAGGACATAAAGGTAAAATGCAAAGAACCCATAATCATCTATTATGACAATTTAGTAGCAATTGGTATATCTAAGAATTTGGTATTTCACTCAAAAACTAAACATGTTTCTATCAAATACAATTTTCTGAAAGAGAATGTTGAAGCAAAAGAAGTGAGACTAGTTTATGTGAATACTAAAGAGCAGATTGCAGACATCTTTACTAAGCCCCTGCCTAAGGAAACTTTTGAATATCTTAGAGAGCAGCTTGGGGTCATACCCTCACCAGTGGAGACTTAGATAGTTGATGCTTGGCATCAAACCGACAAAATTTACAAAGAAACCTTTTTCTGGCTTTGATGGAGGAGAGCTACTTCTCAGGGGGAGTAGTTGGTATTTGTAATTGGCTCTATGAATTGGTTTTATCTAGTATTTGTATTGCTTTGGAATTTGATGTCAAAGGGGGAGAGATATATATGGAAAAACATCATTAAAACATTATTCTTTGGGGAGAGATTACTCAAAGGGGGAGATTGTTGGTTTTTTGGTTTATTGGTCTTGTTTTGGCACTTAGATGGTTTTTCCATCTTGTGTTGCCATCAATGCCAAAGGGGGTGATTGTTGGTATTATGGATATGTTGCATTGGTAAATATCATAGCTCTACCTGATTGAGCTAGTAGCGAAAATAGGTAACAAGACCTAGAGAGGGGAGAGAGAAGAAATAGAGAGAAGAAAGGTGGAGTAATAGGTCTAGATTTTTTGGTAGACAAAGAGGTAACGAGAGAGATAAGAGAAGGAGAGGCTTCATAAAGGGAGATGGGTCAAGGGTGATGGAGAGAGAGAGGTGGAGAGGAAGGGAGAGAACTAGAGAGGGGATAAATAAAGAGATGAGATATGTAGAGCATGAGAGAGAGGTTAAATATCTAGATGGGAGAGATAGAGGAGAGATAGATAGAGGGGCTTAAAGATAGGTGCCTAATGAGACATTAATGGATAAGTATAGAGGTGGAGAGGGAATGAGAGAGAAACCTATAAATTTGAGAGAGGGAGGTAGAGAGAGTAGGAGGGAGAGGTGACAACCTAGTCAATGGAGAGAGGGAATAGATAGAAGAGAAAAGAGATGACTAAGAGGGGATGGATGGAGAGGTAGACATGGAGGGATTCAGAGACCTAAGGAATGATGAGATAGATAGGTTTGGAGAGAGAGAATAGAGGGAGAGAGTTAATAAATGGATAGGGGTAAGGGAGAGGGACAGAAATATGGAGATGGAGGGAGAGAACTAGAGGGTGGAAAATTAATTAGGTGAGATACCTAGAGGGGGAGAGAGAGAGAGGTGGGTAATAATATAGGGAGGGAGGAAGAGACCTAGATATGGGGAGAGAGAAGATATAAGGGATAGGTAGTGACCAAGAGAATGGAGAGGGAGGGGAGTGAAATAATAAGAGAATGAGAGAGAAGAGAGAGGGAGGGAGTCAAGGATAGATATGGGGTTAAGGAAGGAATGAAAGGTAGAGAAGTTGGGTTTACCTAGAGAGGGGAGAGAGAATTGAGAGAGACAAGAGAGGGATAGAGATACGTCTAGAGTTTGGGGACAATAAAGAGAGTAAGATACATAGCTGAAGAATGCTAATAGGAGCATGTTGCTTGTTGAAATTTGACTAAGTTTGAAATTTTATATGATCCTCTTAAAACTAGAATCTACATTATAAGTCCTCTAGAGTTGAAACCACTCTCAAACATCCTGCCAATATATACATGAAATATAACTTAAAGTATAAGTCACATTTCAATATGTTTTACTTATACTTAAATGTTATATTTCATGTATATATTATCCTTTGAGGGTGGATATAACTTGTGCCTGGATTGGAAAATATACACACTCACAAAACCTTCACTTTGGACAATGCAAAGCATTTGGCGTGCACCAAATTTGGTGCTCGCCAAATGCAAAAAAATGACTTCACATTTGGCATGCACCAAATGTGAAAATTCAAAATTTTGCATTTGGCAAGCGCCATATTTGGCACTCGCCAAATGGTTTGGATTGGAAACCACCAACCCAAAGGGTTGGACGACCGTTTTAGGCCTGAGATGTGTTTTTATCAGAAGATTAAAAAATTTCACATATTTTTGGTTGTGCTCTCCATCGGGTTTGCACGTGTTTCAATGAAACTAAAAAAAACACCATAACAACCTCAATCTCTCTCTTAGCTATCCAAGCATGTAATTTTTTTCTCATTTGATTTCATTAAGGCTTTCATCTATAATTTCTTTTGTTAGTGTGTCCATTTTTGGTCGAAAACCAACATGCACTATTTTGGGTATAGTTTTTTACATGTTCATTGGATTTTGAAGAAACTTATATTTTTAGAAACTAGACTCCATTCTACATAATTTAAAAAAAAAAAAATTATTTATGATTAGTTATCAATGATTGGGGGGGGGGGGGGGGCGCACGCTCAAATTTGTTTTTCAGGATGTGTCCACTTCAAAAAATAGTAAAAAATCATATACTCATTAAAAAATTAGCTGAAAAATATGGCATAAACTACAAGGTGGTAGCTAATTTCTCACCCAAGTGATTTTAAAAATTCAAAAAAAAAAGTTAACATTTTAGGGGGGGCGCAACATACTCCATGTTATGTTTTTTGCATAAAAATAGGACCACTTTTTGTGGCCCCCCTTTTTGAAGCCCTTAATCTCCACCATTTTCAAAATAAATTAGTACTTTAGAAATTAGACTCAAAGGAGTATGACTCTTGTTCTTGTTGCATCTACAAATTTGGAGTGTAACTATCTTCAATTTGTCATTGAAGTTCAGACTTTGCTGATTTCAGAGAAAAAGTGGCATCTTAAGACCCCCTTTTGGTACCACAACTTGGTGCACATACCCTAAGTTACCTTCAGTTGTGAGTTCTAATAAATTATTAGTTCACCATGTTTTCTCATATTTATTTTAGAGAATTTCCTTTTCAAGCAGTAGAATAGAGTGGTTGCAATTTGAACTTAGTGCACATACAGTGCTAGCCCATTTCAAGTATGTCCCTAGTCGATAAAGTAAATGAGCCTTTTCTACATGAGAGTTAGTTGTTTATTAAGGATGTCCAATCCTTGTACTGAGTTTTTATAACCTAGTTTCTATCCTAGTTGTGAGGACCAACATTTTTAGCGCCGTTGTCGGGGATGGTGCCAAACTAAGAACCTATTGTAACCATTAGTTTTAAGCTTTCTTAGTTTAGTTTAAGAATTAGCTCTTAGAATTACTTCATAAAATCTGCATGCATAGAAGAAGAAGAGATGCATGTATTTCTTCCCTCACACACACTTATGAAATAAGATCAAATCAAGCCCCAAAAATAAATCCTTTTGCTGAAACTTTTGTGCAAGCCAAAAACCAAGGTATTTTTCATTTATCAGAGGGAGACCTCAACTTCTTAAATGAACCCCCTGAGCAAAATATTTTACCTTTAGTTCTTTATCAAGGACCAATGGTAGGAAATCCTCCACCTCTGCCTACAAACCCAACATTTGAAATTCCTATTCCTGACCTACATGATAATGCAAACTTGAAGAATATACTAGCCTCCTCTCTTTCAAAGTTTTACGGCTTGGTCACAAAAGATCCAGATACCTTTTTGTTCGAATTTGACATACTCTATATAAAGTGATGACTATACCATTGATGCCCATAAACTCAAGTTATTTCCTGCTACTCTGAAAGAAGCTTCTCTTAGGTGGTTTATGAGTTTAGGTAGAGATGTAATCACTACCTGGGATGAAATGAAGGAAAAATTCTATGAGAAGTATAAAGATTATTGCAGGGGAATGGATCGACATGGTGGTGATATCTTTTGGATGACACAAAAAGAAGATGAGAGCTTGGAAGATTATCTTGAGAGGTTTTTGTTCAGTGTCAGGAAATCCAAGCATAACACCTTGAGTGAAGAATCTTTGAAATTGATTTTTGTAAGGGGAATCAATGAGGACTGTATTGACTTATTGGACCTCATGGGAGGAGGAGATATTACTCAAGTTCAATGGGACAACATTAGGAAGATCTATCAAAATATTCCAGAGCTTCTCCCAAGAAAGGAAGACACTATAGGCCTGGCTCTTCAACAACAAAAGCATCTACAACAGTTTCAAGGATGGAGATAACTCATCTGCTAAAAGACTTTAAAGAGGATATTATTAACAATATGACTACTCAGTTGGATACACTTCAAGAAAGGAAGAAGCATGAAGAATTGGAGACGATGCTCACAGAGTTTTGTCCTCATTGTAGGAAAAATAAAAAGGATTGCAAGTGTAAACTCCTTGCTAAAATTGACAACCATCAGGCTCCTCCAGATTTTAAGCCAGTCTATGGAGATAATGAGAAACTCTTTTATGTTTCATAATGAAGGCCTTGGCCTCTGAGACAAGGTATGCCACAAGATCCATTGTCTTTTTCTAGTCCTTATATGAACTTTAATGAACAAAATAATTAGTGGCAACCTCCATATTCCCAAAAAATTTGGAATTATACTCCTTAGTCTTGGAATAGCTCTCCAAACTCTTGGCCCAATTATCACAACCCTTCCTTTCAGTGGCAATAACCACAAGGAAATTGGTCACCACCTCAAGGTAACTAGAAACAATCACCCCAATGGATAGGAGGTTAGCGATGGTCAAACCAATCATCAGATTTCCTGCATCCACCACAACAGTCCTAGCAGCCAGCTTTAATGCCACCAACTCCTAATGCTCCTCCACCCAAGCCAACTCAACTGCCAACATAGCCTATGCCAAATCCCAATAACAAACCTCAGCAACAACAAGAAGTTTATTGAACTGATCCTAATCAATATACTGCATATTCTCTCAATACAAGTGATATTCACTTATGGTCAGTAACAACTTTGCCTGCCCCATCTCCTCCATTTATAATAGAATTACCATCTAAGTAGATTGCTCAAGATACTGCACCTAACCAACCTGCAAACCCTAAGCAAGTACCTCAATCTAAAACTTCAGGCACACCTATTAGAACACCTCCATTTCCTCAAAGATTGTAGGTAGAAGTGACTAGGAAACATGATGACATAGCTTTTGATCTTATTGATCAATTAAAACATATATGTGTAAAGATTCCACTATTCCAAGCTATTAAGGATATTCCCATATATGGAAAAGCTATTAAGGAGGCATATTTAAAAAAACTTGGATGGAAGAAAAAGGACCCACAAACAGTCCATGTAGTAGGGCAACTGGCTGATATTATGTTAGGAAAAGTTGTCATCCCTAAATATTCTGACCCAAGTAGTCCTATTGTGAAGGTATTCATCAATGGAACTCAAATTAAAAATGCCCTGATAGATTTGGGAGTAGCAATAAATGTGATGACCAAGGATGTCATGTAGCAACTCAGTATTATTAGTCGTAGGTCTTTCCCAATAGTCCTATAGCTTGCAGATAGCTCTACTGTCTGACCTGATGGGATGGTTGAGGATATTGTTGTCACACTATATTCTTGGGAATATCCAGCTGATTTTATGATACTCTCTCCTAAAAAAACATTGTGGGGATATCTAATCATTTTGGGAATACCTTGGCTTGCTACAACTAATACATACATAGGTTTTAGATCAGGGGATATGACCATTTTAGATGGTATCACCACTAAAACTCTTTCACTTTATTCTCCTACATAATCACAACTTGATCAAGAGAAAGTAGTATGGCTAGATATAGGAGAAGAAGCAAAGGAATTTAATTATGGTCAACAACATATGATGTTGACTAGGGAAACGTTCATAGAACTCCAAGAAGATGATAAGGTACTCTCTAACATCATAGGAAATAATTATGGAGCAACTCAATAGTTATCTGGTAGGCCAACATGCCCTTTGCATACACTCCTTCTGTTTCCAAGTCCTTTGAATTCTCCTACAGCTGCAGATATATTTCATACCTTACTGCCACAGGAAATCCAAACCTATTATTTATGTGAAATATCTAATATTGAGTCAATCACTCAAGTAGAGGTTGCTTCAGGAAGGAACCTAAGTATCAATAGTCAACTTATAGTAGGCCAAAGATTTTCCTTAATAGAACTCCTCAAGACCCATAAACAATCCTTTGTAAATTTGCCTCTCACAACCAAATTTTGAAACTTGCAGAGCTGGTAAAATAGAGAGCTTTTCGGAAGCTAAAGTTCTGAAGAGTACCCTATGTAAATTTGCCTCTGCTATAGGGGAGCTTATTAACTGGGCCAAAAGTGATGTCTTTTTCATTAATACTCCAGAGAGAAGACAACAAAGGATCAACAAAATTCTGGAGTGTAAGATTGCAGACCTTCCTGCTACCTACCTTGGACTCCCCATGGGGATTGCCCCTCCTGATTCCTTCTGGAGTTCTCTAGTTGATAAATTTCACAAAGAACTTGTAGGTTGGAAAGGGGCCCTCTTAAGTCAAGCTGGTAAGCTCCTACTCCTTAAGGCTGCTCTTCAAAGTATTCCTATTTATGCTCTTAGTCTCTTCAGAATTCCAGTCAAGTATGCTAAAGCAATTGAGAAAATTCAAAAAAGATTCCTATGGTCTGGGGTTGAGGAAAAGCAAAGAATGTCCTTGGTGGCTTGGGATCAGTCTGTAGGCTGAAAAGCAAAGGTGGTCTGCATCTCAGGAGGATTCATACTTTAAATGAAGCTCTCTTGTCGAAACAAGCTTGAAGATGGTTTCACTCTGATTCTAAATGGTGCAAAATTTGGAGAAGTAATTACTTTCTTCTGTCTTCTTCTCTCTCTTCATTTCTTAATTTGGATCTCAGCATAAATGGATCCCATATTTGGAACCATGTTTCTAAATGTAAAGATGTGATTGCTAAAGGAGTGATATGGAAACTTGGAAATGGCAGAAAAGTTAGATTCTAGGAGGATCCCTGGCTTTTTGATGAACCCCTAATGGACTCCCAGGAATGGGCCTCCCATGCCCCTTCCTGTATTGGCTCTTTTGGCCCCTTAGTGGCAGATTACTGGGATGGGAACAATTGGCAGAACATTGATAGTATCCACCTGAGCCTTTCTAAGCTCAAGACCCATCTGTCTACTATATGGCTGAATAATGAAGAGGACTCCTTGATTTGGAAACATGATCCCAAAGGTACTTTAACTATGTCTTTGATGTATTGTGTCCTTTCCCCCCACCCTCCTATAAATCCTTTTTGGTCTAAAGCTTGGATGAAAGGTCTCACTCCCAAAATCAATTTTTTCTTCTGGACTATCCTCCAAATAAGATCCTTACCATTGACAACCTAAAAGGTAGAGGTTTTGCCCTTCCAAATAGGTGTGTGTTGTGCTTTCAAGAGGAAGAGTCTATGGACCACCTTGCCCTCCACTGTTCCTTCTCAGCTTCTATTTGGGAAAGTTTTCTCAAGAGCTTTAGTTTAGCTTGGGTGTTTCCGAGCAACATCAGAGATTTGTTCTCCTCCTAGCAAATTCAATGGACTAACTCTTTTTTGAGATGTATGTGGTAGCTCTCTCTTCCTCACATTTTGTGGGGTCTTTGGAAAGAAAGAAACAACTGAATCTTTAGGGATGTCTCCCTAAATCAAAATACTATTTTCCAGAAAATTCAAAGGGCGATCTAGGAAAATATGGGAATCATGGAGGGTTCTTGTTACTCAAATAAATCCCTGGAGTCAAATATCTTAAGGGCTTGGAATATGAAGATCACTGATGGTCCTAATCTCAGCTACAATAAAAGGCTTGAAGCTAAATGGAAAACCCCTCCCCAAGGCTAGCTCAAAATCAATTTTGATGGTGCAGCCAAAGGTAACCCAGGTCCTTTAGGCTGTGGAGCTATTCTTAGAGATCATAGAGGAATCTACAAAGAGATGATTTTTGTCCCTATTGGAACCCAAACAAATCATAAAGCGGAAGCTATGACCACTCTTCAAGGCATTATCCTAGAGAAAAAATGGAATTGCCCCTATCTATGGATAGAAGGGGACTCAAATAATATAATAAAGTGCCTCAATGGGACTTCAAAACCCTCATGGTTGATTCACAACACAATCAATTCTACTATTGACATCATTAGAACCTTTAAAAAATTTCATATCTCCCATATCTATCGGGAGGCCAACTGTTCTACTGATTGGGTTGCCAATGTGGTGGTTAAAAATGAGACAATTACCACATGGATGGGTGAGAGCGGACTCCCCAAAGATGTTAGACAAATCATAAGTGATTAATGCTATAGAAGTACCCCAAAGACTCTTGATTGATAGGGTAATAATGAAAAGTACTAATGTTAGCACTTTGACTTATTTCTATAATGACAAAATCACTCATTATAACATCAGTGCCATCAATACCTGTCTTTTAATCAATCAGATCATTAAGGCCAACAACTCACACACTTTCTGGGCATTTGTTTTAGCTCCGAAAAGATCTTTGTTTTACTAGCTCTGGAAGTTTCAAAATTTGGTTGTGAGAAGCTACATCATGGGCGGAAATAGGAGATGATATGAACCAAGTAGTTGCAATCAGTGGAAATAGAAGGAAGAGGTGTGGGGTATTTTGTAGAAGGGTGGTCTCTTGAACTTCATAGAGAGACTCCATGGCCATGATGGAATGGTAACTAGCCTCTTCTGCAAGAACTGGAAGAAGGGCATGCTAAAAATGGGTGACCAAATGGTGGAAATTGATGAAGATTTAATTGCTAAAGCTACGAGTCTCGACAAGGAAGGCTGCAACTTCTAAAAAGACAGGAAGGTCAGTAGGGAAGCCATTGAAAGGTACCTGGTTACTAAGAAAGAGAAAAAATGACTGGTAAAGTTGAGCAAAACCTATTACCCGCCTAGGGCTTTTGCCAAACCCTGGCGGGAAATTCTCTTTGTTTTAATGTGGTATATTACCCTAGATGGTAGGTTTACGAAAGTCTATGGGTATCATTTTGTTCTGTTAAACCACTTTAGGCATAATGATAAGGTGAATTTTCCTTATATCTTTCTTTTCCAAATGAATGCTTCCCTAAAAGCCTACAAAGAGAATCCTCTAGGCGATACCGCAATGCACCAAGGCCTTATGGTCCTCATTTATGACCATTTAAAGGCTAGTCAAATTAACCGGATGCAGCCCTCTATGGACGCTGAGGAAGATATGTCTGATTCTACTTTTTCAAATGAGAAGGAATCTGACAATGATTCCTCATCTGATAATGAGGATAGTTCTGTTGATTCAGAGTATGAGAGTAGTAAGAAGAGGAAATCAAGACCCTCATCTTCTAAGGGCAAAAAAATTCAAAGCAAACCCTTGATCAGCATCTCTTGGGAAGAAGAGGATTCAGATTATTCTGAGGAGAAGAAGAACCCTAAAGGGTTGCTAAAGAAGAAAAGTAAAAACCAAGCCCAGACCTGGAAAAAGCATAAGAAAAAAGAGGAGACTGGCAAGGAACTAGAAGCTGACAAGCAAGATAGGACTTTGGAAGCTGAGCACAGCCTGTAAAAGGAGACATTGGAAGAGACTCTCAGGGCTATTGACACTATCTCCACCCTCCATATCCCTAAAGATGAATAGGTAACCCCTAGAAAAGTGACTCTCCCCTATGGCCCTCCTCTCGAGGGCTTGAATGGTTTTATGAAAACTATGGAATGGCTCATTGATGGTTACAAGAAAGCTGTGGATGAATATAAAAAACTATGCAACAAAGTCCTAATTCTGGAGACCATAAATATAGGAGAGGGGAATACAATGGTTGACTATATCGAGGACTTGAAAAACACTATTTCTAAAGTGAAAGACATCAGAGATGCTTTTAACCCCAGGTTTGAGAAGATTGAAAAGGAGATGCTGGACAAAAAAAGCCTTACAGAAACTAGTGAAAAAACACTCTCGGATACAGTCACCAAAGTGGAAAAAATTGAGGAGTGCCTTAAGAATATTGTGGAGTAGAGCCTTAGTATTCTGAAAATCTTAGCCAATAATACTCATACCCTCATCAGTAAGCTTGATGATGACAAGGAAATCCAGAAAATTGACTTGGAGGCTGAAGGTACAGGGGAAGCTCAAGGTCCTAGAACCCGCACCAGAGGTAAGAGGAAGGAAAAGAAAATGAACAAGGATCTGGAAGAGCTGAAAGCTGACGGGGCTACCTATGATGAGTTGGTGATAAAGGCAGAGGACCTGCTAAAGAAAATTGCAATGTAGCGTCTCCCTAGTTTCTTTGTTGTGTTTTGTTGTTTTGCCATTCTTTCTGTTCACTGGTCTTTTGGCCAGTTGTTATGTATGCGGACTTTTATTCCTTTTGCTGCTCTTTTTCTTTCCATGATGTAATGGTTTCGGGTCCTTGAAACCTATTTTGTAATCAATCAAAACAATCCTTTGTATGGGATTATCATGACATGAACAGATTAGATCCTACATTGTGTACTCACAGGATTTATATTACAGAAGATTGTAAACTAGTTAGACAACCTCAGTGAAGGATTAATCTCACATTAAGGGAAATAGTCAAGGAGGAATTACAAAAGTTACTTAATGCAGGGTTCATTTATCCTATTTTAGACAGTCAATGGGTATCTCCTTTGGTTATAGTCCCTAAGAAAGGAGGTAAATGGGGAGTTTGTGTGGACTATAGGGAGCTCAACACTGCTACTAAGAAAGATCATTTCCCACTTCCATTCATCAATCAAGTATTGGATTCTTTAGCAGGAAAACAATACTTTTCATTTTTGGATGGGTTTAGTGGTTACAATCAAATCAAAATAACTCTAGAAGACCAAGAAAAGACAACCTTCACTTGCCCTTGGGGAACGTATGCCTATTCAGTTCTTTTGTTTGGTCTATGCAATGCTCATGCGACCTTTCAAAGGGTTGTCCTCAATATACTTTTAGGTATTTCCCATGATTGTATGGAAATCTACATGGATGATTTCACTACTTATTGGGGCCACCTTTGAGGAAGAATTGCAAAATCTTGCCAAAGTGTTGGAATGATGTGAAGAACATAATTTATCCCTAAACAGTGAACAATGCTTCATGATGATGCAAGAAGGGATAGTATTGGGGCATCATATTTCTCAATCAAGCATTCAAGTTGATCCAGCTAAAATTGAGGTAATACTTAACCTTCCTACTCCTGCAAAACAAAAGGATGCAGGAAGTTTTTTAGGCCATGCAGGGTACTATAGGAGATTTATAAAGGACTTTAGTAAGATGGAAGGACCTCTATATTCTCTCTTAACACAAAATGTTGAGTTTGAATGAACGCCAACATGTGAAGAGGCATTTTCTAAACTTAAGGGAGCCTTAACCCAAGCTCCTGTACTCAAAGGACCTGATTGGTCTCTTCCTTTTCAGATTCACAAATATGCATCAGATTTTGCAATTGTAGCAGTCTTGGGGTGGAAACAAGGAGTTTTAGACAATGCAATTTATTATATCAACAAAAATTTGTAGGGACCTGAGCTAAATTATACTGTCATATAAAAGGAAATGCTAGTTGTTATCTATACCCTCAACAAGTTCAGACACTATATCACTGGCTATCAAATCTTTGTGCATACTAATCACGCAGCCATCAGATACCTTATGAGTAAAAGTTCTATTTCAAGTGGGTTGGCACAATGGTTATTACTAATGTAGGAATTTGACATCACTATCATTGACAAACCAAGTAAGGCAAATCTAGTGGCAAACTTTCTATCTAGACTTCAAAAATAGGATGGTCCAAAAGCCATTGATGATTCCTTTCCAGATGAGCATTTGTTTTCAATTAATGTGAACATTCCATGGTATGCTAACATAGCTAACTACTTAGTTGCTAACAAAATCCCTCCTTATTTCTCACCAAAAGAAAGAAGGTTACTTGTAGAAAAGAGTTTTAATTTTTCATGGATAGCATATTGCTTATTCTATACGGGGCCAGATCAAGTTATGAGATGATGTGTTAGAGAAGATGAAACTTATGATATCCTTCATGCTTTCCATGATGAGCCTTGTGGAGGTCAGTTTTCTGCCAAGAGAACAACTCTAAAGATACTGACTACAGGATATTATTGCCCAACTTTGCACAAAGATGCAATCAAATATACCAGGAAATGTGATAGATGTCAGTGAATGGGCATACCAACTCAGTCTGATGAGATGCCTTTGCATCCACAAGTGGTTGTTACACCATTTGACAAATGTGAGTTAGATTTTGTTGGGCCAATTGATCTATCCTCAAATGGTAGGTCATACATTCTTGTGCGTACTGACTATGTTACAAAATGGGTTGAGGTCAAAGCATTCAAACATTCTAGGGATAACAAGGTAGCAGAATTTTTGTATGAGGAGATCTTTACATAATATGGAGTTCCTAAAGAGATTGTGACTGATCAAGGGGCACAATTCACTTCCACTTTGATCACTGCCCTGGTCAATAAATATAATATAAGGTATAGGAAATCCACCCCCTACCATCCTCAAGCAAATGGGCAAGCTGAAATCACCCATAGGGAGATTGAATCTATATTAACCAAAATAGTAGCCTTCATCATAAGGATTAGTCTAGTAGGTTGTTTGAAGCAGTATGGGCCTATCAAGCCACATGGAAAACCACTACAAGGTTTACACCCTTTGAGATGGTGTATGGGACAAGGGCTATGATGCCTGTGGAATTTGAGCATAAGACACTTAGAACAGCCATAGCCTTGGATATGACTCTCTCTGCAGCACAACAAGATAGGCTCCTGCAGCTTAATGTCTTGGACAAAATCAAGAATTCAGCCCTGCAACACGCATAAATAATTTAGAATCAATGCATGAAATGGCATGATAGATATATAAAAGACAAAGCATTCGAGCCAAGTGATTGGGCCCTTCTCTATGATTCCAAGTATAAGGACAATTTGGGAAAACTACAAACCCACTGGTTAGGGCCTTATGAGGTAATTGAAACATTTTCCAATGGTGTAGTACAATTGTCCACTATTGATCCTATAAAATTCAAATTCTTGGTGAATGGTCATCGCCTATGCCTCTATCATAAGCCTCTTTCCAAAGATAAATTCTTACAACAGTTCACTACTCCAACAAATGTAGAGATTCCTGCAGCAATAGGCGGTGGGCTTGTTGTCTCTCCTTCTTCCTAAATATTTGTTGCATGCTCATAATAAATACTTCCATATTCCATGGAATTACTTTTTTTCACAATAAATATTCCATTTCCGTCTTCACCCATTCCCTTCCACTCCCATCACTCATTTCTCCACCTCACTTACAGTGCATTGTGGATCAACTTCAAACATAATGAATTTCTCCAACTGTCATCATAATGGCATGATATCAAGTGTGCTCGTGTGTATTTATTTTTTGTTACATACATATAACTAAACCATAGTTCATATCATAATGATATTTTCATAGTGTACTTTTAAGTCATCCTCTGCATGTGTGGACACATGTTAAACCTTAGGTTGGGAGGGGGGGAGAAGTACGATGTGTATATTCTTACGGATAATTCTTATGTCATCTCAAATTGAGTTTAAATTTAAATTATCTTTGTTTGATGTGATATTATGTGCTTTGTTCTTTTTGTCTTCCTTGAGTTATTTTGAAATTGTAGCTAGGTTCTTGGCAAATAGAGCATATTTCTTTTGAAAACTTGCAGAGTTGGCATATTTTCACCATTGGTGAGCCATTGGTGAGTTGAGAGTTTCAGTTTTACAATGGGTGGTCTACCAGTTTTTCATGAACCTACAATACATGATGTCCTTCTACAAGACTAGGATTGTGAACCGGAATTCCACAATAGTGGCTAGTTAGACTATTTTATGAAGCTGACTGAGTTCAATGAGGAGGTTGCAAGAGAATTCACCTATACATTTTTAGATGGAGAAACTCAGGTGAAAGGATTAAAAGTTGTAGTGACAAAGGAACGGATTGCAGAGGTAACTGGGTTGCCAGCAGATGGGGAAAAATACCCCGAATCGAAGGACGCACGAAGTGCGAGAGCATAATTCATGTGACAAGGTGACCCACCTTTGGTAATAGATAAGAAGGGGGCCACATGAGAATCCCTTCCACCTTAATGGAGAGCAGTAGCATTATATGTCATAAAATATTTGACTTGTGAAGGGAGATTCTCATGCTTGCATTCCCATCATTTTAAGCTTCCAAGTCATATGCACCATGGAAGAAGAATGAATGTTCCAAATATATTGTACAATCTTCTTTCCATTAGTGAAACAAAAACACAAAAAGGTAGGTGTCACTCTATTACTCACCCTTGTTTGATTAAGTTGTTGATTGAAAGGTCTTTGAGAGATGTTTCCCACATGTCCTGGGATGAATTTGTAAAAGTTAGAAGGTTTAGGGTAAATAATGTGGGTCCAGCAGAACTGACCCCATCTCAAGAGCAGTAAAATTTAGAAAGACCTAGTCCTACCATTGAACCCTCATCCTCTAGGATATCACCAGTTCAAAATGTTCCTGCAGCAGAGGAACCCTTGCAAGGAGAAGCCCTGTCAGAAGTAGAAGAAGCCTCAGCAGGGGTTCCATCACAACTCCTAATAAGAACTAGGGTTGCTGCATGAAGGAAGAAAGGTAAAGAGAAGCAAATTGACACGGAAAAGAAGTAAGTGTGTGTGTGAAAAAGTGGTCTGTAGCTACAAGCACAACACTTCAATTAAGTCATTATATGCATGGTTAGTAAATAATAAACAATAAGTAAAAAACCATAACAAAGCGACTAATTGCCTTCTAAAAGATGCAAGTATAAGATTGCTCTCAGATTTTTATAAGCAATACTAGTGACTAGACTACACCAAGACGAAGGATTTAATCTATATGATATTAACTATATGGATGTAAAATGGATGAATAATTCAAGCAAATAATCAATTCAAGCAATAATGGATGTAAAATGGATGCAAAAAATCTGAAAAGCACAATAATCGTCAATGACTCCAGAGCGAAATTAGCATGATAATAATCTCCAAGCATGTTCTCAAAAATCTCTGGGGTGAATTGGAATGAGAGCTAAAGACTGAATTTATAGAGAATTACCAAGAGAAAAGCTCAATTTAGGATTAATTGAAAATAATTGAGAAATTAGGTTTAGTTAACCTTGAGATAGATTCCAATTATAGTTTAATTGAAATCCATTCAAATTAGAAGTCCAAGTTGCATTGGAAATAATAATAAATTAATTCCATGTATTTGTGATAAAAATAGATAATTCTTTTATTTATTCAAGAAAAGAGTCTTTTCAATGCAACTGAACTTCTTTGTCTAAAAAGATTTGAGTTCCAATTTTAGAGAATAATTCAATAATTCAATTTAATTGCTTTTCTGATTTCAAGTTTTAAATTTAGAAAAAGAAATAATATCTCAAGTTTGATTTCTCTCTCTCAATTCAATTCTTTTTGTTTAATTTCAATTCAACTCTTGCTTTGTGATTAATTCCTCTTTTGTAATAAATTAATTCCTTTTCCATGATTAAATGGCAATTTTATTAATTAATTAAATATGAAAGGATATTTCATAAATTAAAATAAGATAATTGATAAAAATGATATTCTTGGAAATGATTCAATTAATTAAATGAATATTTAATTAATATTGAGTAATTGATTTGTCATGTGATATTTGATGATTAAAGAATTAATAATGTGCTCAAGATTGATTTAATTGCCTTTGGTTAGGACCTTGGTGATGTTGTCGAGATTAGGGGCCCATGGTTTAGATGACCATTTTTAGGGTATTACATTTGCCCCTCTTTGAATTAATGTGCGAGCAGCGTGTTGGTTCAAAGAACGTGTGATGTCTAGGAGATGCCAGTTTTGAACTTGAGTGATCACGAACTAGATGAAGATCAAGGTGTTTATCTTGATTCAAAGCAACAAAGCTAAATGAAGTCTAATTAAAGCGATACTAATCCTGAACTTGATTGAACCGAGGAACGATAGAAAACAAAAGATACCGAACTTGAACTTGATTGATCAAGAAGCAAATCTTACTGATCTAGAACTTGATTGAACTAGACACAATAAATAATGATAAAAATCAATCTTAAACTTGATTGATCAAGACACGATGAAGATAAACTATCCAGCTTGATCAAGAAATGAATACTGAACACCTCCTTAGATTGAGTGTGATCAAAGATACTCTTTAAACTTTTGATTGAGTTTAAATGAATAATCAGTTTGATGTAAAGTGATGAAACTGATTAACGTTAAGAGATTGATTCAGAGGAAAGACAAATGTTAGCTTGATTTGAAGTGATGAAACTGATATGCCCCTAGCGATTGATTCAGATTCAGATAATCGAGAGATCTCACCTTGATGTGAAGCGATGAAGCTGAGATACCCCTTAACAATAAGAATTGATTGATTTTCTTTAGTTGAAAAGATTTTGCTCGACTTTTGATTAAGATTTGAAAAAAAATGTTCTTGACATGTGAGATGTGAGGTCATAAGGTCGTAAGTATGCCCCCTCAGGAACGAAATCAAAAAAAAATAGCGAGGGTACTTGATCATAGGCAATTGTGTGGCAAAAATAAGTTATTTGAGCATAAATTGATTGTGAGTAATATTTGAAGAATCGACGTTGATTGATGAAAAATTGAGCACAGAGTTAAAGTTGATGTGTAGAATTGAAATTGATATTCAACATTGAAATTGAGTGCAATTGGAAGAAAAAATAAGCATTTGATGAAAAGAGCGCTAAGTGATCCAAATTGTGAAATTGACTAGCAAAATGATCTCGAATTTCAATTTCGATCCCGAAAATGGAATTAGAACGGTCAAATTAGCTAAGGGTACAACTTTCATGTCCATCAGAGCAAGTTGAAAAATTAGGTTTTTGGCTATATATGGGACAAAAGTGTCATTTTCAAATCAGTTTAACCCTCCAAGTTTGAAAATTCAAAAAGCCTTCTATGAAGAAAATGGTCGTCCCTACTCATCAGCATCGATTCGAGCACCAGAGACATTATAATCTACCCCAAAACTATGAGCTAGCAGTAAGTGATCGATCTTAAGCCTCTTTATGTTTTCAATTTTGAATTTTTTTGGCTCATTTTTCAAGTTTTTCGCATGTGTGGGGTCAGGTTTCACGTTTTATCGTACGAGACAGGATTCTGTCTTGTACGAGTAACTGTTAAAATTTCTTTTGTCATTTAAGGTCATTATAATTTTCATTCAGGATGCACCCTTGTATCATACAATAGGTCTGTAAAAAGATCATTTTGTTGTGTGAAGTCCAATTATTTGTCGTTTTGGGTTGTTTTATCGTACGACATCTATTCTTGACTCATACGAAAAACTGCTTCTCTGTGTTTTGTTGTTTGGAACAGTGAGCATTTTTGAAGGTCTAAACATGAAAATTTGATTTTGCATTTGACTTAGTTGGATTTGCTTGATGTTTTACTTCTCTTGTAGGCTCATTTGGAATGTTTTCTGATGCTTCATTGTTGGGTTTTTTTTTTTTTGCAGGTTCGATTACCTCCTGTGCTCTTTAGATGCATTTATCCTCCTACTATGGCATTAGTTCGACATTTATCTGAGGTTGAGCAGGCTCATATTGATTTATGTGGTTTGACTCATCTTCTTGGTTTACCAGATATCCGTGTGAATCATGGTATGCTCACGACATTGGTAGAGAGTTTCCATTCAGAACATAACAAGTTTCATTTGCCAGTGGGGGAGTTGACTATCACTCTCGAGGATGTATATAGGATCTTGTGTATCCCTTTTGCTGGGGATAAGGTGGATTAAGATTTAGGACACCTTCCAGGATTACAAGCAATGAGGCATGTCTTCAGGGATCCTGACATTTTGACTCGTTCCATTAGTTGGGACATATTGATGAGCAGATATAGTGAGGAGTTTCCTCTAGCATGTGTTCTAGCAGGATTTATAGGTTGTTTTTTGATGCTAGATAGAGGGTAGTAGGGTTTCCAGTGTGGTTGGGATAGGATGTTGATGAGATTGATGGAGACCCCTCAGAGGCTTGGCTAGGGTTCTTTCTTGCTAGCTCACATGTATCACGAGATGCATGAGATCATATATAGAGATGGTTGGAGCATGGCCGCAGGTGTATATATTTTACAGGTTTGGGCTTGGGAGCATCTTCCCATTTGTCAGCCTATTGTAGATGATAGTAGAGAGCTTGAGCAGCTAATTATATACAGGTATGTCGGTTATATTATGCAGCCCCATCTGGGCAAGATAAATTTTTGGCGGTGATAGCTGGATGATTTGATAGTCATAGTGTGGAGACCATATAGAGGTTTGGAGCCATGGGATGACTGGTGGCTAGTCTGCAGGGACCTTTTTGTCATGCGTCCACTTATTGGGAGATCACAGACCATTGTGGAGTGGTCTGTCATTTCTTGAGTGATGAGGTAGTATGGCTGGCCTCAGGGGATCTCGCAGGAGTTTATAACATATGCACATTACGCGGATGAGGAGAGACAGGGATGGTCTCCATGGTTATCTTATGCCTTAGCCATGTAGGAGTTGACTGGTCTACAGTGCCTCAGATGGGATTATATGGATGATTTAGTAGATGCAGGGGTATTTCCCCAGTATAGAGAGTGGTTCCAGCAGCATCCTTTTCCTAGGTTTACTGATCCGGGTGAACAGGTGTCATGCATTGAGGATATTGAGGATGATGCTCTTGCATAGGTATAGGGACAGGGTCTGAGATAGGGCTAGAGATAGAGATAGGGATAGAGAGATGAGGCTCTGAGGCAGATAGGTGGTGATCCTGGTGCTAGTAGCAGTAGGGTTCCAGTTGAGGGTGGACAACAAAGGGGTGAGGGCGGATCCCTTGGAAGAGTAGGAGTGAGATTGGGTGGAGCTGAGGAGGAGCGAGCAGCTTTGAGATAGGTTTGGCAACAACGAGAGGAGCAGGGTGATACTGGAGGTGGAGATGGGGGTGGAGAGTCGGTGAGAGAGCAGGGGACAGACATAGCATGGTCGATGAGAGCACATCTTGCAGAGCTGCAGTCACAGTTAATAGTGGCTCAAACTCAGCTAGCGGAGCAAGATCGTTAGCTAATAGAGTTGAGGGCAGAGCGCGATCGTCAGGTTGTGATGATGAGAGTGGAGCGAGACACCCTCCAATAGGAGGTTTTGCATCAAAACAATAGGGCAACCTACTATGTCACAACATATAGCGTGGCAGTTCCAGTAGCACAGCAGGTGATTCCTTATTCTTAGTATATGGTATGTTCTGAGGGAGATCGGGCACCTCGACAGGATCTCGGTCACTAGGCTCCTCCTCCTCTACTAGGCGATGAGGGAGAGGCTCAGAGCTAGATATTCTTCTTGTAGCTTGGATATATTTTTTGTAGACACACCCATTTTTTGCAGCCAATACGATTCTTGCTCCGATGGGAGTTTGTATATGTCATTCAACATCATTTTGTACCTTTAGACTTGACATAATATATATATATATATATATATACGAGATCTGATTTGACTTCATCGTTCTTGTGTTGATTCGTTTATGAGATGTCTTTTATATGCTTTGTTCTATATGTATGCATTTCTTTTCAATATGAATATATGTAAGGCAAATAATTATGGATGCTGATTTTTGTTTCTTTTCATATGCAAATAGATGAATGAGCAATGAGTAATATGAGTAATGCAAATTTTCTTTTTAATTTTTCTATGCAATAAGATAAATGTAGATGAGTGAGTAATGAAATGTATGAATCTATATTAAATGTTATGTATGCAACTAACATCTCATAAACACAAGTACTCGATTAAAGAAATGATGATAAATAGACCACTTAGCGTAAGAAATGATGATGCTTTCAGCTCTGATTCAGAATATAAAGAGATTATTACCATACCAAAATCACTCTAAATTCACAAAAATGCAAAATGATATGTGAAATGATATGCAAAATGCAACCTAAACCTAGTCACTGGATTTAAAATACTTAAGAATCATCACTGAGCATAATGAACACAACAGGCAGGTTAGAGTTCCTTTCTTTTTTAATGTGCAATATGTATTATCTTGTCTGCAAAGAACCCTTTTTTCGTTCATATCCTTGGACAGATTTTGCAGGGACCTGAATTGCATCATAAAGAAATTCCCTCAAAACAAACAAAGAAATGATATGGACCTCCCTGTAGCATACAAATAAGTGGAGTCAAGGTATGTGAGGAAATTTCACCTTGTTGTGAAGGCTCTTATCATAGACACCCAGGTAATTTAGATGTTTCCAAATCATTGGGATCATTCTTACAAGCAAAAAACAAAGAAAATATTATGCCCCCAATCCTTTCTCCTCTTAGTCACAATAGACTTCCTCGAGTTACTCAGAGGGATAATAATCGAAAACCAATATAAAAGACAACACACAAAAAATTTTCATTCATAGCTCAAACTATTTAGTGATTGTTTTTTGTTATGTTGTTTTGCTTGTTTACTCAGTGATACAAACTCTTTGGTAGTTAGGAGACAGGTGACTAACTCGGAGTGGATGACCACGATTCACTGACAGAAAGATGACTTGTTTGACACTGCGTAGGATATGTAAATTTCTATATCGAGTAACCTAAGACTAGGATGTTGATCAGTTTCAAGTCATGAGGGTTCCAATAAACTAGGATGTCATGAAAGTGACTGAAAAATATGTACAAGTGAAAGCAAAAGATGCATGAAAGTGGGAAATGCCAACGTTGCGTTGATAGATGGAGTGCTTGAGTACAAGAGGTTCCTGTTTGTCAGGTTTCACCTGCTTGGCAGAGATTCATTTTTTTTTTTACAAAGGTGCCTGTTTACTAGGTTTTCACTAGGGCATTTTCTCTCTTTATATTTTTTTTTTCCTTTTTCTTTTTCTAATTTTTTTGATTTTTTTCAAGACCTTTTTCAGTTGTACAAGTTGGTAGCATAGAAAATGCTAAGCGAAAAAATTTCTTCAAGTGGTTGGTGTTAATCGGTTCATGGAGTTGTTCTCCTTTCAAGTTTGAGAGTTTATAGGCACCAAAGCCGAATACTGCAATAACAATGTAGGGACCCAACCAATTGGGTTCAAACTTCCCTTTATTGTCACGAAACTATTGATTTTTTGGATTTTCTCTCAGAATTAGGTCACCAACCTGAAATTCTCTTTGTCAAACTTTCTTGTTATATCCTCTGGACATTCTCTTCTGAAACACTCTGAGATGATCAAACACCACTTGCCGACGCTCATCCAGCAATTCGAGTTCTTGCAATCTAGATATTCTATGATCTTCATCAGTAACAAGACCATGCAAAGAAACTCTTAGAGATGGTATTTCTACTTCAATAGGTAGTACTACTTTAGACCCATACACCAAAGAGAAAGGTGTAGCCTCAGTAGGTGTTATGATACTTGTTCTGTAAGCCCATAGTGCAGGATTGAGCTGCAGATGCCAATCCTTCCCAGACTTGTTCACTGTTCTGTGCAAGATAGTCAGTAGGTTTTTGTTAGACGCCTCAACTTGTCCATTAGCTTGAGGGTAATATATTGATGACCAATGTTGCCTTATTTTGAATTTCTCACAAAGCTTGTCTAGATCTTTATTCTTAAACTCTCCTCCATTATCAATCATGATGGATGAAGGTATCCCATACTTGCAGATGATATAGTTCAGGATGAACAAGGCGACTTGTTTACTGGTTTCTTTAATGAGCGGAACCACTTCTACCCACTTGGTGAAATACTCAGTGGTAGTTATGATGAATTTATGTCTGTTAGATGAAGCAGGATATATCTGACCAATGAGATCAAAGGCCCATTGCTGAAAAGGCCAGTGTGTAATAAATGGTATGAGGTCCCTTGCCGGGGCATGTATGAGATTTCCATGAAGCTGACATTTCTCACAAGTCTTAGCAAATTGGATGGTATCTTTTTCCATGTCTGGCTAGTAGTGGCCAGCCCGTAGTAGTTTTTGAGCTAAAGTAAGGCCATTCAAATGAGATCCACAAAGACCTTCATGAACTTTCGATAACGCACGCTTAGATTCTTCAGTTTCTAGACATCTAAGCAATGTACCGTCCAAAACTCGTCTAAATAAATCGTTAGCTATGATAACATACCGCGAAGTGTTTCGGGTTAGGTTTCTTTTCTCATTTCGAGTAAGATTTCTAGGGATAATTTGGTCACATATATAGGAGTAGATGTGGTTGTATCGGGATGAGTCATGTCTAATAATAGAATAGACTATTTGGGTCTAAGGAGAAACATAAGCGAGGTAATATAACTCTTCCACAAGGAAATCAAAGCGAAAATTGGACTCCTGTAACTTAGGTATAGATGCCAAGGTGGCCATAGCATCTGCTGCTCTATTTGCGAATCTAGGAATCTGTTGGAATGATACAAAAGAAAAATACTTCTTAAGATCATCAACCATCCTCTTGTAAGGCATCAATTTCTCATCTTGAGTCTGATATATATCATTGATTTGATTAACCACCAACTGAGAATCTCCATAGATGTACAATTCTGCAACCTTACATTCAATAGCTAGTTTTAGCCCATTCACCAAAGCTTCATATTCTGCAATGTTGTTTGTGCAAGGGAATAGAATCTTATAAGACTTTGGGATTGAATGCTTCTAAGGAGTAATGAATAATATGCTAGCACCTGAACCATTTTGAGTAAAGGACCCATCACAGAATAAAAGGTTGTTGAGTAAGGTGCATTATAGATTCATCTGGAAACTCTATGTGTAGTGATTGAGAGTCTTCAAGTGGAGCTTCAACAAGTTGATCAGAAATTACCTGTCCTTTTATGGCTTTGCGTTCCACATATTCAATGTCAAACTCTATAAGGATCATGACCTATTTCACCAATCTTCCTGTAAGTGTTGCCTTATTGAGAAGATACTTGAGTGGATCAATTTTGGCCACCAACTTGACTGAATGTGGTAGAATGTAGTGTTTCAATTTTTGTGATGCAAAGACTAACGCCAAGCATGCTTTTTCTATTATAGTGTAGTTCATTTCATAAGACACCAATGTCCTACTAATGTAATAAATAGCTTGTTCCTTTTTATTGTCATCCTGTTGTGCTAGAAGTGCCCCCAGTGATGAATCAGTTGCTGATATATATAAAATTAGTGGTTTACCCTGAATCGATGGTATCAATATCGGTGGATTCGAAAGGTACTCTTTTATTTGTTGAAGATGTTCTTCACACTACTGATCCCAGTTGTAAATTACTCTTTTTCTCAATACCTTTGTGAAAGGTTGATCTTTGTCTGCTAGCTGAGAAATGAATCATCTGATGAATTGGAGATGTCCCTGTAGACTTCTCATTTGATTGATGTTCTTCAGAGGTGGCATTTCCATTATGGCTTGGACCTTCTCAGGATCAACCTCGATTCCCTTCTTTGAAATGATGTAGCCAAGTAGTTTACCAGATGTCACTCCGAATGCACACTTCTTTGGATTTAACTGGAGTTTGAACTTTTCCATTGTGTCGAGTATAGGACCTAACTTTTGAATATGCATTGATCTTTTCATAGTCTTCACTAAGGTGTCATCAACATAATCTTCCATATTCTTATGCATCATATCATGAAAAATTGTTGTAACAACTCTTTGATAGGTGGCTCCTGCGTTCTTTAGCCCAAATGGCATGACGTTACAACAAAAGGTTCCCCATGCATAGGTGAAAGTTGTCTTTTCTTGATCTCCAGGAGCTATTTTGATTTGATTATATCCAAAGAATCCATCCATTAGTGAGTACATTTCATACCCAACAGTCATGTCGACTATCATATCAATGTTTGGCAATGTAAAGTCATCCTTCGAACAAGCTTTGTTAAGATCTCTGAAGTCAGTGCAAACATTGATAGACTTGTCTGCCTTTGACATAGGTACTATGTTTGAAATCCATTCGGCATAATCTATAGCTCTAATGAATCTAGCTTTTAGTAGTTTTTCTAGCTCAGCCTTGACTAACAGTACAACATGAGGGTGCATCTTACGGAGTTTTTTCTTAACTGGTTTTACTCCCAGTGTAATTGAAAGATGGTGTATAATGAGATCAAGATCCAAGTGTGGCATATCAGAGTACATCCATGCAAATTTTATTTTCTTTTCTAAGAATAGCTGAGTGAACTCCTTCAATTCTTTTGCTGATAATGATTGAGCTACATGAATGATGTGTGGTGTCTCTTGACTCCCAATGTTCACTGGCTAAGTTGGCTCAATCAATATGGAGGACCTTTCCTAGAAATGACTTGGCAATATATCAAGTATCTCACCTTCAAGTGCCTCAGAGAGGTTTTCACCTTTAGGTACATCTTTTATTTTCTCTTTTTTAGATTCTGACACCACCACAATGTGGTTTTCGCCATCAGATCTT
Organism: Cryptomeria japonica; assembly: GCF_030272615.1. Taxonomy (NCBI): domain Eukaryota; kingdom Viridiplantae; phylum Streptophyta; class Pinopsida; order Cupressales; family Cupressaceae; genus Cryptomeria; species Cryptomeria japonica. The sequence goes on along the minus strand of NC_081405.1, from coordinate 337,425,155 downwards.
TTATTTTTATTTTTCTTGTTTTCGCGACTAAGATACTTGATATCCGCTTCAGTCATATTTTCACTCTGTTCACTGGTGGAAGAGTCTATAGGTTTGACTACATTGAGATAATAGGCTAACGTATAGTCATTGGCAAAAGTAGGTATATTCATGGGTTGGTTTTGTAAAGTACAGTCAATCAATTCGGGATATACTAAGGATAAATTTTGGATAGGTTCAAGAGCATTCACGGTATTGTTATTACAGTGGCAGATCAAAAAGTTGAGTTCCAGAAGAATACCTTGTGTAAGTGTCTCCAAACTAGGAAGAGTCAGATCATGATTATTAAAGTTCACATTAACATTTAGTTGATCTAATCCGATAGACATACTTGTAACGTCATTCACTATGCCAGACTGGACGTCATATTGTGGTTTAACATTGATAAGATCAGTAGACAGATTTTCATTGTTTGTATCAGCTGATTCAGAATTTGAGGCTGAGTAGATATTGTCCTGAATAAGACCATCATTAGAGTCATCAGGTGAAGTTTTCAAGTCTTCTTCAAGTGATTTAATAAGTGTATGTATGGTATCAACACCAACATCTTTAATACTACAAGTTCCTTCATGTTGTGGTTCATTTGTCATTTGTATCTAACACACCTGTTGACATGATCTTGATGTTTCTATGATTTGTTGTCATCTACTCCATTCAGCTTCTTCTGGGCTAATAACTGGTTCTTGTTCTATAGCTTCCAAATCTTCTTGTGTAGTGTTATACTTGATTTTTTTTGTTTTAGGATAGGGGTACATAGATGAGAAGCTTTCTGGTATTCTTCCTTCTTTCAGTCCTTGTTCATAATTTGCTTGTCTCTTTTGTCTAATTTCTTGTATTTCTTTCTCTAGTTTTATGTGCATCAGCTCTTGAGCATCATCTATGACACCGCTAGACTCTTCTGGAGTTTCTATAGTGGATGTGTCTGAGAGGTGGTCAGGACCCCATTGGTACTCATTTGAATCAGTCTCTGAATCGTCTACTTGCTACCTGCCAGTATATGTGACTGAAACTTTTAGTGGTGCAAACAATTCTTTGATTCTTACTACTTCATCTCTTATATCTTCAGGGACCTCAACTTCCTATATTATTGTAGATGATACCATCAAAGCTTGAGCACTGACTATTTCTTCTTTCTTGACTGTTGATTCCTCTTTCTCTTTTCTACACTCTACTTTTGTTTGTTGAGTGTCTACTTCCTGTAATGTTAAAGGCGATACCCTTTTCTACCACTTAGACTTAGAAACATGTTTTTGATCTGATGTCTTTTTTAGATTGTATCCCAGTCCAACCTTATCATTTGTGGATTTGGTTTGTAGCTGAATTGGTTCAGTAATACCTTCCTTTTGTTTGCCTAGAGGACCAATACCTGAGTACCCCATGCATTGAATCATTTTGTAGCCAAGACCATATTGGTTTGAGGAAATCTCACAATGTCTTACCTCCTCATTTTGACTATCTTCCTTAAAGAGCCAGTTAAGAACAACATCCTCTTCTATTTCATCCACCAAGGAGGTAGAAGACTATACAAAGATACCATCATATATGGTATTCGGAGCTGAAGTTTGTGTTCTCATAGCCTCTGATGGCTTGCCCAACTATTTTGGTGATGGAGGGAGAGAAACTAATGAGAGTATCGGTTCAATCTTGTAGCCATCCATGCCAGTATTTGCAATCTTCAATCTCTTTTCTAAGTCTTTCATCTGTGTTTTTGGATCTGCATTTGGAGAGGCTGCCCTATTATGAGGTACAAAAGTATCCGCACCTTTTGTCAATGCATCACATACGACATTTGTATCAGAAGGAATACTGACTTCAGCTCCATTATAAGGAAACTTTAAGCATTGATGGTATGTTGATGGCAGTGCCTTCTGTTTATGGTGAAAATGGATAACAATAATAACAATATTGAAAGGCTAAAATGAATCCAACCACAAAACCCTAGCCTAACAATGAACAAAGATCCACCATAACATATGAAGATAACCTAAGACAATGCAAAATAACTCAAAATCACAAAGATTATACCATCACATGCCCAATAGGGTTTTGATCTCCATTCTTCCTATCTCCATTGATCTTGCTTGATATATTTGCTCTCAGATTTTTGTATGCACAAGAGCTCAACAAAGAACGGAATGTGGTTGCAAGTAGGATCGTAGTGTAGCCAATTGATCAAGTAGTTAGGGTTAGACAATGAAGAAAGCATCTCCTTAAATAGAAGACACAATATGAAATGGAGGGATAAGATTGAGAGGTGTAAAAAGAGAGGTCGGCTAGGATTAGAGGGTAGGTAAAAGAAATAGTAAAATAATGAAAGAGGTAGGTAGTGTATGAATTAAGAGATGAATGACATGTGTCATGTGTAGAAAAAGATAATGAATTAATTAAATAAATAAAGATTTATTTAATTAATAGAAGAAGTAGGATAATTAAATAAATAAAATATTTATTTAATTTAGGAAAGGGATAATTTAAATAAATAAATGTATTTATTTAAATGAGAAATAAGGCTAGAAGAGGATAAATGAATTAATTAAATAAATAAAAATTTATTTAATTAATAGAAGAATTAGGCTTAGATAATTAAATAAACAAAATATTTATTTAATTAGACATGACAATTTTGAGTGTCTACACCTTCATTTCATGAATCCACGACCTACCCAGTAATATATTGTATGACAAAGGAATATCAAGTACTTGGAAAAGGACATCTCTTTCTACTGGTCCCACTCTAATAGTTAATGATACCAGACCTTTAGAAGTCCTTTATTCCTCATCATAGGCTTTTATTGTTATTTTCTTGATAGGATCAATGACATTTTCAGAGAATCCTAGTTGTGTAAGCAGACTGTAAGTACAGATATTCAACCCCACGCCTCCATCTATCAAAACACGTTTGGCTCTATCTTTGTGGATCATGGCTTCAATATGCAATGGCTGGTTATGTGGATGATTTAGTGAGTTGTCATCTTCTTCAAAGAAGGTCAGATAGTAAGGTGAAGTCAGATGACCCACCATAGACTGAAACCGATCAATGTCTAAATCTTTTGGAATGTTGGTGGTGAGCAATGCTTTGTCTAGGATCTCTTTGTGAGCAGATGAGAGTTTTAGCAATTCAAAGATTGAGATTTGAGCATTTGTCCTTTTTAATTTCTCAACAATGCTATATCCAGAAGATGATGATGAAGTTAACCTTTTAAATTTGTCCAAGGTTGATTCTTTTTGTTTGTTTGACAAGGCTGGTGGGTTTAATGTGGCTTGAGCTAGATTGGAAGAACTAGCTCCTTGGAGAGTGAATTTCTTTTGAGATCGAGTCAAAGCTCTTGCATATCATGATTCATTTGGTTTATCTTGAACTATAATCACATTGCAATATTCCGAGTGGGAAGGCCCAATCATGTTGATAATGTTGTCCTGACTGGCATAAGTATAATTTACCTTGGCACCTCCTTTGGTCTTTGAAGAATCACCTTGTTCATAAACATGCAAAGGGTCCTTAAATGATTTATGATCTGCATTGGTTGGATGATTCCCAACAACAACTTTACCAGCGTCTATAAGATCTTAAATCTCATGTTTTAGCTTCATGCAATTGTTTATGTTATGACCTTTATTTCGATGGAAGTCACAGTATTCATTTTCTGTCCACCATCTTGGTTTGATTCCTAGATCATATGGTCTGGAATTATTTGGTAGTGTTATCAAGTTGTTTTCCAATAGAGTTTTGAAAATGGATTCATACAATTCTTCGAGAGGAGTAAAATCATGCTTAGGTTTGGAAAGCCAAGGCTTTTCTTTGAACCATTCCTTTGTTTTCTTTGGTGGATTTTATATTGTAGCCTCAACAGCTTTAAGTGCTTGTGTACCACTAGACAAGTTGAATATTGTAGGCTTTGAGTTGGCTTGAACAGTGTCTACTACTCCATCATTAACAACATTCTTGTTGTTGTCTTTGCCAAATTTCCAATACTTGTTCTTCTCTTTAGAGCTAGTTCTTGGTTGTGTTTCTTTCCAAGGCATGATATCCCCCTTCTTTATGAGCACATCTTCCATTCAAATGGCATTATCTACCATTTTGTTAAATGATGGGTGTACTTGCATTTGTACACTATACTTTAGTTCAGGGACCAAGTTATTGACAAATATATCCATTTTCTCAGAGTCTGGGATAGGTCGAGAATACCTAGAAAATATCTTTCTCCAGTGTTGGAGGAAAGTAAGAAGAGGCTCCCCTGTTTTTTGTTTAGTATTGTAAAGCTCGATCATAGTCATAGGATGTCTAATGTTATATGATTACTATTGTAAAAATATTTGGATTAGTTCTTCGAACATTTTTATTCCCTTGGGTAGACTTGAGAACCATTCCATTTCTTGACCCCCTAAACTCCTTGGGAAAAGGCGCATGAGGTACGTTTGATGGTGTATGAACTCCATACAGGCAACAAAAAACACTTTGACATGATCTTGAGGATCTGAGGTACCATCATACTTATCAAATTTTGGGATCTCCACTCATGAGGGAAATGGAGGCATTATATTCTTTTCAAATGGAAAGGGACATATTGTTTCCAAAGAATATTGTTTTGGGGACTTGTCCTTATTTTTTAATTTTGTGACCTCCATTCGTAAGGCTTGTAATTGTTTGTGTACCATGAGTATAGGTGATTCTTTCTTTTTAGTAATGAGTGTCTAAACATCATATCCAGTAGGAAGTTTAGCACCTTGTTTTGCTAGTTCTAAGAAATAGTCTTCCCTCTCTCGAGTCATGATAGCTTTCATCAATTTTCTAAAGTCTTTGTCCTTTTGACAGTCACGAGTTTCTTTTTCTGGAGGTTTAGTGTCTTCGTTAGCCTCACTTGATAATGAGGAATCATTATCATTTTTGAGAATGTTATTATCGTCCTTGTTTTCGTCATTGTGTTCTGTCTCATACATAGTGGGAGATTTAGGCTCATCAAAAATTGGTCCGCCTGATGATGATGGTATGTCAGTGAGTGGATCCCCTTTGTAAAATGGATTGTCAGTGTATGGAAAGGGTATTCCTTTGCCTTTGGCTTCTTTCTTATGAGAACTCTTGGTTTGTGTAGGCATTTTTATGGATTAGTGCAACCTAAAGTTGTTTGTGATGCAAAGGTCAAGATCAATTTCAAAGCTAGTTGTTTTGTTTAGAGTAATGTTTGGGAGAAAAAACTTGTTGGTCTCAAATTCTGATTTCCTTATTCTCTCTACAAGAATTCTCAAGCCTCTGCTGCTTATGGAGAGAAACAACAGGAAACCAAAACAAAAGACAACATATAACAAGGTTTATACAAAAAAATCTACACTTCAAGCTTTCACTTAGCTTAAGCGAGTTTACCCTTTGTGATTACTTTTCACAACTATGATTGAAAACTTACAGAGAAGACCAGTGCCAACATTTTGCAAATCTTATCACTTTGAACATAACTGAATATAAAATAAAGACTTGTAATCATTTTTTGTTTGATCACCAAGAAGGTTATGGAACCTAGAAAAACTATACCAGTGCCTTATCCTAGGCTTCAGAGTCACCTAGGCTATACGAGAATTCTGAATTTGGACATTTCAATACATTCTATCACTTCAAATTCATTGACTTAATATATGCTTGACATATATGTAAGTTTTTCCTTTATGCTAAACTTGTTCATCAAATTCAAGCAGAAAACACTATTGATTCACTAACAAAGGGGTTCTATGTATATTTGATTCCTCCCCTTGAGAGAAAAACCTAAAATACCTCTGTAAGATTGCCTTGCAATCCCCATCCAATCAAATAACCCTTGATTATTTAGAAGAACACAGTAAATCAATAAATGCATGCAAGAAGACAATAGAAATGTGAGCTCAAAATGATCTGATTTGTATTGATATCCATCATCAAATTCTACATCTAACTCATAGTCCTCTTCCAAAAATCAGAAAAGGCCCTAAATATATTTTGCCAGAGCTCCTTTACAAAATTCTTGAGATCCTCTCAAAATGAGAAGAATAGAGACTAAGAAGAAGAGGGAAAAGATTAGGTCTGTAACTAAAATCGCCAGATGCCTTCTTCCCTAACTGAAAATTATTTCATTCTCCTTTCCATAGAAACTTCTCTCAGATTGTCAAAGATCTATTGAAACAAACTTCATTACTAGATTCCTCGTCTTGAGCGCTTTCCAACGGTATACAATACTTGCCATTTCGAGCAAAAATTAGCCTCTGAGTGAATTAATCACTCATGTGCTTCTGTCATCTAAATTTTTTGAATTTTCTATATAGTCTCAACTATATATTTAATTCGATTTTAACTTTGATTTTTCTCTGATTTTGGCCTTGACATCCTGCCATGTGGTGGTCTCTGATTGGCTAATGGGGTCCACTGAGTGCCACCTCAAATGACACCTCATCACCGCCACATGTATGCCTCATAACTACCACTTGTATGCCATCTGTCTTTCCACCTAGACCTACCACCTATCTTTCGCCATTTCGCAATGGCTAACGGTCATGCACCTTTCGGCTCTGAAATCGCATAGGCCATCAGATCTTTCGAATTTTCTCACTCTTTAGCACTTCATTTTTTGGACATGCTTTTTGCTATTTCACAGAGCTTGACTAGTGATCATCTTTCCTTCATGAAGTCGCGCCAACTATTGGATCTCCTGAACTAGCTTGATCTTTAGCTCTTTTCATTGTTTCGTGAACCTTAACCGGCAAGCATCTTCGGCTTGCGAATCAACACTGACCGTTGATCTCCTACAACTTTCTCATTGATTAAGTCATCTATTCTCTGCAAAACCCACCTGCCTCGGGATCCATGCATGTGTGGGGTCCACCTGGTTTCCGCTCAGTCAGCCTCCTCAGTCGCCTTGGGATCTATGCCCATGCGTGTGGAGTCTGCCTTGGGTGCCCATCAGCACCATCCATCAAAAGCCTCCAAGGCTTTAACACTATTTTATGGTGGAGCCTTGGTTATAAATATTAAAATTTTTGCTCCCACCACCAATGTGGAATATTGCCTTTATGCTTGGGACTACTTTTCTGAAGGAATTTCTGAGTTTTAATGGTGATTTCTACATTTGCTTGGAATTTTTAACACCTTCCACCTACCAATTGAATTTGCTGAAAGCCACTAAAAATTGGATTGACCTTACACCTCACGGAAAGACATGGAGGATGTTGGCATTAAGCCTGGAAGTTTGTGAGCCTTTCTATTTGCCACTGCCCATAGTCAAAGATCACAGAGGAGCTCACGACAGGGAGGATTATTTGGGTTGCAGTTGCCAAAAAATTTGGTGAAGGTTTCTAATTGCCACTCCATCATGCTCTACATAGGGAGAAAGGAGATGTTTTCCTTTTACCACATGGGAGGGGAGAGCACGTGAGGGGGTTTGACTGACATTGAATTTGCCATTTGCTGGAGCTGCTGAAAGTCTTCTCAATTTGCATATCAATTTCCATTGGAAGACTTTTCTTGACTAGTTGGCATCGCTTCCAATATTGCAAATTTGACTTGTGATTTGCTCTCTTTGGACCACCATTAAAGGCACGAATCATGAATTCCTCACTTCTCTTCTTGCCATCATAAGTCAATAGCCATTTTAGATAGGCTGCTCCAAAATAAACACTGACAAAAGGTTTATAAAGCATGGTAGGTGCACCCTCTACTTGGTCAACCGTATATCCCATGTCCCTTGCCAAACACTCTTCTATGGGTTGTAATGTCTGCGTAATTCCAGTACTAGCCTCTCCCAGGGAGATTGGGGTTTAGGTCCTCTATATATAGTATTTTCTGGAAGGTTGGACATATAGTGCACATCCAATAGCCTTAGAGAAGGAACCCTATCCTCCTTAAACTTCATGGATTTTGACAAAAATGACGTATTCCTCTTGTATGAACTTTTATCATCTTCCCTTTCAACAATGAAGGGCTACAATGTATGTCATAAGACTATGGTAATGACTCATGAAAATGGCCAGCCATGAAGTTTGAGCTTTGCAGCATTGTGACCATTACATCTTTGTCGGGGGGAACACCTAATCCATTTTCAAGTTGTGCCTTACTCCTAGCATAATACATATCAGATTTAGAAAGAAATCTTGAGTGATGGTGCCACATCATTCCTTCAAACTACTTCGGCAATCCCAACTTTATTGCTTCCAAAATCGAACACAGTGATACATTGTGCTGCAGATCCTTCACCAATTTAAAAAATGTAGTGCTCTGGTGTGAGGCCAAATTTGTCCCCAATTGTAAAGGAAATAGTTAGCATGCTTGACATTTTGTCACAATTGCTTCCTCCCTCCTGGTTTTACTTTATACTTAAATCATATAAACATATGGTTTAAGATATCAATTTAAATCTTGATTCAAAAACCTCGTGAAGCTACAAGTCAAGTCGGGCCCCAAAGTGGGTCTGACTAAATTTTTTTTCTTTTTCATTCAACTAACCTTTGAAATGACTCACGAACATCAAACGTACCTCTGGAAATGATCGGCATCATTTTCGGATCATCAAACTGAGTTTTGCAACTTTCAGGTGCCTGCGCCACATTTTCTCATTTAATCGTGAAGACGCAATTTTCAAACCAGTCAAAACACCTTTCTGGACCTCACCATGTGACAGACGTGTACTCCGATATACAAGCATGAACTCTACCAAACAAATTCTAAAAAAGAATCCTAAGCGAAGAGATATTAATGGTCAAAAATGACCAACTGGCTTTGTTGATACTACGGACCTGATGAAGTCAATGTTCAGGCAACACACGATGCCTTTCTTAAAAATATCAAACAATCTTCATAGACCCTTGAATCTGAGACATAGGTACCTTGAAGTATATATCAAATCTTAAAACACTTAGTTTGACCAAAAGAATGATTGGATGCGAATGGCGCGTTCATGAAAATAGCAACTTTAACTGATACGACAATGAGTATGGATCCCTGAAACAGATGGCTCAAGGAACCCTTCTGAAAACCAATCAAACGGATTGGCAGAGGCTTGAAATTTGAAACATAGCTCATCATTTATACCAATAATATCTCGGAACAAACATTCTATCATGACACTTACCGAGGAAAATTTTACACTTATGCAAAACAAGGCTCCGACTAGGTGCTGAAACGGCGACTTGTCAAACCATACCAACTGCAAACGGATTGAGCTTTGAAAATTGTGCAAATAGATTCATAAAGACTTGAAAATTTGTATACTGAATCACATTATGCATAGAATTGAATCCATTTTGAAATTCTTTATGACAATCAACAGGGAAAAAGATATAAGCACTCAAAGTAGGCTACTCAATAAAATCTGCATTTGTGCCTAAAATGCACTTTCAGCTCACCCCTCGAAATGGGTACCTGATAAACTGATCCAAACTGAATTTGGAAAGTTTCAACACACTGCATAGGCCAAATAAAAGGTATAGGACACACTTCCCAAGCCTTACCCTTCGAAGATCAACTGGCTCCATTTTGCCCTCTCTCTAATTAGGCCATTCAAACTGACTCATTTTCTGATCATTTGGAGATGCAAAGCAAAATTTTGAAATGGGCCTCTAAAATTGACTCAAATTTAATGAGTCCCAACACAACTGAGATTCAGTCTGGTTTTAGGAACAATCTATCTAGTATAAGATGTTTATCTAAGTTGATTCTAAGAGTAGTGTAAGATTTAGTCTGGTTTCAGGAACAATCTATCCTATATAAGACGTTATCTAAGTGACTAAAATTTGATAGGTAGTTGATTGAAATAGCTGAAAGATGATCGACCAAATTGTGCAACACAAATGGCAAAGGTACATTGTCTTGATCTGTTTATGCTCAGGAAAATTGATAACCAGTATTATGTTCGCCATAGACTATTTTTAGGAAAGTTTGACTGTTTTGTTCTGACCAAACCAGAGACTCGTACAACATAATTTTCTGAACCAGATGACAATTTAGCAGGTATAAGATGACAACAGTTCTATTTTGTATGAGTTGTTGCCTCGTACCGTACGGCAGGTGGGTATGTGCAAGATGACAAAATACTTAGAGCAGTTTTATTTCGTACGAGAGAGGATACAAAGCCAGACTGTTGGTATTTTGGTATGGTTTTGTCATTTATGTCAACACCTACTAAACCTTATCAACTCTGGCACTTTGGAGAATCAGCAACATTCACCGGCAAGCAAGTGACTTATGCACAGTCACCAGTATCTGGTACATCGATAAGATAAAATGATCACCGACACTTGGAATGGCATGGAAAACACTTGGTTATGTTGAAGACATCATGTGGACACCTTGTCTTGGAGTTTTGTTAATTGGCATATTCGTATTTACATATTTGTTGTTACTGGCAAATATGTCCAAATTACACCAATAGGTTTATCTTTTCCAGATCAGCATGGCACACTATGGAGATGACTTATTATTGTTGTAAATGCATTGAGCCGACATATCAAATCGATTATTGCATCGAATATTATTTTGTTTATAAAATGATTTTATTGTAATATATCTTGTAGAGCCGACCTACTAAAATTGGTCCTAGGTTATGGTATAAATGTAAGATCTTATTTGTAAGATCATGTGTGGAATGCGAAAAAAGGATTGTGTGAAGGTATATGCGAGAATAAGCAGAGCTATACATGCAGACATCATTTGAAGATTGAAGGAAGGTTTTTTTGTGAAGACAATCAAAACTACACTGGTACTAAATCTAGCATATGAAGATGTTATTTTGAGCAATAAATTCTTATTGGATTTAACCATCCAATTGTAGTCAGTGTGACTCCCATTTTGTGTTTGAGCAGTGAACTCTAGGCGCTTGGCCTTTCTGCATGTGCAGACCCCATTTGTATACACTTACTATCTGCAATAGTATCATCTGATTGTGGGTAAGGTTTCCCAACATGGTTTTTCCCCTTACAGGGTTTTCACATACAAATATTGGTGTTATGTGTTTTGGATGACTTTGTCTTTTTGTTTCATACATTAATCTTTACCGGTATTGCAATTATGTAATAAAATTGTCCACCGGTATAACAAACTGTTTCACCGGTATTAAGCAGAAAGTTGTTTAAGTTGTTTTTGGTTTAAATTCATTTGACAACTGATTCACCCCCCCCCATCCGCTCTCAGTTGTCTCTAGGACCTAACATAGACGACAGATGAAAAAGACTCATACGACATAGGATCAGGTATAGGACAACAAATCAGAAGACTCGTACGACACAGGATTAGGTGCGGCATGATAAATTATCAAACTCGTACGACTGTTCATAGGACAGAGCCTAGAAATTCTGAGTTTTCTTTTTCAATTGTTGAGTATGATAACTGAGTATGACCAATTTTGAGATGGATTGATTTTTGACCAGGACACAAAACTTTGACTTAAGATGGCCAAGTTCTGACACAGACAGAGTTTTGACTTAAGATGGACTAGTTTCTGACACAGACAAAGTTTCAACTTAGGATGGACTAGTTTCTGACACAGACAGAGTTTCGACTTAGGATGGACTAGTTTCTGACATGGACAGAGTTTCGACTTAGGATGGACTAATTTCTGACATGGACAGAGTTTCGACTTAGGATGGAATAATTTCAGACATGGACAAAGTTTCTAATCACTGAGTTGGTTTCTTATCTTCTCCAATTTTGGTATTTCAATTTTTGTTTTAGGGATGAAAACACAGAAAACAAGTAGCATGTATAGTGACTCCAATCACAACATACAAACCCTAAGGAATTTGGTGAGGAAAGAAAACCTTTTCTTGTAGACTTAGGTACACACCCAATAACTAACCAAAATACAACCGCTGAGTCTCACGCAATGGATTCTCAACACTGTATTATCCGACTCCAAACGCTAATGGGGGTACAAAATGACAAGCATCTTGGCAGAGTTACTATCTCTCTTACACAAAGATTGTCCCCCTTTCGGAGATGAACTGGGTAGCTTCTAATTTTAATTGGAACTAGTCAGGGATCCATTTAGTGCGTTGAGGTATACACTCAATTAAGAGGTCTCCCAGCCTTGAAAACCAAGGTTTAATATACCCGAAGGTACGGAGGAGAGCTATTCTCGAGCACTACCGTTGCCTTGATTTTCATCAAATCACATTTATTTTATAGTGGGTTGTAGTACTTGGCGTTTAGCCATTCCCACTTAGGTCATTCCCCTCACACCGGCCGTAACAACTTTAAGAGTTTTTCAACCCCTCGGGAGGCCAGGCCTGCTAAAGATGTACAAATCTCAAACAAAGAAAAAGCCTCAAGGGTCTAGATTTTTGATTGTCTAGAAAAAGGCAAGAGCATACTCTCCTACCTCTCAAAATCTTCTAAAAATATGAAAGATATATTTGTTCTTTAACCAGATAGCAAGTTAGGTTCCTAAAAATGAATTTAAAGAATACACGATGCTTAGTCAATTCTCCTTAGGCAACCTGCAAAGACAACGAATCAGTAGTCATATTGTCTTTGTGTGACAAGAATATTCTTTGACAAGCATTCTGAAAAAATTGATTAGGCTATGAAAAATTCCGAGATAGATAGATAAACAGTCAGGGTCAGTCGTTAGAATAATCAATAAAAATCATGAAAATTTAACTCTTTTTTTTTTTTACCAGAAAATATAGAGTTGTATGACAGAATGAAAACTCGTACGATACAGGATCCCAACTTGTACGAGATAGGATTCCAGTTCGTACAGTACATCCAATTTGTCATTTCAACCTATGGGAAATGTCGTATGAGATGTATGAATGAAAAAAATTAAAAAATCTGAAATCTGGAAAATAACAAAAAAATAAGCAGTCAGTCTTGGAGGCCGAAAAATGTAGTCTTCAGCCCCATGGTGGGTGCCAGAGATGCGTGTGTGAAAAAGTGGTCTATAGCTGCAAGCACAACACTTCAATTAAGTCATTATATGCATGGTTAGTAAATAATAAACAATAAGTAAAAAACCATAACAAAACGACTAATTGCCTTCTAAAAGATGCGAGTATAAGATTGCTCTCAAATTTTTTAAGCAATACCAGTGACTAGACTACACCAATATGAAGGATTTAATCTATATGATATTAACTATATGGATGTAAAATGGATGAATAATTCAAGCAAATAATCAATTCAAGCAATAATGGATGTAAAACGGATGCAAATAATCTAAAAAGAACAATAATCTTCAATGACTCCAGAGCAAAATCAGCGTGATAATAATCTCTAAGCATGTTCTCAAAAATCTTTGGGGTGAATTGGAATGAGAGTTGAAGACTGAATTTATAGAGAATTACCAAGAGAAAAGCTCAATTTAGGATTAATTGAAAATAATTGAGAAATCAGGTTTAGTTAATCTTGAGATAGATTCCAATTATAGTTTAATTGAAATGCATTCAAATTAGAAGTCCAAGTTGCATTGGAAATAATAATAAATTAATTCCATGTATTGGTGATAAAAATAGATAATTCTTTTATTTATTCAAGAAAAGAGTATTTTCAATGCAACTGAACTTCTTTGTCTGAAAAGCTTTGAGTTCCAATTTTAGAGAATAATTCAATAATTCAATTTAATTGCTTTTCTGATTTCAAGTTCTAAATTTAGAAAAAGAAATAATATCTCAAGTTTGATTTCACTCTCAATTCAATTCTTTTTGTTTAATTTCAATTCAACTCTTGCTTTGTGATTAATTCCTCTTTTGTAATAAATTAATTCCTTTTGCATGATTAAATGGCAATTTTATTAATTATTTAAATATGCAAGGATATTTGATAAATTAAAATAAGATAATTGATCAAAATGATATTCTTGGAAATGATTCAATTAATTAAATGAATATTTAATTAATATTGAGTAATTGATTTGCCATGTGATATTTGATGATTAAAGAATTAATAATGTGCTCAAGATTGATTTAATTGCCTTTGGTTAGGACCTTGGTGATGTTGTCGAGATTAGGGGCCCATGGTTTAGATGACCATTTTTAGGGTATTATAGTAAGAGAAATGAAAAAGTAGGGATTTAGCCTCTCCTGTTGCAAAGAAAAGAAAAGTTGCAAAAGAGGTTTCTCCAGCAACCATTGTAGTAGCTAAGGAAGCAACTGAGGAATTAGGTACAGAAAGTCATCCTGCAACCACCAAAGAAATGCTTGGAGAAAGAGTTTCAAGCTTTGAATAAAGCCTAAAGATCAAAAGAAATCAGAGAAGCCAAATGCCAACATTCTGATTGATTCCCCAGAGCACGAGACACACAGTCCTTACCAAGATGATATTCCTTCATCCTCACCTAAGAAGCTTAGTAAGGAAGAAGATAAGGGTGAGAAAGTAGAGCTATAGAATGCTCATGAGCAGCTATAGGAAGGAATGGACTTTGATGGGCTTAACAGTTTGGCCTTTATCGTAGAGCAAATTATTGAAATAGGAAGTGGGGCTGGAAAGTCAAAGCCTAAAGCACCTATTCATAGACCACCCTCTTTTCTTATCACTCATGTTGTTGCACTTGCCTTTTACCGAGAATGGGAATTAGAAAAGAAGAGATGCAGAGGATTATTGATCAACAGAAGAAGGTTATTGAACTGAAAGATGAGGAGATTGCTCTATTAGGTCGTGGAGACAATTGAGGGGGGGGGGGGTGAATCAGTTGTCTAATAAATTCAAACCAAAAACAAGTTAACCAAACTTAATGCTTAATACAGGTAAACCAAACTTAATGTCTGTAGATAGTTTATCAGTTAATTGCAGTACCGGTAAAGATTAATGCATGAAATAGAAAGACAATAACATCCACAACACATAACACCAATATTTGTATGTGGAAACCCTATAAGGGGAAAGACCATGGTGGGAAACCTTACCCACAATCAGATGATACTACCATAGATAGTTTGTGTATACAATAGGGGGTCTGCACATGCAGAAAGGCCAAGCGTCTAGAGCTCACTGCTCAAACACAAGTAGGAGTCACACTAACTACAATTGGATGGTTAAATTCAATAATGATGTGCTGCTTAAAATAGAATCTTCATATGCTGGATTCAGTACTGGTTCAATTTTGATATGTCTTCACAAAACCTTCCTTCTACCTTCAAATTATGTTTACATGTATAGCTCTACTTATTCTCGCATATACCTTACTTCATTCAAATTCCACACTTCTACTTCGATCAAATAAGATCTTACATATATACCGAAGCCTAGGACCAAAATGTATAGGTCGGCTTTACAAAAGATATTACAATAAAAAAAATTTACAAGTAAAATAATAACTGATGCAATATCTGATTCAACATGTTGGCTTAATACATTTACAACATTAATAAATCATCTCCATAACATGTCGTGCTGGTCTGGAATAGATAAGCCTGCCGGTGCTTATCCTAGACCTATTTGCTGGTAAGAGAAAATAGGCAAACATGAATATACTAATGAATAAATCTTCAAGACAAAGTTTCCAAATGGTGTCTTCAACATAACCAAGTGTTTTCCATGTCATTCCAAGTGCCGGTGAATAATATATCCTATCCGTGAACAAGATATCGGTGACTGTACATAAGTCACTTGCTTGCCGATGAACATTGCCAATTCTCCAAGTGTCAAAGTTGATAAGTGTTGACATTAATGACAAAACCATATCAACATATCCAAAATACCAACAATCTCCCCCTTTGGCATAGATGGCAACACAAGATGGAAAAACCATCAAAGTGCCAAAACATAAATGCCAAATACCAAAAACCAACAATCTCCCAAAAGAGATCATATCCAGAAATCAAAATCCAGGTACAAACAGTAATCAATCTCTCCCCAAGGGATAAAGTCTCTCCCCCTAGGATTAACATGTGTTTTTCCATATCAATCTCTCCCCCTTTGACATCAAATGCCAAAGCTATACAAAAACTAGGTTCAAATACAAAATACCAACTTATTCAGTATACCAACTAACCCCCCTGAGAAGTAGCTCTCCTCATCAAAGCCAGAGTAAAAGATTTCTCTATTAGTTCTGTTGGTTGATGACAAACATCAATTGTCTAAGTCTCTACCAGTGGGGGTATGACCCTAAACTGGTCTCTGAGATATTCAAAAGTCTCCTTAGGCAAAGGCTTAGTGAAAATATCTACAATTTGTTCTTTAGTATTCACATAAACCAGTTTTACTTCTTTTGCTTCAACATTCTCTTTTAGAAAATTCAGTTTGATAGAGGCATGTTTAGTTTTTGAATGTAGTACCGGATTCTTAGATATATCAATTGTTGTTGTATTATCACAATAGATAGTTATAGGTGTAGACATCTAAAAATGGTCAACGCTTGCGGAATCGTACTTTAACATTTGCGCATTGCCTCATTTTAGGTTTTTGCGTAGCATTAACATTTCTCCTATGTCACGCACTTGGTCTTTATCATTTGCAAGCATCGAGTCTTTCTTCTGCATTCTTCATCTTGTCTTCGAATTTGGTCTTGTTGACAATAATCTTTAATCATGATTTTGGTCGATCTTTGTCCTTTTGTCAATCTTGTCATATTGCGATCGATTCGTCATCGATCCTTGTCCTTTCCAATCATGTCAATTTGGTCAATTTGTCATTAATTTTTGTCAACCAATCTCAATCAAATCATTTATCAACACTGGTCATTTATCAATTCAAAATCATGATCGAATCGATATCAACTATCCTTTGTCAAGACCTAATTGTCGTTCTTGCATTGCTAATTCATCTCTTTAGGGTTTCGTGATTTCATCATTTAACCTTGCTTATCATTTTCTTCCTTTAGGATTAATAAATTGTTATTTATCCTAAGTATTCTCATTGCAATTAAATGTTCATTTAATTGGCTAATTATTCCTCTTTGTGAATTAATTAATAAATGACAAATTATTAATTAATTTACCTAATTTCTAATTTCCATCAAATTTTCCTAATTTCAAATTCCTAATTTTCATCAATTTCAATTTTCTTAATTTTCTAAATTCCTAATTTCAATTTCCACCTAATTAATTTGTCTTTAGTGCTCCCTATTTTTGTGCTTCATGCGTCATACTCTTGGCATAGCAAGATGTCATAAGGTTCTAGTCCTCTAAGCTTTGCATTGGCAATTTGTCATAATTCATGACATAGAAGGTGTCATAACCTTCTTCTTTTCACTCATTTTTCCCATTTTGAAATCAATTGCTTCTAATATCCATTTCATGCTAATCTTGTCATCTCTCCAATTCTTCTATAAATTGGATGATTTTCTTCAATCAAATCCCTTGAACCTGGATCCTGAATTAATAATCCCTAATAATTCTAATTCTTATCAGACTATTGAACTTACGCTTCGAGTATTCTTGAATGTCAATCTTGCTTTCATAATTAGGTGTATGCACTTGAAGGTGAGATCCATAACAAACCTATTTGGAGAAGAAAGAAGAACAATGGAGCTGCATGGAAGAAGCATCCAAATCGTCATCTGGTTTGCATGAATCTTTGCTTTTGAATGCTTTGTTTCTATGTCTCTATTGAGTGTGCTTAGGATTAGATCATTGCAATGTGTGTTTGTGATTGAGCTAATAATGAATAATATGTCCTTTTATATATTGCTTTGATGATTTCCTATTTCCTATGCTACATAAATTAGTGAACCCGATGTGAAAACTAACCTTCTATTCCCTTTACTGTGTTTTTGAGTGCTTTGAAGCTGATTTGCAGGTCAAAAAAAACCAAAAACAGGGCCGTGCAGGGTATTCTGGAGACTTCTGCGCCTGTGTAAGACAACTTGCGCCTGTGTCAGACATTCTACGCTTGTGTAGGGGACATTCTGCGCTTGTGTCAGACATCTTGCACTTGTTTCATGACTTCTGCGCTTGTGTAAAGTCCAGATCAGAGGTGAAAAATGCAGTGTTTACTTGAAATTTTTGGTGTTTTTGCATTCTGTTTTCTGTGCTTTGGATTTTGGTACTAATTATTTGTGTAGAATCTTGGCATACACATGGCAAAGACTACAAATCAAACTACTAACATGTGTTATGCAGAATCAATGGTCAAAGACAACAAATCAAACTTCTAACTCGGGTTTTTGTAGGTTGCCTTGGAGAAACAACCAAACTGTGTGTTTGAGATTTTTAATTAGGCACTTAGTGATTTATAAATAGGTGGGAATAAACATTTGTTTGCTTTGATTTTTAAGTGTGACATTGGAGTAGGAGAGTATGCTCTCATCCTTCATAGGGTGATCAGAAATCCAGATCTTCAATACCATGCTTATGTCTTTGATTGAGTGTCTCCTTTAGAGGGCCTGCCTTCCCGACCACTTTGCTTTTGCAAGCAATTGATAATCGCGAGAAGGGAATGACCCAAAGTGAGTACGGCTAGAATTCCTTGGCATTCTAACTCACTATAAAAAAATACCCGATGAGCGAAAGCTTTGAAGGAAGTGTTACATGGGAATTGCAGTTACTTGGGAAGTGATGACCCTTGAACTCTTTCTCATATCAACATCTAAGTAGGGCCTCTTGGTCTAAATTGTGCTTGCACGACTACATTTGTTTGGTATCTTGATGGGCTTAATGTCTCAATCACGCTTGCGTGACATCAAGGAGTAATGCTTAACATAAATCCTTACTACATACCTTGTTTTTAGAGGCCAAAAACCCTTCTAGTTGCTTGAGAAGGACAAATTCGGATACTTGGAAGAGATACTATGTTCACCATGGGGAGATTTCCATGGGGACTGATGCTTGGCTGCCTGAGAAGTGAGTGCCATGGAGGGGAGCCCGTGGGGTCAAGCATCTATGTATTCTCCTTGAATCCCATAATGAGTCTACCTCTCAAGTACCTAATGTCCTTGCCTACCATAAGAAATGTGTGTTAATGAGCATGATTGTCTTGAGTCTAAGTTGAAATATCTTGTCTTCTTTGCTTGTCAAAAGTTGAATTGCATCTCATTTCAAAAGCAAGACAAATTGATTCAAAACAAGGTTAAACATAAGAGCATTTCATCCAACAAACTTCAAAACACTTTCAAACATGGTTGTCAAACATTGTTCAAAATCTTGTCTTAAAATTCATGTCACTTACATTTAGGTTCATCCTAGGTTGCATTTTGCAAAGTTCATTGTCAAGTACCAAGGTTAGGTTTCACCTAAGTCATACTCTTTTCAATAAGGGTCATCCATTTACATGTGTCCTCTTGCATTAAAGTCATACCATTATCATACATTCATATTTTCATACCCTAAGTTTCTTCATTAATCTTAAGTCATTATCATATCATATTAGGGTCATTTGCATAGTAATTGTCCCTTATCATATAGTCTCAAAAACTAGGTTTTGTCATCCTTGAGTAATCCAAATCTTTGATAAACCCTAAGTCATTGTTAAGAAGTCTAGACCTTATCAAACCTTTGTCTTTTTGTCATCAATATCATTTGGTCAAACCTAGCTTAGTATCCAAGCATATAGGGGAGACTTTGTCATTTGTCCCTTTTGTCACTTACGTCCTTTTGTCCTTTAAGGTCTAGATATCATTCCAATTTCCTAAGGGTCCCTCTCTTAGATTTGCATTCAAAAAGTTTGTCAAAATCTTCGAAAACAACCAAAAACATAGGTTGCATTCTTGCCATAGATTGCATGCTCGTCTATCTAGTTTGCATTTAGTTGCATATCATACATTATCCTTGAAAAATTCCAAAAAATATTGCATTTGCATAGTGACATGTCTATTGAAACAAGGTTCCAAGCACCAATGATGCAACAAAGTTTGACGTATCAACCGATGATGCAATCGAATTTTAATCCAAGGCAATCAAAATTATATCCAACCCAACAACAAAGCAACATTGATCAAACTTATCATGATGATGTAAATGTCCAAATACAAAAACTAGAGGAGAAACTAGCTCAAGAAAATGAGATTTTGGAACAAAAAGTGAAAAACATTGTGAAGAATAGATCACAAATGTCCAAAATGTTTCAAAAATTTCCAGGTCGAAATCCAAATATTGAGCCAATTGATGTAAGATCTCTTCTTGAATGATCAGACATACTAGCTCTCCTCTCCCAAATAGAGATGATGAAACAATTTCAAGAAAAGAGACAACATCAATTTCAACATTATGTGCCTCCACAACAAGAACAAGAAGGTGTTTACTATCAATCCAATTTTCAACCAATACAACCAATGGCTCAACCAATTGTCCAACATATGCAACCAACACAACCAATGGTTCAATTTCAACAATATGTCCAGCCAACTATACAATGTCCACAAATAGTTCAACCAATGGTGGAATATCAACAAGTTCAATCAACATATCAATGTCAACAACCACAACCAAACATTCAAAAACAAAGGTTGCAACACACACCAACCCAAGTTTCAAACATGTCAGAACAATTAAAACAAGTCCAATATCAAAACATGACATCAAATCAAAAACAAGTTCAAATTCCAGGTCCAATCATGTCAAAACCTCGAAAGAAAGGTGGCTTTATTGCAATGCTCTTAAGGAAACTACCAAGTGAGTTCTTTGAGGAAGATCAAGATAATACAATTATGTCTAGCAATGCCTCATCCCCCCGCAAACAAATTGAATCTCCAGTGGCATCTATCCCTATACCTTTAGAAGTTTCCCAAGAACCTTCCATGTTGTCCTCATCAAATAATACACCCAAGGATGCAATTATCCAAGAGCTATCCATAATTGATTGCCAAGATAATCCAATTCATGTTGCACATCCTTGTCATGTTTTAGAAATACAAGACCCAATGCCACCATGCACTTTATTGCCATTACCTGTTTTAGAGGACCCCATTCGAAGTCCCTCTTCCTCATGTTCAAGCATTGATTCCTTGTCAGAATCCATCACAAATGTTCAAAGTGCATCCCCTTCATGCCAAAGCATTTATACCTCGCCAAAATCCCCCAGGAATATCCGAAGTCCAACCCCATGTCAAGAGGATAATTTAGAGCATAAAGAAACGCGTGTTAAAACAGATCAAGATCAAGATCCTGAAACCTTATCATCCCATCCAATTGTTGACCAGGATCTCATCTTCCCAGACACTCACGATGATTCCCCTATTCTTGTCCATCCTATCCAAAGTCCTATTGACACTCCATTCCCTGAGCAAGATCAAGATATCCTAGTCCATCCAATCCCAAACGATCCCATTCCATTTCATGAACAAAATGTCCTTTCAAATCCCATTGACATTCCAGATATCCCTTCCATCCCTTCCGATGATCCCATTAAAAGTCAAGAGCAAAGCACCTTTAAAGAGGAATCCAATGATCTTCCTCCTTGTCAAGATCAAAGTATCCTTCCAAATTCATTTCCAACACAAGACCCTATCATTCCTTCAGATCCTCCACAAGATCCTTTTGTTCCTCCATCTCCATGTCCTAATCCAGCATATCCACTCCAAGATCGCATTTCTTTTGATCATCCCATTATTTCTCCCATTCCATCTCTTGAAGAGCCTATCATTTAACCATGTCCACTACACAATCCTAGTCCCCCTCATGATCCTAATCCCCCTCATGATTCTAATGTGCCAGTGCAAGATGTTCATGAACCCTCGACATGCATAATGGGTTCTTCCACTTTGGTGCAATCCGATCCACTTCAAGATCTCATTATTTCTCTCATATCATATCCACCTCATAATGGACTCGCGTTTTCTTCCCAAAGAAAAGAGTATCCTACAAGTCAAGATATTCATAAAGGCAAAGGAGTAGACCTTCATGAGAAAGAACCCCTTCATATCAAAGAATATACTAATGGTCATGGCTACAAAGCTCACACTCAAGGCATTGGTATCCCTTCAAAGTCAAAATCCAAATGTCCACCTTCCCCATCATCACTTCCATCCATTCTAGGTCCCTATATCCCTTCATCCTTTATGCAAGGTCAGCAAAGGCACACATCCTTGAGTAAATTTCATCAATCCAAAATAACTCCACTTCATTCCTATCCATCCATGTGTTCCTTTCCCCCTCCAAGCAATTTGGATGCCAAGTATAAAAGTCATAAGTCTAGCAATCCACATGTATTCAAGGATCAACATGCCCAATATAATCGACATGTCAAAACAAAGAACAAATTGATCTATAAAGAAAAAGAAATATCCAAAAGGCCACAAAGGCCCACTGAGAAAAATAAAGCAAAGTCAAAATCTATATGGGTTCCTAAATCCCTTATGCAAGCAATGCACTCCAAGGAACCACAAAAGCATAAAAAATCAAAAACCATGTGGATCCCTAAGCAACTCGTTGAAGCACAAAAGCCTAAAGAAACAATCAACTTGGCATCTAAAGTTGCTATTCCTCCATCTGAACCTCTCAAATCTTTTCCTCCATCACCTTCTTCATCCATTTTGGGCCCTTATGTCCCAAACTCCATAGCCTTTCCTTCATCAAAATCTCAATATCCAAAATACATTTTTCCTCCATCAGTCCATCACCCCTCAAGGTGTGTGCCAATGTCAATCTTGCCTTCATTTCCATCCACTAAAGCCCAATTCTTCCAATACCCTATCCATTATCCAATGCATATTTTCCATCCTTCGATCCCTTTGATCCCATCCTTTGCATAAATCCTCGCCTTAGTTTCATCTCATTTTCCATGTCCTCATCCTACCAACGTCTTTGAGCATACTTTTAATGGTCATGGTCCATTTTTTTCAAAGCTACTATCCAAACAAACAAAAAGACGCTTGAGTCCTTCTTCCATCCCCTATCATGTGTCCATCTTCTATTGAAAAAGCTCAAAAATTCAAAAAAATTAAAAAAAAGTGAAAAAAGAAAAAGAAAAGAAAAAAAGTAAAGAAAAATAATTCGTTCACTGGTGAAAACCTGGCAAACAGGCGCCTTGGGCAAGTACCATGATGAAAACCTGGCAAACAGGCGTCATGCGTAATCTATGAACTTCTTGCATACTACACTTGGGGGCAGGTTTCCTCCTTCATATCCTATTGCCCTTCACTATCCTATCGAACCCCTGTCATTACCCTTCCTTGTCCTATCATCCCTCATACCCATTTCCTCTTTCCACCTTTGATCTTGACAAGGCTGAAGATCATCATGAGCATCACGCATCTTATTTGCAGCTTTTAGTCTATCATAGCTTTTGGTCATTTGCCCATTTGCTTATTTCAACCTTTCATCCATATTCCCTGGCTTATTGCAACTTTCTGCCACTGTCCCTTAGCCAATCCCGACCTTCAATCCATGTCCCTTATCCATTCTTGGTCTTGCTTATCCTATCCATATCTTATCACTATCCATACACTCTTTTTCATTCCTTGATCTTGATCTAACATAAGGATAAAAAATTTAAACATGGTTTCAAAACCTCTTGACATGTCCCTCATGCCATGTCACTGCTTTACATTGTCATATCCAGTCTCTTGTCCCATCACGCAATAGCCCTTGAAAATTGCGTCCGCATTGTCTCATGATAAAAGGCCTTTGTCTTCCCTCTATCCACCATCATTTCAGCAAGCCTATTTATTCACCTGTCATATTCCTTGCCTTGCTAGACACTGGGGGCAAAATCCATAAAAATCAAATAATGTCCTGAAAAAATCATAAAAAATCAAAAAATGTCCTTAAAAAAAATCCAAAAAAATCAAATAATGTCCTGAAAAAATCTTCAAAAAAAATCATATAATGTCCTGAAAAAATCTTCAAAAAAAAATTGAAAAATGTCCTGAAAAAATTCATAAAAATAAAAAAAAGGTCCTGAAAAAATCTCTAAAAATCAAATAAAGTCCTAAAAAAACACAAAAAAATTGTAAAACTCCAAAAACAAAAAACAAACATTTTGCAAATAATTATTCCTTTTGTGCATTAGACAGCTCACTGAGTATACATCCAACAACTCGCAATCCAACATTGTGCTTTAATGAAATCATGCTTTAACAAATGACCTTTTTCAATCAAATCAAACATTCAAACTGATCAAAATTGTCATCTCAATCGAATATCAGTATCCAAATCATTTGTCCTTGTTCCTATTATCATGGATCTTATACAGGGTGTGGTATACTCGAAACTAGACTATGTCCTGTCTTAGATGGGGTACCGCATTTCCTGAAACCAGATAGCATGATCGTCCTATCAGCACTTTCAACTTTTGACAATGAAGATCAAGATGTTTGTTTGATTTGTTTGAATTTGCGCATCTTATCTTTTTCTTGATTTATCTTCGATCATGTTCCTATGTCGCTCAATGATGTCACTGAGTGATTTAGAGTGACCGGGATGGTTCATGATCCCTTTTCTTTTTTTGATTGTGATTGTCGTTTGTCTGTAATGAGTCTGTCTTTCGCAAAAAGGGTTGCATTTCAGCTCTGGCCTTCAATGCCATGATGCTACGCATCCATTTTGCTACATTAAAATAAAGGTTCTCACCTACAAAGTGCATTACTGAAAGCAAGTTTTTCTTCATCTCTAACTGTCCTCTATCTCATTTCTTCTTACTAACATTTCTTCAGTTAGTCTTGTCAGTCTGTTTGCTCCTATCGTTTTCTATCATTTTTATCGATCAATTGGCCTCTTCTCTGCCTATTTCCGGCCAATTCCTCGAGGGGGCATGCATATGTCATTGTTATTGTCTGGGGCATTTTCATATGTCATTATTATTGTCTGGGGCATTTTCATTACTGTTCTTTGAAACAACGCTTAAAATCGCATGTCTCAAAGAGGGGCAAAATGTAGACATCTAAAAATGGTCAACGCTTGCGGAATCGTACTTTAACATTTGCGCATTGCCTCATTTTAGGTTTTTGCGTAGCATTAACATTTCTCCTATGTCATGCACTTGGTCTTTATCATTTGTAAGCATCGAGTCTTTCTTTTGCATTATTCATCTTGTCTTCGAATTTGGTCTTGTCGACAATAATCTTTAATCATGATTTTGGTCGATCTTTGTCCTTTTGTCAATCTTGTCATATTGCGATCGATTCGTCATCGATCCTTGTCCTTTCCAATCATGTCAATTTGGTCAATTTGTCATTAATTTTTGTCAACCAATCTCAATCAAATCATTTATCAACACTGGTCATTTATCAATTCAAAATCATGATCGAATCGATATCAACTATCCTTTGTCAAGACCTAATTGTCGTTCTTGCATTGCTAATTCATCTCTTTAGGGTTTCGTGATTTCATCATTTAACCTTGCTTATCATTTTCTTCCTTTAGGATTAATAAATTGTTATTTATCCTAAGTATTCTCATTGCAATTAAATGTTCATTTAATTGGCTAATTATTCCTCTTTGTGAATTAATTAATAAATGATAAATTATTAATTAATTTACCTAATTTCTAATTTCCATCAAATTTTCCTAATTTCAAATTCCTAATTTTCATCAATTTCAATTTTCTTAATTTTCTAAATTCCTAATTTCAATTTCCACCTAATTAATTTGTCTTTAGTGCTCCCTATTTTTGTGCTTCATGCGTCATACTCTTGGCATAGCAAGATGTCATAAGGTTCTAGTCCTCTAAGCTTTGCATTGGCAATTTGTCATAATTCATGACATAGAAGGTGTCATAACCTTCTTCTTTTCACTCATTTTTCCCATTTTGAAATCAATTGCTTCTAATATCCATTTCATGCTAATCTTGTCATCTCTCCAATTCTTCTATAAATTGGATGATTTTCTTCAATCAAATCCCTTGAACCTGGATCCTGAATTAATAATCCCTAATAATTCTAATTCTTATCAGACTATTGAACTTACGCTTCGAGTATTCTTGAATGTCAATCTTTCTTTCATAATTAGGTGTATGCACTTGAAGGTGAGATCCACAACAAACCTATTTGGAGAAGAAAGAAGAACAATGGAGCCGCATGGAAGAAGCATCCAAATCGTCATCTAGTTTGCATGAATCTTTTCTTTTGAATGCTTTGTTTCTATGTCTCTATTGAGTGTGCTTAGGATTAGATCATTGCAATGTGTGTTTGTGATTGAGCTAATAATGAATAATATGTCCTTTTATATATTGCTTTGATGATTTCCTATTTCCTATGATACAATAGGTTCTTTGCATTTCATCTTTATGTCCTTCAATTTGATTAACCATAATACTTGTGTACAGTTAGTTGTTGTTGCAGCATATTCTGATTCAGCTGTTGATAAAGATGTGCAACTTTGTTTCTTACTCAACCAAGAAATTAATCTACTTCCAAGAAAAAATGCTTCGTCGATGGTGCTTTTTTTGTCATCTACATCTCCTGCCCAATTTGCATCTGTGTATGCACATAATTCAAAGTTTTCATCTCTAGGATAACATAGGCCAAGATTTGTAGTGCCTTGTAAGTATAGGAAAATCCTTTTTACTGTTGATTCATGATTTTCTTTAGGATTACTCTACAATCTTGAAACAATGCATACTACATTCATAATATCAAGTCTTTTTTGTGTGAAATACAGTAGTCCTCCTATCATAGATTTGTACTTAGTCGGATTAATAGGTGTTGATTCATCCATTAGTGATAGTTTGTCATTTGTAGTCATAGGTGTGCTTACTGGTTTAGAGTTTTCCATCCCAAATTTCTTTAGTAACTCCTTCAAGTACTTAGATTGACTCAAGAATATACCTTTATCAGTCTGTGAAATCTGCAATCCTAAAAAGAATTTTATCTCTCCAATCATAGACATTTCAAATTCTTGCTGCATTTCAATAGAAAAGTCTTTACATAATCCATCATCTCCTCCAAAGATTATATCATCAACAAAAAATTCAATAACCAAGATGTCATCATTAGTCACTTTATAGTATAAGTTGTTGTCAGCATTACCTTTAGAAAAACCAATCTTCAAAAGGTATTTATCCAATCTAGCATACCAAGCTCTTGGAGCTTGCTTCAACCCATACAAAGCTTTCCTTAACCTGCAAACCATATCTTTGTTATGTGTCAAAGAAAATCCATTAGGTTTCTCAATGTAAAGTTCTTCTTCAAGATCTCCATTCAGAAATGCACATTTAATATTCATTTGATATACTTTGTAGTTTTTGTGTGCTGCAAAAGCCAAGAATAATCCGACTGCCTCAATTCTAGCTACCGGTGCAAAGGTTTCATTGTAATCAATTCCTTCTTTTTGTGAATATCCCTTACACACTAGTCTTGCTTTATTTCTGATTACCTTACCATCTTCATTAAGTTTATTTCTGAATACCCATTTTGTTCCAATTACATTTTTGTCTTTAGGCTGAGGAACTAATGTCCATGTGTTATTCTTTTCAATTTGCTCTAATTCTTCTTCCATAGCTTTAATCCAGTGTTTATCTTCACATGCCTCATTAATTGATTTTGGTTCAATTTGAGAAATAAGACATACCTCTTCATTTGCCAGTCTTCCTTTTGTCATAACTCCTTGATATTTGTTCCCATTTATCTGATCTTCAGAGTAGTTCAATCTTACATATCGGGGTGTCTTTGTTTGCTGCAGTTCTTCAGTTATAGTGGAATTTTTAGATGATACCGGTGTAACTGGATCTTCATTCTATACTGGTGTATTCAATGTAGGTTCATTTGTCAGTATCTCTATTGCCAGTTCAGAGTCTATATACCTTGAAGTTCTTTTAAACTGTTCATCAATTTTCACATTTGTACTCTCAACAATTTTCTGCAATCTTTTGTTAAAACATCTATATGCCTTGCTCTTAGATGAATAACCAAGAAATATTTCTTTATCACTTCTAGGATCAAATTTGCCAATATACTCATCTCTTCTAATATAGCATTTACTTCCAAATATTGTAAAATATTTAAGAGTAGGAGTAATACCAAACCATAGTTCATGAAGGGTCTTACCAATTTCACCTTTGATGTGAACTTTGTTGAATGTGTAGACTGTTGTGCTTACTACCTCTCTCCAATATACATGTGGTAGATTTGCTTCTGATAACATACTTCTAGCTGCATCTAAGATAATTCTATTTTTCATTTCTATAACTCCATTTTGCTGGGGTGTCCGGGGTGCTGATAACTGTCTTCTGATTCCATTTACTTCATAGAATGTATTAAATTCCTTAGATGTAAATTCACCTCCTTGATATGATCTTAGACATTTGATTTTCTTACCGGTTTCATTTTCTACCATTGCCTTGAATAAATTGAATTTCCCAAGTGCTTCTGATTTTTCTCTGAGAAAAGTAACCCAACACATTCTAGAATAGTCATCAATGATTAGCATGAAATATCTATCACCTTGTAAGCTTTTAGTTCTAGCTGGACCACATAAATCAGTATAAATTAAGTCAAGAGTATTATTGGATTTTTTTGGAATACTTTTAAAAGATTCTCTAACTTGTTTTCCAAATTTACATTCCTTACATACCGGATTGTGAGGTTTAACAATCTTAGGTAAGTCTCTAACTGCTTTAGTTGTACTGATTTTCATAATACAATCAAAATTTACATGACAGAGTCTCTTATGCCATAGCCAACTTTCATCAATATGTGCAATCAAGCATGTCTTTTCATTGTTATTTAAATGAAAGATATTACCTCTAGTTTGATTACCGATTGCAATTTCCAAACCAGTTCTATTCATAATTTTGCATTTCCCATTCTTGAATTGTAACTGAAATCCTTTTTCAACTAATTGACCAACACTTAAAAGATTATGCTTTAAACCTTCAACATAGTAAACATTGTCAGTATTATGCTTACCATCAAGAGATATAGTGCCTTTTCCTTTTATTAAACAAGCTTTATCATCTCCAAATCTTACTAGACCTCCATTATATTCCTGAAAAGTCAAGAATTTACTTTTATCACTAGTCATATGATGTGAACATCCTGTATCAATGATCCATTCATCCTTAACTTCAATTTTAGCTATCAAGGCCTACTCTACCGATTGAACAGTAAGTGCCAGTTGATCTTCTATTATAGCAGCAAAGACCCATCCATTTTCTGCCAGATCCTCATCAGAATCATTAGTGACTCCTTCATCAACAAGATAACAAGACTTGTCTTTATTCTTCTTAAATCTGTATCTCTGATACTCAAGGTTAGGCTTGTATGTTCTTCTAGCTTCTTCTTTCAATCTTGCATGTCTATCAGGGTATCTTGAAGCCATATGACCAATCTTATTATAGTTAAAACATTTAAAGGGTGCTTTACCTTCATACTAACTTCCAATTGGACCTTTAGGCATTTTCCTTGCAAATAGTGCTTCAAGTTCTTCAAGTTCTTCATTTTCTCTCCTGCTTTCTTCAAGTTCTCTTGCATAAAAGGCTTTCCAATCAGACTTGTCAAATGATGATGTAGATGATGTTGATGCCTTAAAAGCTAAATCTGTATTTATAGTAGCAACAGGACCAAATTCCTCAATTTCAAAAGCTGAAAGTTTTCCAATTAATGTATCTCTAGTTACTGATGTATTAGGCATTGTTCTTAACTCATTTATAGTAGTAACTTTCATTTTGTATGCTGGTGGCAATCCTCTTAAAACTTTTGAAACAATTTCATCTTCACTTAAGGTTCCTCCACAACATTTAATACCCAAAACAATTTCATTTACTCTTTCCATAAAAGCAGAAATTCTTTCATCTTCTTCCATTTTCAGATTTTCATACCTGACCCGGAACCTTTCAAGTTTTGCAATTTTGACTATGGAATCTCCTTCATTAAATGTTTCCAAATGGTCCCAAATAGCTTTAGCAGTAGATCTATCTGATAATCCCATGATTTGCTGATCTAATAATGCACTCAAAAGTGATTCTCTTGCTTTGCAATCATTTTCTTCATATTTTCCTAAGGTTGGTGGATTAGGCTGACTAGGAGTAGGAGTAGTATAGCCATTCTTTGTAACTTTCCAGATGTCCTTTCCAATGCAATTTAGATGTGTCTCCATTCTGATCTTCCATATGCCATAGTTGGTTCCATCAAGTTTAGGATTGTCCTTCCTGAAATAGTTAGAAGACATTGGATCTCCTCAAGTTGCTAAACTTTTGCAAATATAGGACTAGGCTCTGATACCAATTGTTAGGTCACAGAGACAACTAAGAGGGGGGGTGAATCAGTTGTCTAATAAATTCAAACCAAAAACAAGTTAACCAAACTTAATGCTTAATACTGGTAAACTAAAATTAATTCTGGTAGATAGTTTATCAGTTAATTACAGTACCAGTAAAGATTAATGCATGAAACAAAAAGACAATAACATCCACAACACATAACACCAGTATTTGTATGTGGAAACCCTATAAGGGGAAAAACCATGGTGGGAAACCTTACCCACAATCAGATGATACTACTGTAGATATTTTATGTATACAATAGGGGGTCTGCATGCAGAAAGGCCAAGCGCCTAGAGCTCACTGCTCAAACACAAGTAGGAGTCACACTGACTACAATTGGATGGTTAAATCCAATAATGTTGTACTGCTCAAAATAGCATCTTCATATGCTGGATTCAGTACCAGTTCATTTCTAATATGTCTTCACAAAACCTTCCTTCTACCTTCAAATGATGTCTGCATGTATAGCTTTGCTTATTCTCACATATACCTTACTCCATTCACATTCCACACTTCTACTTGGATCAAATAAGATCTTACATATATACCGAAGCCTAGGACCAAAATGTATAGGTCAGATTTACAAAAGATATTACAATAAAAACAATTTACAAGTAAAACAATAACTAATGCAATATCCGATTCAACATGTCGGCTTAATGTATTTACAACATTAATAAATCATCTCCATAGTTTGTCGTGCTAATATGGAATAGATAAGCCTACCAGTGCTTATCCTAGACCTATTTACTGGCAATAGCAAATATGCAAACACAAATATACCAATGAACAAATCTTCAAGACAAAGTGTCCAAATGATGTCTTTGACATAACCAAGTGCTTTCCATGTCATTCCAAGTGCCGGTGAACAATATATCCTGCGGGTGAACAAGATACCGATGACTGTGCATAAGTCACTTGCTTGCCGGTGAACATTGCCAATTCTCCAAGTGCCAGATTTGATAAGTGTAGACATCAATGACAAAACCATATCAACATATCCAAAATACCAACATGCTCAGCTTAAAATTAAGGTGGAAATAGTAGTCACCATGGTACCACAACTAATGCAATGTAGAGTACCGCCTTGAGTTTACTCCTTGTATTTGAAGGAACAACATATTTGTTTTCAAATGATGAGAATTGTTAGGGATATAATCCCCTCTTTAAAGACACCTCAGGAATTCTATCATGTCTACCAAACATCTCCTACTACCATCAAAAGTTTTCTCTGTGAACTTTATTTACATAATTATGCTGTCCCTAATAACGTTGATTGGAATCCTCTACTCTACATTGGAGATATTCAGCTGAGGGCTCTCATGTCATGGGTTCAAAATGAAATTACAAGGGGAGAATAATTTAAGATAAATAGGAAGGAATAACTTGATCTCTCCCTTCCATTGAGAGTCAAGCCAAGAAATCCAAGAAGGCTCTAATATGACTGGCAGGAAATTATTTATCAGCTAGATTTTGGGAAAAACATTCTGGCCCTAAGAGAAGAAATAAATAGAGAGTATGAGAAGATGGCTATAGGTGAAGGATAGGTAGCAATTGGACATTTATTCCAGCACTGGAATAGTCTACCGGATGAGTTGAAATAGTCCAAGCCACACTCCTTATCAAATTATCATGCAGCACTAAGGCAGGCACCCAAATATATACATGTGGGTAGAACAAAAGGGAGACATTGTTTGCCCCTTAGCTTCCAGCCACCAATTCTCCTATGGCCACTAATGGGATGCAGGAATAGTGACCCACTATATGATGAAGCAATAGAATGCTCCAGGTGGACATGGTTGGAAAAGATGAAAGGGTTCTATTCAAGTTTGTCTACAGGAGGTTTTGGGTAGGTTACCCTCAGCAATTTCAGAATCAATTCTAGAATTAGAAACTTTCCTGTTGTTGGAGGATCAACAAGAAGCTAGGTTGGGAGGCAATGATGAGCAGAAATAATGGCTTTATTTTGATATTTTTATCATAGAATTATTTCTTAGGTCTTGTGTCTGGGTAATATTTGGGTCAGATGACTTTCCTGGTTGATGTCTTTTTAAGTATTTTTGGAACTAGTTTATCATATACCTAAGGTTGTTATCTAATGATTTTTAAACGGTCCATCTATGCAAATGATCTAAATCAATCCTAGAATGTGGTTTAATTTATGTTATGTTGACATCAATAGATACACATGCTTTTGTGCACATTAATGTCATGATGCAGGGTTAGCCAAGATGAAAGAAAGACTAAGTTGGTGGTTAAGAGGAACATCAACATGCTGCTAGGATGCAGACCCAGCCAAAATGGAGCAGCATTGAAGATGATCATAACCACTTGATCACTTCCTTAGTAGAGCGGTTTGTGGAACATTCATAATTGTTCCTAGTGGAGCTTAAATCCAGGAAGGAGGTTGCACTATATTTTCTTAGCTGGAGGACAATTGTTGTTTTATTTTCCTGCGCTGACTTCTTCTTTAATGAAATAAACCCTTTTCACCTATTCCTTTGGGACGTGGGTTGATCAATTAGGAATTTGTTATAAAGTTTCCTTATAAATAAAATGTCTCTATCTCCTCTCAAGGGGACGGAACGATCATAGAATTTGCAGTATCCATCTTTCAAACTTATGTATTTTGCAATCAATTTGGAATAAAGAAGATTTTATTTTGAGCTTATCAGTTGTTATCTAGAGTTATGGATATACTCACTCAAGGGGGCCCACTTGGTGAGTATCTCCTTAGTTTTTTTTAGTTAATTTCCATCTTGCTATAGTTGTTGTTTTGGCATTCGACTGTTCCTACAGCCACTGGAAACAATTCCTGTGTTTGTTCCTGCAGACAAAGTAGCTCCTATCCATTGGCCAGAATATTGTTATTCAATAGTAGTGGCTTAAGTTACCTTCAATTGTGAGTTCTGATAAAGTATTAGTTCAATACATGTTTTTTTCATATTTATTTTAGAGAATTTCCTTTTCCAGCAGTAGAATAGAGTGGTTGCAATTTGAACTTAGTGCACATAGAGTGCTGGCCCGTTTCAAGTCTACGTCCCTAGTCGATAAAGTAAATGAGTCTTTTCTATAAGAGAGTTAGCTATTTAGTAAGGATGTCCAATCCTTGAACTATGTTTTTATAACCTATTTGTTATTCCAGTTGTGAGGACCAACACCCGTGCCCACCTACAATCTCTTTGCATGGATGATTTGACCTAGATATAAGAACTCAATTCTAGAAAACTCAAACTAACTCTTTAGAAAACAATGATTGTTCTTCCAAAATTCCTAACACTTAAATGTTCCATAGGTTCTCCTCTCATGTAATATTGTAGATTAAAATATCATCAAATAAGACAAAAACTAACTTTCTCAGTTTCTTGCAAAGGATGCATGATTTGAAATTTATTGGATGTTTGTTAAACCAAACAACATGACTAGAAAATCAAAGTGCTCCTAGTGATATTGAAAAGCTATCTATTTTTTATAAATAAACTATTGTGTGAATATTATCTATCAATTCATCAATCCTAAGAATGGGTTTTTAGTTATTTAGTTCCTTGTATCAGTGCACATCTACATTGTGTCATCTTTCTTCTTCACCAAAACTGCAAAGGAAGCAAAGGTACTTGAGTTGGGCCTAACATTCTCCACTTCCATTAGTTCCTCAATGGACTTTTGATTTCCTCCTTATGTTTCCTATGGTTATGGTAGGTATTTGTGGGAATAGGATTATTTCTCTCCTCTAACTTAGGAATTTGTACTCAAAGACTTTGTTTAGGAGTCTCCTTAGAGAAATTTTGTTGAATAACTTACTATGTTGTTCAAGATGATATGTACATCCATAACATATGTTGTCATTCCTTTGGTGGGATTTTTATTATGATACAAAAAATTAAGTTTCTCACATAGCTTACCTATGATAGAAAAGCCTACCCAATCTCTTAAGAAATACGATCCTTGGTGTTTAATTTGACATTCCCTATAGGCACCACTTATTTTTCTTCTAGCTAAAACTTTTATTCCATTGTCTTGAAGTTTTGTGTAATCTCTCCTAATGAGTATAGCCATTGGATACCTAGGATCATATCCATATCTTTTATGCTAACAACATATAATTCCTCCTCCATATCATATCCTTTCAAATGAAGAATTAATTTAGTGATCTTCCTATTACATTGGATAGTGAAATTTTTAGCCACCATAACACAATCCTTCGAATTCCTCCATCTTGAGGCCTCATTTAGCTACCAGTACCTCATCAATAAAGTTATAAGTGGAATTTATACCAATTAGTATAGTTTCCCTTTGACCTGTCGATACCCCATTGATGCAAAATCCTAGATTGTATCTCAAAGTACGAGAGAGCTAGAAAGAGTACTTTTTGAGATGGCCTCTTATCCATTTGTTTGATCTTCTTCTCTCATCACATGTTTCAATTCTTCACTCTATGGTTTGGGATCCTTAGATCTTGATTTAGTATCATGTTACAAGTGTGGTTGTCGTTGTACCAAAATATCGACCTATTAATGCCCAATACAACCACTAGACTTATAGAATCCATAGGAGGTTGTTAAGCCAGGTCACAAACCTGAGCACTGCACTGCATAACACAAGGAAACCAAGGGTGCACACCTTGCAACAATCTCCCCCTAGTGCAAGCGAGGGGTTTGAACCTATGACCAAGCTCTGATACCACTTGTTACAAGTATGGTTTTTGTTGCAACAAAAGATCGACCTATTAACGCCTGATACAACCACTAGACTTATAGAATCCACAGGAGGTAGTTAAGCCATGTCACAAACCCAAGCGTTGTGTTGCACAACAAAAGGAGACCAAGGGCGTACACCTTGCAACATATCAAACATTACCTTAGTGTAATTTAATGACTCAATGATGAATCGTGAGTACTAATCTGGTACTGAGAGGGGGGGGTGAATCAGTACCGGCACAAAAACTTTTCCTAAACCCATTTGATTGCAGACTATAAACTACTGG
This sequence comes from Cryptomeria japonica, assembly GCF_030272615.1. Classification (NCBI taxonomy): domain Eukaryota; kingdom Viridiplantae; phylum Streptophyta; class Pinopsida; order Cupressales; family Cupressaceae; genus Cryptomeria; species Cryptomeria japonica. The sequence continues at coordinate 337,390,113 of NC_081405.1, read as the reverse complement.
CAATCCCTAACACCGGTTCAAACCAGATTACTACCGGTTAAACACAATGCAACTATGAAAGACATGAACCAGTCAATCTTCTTAGCTTTTCATACAACCTACTCCCTCATTTTCACTTTGTCCTTATGCATAAACAGACAATCTATCATCAGAAATATAATAACTTGCTAGATCAATATGATTCATGGCTTGACAAACAACAACAAAGCATCACATGAAAAAGACATCACATATGACACACATATTTTTCACGTGGAAACCAACTGGGAAAAACCATGATGGGGATGAATACCTACAAGTTGTTTTGAACTCTTTAGAAGTCCGCTTTGTTAGAAGCCTAGTTTGGTTAAAGACTGTTACAATAGGTTATGTTAGGAACCGATCCTATTAGGGATCACCCATTTAAGGGATGGATAGAATACCTAGTTAAGGGTTAAACCCTATTAGAGGTTACCTTGATAGAGGATTTTATGAACTCAATGGCTTTGAGTCACCTTGTTAAAGGATTTATAGCAAGCTGGTTAAAGCTACCCTATTAAGGGATTTTCCAACTATTGAAGTGATTAGAGATCAACAGGTATTACAATGATCTGGTAATAGCACTCAATTCTAATACAGATTTGCTTTAGTTCCTTCCTTCTACACACACACACTATGAAGGTATTGATCTTTTCAAATTGGTGTGGCAAGAATCATGTATCTCTGCACATAAATACACACACAACATTTTCCAACAACCTCAGCATAAGACACCACATCAACCTTATAGGAAACAGATAGGTCTATAGCATAAACCCTAAACCTTAAACACTTAGGTTGAGAATTTTAGTCAGTTCAATCCTAACCATTGAACACTTTGCATTTGAATACAATGGTCTTGAACATATCTCAAGACATTCTCCATCGTTCGTTCTTCACCGCTTCTTGGAGGTGATAACCCATCACGCGTTCTCCACTATTTGTAGAGACTTCGCACATTCCTGAGGTAGATAGGATCAATCTCCTTCATGCAAGATCCTTCACGTGCATGAGGCTGACGTGGCAACACAATCTGATCTCTATTACAATGCTAACTCATCACACAATGCCATTGGTTGAAACACACAGGCTCAAAACACTTGAACCGAAAACCCCAAAGCTGAGATTACCAACCAGTAGTTATGCCATATGAACCCTAGATACAAAGCATTCCTTATATCGGTTCTCATTCCAACATACTAGTTCTGGTTCACAACATCATACCGGTTCACTTGGACAAGCATACCGCTTCACCTTTTCTCACATATGTTGGTTCACTCTTCATCATGTTACCTATTCACTCTTCATCATGTTACCGATTTTCTTTCAACATATTGACATCAATGACAACACAGTATCATCATGTCAACATATTCTATACATATGCCAACAATCTCCTCCTTTGGCATTGATGGCAATATACAAGGATATCTCTATTTTTGCATCACATCTTCTCCTTAATACTGTAGATATCTTTTCCACTTCACACCTTCTCCCCCTCTGACAAAAATGCCAAAGTGGAGGCACAAGCTCCCTTGTTCCACTATGTTGCTTGCCCTGAGGAGTAGCATCCTTCAGCACATCAATCCTAGAAAGATATAGCAAAGTAAGATCTGATTGATGTGGAGCACACACCTTTAGATTATCTCTTGAAGCGGTAGCACCCCTAACTCACCTCTTAGATAGGAAAAAGTAGCCTTTGGTAGAGGCTTGGTGAATATGTTTGCTAATTGCTCCTTACTGGAAACATGTTCCAATACCACCTCTTTGTTCTGAACCTTTTCCCTCAAGAAATGATACTTGAGTTCAAAGTGCTTGGTTCTAGCATGTAAAACTAGATTCTTGGAAATGTTAATTGCACTTGTATTGTCATAGAATATACTTACTGGTTTAGATACAAGAACTGTGAAGCCATTCAATACATGCTTCATCCAAATATTCCGGGTGCAGTTCATAAAATCTGCAACATACTCTGCTTCTGTTGTAGACTGAGAGATACAACTCTGCTTTTTACTCATCCATGAGACCAGTCTACCACCGAGAAAGAAAGCACCATTGGTTGTGCTCTTCCGATCATCTACATTACCAACCCAATCAGCATCTGTGAAAACTTTCAAGTTGAAATCATTATTGTATGGATACCATAACCCATAGTCAATAGTTCCCTTCAGATATCTAAGAATCCGCTTGACTGCTACCAAGTGGGATTCTCTTGGGGTTTGTTGAAACCGAGCGGTAATACCTATTGCATGTGCAATGTCTGGTCTACTATGCACTACATAATGCAACTTACCAATCATTGATCGGTATTCCTTCTCATTTACCAATACCGAGTCATCCTCTTTTGATAGTTTACAACCGGTCACCATTGGTGTACCAACTGGTTTACTTTCTTCCATGTCAAAGGTCTTCAACACCTCTTTGACATACTTGGACTGAGTAATAAAGATTCCATTTTTCATTTGTTGAATCTATAGTCCAGTGAAGAACTTAATTTCCCCTATGAGTGACATTTCAAACTCCTTTTTCATCTCATCTGCAAAGTCATGACTCATCTTGTCATCTCCACCAAAGATTATGTCATCAACAAATACTTCATAGATCAGAATCTGACCTACTTCTGATTTCAAGTAGATATTGCTATCTTCACTTGTTCTTTCAAATCCAAACTTCACAAGATGGGAGTGCAAGCATTCATACCATGCTTTTGGTGCCTGCTTTAGTCCATATAAGGCTTTATGTAGCCTATACACCATGTCACTGTCTTCTGATAGGGAAAACCCATCTGGTTGCTCTATATACACCTCCTCTTCAAGTATTCCATTTAAAAATGCAAACTTTACATCCATTTGGTTTACCTTGAATCCTTTAAAAGTTACATATGCAAGAAGCATATGAACTCCTTCCAATCTTGCTACTGGAGCAAAGGTTTCACCATAGTCTTCTCCTTCTTCTTGGGCATATCCTTTACATACTAGTCTAGCTTTGTTCCTTACCATTGTGCCATCCTCATTTAGCTTATTTCTGAAGACCCATTTGCTTCCAATGACATTTTTATGCTCCGGTCTAGGTACCAAAGACCATGTACCATTCTTCTCTATCTAGTCAAGTTCCTCCTCCATTGCCTTGATCCAGTCTTCATCTTTATGTGCCTCTTTGAATGATTTAGGCTCAAATTCAAAGATCATACATGAGCTTTCTTTGACCTTTCTTCTTGTAAGATTTCCTGCATCTTTGTCTCCTATGATCTACTTTGGATCATGATTGAGTTTAACATACCTAGGTATGTTCTTAAAAACTTCTTGCTTTTCTTCATCAGCCTCATCTTCATCAACATCTACCGGTGTAGGAGCACAATTGCTGGTACTGGGCTGATTTGCAACCGATTCCCAGAAGGTTACTACTAGTTCATCTCCTACATGCTCTTTGTCGGTTTCCTCTGATTTCTCAAAGTTTTCATCAACCCTAACATTGATGCTTTCAAAAATTCTCTGAGTCCTATTGTTGAAACATTTGAGAGCTTTTCTCTTAGTGGAATACCTTAGGAGTATTCCCTCATCACATTTAACATCAAACTTGCTCTGATGTTCACTCCTCTTGATATAACATTTACTACCAAACACTCTAAAGTAGCTTACCATTGGTGTCTTACCAGTCCATTACTCATAAGGAGTCTTACCCTTTCCTTTCTTGATGAGTACTCGATTCATTTTGTAGGCTGCAATGCTCATCGCTTCTCTCCAAAATGTGTGAGCGACCTTTCTTTGGATCAACATAGTTCTAGCCACTTCAACCACAATCTATTTGTTTCTCTCTGCCAGGCCATTCTGCTATGGAGTTTGGGGGCCAGACAGTTGCCTCTTGATGCCATTCTCTTCACAATATTTGTTGAATTCACCGGAAGTGAATTCCCCTCCTTGATCAGTTCTAAGGCATTTGATTCCTCTACCACTTTCCTTTTCTACCAGTGCTCTGAAATCTTTGAACTTTCCAAAGTCTTTAGACTTGTCCTTCAAGAATGTGACCCACATCATTCTTGAGAAATCATCTGTAAGAATCATAAAATACCTATCTCCTTGCACACTCCTAGTTTTCATAGGACCACACAAATCAGTATGCACAAGATCAAGTAAGTTGTTAGCAGTGAAAGATTTACCTTTAAAGGTTGAGGAATACATTTTACCCAGTTGACATTCTCTACACAAAGGATTTTTCGGTTTGCTTAGCATCGACAGTCCTCTAACTGCCTTGATCTTACTAGCCTTCACTATGTTATCAAAGTTTACATGGCAGAGTCTCCTATGCCATATCCAACTATCACCAAACTTAGTCATAAGACATGTACTTATATTTGCATTCAGCTAAAATAAGTTACCTTTGGTCTGCATACCGATGGCCATCAGTTCACCATTCTTTCCTTTGATTTTGCAGACTCCATTTTTGAATTCCAGAGTGAGTCCACTATCATTCAGCTGGGCAACACTCAATAGATTGTGTTTGAGACCTTCCACCCAATACACATTGTTAGCATTTCTCTTTCCATTTAGAGAGATGGACCCTCTGTCTTTGACCTTACATGGTGCATCATTACCAAAATGAACCACCCCACCATCATACTCTTCTAGAGATATAAACTTGCTCCGGTCACCAATCATATGGTGAGAACAACCACTGTCAATAATCCACTCATTGGAATTATCAAAGTGGGAGACAAGAGCCTTTTTGTCTGGCACATCCTCTTTGACTGCAACAAACACAATATCTTCATTTTCTTCATCTTCTGATTCCTTATCTGTGACACCTTCATCAACTGCTACAAAATAGTTTCTTCGATTTCCTCCTTTGAATTTCTTGAACCTTTCTAGTTTGTCCTTGCTATCACCATTAGGACAATTTATAGCAATGTGTCCTATTCGGTTACAAGAGAAGCATTTCAAAGGAAGCTTACCTCTGTATATTCCGGTTCCCTTAGGAAGTCTCTTGGCAAGAAGAGCTTCAAATTCCATCAGAATCTCCTCATCATCCATTTCTCTACTCTATCCTTATTCACCGCTGGTGCTTGCTTCTTTTCCTTTTTTGGATGGTGCAGTAGATGCTCTAAAAGTTGATTCAGTCTTTTGAACACTACCATCAAAACTATTTAGCTCATAGGCTATCAACTTTGCAATGATGGAGTCTAGGGATACCTTAGTCTTGTTTATTGATCTCAACTCTTAAATAGCAGCAACTCTTATTGCATAGATTGGTAATAAGGATCTCAAAACTTTGCTAACAATAGTGGAATCTTCCATTTTACCACCTGCACTCTTGATATCTCTAGCAATAGTTTTGATTCTTATTCCATATTGTTGAATGGTCTCACCTTCAACCATCTGCATGTCTTCAAACTTCCCTCTAAGGCTTTTTTCCTTAGCTTGTTTTACATGCTCATCACCACCATAGATATTCTCAAGAGTATCCCATACTTCTTTGGGATTTTCTTTATCCTGGACATCAATAAACTCAATGTCAAATAAACTACCGATTAGGGCTTCCATGACTTGCCCATTCTCCTGAATCTCTCTCATTTTGTCATCGGTGAGAGTATTGGTAGGGATAACATAAACATTCTCAACATAGCTCCAATGTTGAGCACCCATGCTTCTGATGTATATCTTCATTATGTCCTTCCATATTTTAAAGTTATCTCTGTTGAACTTTGGACCTTACCTCTTCATCATTACAATAGGATCTTTCCCTTAAGCGTTTAAGCTTATAACATAGAGGACTTGGAGGACGCTCAGATACCAATTGATGACTCAATGATGAATCGTGCATACCAATCTGGTACTGAGAGGGGGGGGGTGAATCAGTATTGACACAAAAACTTTTCCTAAACCGGTTTGATTGCAGACTGTAAACTACTGGCAATCCCTAACACCGGTCCAAACCAGATTACTACCGGTTAAACAAAGTGCAACTATGAAAGACATGAACTAGTCAATCTTCTTAGCTTTTCATACAACCTACTCCCTTCTTTCCGCTTTGTCCTTATGCGTAAACAGATAATCTATCATCAGAAATATAATAACTTGCTAGATCAACATGATTAACTGCTTGACAGACAACAACAAAGCATCACATGAAAAAGACATCACATATGACACACATATTTTTCATGTGGAAACCCAACTGGGAAAAACCATGGTGGGGATGAATGCCCACAAGTTGTTTTGAACTCTTTAGAAGTCTGCTTTGTTAGAAGCCTAGTCCAGTTAAAGACTGTTACAACAGGTTCTGTTAGGAACCGATCCTATTAGGGATCTCCCATTTAAGGGATGGCTAGAATACCCGGTTAAGGGTTAAACTCTATTAGAGGTTACCTTGATAGAGGATTTTATGAATTCAATGTCTTTGAGTCACCCTGTTAAAGGATTTATAGAAAGCTGGTTAAAGCTACCCTGTTAAGGGATTTTGCAACTATTGAAGTGATTAGAGATCAATAGATATTACAATGATCTGGCAATAGCACTCAATGCCAATGTAGATCTACTTTAGTTCCTTCCTTCTGCACACACACTATGCAGGTATTAATCCTCTCAAACTGGTCTGGCAAGAATCACATATCTCTGCACATAGATACACACACAACATTTTCCAGCAACCTCAGCATAAGACACCACATTGACCTTATAGGAAATAGATAGGTCAGTAGCATAAACCCTAAACCCTAAACACATAGGTTGAGAATTTTAGTCGGTTCAATCCTGACCATTGAACACTTTGCATTTGAATACAATGGTCTTGAACAGATCTCAAGACATTCTCCATCGTTCATTCTTCACCGCTTCTTGGAGGTGATAACCCATCGTGCGTTCTCCACCGTTTGCAGAGACTTTGCACATTCCCGAGGTAGATAGGATCAATCTCCTTCATGCAATATCCTTCACGTACACGAGGCTGACGTGGCAACATGAACTGATCTCTATTACAATGCTAACTCATCACACAATGACATCGGTTGAAACACACAGGCTCAAAACACTTGAACCAAAAACCTCAAAGCTGAGACTACCAACTGGTAGTTATGCCATATGAACCCTAGATATAAAACATTCCTTATACTGGCTCTCATTCCAACATACTAGTTTCGGTTCACAACATCACACCGGTTCACTTGGACAAGCATACTGCTTCACCTTTTTTCACATAAACCAGTTCACTCTTCATCATGTTACCGGTTCTCTTTTAGCATATTGACATCAATGACAACATAGTATCATCATGTCAATATAATTTTCATTTCTTCTTTCATAACACATCTATGTCTAGGTGATTGTTGACCCCTTTTTCTGTCAACAAAGCTATAGATCTAATATGAGAAAATTTTAATTATTTTGCATAGCTTGTGTGTTATGCACATCAAGATAACCTACATGTTATGCACATTGTTTAAGCAGCACTAGTGGGGCTCTTTTCCTTTTAGGCTCCTATTCTATTTTTGAGTTGACTAGGTCTATCGATCAACTCACTTATTTTCCACCGGCTGGAGGGTTCCCTGTCATTCGTGGGCTGGTTCCCTTTATTTCCTCTTACCGGTCGATGGTGGTTTTCTCTCAGCTACCAAGGGCCCTGCTACCCCATAGTATTTTCTAAGGCTATAAAATTCCCCATGGGATAATGAGATGGTGATCTGGCTTATGATTTTAGCCACCCCGCATAGGCAAAAGAGAGGGGCAAAGTTGCACGCGGGATAGTGGGGGAGCATAGAGACTCGGTCTCTCCCCACTAACCCGCGAAGGAAAATAACAAAAGAAAAAGGTAGTGCAGGGTAACATGTTTTGTGAAGCATAGTGTCCCCTCCACCCCATAGGGTAAGGACGATAGACAAAGGGGTAGCCTTATGGGGTAAATGAATAAAATGAAAAGGGCTTCCCCGCTATCTTGTGAGGATTTTTGGGAAGCATTTATGGCCTCACAGGATAAAGAGCAACAAGCGGGCTTCCCCGCTACCCCACAAGGGATTTCTTGGGAGGTAAAGTGGCCTACAAGATAAGAGATTGCAGAGGGAGGGTGTTCCCAGCTATCCTGCATGGTTGATTAGGAAGCTAGGCCGTCACATTGCAAGGTGGAGACATGGGCATGTGTGACCATGTCAGTCATCTATGACTATTGGATTTTCATAAAGCCTTATAGGATAGAAATGTTTTAATCTCTAGTTGGGACTTTGAGCATTTATATGGTGAGATCTCATGCATCCATCTGTGTGAAAGATCTCTTGATCAACAATGGACTTTCAATTTTGTGGTGACCATTGGAATTCAATTGCTCTGTAAAGTGGGTGGTTGTCGACTCGGTAGTCAAGAAATTTTCTGCTAAGTCGACGCTTGATGTCAGATTTGATTTTCATTCAACTACTAGGGATTATAGCTATTACTCTTGAAGTGATCATGCAGGCTGATTTCAGATGAAACCCATGCCTCTTCAATATAGATTGAGGATTTTTTTGTGCCTGTAGATGCCATCCAGAACATTAGCATGGATTTTACCCCTTCTTTGAATGGGTTTTGTTTCTTTAGAGGTAGAGGATGCCTTTAGAGGCTGTTCCAACACACCATCAGATCATCTTGTCGATCTAATCTGATCCTTCTTCTAGATATTTTATAATCTAACCCTAGGAGGGTTAGAGTTTCTATCTTCAGTTAAATCTAAGTTATGCCTCAACTATAAAGGCAATTTTTTGTCATTTTCTCAGAATCTTCTCCTTTTTTCTCTTACAATAGTCTATGACTTTAGCGACTATAAAAATTACCTTGCCTCTGCATTAATAAGATTTTGATTGCCTTACCTAGTTTCAATTTATGCAAATTTGTGTATTTCTCTTACCTATTTGTGTGAAGCATCTTTTCTTGTTTTCTCAACATGTGTGATAGTGTTGACTCCTCTTAGAGTGGCATTCAAGAAAATTGTTCATTCCTTTGCCATTGTTAGGAATTCCAACCTCGAGTCAGTCCTAGAAAGTTACACTTAGATAGGAATTAGTGTATCTTTTGGGTAGTTTTATTGATGTTTTGTGCAGTTATAGGTGGGGGTAGATCAACTTTCAGTCTAGGTGCAAAACTTTTTTTCCTTGTTTCATGCAACCCTTCTCTCTCCCCTTTTTCTCTATCAAATCATAGATTAGTTTCACTAGTGTTGGGTTGGTCCAACACCTACACTCAAATTGAAGAGGAAGTCGGCCTTCTCGGGAGATTCAACCTCACATTTAGAAAGGTCCCACACTTGAGAGGTTGATTCAATGTTTCCCAAGGTTGATGATCGAGGTTTCTTGGGTCATCAAGGGTTCAGACTTTTGTGACAATAGTGACCATGGCTTCTTGTGGCTAAAACATAACTTCTTCCTTCTCAATTCATTTTTTCCCTCAATGTTTGGTCTTGATGGAAAAATCTTTGTCTATTATACATTTTTGTGAAAGGGCTTCCTTGGAATTAAATTTTTTCTCTAGAAATTATATTTTGGCATGGAAATCTCTAGTGTCAAACCCTGCTTGATGGTCTCTAGTAGGGTAGACAGTTCTTCAAATCCTTGACCAACCCCATAAGATATCCAGTTAACCCTTTTGATTTAGAGCATATTCAATCTTATTTTTGTGATGTATGCACCATTATTCTCATCTTTATAAACTTTGTTACATAATTCTTCATTAAACCATATTTTTTGAGTTGAGTCAAATTTTTAAAATAAACTTCAAGATCTTTTTAATCAAACTTCTCAATAAATTTTTTGCAAAATTCATCATATGAGTTGATGGATCAATTACCCTAAGTGATCAAATCATGGTACCACCACTCATGTGAAATACCCTCCAAATGCAAGTTGAAAAACTTGAATGATTCATCTTTAGTCATTGGTCTAAGTGATAAGTTTGTGTCTAAATTTTATATCCACATATGAGTTGAGCATCCATTAGATCCACCATAGGGAGAGAGTGTTGATCTCTCCAAAGCTTGTTGCATGTCTCTTTGAAAAACTTGAAGTCTAGGCTTAGGTCTATAATAATTGTGAGATTTCTTCATGGATATATAATTAGTGAGTGATATTTAACTTTAGAGATCCCCCAAAAGAACTTTATATTATGCATAAAATCCCCTAATATCATTAAATGGAGAGTTCTAGGGTTCAGGTTCTAGACCATATACCTACTCATTCAAAAAAGTAGGTCATGTTGGTTTTTTAGCTAAAACAAGAATAATATTTTATGTGTGGCTCTAAGTGGCATCCAAATTATTACCTTTAGAAGCTCTTTCTTCACCCATCAACTATCTAGGAACATTCATATTATTGTCCATCTTGTGAAACAATTGTGCCATCACATCAATCATCAAATAAAAATTTCTTTCATCTTGACCATTTTTATTGTCATTTGTGTTCATTCTTCTCTCTCTTTATATCATATTGTTATACTCTAGAATGGTTTTTATAGGATATGTTTGAGTTATTGTGCTCTCTAAAAACTGGTCATGTTTCTTGATCTCTCTTAAGTGATATCTAGTTTCTTTGTCACTATATTGCATAAAAAATATTCAAAGTTGAATTTTGATCAAACACATTGGCAAGATCACCATCTCTAATACCACTTTAATATCTTGGGTCAATAAATTAATGTAAATCTAATTCTTAACATTTCACAAACAGGTATTATTTTATTAACACTATTAGCCATAGCATTTAATCAGATCTTAGATAAATCAGATTTAAAACTATTATCTATGCATTAGCAATATCATTACATTTTGAACAACAAATGATAGAAAAAACTCTTGATCTTATTATTATAATGAATAATAAATAATAGATAATTTTTTATCTTTGTCTTGTTACATTAATAGTTGTATTACATTCTAGTAATTTTGCAATTGATATTAGTAACTACAATAACAAATTCATGACAATAGTAATGAAAAATTGGATAAATGCAATGTGGTTGGAGTTTGAACATCTAACAAAGCTCAAAAGAAACCCATGTATGAGATTATCCATTGAAATCACTAGGGTTTTCATCTGAAGATTCCCATGCTACACGAGTGCTCAAAATATATTCTAAAAGGAATTTATTAAGTGTCTATTATAGTCTAAGATTGAAAGATAAATGCTCTTTTATATCCTCCACAAATAGACAAGTTCAATACCATGCATACTCACAACTTCAAATTAGAATATAGGTGGGAAAATTTCTACAAGTAACATCAACAAAAATATATTATTCCAAAAAATATGAAACATGATGAAATGTTAAGAGAGATATAGAAATATTGGCAAAAATATTATAGATAAAGGGTTGGACATATCAAGACTCAATAAAGGGCTAAAGCATTGAAGGATGAGCAACAAGCATGCCAGGATGGAAAAGTTTGAAACTCCAACAAAAAGGGAAGCATGGAGTTGGGGAAAAACATACTCAGGAAAAGAAAACACACAAAAAATGGAAACAAGGAAGGCATAAAGGAAGGCATAAGAAAAAATCTAATATGTAAAAACATAAATTGACAAAAAATTGGGACATGACGACTTAGAGGATTGGTATTTTTGGATGCCATACAGTCCCTCATACAATTGGGAGACATCATAGAGTCTCCTTAGCCATATCAAGTATGACAAGGCATATCTTGGCCATATATTGACAATAATAGAGCATATCCTTCCATTCCTAAAAATCCACAAAAATTGAGAGACTTTTTATGGGTGTCCACTCTAATTTTTTTTTAGGAATGAGGGATGGGGGTGTTCCAATCCCATCTTTGGAGTGTCACTTAGACCTAGGCGATTCAAAAGATAGAATTATGGGAAATATTTAATACAATTTTAATATTGATATTTATTAAAATATTTTAGATGCAATATAAATTTGAGTGTTAATATTTTATAACATAAAATTATAAGAGACTAGTAGTTATTTATGTTTTTCCAATGAGATATAGTTTTATATGGACGCGTTTATTCTGGCTCCAAAATGGTAGTACGGATTGACTAACACACGTGTATGGAATGAAGCAACATTGTTGTAATGGGTTCCAATCATGTCCCACTTGGTCCAAGAAGCAGTGGAAAGAGTTCATCCCAAAATGTTTGTGGCAATGGCTCCAAAGGGAGCATAAGACAACAAAGAATATTCACCAGCCCTATGTTTAGCATCGTAGACTAACAACTTTCAGAGAGTTTAGTGGAATCATGCAAAATTGTTGTTTCTTTGGAGGTGGATAATGTTGTAGTAGCCTTTGAACAAACAACAATAATTGGGCATATCAAAAAAGAATTGTGGGTAGGAAGGATTGGGTGGTGGATAATTGGTCAAATGATGCAATAGTCAATTTCTTGCCAACACAATTTGTCATTGTGAATTTTGATTTCGAGTAAGGAAGGGATAATATATTAGCCAAATCTCATTGGTGGTGTGGAGGAAATCTGGTTTATGTTAAAAAATGAACCAAAAATTTTAACCCTAGATTGATTGCACCTATCGAATGGGCATTTTTTGTTCAATTATTTGATATCCCATTTGAATAGTGGTTCCAAGTGATTATCTTCAGTTGAATGGATCCAAACTTGGGCTGGTCCTTGGACTGAATATGAGGAAAGGTGATTTATCTTTCTATGTCATAATCAAATTAATTTCAATTCAGCCAATTCCTGATATCATTCAGTTGGATTTGGCTGGCAAAATATGGAAACAATCTATGGAAGTGGAAGATCAAAAGTCTTTTTACTTTTTCTTCTTCTTTCTTCTTTCTTTCTTTCTTTTTTTTTTGTCTAATATGTTGGAGTAGAAATCATTCTAAAGTAGGCTATTCAATACCTTCAATAAAAAAAGGGATAAAAAAGGAGGTAACTGAAAAAAAATAGAATACCTTTGTGATAGATGACAAGGCAAAGAAAATTTCAAAGCAATAAGTGGTTATCACCTCCAAAGCTAGAGCAATTAAAAATCAGGATCAAATTATTCATGTCCCCTAAAGAACATAGGACAAAGAGATATTAGCAATGGAAAAAATGTCTCCTCTCTTCCCTTGCATGAACCTACAGGAGATTAGTCCAAAGAGAATAAGGATGAGGCTACTAAGATGCATAAAGAGATGATAAAGAATAATGAATTGATAATTGATAATGTCTTAGTTTTTTGGGCACCAAATTTGTGAGGTTCGACCAGGATTATGATATGGTTGAAAAGAGTTTCGAAGAGAGTCTAGAGGTTGATGAGGAAAGGGCATTAGAAGGTTTTTGTTTAAAGTGAGAGAGAAATGGTTTGAGGAGCAATAATCAGACCAAGATGAGCTAAGTATTATTGACAAAATATGCATCAATAAATTTTTCTCTAAATCTGTTTTATTCCAATTAAAAAAAACAATTATCTAAGGCTCTTGGGTACAATACCAAAGTCAAGAAGAAGATAAGAAAAAAAATAAACAGGCAAAAGAGGGAAGAGATTGCAATGGAAAAAGGAATGACCACTATTAAAAAGTATATACTTAGATCTAAGGGATGTGCCTCCCTAGGGAGAGTAATGAAGATCACTTCTTGGAATGTTAGGGGCTTAAATGCCCCTAACAAGTGGAGTGCAACCAAACACCATATTATTGATAAAATGTTGGTAGCTATAATTATGTTGCAAGAAACAAAGTCAGTATTATCAAATTCTTCAAAAAAATTTAAGCAATGCAAATTTGGAATGGCAATTTTAGCAAGCTAATTGGTGTGGCTAGGGGTTTGGAAAATTTATGGGATCTTGCAAGGGTGTAACTTCTGGATATCGATACATATTATGATTGGCAACAACAAGGTAATCTTGTGTTCTTTTGATTTGTCATTTTTTATATTTAATGTGTACTACCCCATTAAAATGAAAATAGGAAGGCATTGTGGGAGGATTTACCTGCTAAGTTGATCTCCATTTGTGATAGAAAGATTATTTTGGGGGGATATTTTGATGCAATTTTAAGATTGCAATAAAAAAGTGGAGGGTTGAGAAAGGGAAGTATGGCTATGGTAGATTTTATAGGTTTTATAGATAATAAAAATCTCTTTGATCCTGAAACCAAGAAGGGAGTCTTTACATGGACCAATAGATGATTTAGCTTCACCAATATAGCTAAGCATGTGGATCAGTTTCTTGTTTCTCTGAACTGCTTTGATACTCAAATTGGATTGGAGTCAACTATTTTGTCAATTTCTTTGTCCAATCATTATCTAATAGCTTTGGAGATTACTGAAAATTTGAGGCAAGGCAAAAGCTATTTCAAGTTTGAAAGAATGTGGTAGAGGAAAGAGGAGTTAGTGGATCTTATTGAGTTATAGTGGAAGGGAAAAAGAGCTATACTTTCAACAAAAAGCTAACTCACATTAGAAAAATATTGAAAGAATGGGACATTTTCTCTTTCAAAAATATATTTATGGAGAAGGAAACTGTCGATGAAGAGCTAGCAAAGATAAATGAGAAAGTTATAGCTCATGGTATGTTTTAAGAAGATTATGATAAAGAAGAGGAATTAATAGTTGAGCATTCCGATTTGTTAGCAAGGGAAGAGAAATATTGGAGGGCCAAATCAAGGGAATGTTGGTTGGAGGTAGGAGATCTTAATAATAAATATTTTCATAATTTGGTGAAGAGTAGGAGAATGTTGAACACAATTAATGAAATCAAAGACCATAATGGTTCAATAATTATAAGAGGAAAATAAATAATGAATGAGGTTCAAATTTTTTGAGAACCTTTTGGCTCTAGAGAATGCCAGTGACCCAATCATAAATTACAAAATTTTGGAAGAAATTAGACCTTTACTAACTGCTATTGACAATGCTTCACTCATGGCTCCATTTATGAGGAGGAATTTAAAGTAGTGGCCTTCTATTTGCACCCCAATAAAGTCCTAGGGTCATACATATATTCTTGGCCTTATGTTACCACAAGTGTTGGTGCTTCATTTCCAAGTGATTGTTAGGAAACTCACAGATACTGAGAGGGGGGGGGGGTGAATCAGTATCTAACCAGTAATTAAAATTTCTCAACTTAAAACATGCAGAACATATTGTAATAGTGTACCGGTATGCAAGAAATAATGCAATAAATAGAAATGAAAGAAACCACATGAAAATCACACCATAACACAATGATTTAATGAGGAAACCCGGTGTGGGAAAAACCTCGGTGGGATTTGTGACCCACAATATTCACTTGCTAGCCAATAAGAGAATATTACTTACAATAGGGGCCTGCACATGCAAGAAGGCCAACTGCCTAGAGCTCACTGCTCAAATGGGAAGTCTCACTGACTTACAATGTGGATTATATAAATCCAATAACTTGTATTGTTTTACAAGAGCATCTTCAATGCCAGATTCAGTACCAGTTCCTTCTCTATTCTTTACATATACCCCTTAACCTATATTTCGCATAATAGGTCTACTTAATCTTTTCTCCTTACTTTTTCACTTCCATCACTTCCTTACTTACAAAATATCTACAATGATCTATTTTATATATAAGTCATTTTACAATGATATCAAGTCGGCTTACAAAGTTTTTCAAATAATAAACAAAATATAATATATCAAAAATCCTATCGGCCTCTGTGCCGGTATACTTCCTTTCTCTATGCCAGTGTCGTTGTTTTGAGTGCTGGTGTAGAGTGTGTTCTACTGATACCGGTGTAATGCCTTGCCGGTGTAGTGCCTTGGCGGTGCCATAGGATTGTAAAGTTGTCATCAATGACAAAACATTCAATCACATACAATGTCTCATTAGAGTGTGCATATGCCAATAGTGATAGGGTCATTGTAATCCTCATCATTCAATCTATTAATCTAGGGCGATGTCCATGGCTATATGCAAAAGAGAATGAAGAAAACTGGTTTGTTGGTCTATTGTACAACACACTTGCAGGAAAATAAATCTAATCTAAAGCACACTTGCATAAAAGGAATTATAATTTGTCTCACACTTGCTGAAAATGAAAGAGGCTAATCTAATGCACACTTGTTGGAAATAAAATTCTTGCTTGAATTGAAATTACTCTAAGAAATTTTAGAAAATACATTGCTGGAAATGAAACTAGATCTATCCTATTTCCTCAAGCTGAAACAAGCCTTTCTAGTACCCTCCTTTGCTCAATTTATTACAATATACTTTTAGAATTATCATTCAACATCTACCCAGCCAATCCACTAATAATGTGGATCCAAGATTCTATTTTTGTGGGGTCCTTTACAAAACTTTGAGAAAACTAACATTGTTGTCCTTCATTCTGCCACCATTATCTTAGTCATTTTTTTATATAAACTGCTCCTTCCCTATTGTGAATCTCATCAAACCCTCAAAAGGGGTTTTATCCCTTGAATTATACTTTCTATTTCAGTCTGAATTTTTTAATTTTTTTGAGAAATGAGGTATATATCATTGTTTTACTAAGACTATGTTTTTCACAATTTCTGGGCACCTGATTTTTAAGAAGTCTCAAGTCCTCAACATGAATGAAGGAATTAATCATCAATTCAATTGACCAAATCATTGTTGATCATCATGAAAAAGATGTTACAATCATGGAATTACATTGGATTTATTTGGTAACTTGAGTTATATTTATTGGAGAAATATAATGTAGTGTGGTGTGCAACTGCAACTTGCATGAAATGAATACTTTGCCCATTGATTCAGGAATGATTGATACTCCATGATTTTGCATGAATGTTGGAGTGTGATAAGAGTATAGAGGAGTATTCTTTACCATCTCATAATGTCTTCAAATCCTTTTTAGGAGTTGTTTAGAGTTAATGTCTAGAGCTATCTATTGCAACTATTTTTAAAGCTTCTTCTTATCATGAGTTATTTAATAACTCATTCAACTAAATTTTAATATCTTGCACACTCATGGAGACATATTAGAAGCAATTTAGATCACATTTATTTACTAAAAATAAATCAAATAACTACTTTATATTCTACCTTAAACAAGGTAAAAAACTTCCAATTATTACTCAAATCCACTTTTACAACATTACACTAAGAAGAAATAGATGATTTTAATGAGTTAAATATGAGACAATTTAATAGTCTCATCAGCAAGGAGGTACGGGAGCTTGTGGAAGGGTTTGGAAGCAAGAACAGATTTGTCAAATATATAAACAATACAACATCACAATCATTCACAAAAAAAATAATGTCAATCATTTTCGATCTGTAGGCCAATCGCGTTATGTAATACAATATATAAAATCTTGGCCAAAGTGATGGAAAATAAATTGAATAAATTTCTCCACAAAATGATTGTAGAGAATAAAAATGGTTTTACTCCAGGAAGAGAGATTGTTGATAAGATTATTCTAGCTAATAAATCCATTCACTCAATTATGAAGTTTGACCAAAGTAGCATTTTGGTTAAACTTGATATCAACAAAGCCTATGCCATGGTCAAATGGCAATTCTTGCTCATTTGAAGTTATGTAGATATTTGGATTTTGCAAGGAGTGGATGGACAAAAAAATTCAATGTATATCCACTAAACATTACTCTATAATTGCCAATGGATCTTTTAAAGGCTTTTTTGAGGCTTCTTAAGGGTTAAGATAGGAGGACCCTCTATCCCCTTTTCTCTATGTAATTATGGTGGAAGATCTAGGAGGCTTGATCAAACATTATCATAATTGTGGCTATTGAACTAGGGTCATTATGGCCAGGTTCTTGGATCTTGTTACACACATATCATTTGTTGATGACACATCATTGTTAAGAAAGGATAATTTGAAAGAAGATAGCATTATCAAGGAAATTAAAACTTTTACAATGCTTAGTGTAGTTAGATTTTAAACAAAGATAATACCAAGATCATCTTCTTCAATAGGAATAAATTATGATAGAAAAGAAATGTGAACTACCTATGTTTTATAATTGAAAAGATCCCAACAAAATATCTTGGAGCATCCAATTTTAGTGGTGCAACAAGGGCCAAACTATGGGAAGATGTAATATCATAGAAAAAAAAAAGGTTGCCTCTTGGAAAGGTAAATGGTTATCCATGGCTGAGAAACTGACAATGTTGAAGGTTATGTTAGGTGCGGTCCTTGTCTATGTAATGTCTTGTCTACAATTGTCTAAGAAGTTGGTCGCAATGTTGGAAATAATTATGAAAAAAAAAATTGTGGGAGGCATCGAACGAGAAAAGATAAATTACATTGGTTCATTGGGATAAGGTCGCCAAACCACAATGCCAGAGAGGTGGAGGCATCGATGACCTAAGGTTAATGAATAGAGTGCTTGGGACTAAGATCATCTAGAAAATGTATAAATATCCCAATAAACATTGGTTTCAAGTGATGCAGAATAATGGATCCTAGGTGCATCCTCGCCATTACTTATAATAATGGCAATTTGGCCACATATAAGTTCATGTGGTGATGTAGGGATGTTATCACAAACCACCTATCTTGGATCATTAACAATGGCAAGAGAATTAATTTTTGGCATGACTCTTGGGAAGGGCTTTCTCCTTGGATAATGAGAAATATTTCAATTTTTTATAGGACATTTTGACAAGGATGCCAAGTTCAAAGGTGGTTGATTATTTGGAAGAGAAACATAGCTTTGTGTAGATAGCTTTGAGTGGGTCAACTCAATGTGGGTGAGGTAATCATTAAAAAATTAAAAAGAGATATTGATAAGAGAAAACTAATTATCAATAGTAATGAGGATAACAAAATTTGGTGTGGAGATAAATTGGGTCAATATTCGATAAAACTAGGTTATCAATTAATGAAAGCAATAAGGAATTGTGACCTTCGTGGGGATTGGCAGAAGGATCTATGTTGGAGAAAATGGGTTTTGCCTAAGGCCAAAGCTTATACTTGATCTATACTATACTGCAACATGTTAACCAGGCATAAATTAAAGAAAATCAACATTGAAGCTCCAAGTTGGTGTGTCCAATGCATAAGACATGAAGAAATAGCTTCTCACCTACTTCTTTAGTTCCCCTTTGTTTCTCAGTGATGGGACTAGGTACAACAAAGGATGAATCCGTGTGGTCCCATAGGTGAGGATATTGTGAAATTCCTGATTGACTAGCCATCTTAATTTAGCAAATTATTTTGGAGTAGCCTTTGGGTGATAGTTTTATCATTAGTGCTCTGGTACATTTGGAGGGAGCACAATTGTCACATTTTTAATATCTAGGAGAGTTCAGTAGTTTTTGTTGTTAATAAAATAGAGAGAGGGGTCATTGAAGTGCTTAATAACACAACCAAATATGGGGGTGCTCTTTTTACCTCAAGAGTTAGAGAGATAAGAAAGTGTTGGATAGACTTGAAGGTTTTGGTTAGTGGAGGGAAGGGAAGTAGATTTAATAACAAAATGAAATAAAAATGGACCCCCCCCCCCCCAAGTGGGAGATTGAAGCTCATTCAAGGGGCCATAAAGGGAAATCTAGGTCAAGTTGGAATAGGATGTATTGTTATAAATGACAATGGTGCAATGGATTGAGTCATTGTCGGCAACATTGGGATATCCAAAAACAACAAGGCTAAATTGGCGACTTTGAATAGAGAGTTGATAGAGTGCTTAGAACATGGTGTGAATGTGGAGGACATTGAATATGATTCAATGTTATGTATTAATGCCACAAAGAAATCTACTCCAAATTGGAATTTGGAAAAAGGTATACAAAAGGATTGAGAGACTTTGGGAAAACTAGATTTTATAATAAAGCACATCTACAAGGAGGCCAACATAGAAGCTAATTTGCTTACTAATGTAGGTGTACTGGCATATAAGGTGGTGTAGCATGCAATTTCATCCTTGCCTAGACCTCACCTTGGTTCTTCATCTTTCAATGCCTAGTGCCTATTTTGATTTTGCTCACACCACCTGCAATCCTATATTTCCACCTTCTTCCATGCATTCCCTCCAAGTCTAAGTCCTGATTGTATAGACCAGGGCACCAGTCACCCTTGTCCTCTCAATTAGGACCCATTTTTTATCCTCATAATGATCATCTCAGAGGAGCACTAAATTTGATCCAGTGTCAGCTTACTCTGGGAATTCAATTAATTTTTGAGTAGTTAGGTGTAATAGGAGGTCTACCCCTCTCATTTTAAATCCTAAAAAATCTCTTAATCCATCTAATGATACTAATTACCTTGAGAAAATTCAATTCAAGTGAGAAAGAAATCAAACATTCATCAAGCATTTGAGAAGAAGTAAAGTCAAGTTCAAGCATTCAAGATGGCATCCATGATCAACTTTTTATGAAGAAATTCTAAAAACCATCCTAAAACCCTTGCATTAGGATACAAACAAAACTTCATCAAGGTACACATTTCAATTGCAAGCATTTTGTTTCAAATCTATCCTTTCCCTCAAAAGGAAAGCATCTTGCTGCAATTTCCATTTCAATTTCAAGGTTAATTCCTTAATGAGGTTTGACCTAAGGCAAAACCCTATCCACAATATTTTCCCTCTCTTCTTGTGTGCAAGAAATTGGCTTGGGAGTTGTACTCAGGGATTTCAATAGAGTTGACAATTATGAACAGGTTCATCTTTTGATGGAGTGAAAGGCAGAGGGTTGGGGCAAATTTATACTACTTGGTCTTGAAAAATTCCCTTGAACTTCTAGGAGCAAGATTTGACTCTAATTTTTTTACCCATATGTTGTTTTCAACTCAAACAAAAGGGGAATAAGGACTACAATCAACATTAAACCCTCTTATTAAGAGAATTGAGGTTGGATCTATTGTATTTATCTTCCTTTTAATGTTTTGGAGGTGAAAGTTAGGTTATTTCCTAGTTTACAAAGCATAACTTGTGAAACCCAAAATCTAATTTTCCCACCATTACAAGTGGATATCATATATTTGGATCCAGAGAGATGGGATTAGTTGTCATTGATTTTACAAGATGAAGACTAGAAATTGAATAAGAATGGGTAGAGTGCAACAAAATTATCCATCTGGTGCATGGACGTTCATATTATGGTTTCCATGCCATATTTTGAACTCTCCATAAGATTTGCTTCATTGTAGTGACAACATTCTTGTAAATGGCGCACTTAGCCAAAGGAATGGTTTCATGAGAAATAATCCAATGGCTATTTAAATGGATTTCTCTATTGTAGTATGCAGTCTAACATGATAGAAAATGTGAGAATTAGGGGTGTTTGGTGGAGATGTCTTGATGAGGGGAAGGAATAACAAATTGGATGATTGTGAAGAACCTATGCATGAGACAATGTTAAAGATAACTTGTGCAAGATTATGGATGAATGAACACATGCACAATGGAAGGGTGTATGAGGAATTTTTCTCCAATGTGGTCAAAATCATGGGAGAAACTCAGTAGAGAATCTCTCTTAATAATAAAGTTATTGAAAATATGAACTTAGAGGAATTTGGGGTTCATTTGACTGTAAATGGAGACATGTTCTTCCCCCAAAAAAACACATTGATAAGATCTATGAATGTGTAGAAGGCATGATTTCATTGTTGAAGACATTTTAGGAATGAGAGGGGGGTGAATCAATTTAGACCAAATACTTAAACTTTATTCCACAACCCATAGTTTGTATAACCTTATTCTTGTTAGCAACAATGAAAGATAAAACAATAAACCACCGTTCACAAGAGAAAACCATATTTACATGAAAAAACAAAACAAGGAAAAACCATGGTGAGAGTCAACTCACAAAATATGAAATGATTAAAATATTGTTTTAGGCTCACTACTAAGGAAGCACATTGCTCCCTAAAGGACTTGCAAGTTGAGATGCACTATCCTAGGGCAAGATAGAAAGGACTTGCAAGCTAAGATGCACTGCCTCAAGGCTAGATACAAAGCTTGCAGAGAAGAATCACTATCTCCAAATAAGGTCCATGAATATGTGATTTAGGAATGAATAGGCCTTCAACATCACAACCTCTAGTAATCTTCAGATATGAAGCTATCATTGAATCACTATCTTCATGCAACCAACTTCACTACAACCACCCCAAGCTTACTCTGTCACAACTTTGCATTACTAACTTTGCAAATGATATAATCATGTAGGTGCAACATACATATTGATTCACATACTCATCTATATCATCAAAATTAATTTAGTATTTTATATATACCATCTTCTTGCAAACATCAATTAGGCTGGTCAAAATAGAGAACAAGCATAGGTCTTATCAAGTCAGCCACCAAAACTAAATTGTGTTGAATGTGATACAATATAGGAGATAGAGAGAACCTACACATCATATCACTTCTTTCTAATAAAATCAAAACCATTCACACACTATCACACATCCTCTGAGGTTGGAAACAAGATAACATGTAGATACACCAAGCATCACACCGTTATTTAGCCCAAAACATACTTTCCAGTTGAACAAGATGAATGCAAATCCCAAAACACCAAGGTAAAACCCAAAAATAATTTGTAACACAATCTTCAAGGAAAGTGGAGATATTCAAGGATTCACCGCAAGTATAAAAATAGATTTTGTAAGTGGGATCAGAGAAGTTAACCATGAGACACATTTTTTTAGTCACAATGCAACATCAAACAGACCATCTAGCATTCTAAAGAGCACACCAAGACATTCCTTTAACATCCAACAACATTCTCAAAACATTCTTTCATCGTTCCATATCAAGGTCATACTGGCATAACACATTTGATACAAAGCACTTCGGTTTGAAGAGTCAATCAAACACATAACATATCATAACTACTTGTAGACCACAAAAACATCCAAAAAATTAACTAAGGCATATCACAGATGTTTTGAACATGTCCTCAACTCCACAACAATAGAGACATCAATGTGAAGAAATGTGACACATTTCGTGAACCAATTCTGATAGACAACTAGAGTGTTAGCCAACTTTAAATATCAACCAAATTAGCCACAACACAATTGACTTGAAAAGATAGGAGTTTAATATCCACAAAGCATAAACATTATATCTAATTTTGCAAGACCATATCTACAAATGTGGAAGAATGCAGAGCATTCTTTCAAACACAAATCAATACATACTTCTATACCAACTTTCTTTATCAAACCTCTAAGAATTAGAATGTTTTGGAGACACCATATTCTCCCTTAGTATAACATCATCATTCATTTTTTATGTATCTAATCCTCATATTAATAACTCAATCCATCTAAACCTTGTTATGTTATTATTCTCATCGACCACATTGTCAAAATCATCAATTGTATCTACATAGAATACACATAGTCAACATCAAACATCAAAAAGGTGTACATCCATAGACCATTAGGCATACAAAACATAATGATAACACCTAACAATTAGTTGACAACATTCACTTCCTCAATAATTACAACAATACTCTATTCAACCAATCATCATATCATCAATGACCATGCCAATCAAAGACAACATTTATAGTCAAACATTAGGTTGACATCCATAACAAAACATATTGCCAACAATATCCCCTTTTTCATTGATGGCAACACTTACTAATGCATGCATAATGCAATGTACTCTCCTTTCATATCTACATTTTCTCCCCCTTTCAATAGTATCTCTCCTACAGAATCTCTCTCTGTTTAACATCAAGGAGAAAGGGTTCATGGTTGATTCATAATTCATATCCTTCTACATTATTACATTCTTCCCTTTCAACAACAACTAATCAACTATCTACCCCCCCTTGGAGCAGCAATCAACATCAATAGAGAACAAAGGATATGTCATGAAATCCTTCCCCTAGATGGATGGACCAATATATGCATCTTAGTTGGAAAAATGAGGAGTAGTAACCCCTTGCTTTTGTCAGAGATACTCAAAGGTATCCTTTGAGTGTTCCTTAGTGAATATGTATGTAATCTAATTATTAGTAGGTACATATTCCAATATAACTTTTTTCTTTGCAACTTTCTCCCTTAAGAAATGATGTCTAAAAGAGATGTGCTTGGTCCTTGAGTGCATCATTGGACTCTTTGAAATTTTTACAACACTAGTATTGTTACAAATAATAGGAATAGGTTCATCATAAATCACTTTAAAATATTTCAATGTCAATTTCATACACATCACCTGAGTGCAATAGGTTATTGCAACAATGTATTTTTCTTCTGCAATGGATAGAGAGACTAAATCTTGCTTCTTACTAAACTAGGAGACCAATCTACCTCCCTAGAAAAAAGAACTCCCATTGGTACTTCTTATTTCATCCGCATAGCCAACCCCATCAACATCAGTATAGGCTTTCAAAGAGAAATCACTATACTTTTTGTTCCATAGACTATAATCTTGAGTATCTTTCAAATATTTGAATATCCTTTTGGTAGCCTTATCATGAGATTTCTTAGGATGAGCTTAATATCTATAAGCCATACATATTGCATGCATAATATCAAGTCTATAAGAGTCAAGTATAATAGTCCACCAATCATAGACCTATAGTGAGTTTGATCAACTTCTAGAGAATCATCATCGTTTCTCAAGTATCAATTAGTAGCCATGGGGGTACTCACTGGTTTAGCATTCTTCATACCAAACTTTTACA
The DNA here is from genome assembly GCF_030272615.1 of Cryptomeria japonica. Taxonomy (NCBI): domain Eukaryota; kingdom Viridiplantae; phylum Streptophyta; class Pinopsida; order Cupressales; family Cupressaceae; genus Cryptomeria; species Cryptomeria japonica. The sequence continues at coordinate 337,365,546 of NC_081405.1, read as the reverse complement.
GCATCTCCTTAACATGTTTTTCTTGAGAGATAAAAATACCATCATAAAACTAAGCAACTTGAAGACCAAAGAAGAAAGACAACTCACCAATCATTAACATCTCAAATTCCTTTTGCATTTCCTCTATAAACCTCTTGCATACCTTATCATTTCCTCTAAAGATAATATTATCAAAGTATACAACTATCAATAATTTATCATTATCAATCTTGAAATAGAGACTACTATCTACAATACCTTTCTTGAAACCTTGTTGTAGTATATAATTGTCCAATCTTGCATACCAAGCCCTAGGGTCTTGCTTGAGACCATATAGATCCTTTTTCAATCTACATACAATTTTTGAATCTTCTATTGACTAAAAACCATTAGGTTGTTATATATAAACTTCTACTTCTAGTTCTCCATTTAGGAAAGCTAATTTGACATCCATCTAATACACCTTGAAATCCTTGTGAGCAGCAAAAGCTAGACACATTTTTATTGCCTCCATTCTAGCCAGCAGAGCAAAGGCTTCCTCAAAATCAACACCTTCCACTTGAGAATATCCCTTACATACCAATCTTGCTTTATTTCTTATCACTTATCCTTCTTCATTCAATTTGTTCTAGAATACCCATTTGGTTCCAATGACATTCTTATCTGTCAATCTAAGAACACATTCCCATGTCTTGATTTGTTTCAATTTGATCAAGTTCTTTCATAGCTTTTATCCATCCTTCATCCTTTCTTGTGTCAAAAAATGTCATGGGTTCAAATTTCGACAAAAGGTAAATATTCACTTTTTCACTTGCCTTGGTAGGTCTTCTTCTAGTCTATGCACCTTCATTCTTATCACCAATGATCTATTCTTTAGAGTAATTTTTTTTTAACATATTTTGTTGGAGTCTTAAGGGTCTTGTTAGAATCCTTTTCCTCGATTTCTTTTCGTCCCTTTTTGTCCTCTTCTTCTTCCACAATGCAAGGTGTGTGCGAGAAAAGCAGGTCAATGAAACTTAAAATGTGAAAATATTGTTCAAAGGGACTTGTTCACACACCCACAGGACTTCTTGGTGCAAGTTATGGAGTCATGAAGAATGACTCAACTTCCCAAGGTAGGTTCCATGGTTCTCTATCTCACAAGATCCCTCAAGCCAATGCCTTTGCTCTCATATCACTGAGCAAAGTGACTTAGGGATGATGAATGGAAGAATGAGGGATGCTTTAGATTGGTTTTAACATGAAATGCATCCTATTTATGCATTATTCTATGAATGAGTTAAACTAGATTATAAGATGACAAGATTAGTAGCAATACTATCCTGACATGATATACTAGTTAATGATTTGAGCTAATGATAATAGAAATACTCTAAAATTATTATTAGATTAATTCCTATTAAAAAAAGAGGCTAGATGTATTGATAAAATTGAGCATAAATGAGATACTAAAAGCTTGGATGCATCTTTAAAATGGAGGAATGAGGGCTCTATTTATAGGGAAAATAGGGCAATGGATGGTCAAGATTGGAGGAGTTAATCAAGGGTCGGGATTGAAAGTTATCAATCCATGTTTACAATTTTCACCAATGAAATGGTGACAATTGTCAACATAAGACTGCTTGAGAGGAGAGGTAAGAAGCATTAAATGCTTGAGAAGACCTCGTGGTTACCTTAGAAGGTAAGGGTTAAGGTTAGGTTAGGGTTATCCAATGGATAAAGCTTTTACCTAAGGGGTAAACTCTTGTGCAAAGGTTAAAGAGATAACCATGGTCAAAGCAATGAATGCTTGATGAGACCCCTGGGTTAGATGAGGGTTAAGTTAGGCAAAAAGTATCTAACCATGCCACTAAGGGTTAGTTAACCATTAATGGTTTGAAGACTTTGGGGACAAATTTGTAAGAGTCCTTCCAAATTTGGGGGTATTCAACAAGTTAGCTTGTTGAAGACATAAAGGCTTTAATGCCTTTTGAAGACTTTACTCCAAATTTGAGAAGTGCCCTCCTCAAATTTAGGGATTAGGAATAATGGATGGGATTAGGCTAATTGATTAGGATTAGATGGATTCTAGAAGAAATTAGGAAGAGGGTTAGGATGCAAGTGGGTGGGGAAAATAGAATTTAACTAAAATAAAATTAATTTATTTTAATTTGGTTGCAAGTTGGGAAATTAAATAAATTAGATTTATTTAATTGGGGTAAACTATTTAATTAAATGTAAATTTAATTAAAAAGTAGAGAGAATGGATTCAATTAAATAAAATGATTTATTTAATTTAAATGATGTAAAGGACTTAAGTGAATTTAAATAAATAAATTGAATAATTTATTTAATTAAATAGAAGAATGTGGGTGATTTAATTAAATTAGATTTAACTAAATAGACGAATAGGAATAAAATTAACATTAAATATTCATTTAGGAATATGGTCAATTTTATACATCTACATTTTGCCCCTCATTGAAGTGACGTGTGTGCACATGTTCATTCAAAGAAAATGATGTGTTGTCATGGTTTGGTTATGATCAATGTGATGTCGTGTTTGAGATGTTCATGTCATGCCCTAGATTTGATAAATGATGCCTCAGATTTGATAAATGATGTTGATAATGCCCCCTCGGGAGATGAATCAAAAATTTGAAAATTTGATTTGTTTTGATAAATTTGATTGCATTTTAAATTTTTGTCTATGTTGAATGTGATTAATTCATTCATCTCCCGATAATGATATTTGTGAGAGTTAAAAATGAGACCACGAGCAATTTATGTGTTCGTCCATACAACCCTGATTTTCATTTACCCTATAAAAAGGTAAAAAGTGATTTATTTTGTCTCATTTGTGCTTGTTGACTTTGGAGAAAGTGACACTTGGAGAAAAAGACAAAATACTGATTCCTTTTGCTTCTCATCAATTTGAGTGTGTTCAGAGGTATCGAAGGCCCACCACATATGAACCACTGGCAAGTCATCCTTTTTGACCTCTTTTGGATTTTTGTTTTGTCATTTTTTATTATGTTTTTGAATTTTTCCATGCAAATTTAACGGTTTAGCACATCGGGGTTAAACCATAGCACATACGATAGCTTTCGTAGCACATAGAGTTTAATGAAGTAGGGTAGCATTTAGGTAGATTAGGATAGTGCAGCGATAGGTTAGAGTAGTGCATAAAAATAGGCTAGCGCATCGGAGGCACAGGGTAGCGCGTAGGAGAAAAGGGGTGGCATGCAGGAAAGACCTAGCGCATAGGGTTAGTCGGGGCTCGCATGGGTAGTATAGGATAGTGCATAGGTATGACCTAGCGCTTAGGGTTAGATTCACAGTGCAAGGATCAAGTAGGATAGTGCATAGGCTAGAAGTAGCATGAAGGGTAGTTTAGGTGGCACGTAGATAGGACAGGGTAGCGCATAGGTGCAGGCTAGTGCATAGATAAGATTGTTTAGCATATGAGCGGAAAAATTTGGGTAAAGTATGATTTTGGATGAAAAAAAATAGGTAGGTTTTTGCCAGTTTTGTCAGGATGGGTGTGAATTGTTAGTCTGTGTGTCTGTTGTCATTGTTTTGATAAGTTGTCAAATATGAGCTCCGATATAACTTGATTTGATTTGTAATATTTCAAGTTGATATTTGATCTGATGTTGATTTGATATGATGTGTATTTTGATATGGATGTTTGATATGAACTTGATTTGATATGCATTGTTTCAAGTTGATATATATGTGCAACTTGAGTTATTTAACAAGTTGATATGATTGTGGAACTTGAGTTGTTTTACAAGCTGATATGAATGTAAAAATTGAGTTGTGTTACAAGTTGGTTTGATTGTGAAACTTGAGTTGTGTTACAAGTTGATGTGATTGTGGAACTTGAGTTGTGTTACAAGTTGATATGATTTGATATGGAAATGGATGTGATATGATGTGGAACTTGATTGGATTTTCAATGTTTCAAGTTGATATGAATTTGATTTTGATATGAATAGATTTGATGAGGAAACTGATATTGGACTTGTTTTGTTTGTGATAGAAGCGCATTGGAGTTGTTCAATCGTGAGAGCAATTTTTGAGACTGTGGTCATTGATACCATGATTGATATAAGCTAACAGGGATATCATTGAGAGGTGTGGCCTATCCTCTTTGTTAGAGATGCCTTAGTTTATCATTAATTGGGGTTTATTGACAACGTTGGTCGAGAGGTGGCATAGCGACACCAACACCTTCCATTTGGTAACAAGTGAGATCACAGTGACACCTGAGGATTGCTACCGGATTCCATGGATTCCCATGGTAGGTGCATTGTTACCATATGAGCAAACAGAGGAGGGTGGGACAGAGGCACTTTGCCAGATTCTACAGGATGATACGATTTGCGGATATGAGATCCCCTGGCAGGAGTTCATAGATTTGGATTACGCTCCTTTACCATCAGTGCTGGTAGGATTCATAGGTGGTTTCTTATGTCTTGACCATAGGTCGAAGGGACTGACAGTAGGATGGGGGTTGGTCCTAGAGGACATAGTGACACAGGGTCACCGATTTGCGTGGGGGTCGGCTATGCTGGCCCACTTATACAGGGATCTGCATTAGGTGGTGTACCTGGGGTACAACAGTCTATCCGCTGGAGTGACACTGCTATAGGTATGGGTGTGGGAGCATATTCCTGCAACCAAGCCATTAGTGGACAAAGATAGGCCTGTTAGGTGTGCATATGCATATGGATCCCGAGGGATAGTTTTCCAGCATAATATGGGCAAACTAGAGCATTGGAGGAGAGTGTTAGATGATATAGATATGGTCGTCTAGAGACCGTACATAGAGTATGAGGTATGGGTAGAGGATGGGATGGAGATGCCCTATGTCTACATGTCCCGATTTTTGATAGGGCGGATGCCCTTTTTATTGAGAGATTTTTGCATAGCCAAGTGTTGCGGCAGTATGGTCATTAGCAGGGAGTTCCAAGATATACCAAAGTGGGGGCCCACTATTGATAGTGCGACGGCAGTTGAGGAGTTCTTTCACTTGGCTGACCAGATATGGGACTACACCTATGGGGTAGTAGATGCGGGGATGACAGAGGAGTTTGCCACACTGTTTGTGGCACATGTTGTGGCTAGGATATTAGATCTAGTGGAGATGATTCCTGCTTTTGATGATGATGAGGATGATGAGCAGCTCGAGAGGCTAGGGAGACGAAGAGAGGATGGAGAGGATCTGGATGTGGGAGGTGGGGATGGTGGAGGGGATAATGGTGGAGATGGTAGAGGAGGTGGCCGAGATCAGCGAGGGGATAGAGGGAGGAGAGGAGATAGGGGTGGAGATCAAGGGAGGAGAGGAGACATGGGTGGAGATGGTGGTGGTGACAGAGGGATTCAGATGGAGAGAGAAGTGTGGTGAGTTGTGGTGGAGAGAGGGACAGGAGGTTTAGCTATTGGAGCTGGGGGAGAGGAGAGCATAGGAGAGGTGATAGCAGCGGTGGGAGGGACTGATGAGTTTAGATGGCTAGCCCAGAGGAGGAGGTCTGATGTGTTACCCCCACCAGAACCAAGGATAGGGAGAGAGATAGGGGTACCACTTCATAGGTACCCATCTATATGCAAATTTTGACACATCGGGAGGATGCGCAAATTAGGTTGTTGTAGTTATCAGTGCAGCACCTGTAGACATAGCTACTAGCACATCGGTGGGAGATTACACAGCTGACCACTAAGTGGGATACAGCTCTAGAGTGATTGGGTCGATCTGAGGCTTGAGAAGAGGCTTTGGAGAGAGCGGCGGTAGGTGGCTCGATGAGAGATACCATAAGAGAGGTGGCTTTGAGAGCCAAGGAGGTGGAGTACTATAGGAGGTATTATGAGGATGCGGTGCCCAATGAGTGTCGAGTGCCGAGTTTCACAGCTTCAAGATCCAGTCGATCCTAAGAGACTAGGTTGAGGACAGAGAGCAGAGGCATGACAGGGCCTCCTAGATAGGATCCACCTAGAGATCTAGGTGTTGGGACATCTGTTGTGAGACCATCACCCTTAGGAGATAGTCATACCTGAGAGATGTCTTCATTGTATTTTGATCATTTTATTGTATTGGCACAAACATGACATATTTTGTACATTGATCATTGTTGATATATATATATATGACACCATTTTCCTGGATCCTCATGTGTTGTATTATGGATGATGCTTTCTATATGATTTTGATGTTTCTATGATGATGATGCAATGCTTAGATGTATGTGCTTTGATATTGTAGACACCCAAAATTGTCCAGTCTAATTAAATAAATATTTTATTTATTTAATTATCTAAGCTTAATTCTTCTATTAATTAAATAAATCTTTATTTATTTAATTAATTCATTTATCCTCTTCTAGCCTTATTTCTCATTTAAATAAATACATTTATTTATTTAAATTATCCTTTTCTTAAATTAAATAAATATCTTATTTATTTAACTGATCCCACTTCTTCTATTAATTAAATAAATCTTTATTTATTTAATTAACTCATTAGCCTTTTTCTACCCATGACACATGTCATTCATCTCTTAATTCATACATTACCTAACCCTTTCATTATTTTATTATTTGTTTTACCTACCCTCTAATCATAGCCGACCTCCTTTTACACCTCTCAATCTTATCCCTCCATTTCATATAGTGTCTTCTATATAAGGAGATGCTTCCTTTATTGTCAAACCCTAACTACCCAACTACTTGATCAATTTGACTACTTGGCATTTGCGATCCTACTTGCAACCACATTTCGTTCTTTGTTGAGCTCTTGTGCACACATAAAATTTGAGAGCAAATATATCAAGCAAGATCAATGGAGATAGGAAGAATGGAGATCCAAACCCTATTGGACATGTGATGGTATAATCTTTGTGATTTCATTTGATTTGCATTGTCTTAGGTAATCTTCATATGTTATGGTGGATCTTTGTTGTTGTTAGGCTAAGGTTTTGTGGTTGAATTCATTTAGCCTTTCAATATCATTATTATTGTTATCCATTTTCACCATGTACATTTTGGCATGCTCGGTGGGACTCTTGTTCCTTTTGCATTTAACATTTTGTTGTAGATGTTGTGTTTGAAGTTGCAAATCTGACATTTTTGATGAATTTTTGTTATTTTCATGGTTGCGTACTTTCGGATCGCGTTTTTGGTTTTCTGCCGCATCTGTGACATCTGGAATCGCGTTTATGTCCTCGACAGTATTTTATTTTGCAGATTCTGAAAACCACGTCTGTGTTCCTTAGTCACATCTGAGGTGTTTTTAGACACATCTATGTCCAAAAGTCCCATCTGAGTTCTGGAGCCACGTCTGTGTCTCACAGAAGTGCATCTGCATTAGAGAGTCACATCTGTGTCTGGGGCAACTGTGTCTATGTGCATTGATTTCTTTTTTGGGGTTTTATTGATTCAGTTTTTGGTCATTTAATATTTCAGATCTGGTTTATTTTGAGCTAACATTTTCAGATCTAGCTAACGAAATTGGTGCAACTTGTCTTGAAAGCAAAATCATTTAGTTGAAGGCCCCTATTTTCACAAAGTCTTTTGGATTTAAAATTTACCTAACTTGTGTGCTTGCAGGAAGGGGTGATTATTTCAAACAATCCAAACTACTAACAAATCTTTGTTGCAGGTCCTTGGCAAGGGTTTTTGGATTTTTATTGTGTGCCTTGTTTTCATAGACTAGCAAACACTTCAATTGGTGCACTAAAATTGAATCATTGTCATTTGTGTCTTGAGCAATAGGCTCTTTTTGTTTAATCTTTAGAGAGTCTATCTTCCCGTGTGGTCATTAGGACTACTAGTGAGAAGAGAACGACCCAAGTGGTAGCAAAAGAAAAGCCATCTTCTTCCAAACCACTATAAATAACTGTATTCATGGTGAAAACTATGAATAACGTGTGCTGATTAGTTCATATTGACACTATGTCTCCCCATAAACCTATTTGATCAAATTTATTTGATCAGTTGTAGGGCATAACCCCTACCGGCTGGGAGCCTTCTGTATTTATAGAGCTGAAAGTGCCACATGTATGGCCACACGAGCGGATGCCCTTACTAGCACCTTTTTGTTTTAGAAGCCCAAATCCTTCTAGTTGTTGAGGCAGGAGGTTGGACCTCTGGTAGTGGCCCACACACATACGGTTCTTAGTAGAGATACAAAGTTCACCATGGGGAGTTTTCGTGGGGACTGATGCTTGGCTGACCCGAGAAGTGAGTGCCAAGGGTGGAGCCAGTGAGGTCAAGCATCTAAGTATCCACTCTGAATAGCATAGCCTCGGGGTAAAATCCCATGTGGGATCAACAACTATTGTCTTGGCCAGCCATAAGAATTGTGCTTGACTTATTTTAAACATTCAAAACATTCAAGACCAAATAGAAAAACATTGTGTCTTTTGTGTCTTCAAGTGTATGCAAAACATTTTTACATCTAACAACACACTTTTCTTGGAGTCATTTTGAGTCTAGACACTTGCAAACATTGGGTCTTCATCAACACTGTGTCCTCTTGTCACGAAAAATAGTCAAACAGTCAGATTTGGTCACAACAAAAACGACTTCACAGATTGGAAAAAATTGCACAAATTTTGCAGAAACGCATCTGTGTCTGACATAATAGCATCTGTGTTGTATAACTACGTCTATGAAGGGCAAAAACGCATCTGTGTTAAACAAAACCACGTCTGTGTTAGGAAATCGCGTCTGTGCAGGATACAGGCGCGTTTGTGATTAGAATTGAAAAACTTTTACAGTCCAGAACACAAACATAGTCAGTTTCAGAATTCTTGAGCTTCCTAGGTTATTTCTCCAGGGTTTCATTTAGCATTCAACCTGTCTTTGGGTCTCACACAATCCATCATTGCTTTACACCTTACATTACATTCACATTTGTCTAAACTTGAGTCAAAAGGTCACTTGCTTGTCCTCATCATACTTGGTCAACACACTACATACAACAACATTTTGCTAAGTGGTCCCTCATCAAGGTCTATCACCTTTGGGTCTCATTTGGTCTTACTTAGAGTCAAGGTCAACTTACCTCATCAAGAGAAACTATCCTCTCTTTGGAAGTCACAACTACTCTACAACATACATACTTGGTCTTACACTTTGGACATTGCAAGTACACTTCAGATTCATTTACATTCCATCCAACTCTTGGTCTTCCATACTTTTTCCATTTTCATCTAGTCTCACACATCTCGGTCAATACCTAGTTCATGGTTGAAACCCATCTTCAAAAATCTAGGAGAGAAACTAAAGAGGCTCAAGAGTTTGCAAACATGAGTTCTTATGAGTATGACAATGATATCTTTTTCAATTCTGATCATACTACATTACCTAACATGGATGCCTATAGAAACATTCCAAATGTTGAGAACATGGACACTACAAACAACAATGATACACACAATGACAATATGGACAACTTTTCCGTACATTCAGCAGATGTGGAAGAATCCATTATGGATCCTCGTTTTAATCAATTGATTGAGGAAATAATGAGGAGGGATAGACAATACTTCTTACAAATGATGGCACAAAGTGGAGCCAAGATACCTCATGATTTTGACATGTCTCAAATAATGGAACATAGGCCTTTGCAACAAACTCACTCCAACATGGATCAAATGAGGCCTAATAGTGGAGGCAATAGAGGACCACATTTGGTACCTGAATCACCATCATCTTTGTTTCAAAAACCAGAGGTCCCACATACACATGGTCAAGCATATGATACTCACCTTCGCAGACCATTATGGAAGTCTTATGTAGAGAAATATGCTCAGTCACATATCAATGCTAAGGATCAACCACCAAAGCAATTGGATATTCAAAGGCATGCTCAAAATTTGGACACAAGGAAACCCCATGTCAAACTTGGGGGCAACACATTTGAACATGGCATGCCTGTAGAGTATGGTATACATGGAAAAAATAGATATTTCATTCCTCAACATGAATCTATACTGAGTGGTCAATATACGCTGCATCATTATAGACCTCCTCCATATGAACATGTGTATGATCAATATCATCCATATATGCAACATGCTCCTCCTCCAATTGGTGCCTCAAGCATGGGGTATGGTCCAAGAAGTCAATCTCCATCTAAGAACACTTTGGAGCAACAAATCAGGGACTTACAAAAGAAAATGGAGGACATAAATACACCAAAGCCAACATACACAATGAGAGACATATGTCCTTATCCATTTGACAAGAGCATTCCAATGCCTCCTTTTCCTACACACTTTGTGACACCTAAATTTGATAAGTATAGAGGAAAAGGGGATCCTAAGGCACACATAAGATAGTTTTTCATAGCTTGCATTGAGGTAGCTTCAGAAGAGACATATTTGATGAGATTATTCCCATAGAGCCTAGGCAATCAAGCTATGGAATGGTTCTCCCAACTTCCACCTAGTATTAAGTCATGGGGTGACTTAGCAGAGGCATTTATTCAACACTTCTCCTACAACATAGAGACAGACATATCAGTCACTACTTTGTGCAACACCAAGAAAAAAGATGGAGAGTCTTTTTCATCATTTTTACAAAGATGGAGGAATCTAGCTAGCAGATGCTCTTGTGAAATTCCACAAAAACAAATGGTAGAAATGTTCACCCAAAATGTTAACAAAGACATTGGCTATGATCTAAGGAAAGCTTGTTTATCCACCTTCAAGGACGTCATTGAAAAAGGCTTAGCAACAAAAAAGGTCCTAATTGAACAAGGAGTCATTAAGATATTCAAGGAAAACAAAGATGACTTTAAAGGAAAAGATAAGCCAAGATTTTGGAATAAAAACAAGAATACAATCAATGATGGTGTTGTTGATGCCAATACAGTGCGACCCAAATTCATTTTTTCTGGATCAAATCAGGTGAATACTCAAATAACTTCTAAATCACGAAGGAAGTACACTCCATTGGGAGAACCACTTGAGTCAATTTTCAAAAAGCTAGTGGCAAACAAGGTAATCACTATTCCAGATTTTCCTCCATATGAACCAAAGGTTAAACCAAATTGGTGGAATGATGATGAATACTATGAATTTCATAAGAGCAAGGGTCATAAGACAGGAAATTGTCATCAACTGAAGAACATCATACAAGATCTCATTGATATTGGTGACATTGAGATTGAAGGGCACTCATCCAATCAAGAACATGAGATGTTTAAGGAACCATTCCCAAAACATGACAAGGGAAAAGCTAAAGCCACAGACGACCAAACCATCTATACCAGAGCAACCTATAACTATGATTCAACTATCAATCACATTTCGATGGACAATTATGTCTCTACCATTATCATCAAGGACAAAAACCCTGAGAATTCTACTTGGAGACCCAAGATTGTCCTAAAAGGTGTTGATCTTCTTCCGAACCTACCTTTGAATGTCATGTTATAACCCATCAAAGTAAAATCACTTTGCAAGGTGCTCCAGCTAAAAACACTTCTTCCTCATCAACCAAACCTGAGTATGACCTTGTAGAATAGTTAGGGAAGACACCCACGCTCATCTCCATCCTTGAGCTCTTACACATATCCCCCGCACATAAAGATATTCTTGACAAAATCTTGAGAGACACCACCATTCCTACTGATCTGAACATGGACCAATTTCAAGCCATGGTGGGATACCTTTCCATTCCACATTCCCTTACATTAATAGAAGTTGATGATGCCTCTGTGAGCCAACCACATAATGCACCATTACACATTGAAGCCTTCATACACAAACATCGAATAAAATGAGTCCTGATAGATGGAGGAGCTGGTCTAAACATTTGTACATTGAGCATAATTAAACAATTGGGATATTCTGATAAAGTTGTGAATTCTACAAACGAAATCACCATCAAGGCATATGATGATGAAGAGCGTTTATCCAAGGGCACAGTCACTTTACCTCTCAGAGTTGGGCCAGTTACGAAGGATGTGGTTTGTCAAGTCCTAGATCTAGATCTCACTTACAACATATTGCTAGGGCGTCCTTGGATTCATGAAATGAGGGCAGTCCCATCTACATATCACCAATGCATTAAGTTTCCTCACAATGGAGTGGAGGTAATAGTTAATGGTGATCCTAATTCGTTCATATACTATAATAACCTGAGATAAAAAACTAAGACCATCATTCCCAGTAATCGTGAAGCTATTCCTTCTTCGGCATACATTGATCCTGAGCCATTAAAACCTTCGACATCAAAACAAGGTGAGCTTAAAGGCAAATTTCAGGACAAGGGCATGGGCGAATACACTTTAAATCAGACCATGTACTTATGACAAGTCATGAGTTCACCAAAAGAATATGGAAGACCACATCCTAACAAGCAAGTATCCATCATTGTACTCAAATGGGATCCTACTACCTTTCAACAATGGGGTGAACTAGAAGAGGAATACTTATACAAAATGCTTTACAAAGACCTTGAAGATGATACACAAGATCATATCAGTCTACCATGTGAGAAATATGGCAAAGGTTTCAAGATTCTACAAAAATTCGAGTATGATGGAAAAAGCCCTCTTGGGTTATGAAAGGAAGGCATCATTGAACCTTTACAACCTGAATTGACATTCAAAAGGGAATGCTCAAAGGGACTCAGTTTCCTGACTTCCAAGGTCCACACTCAAAGGATAGAAGAAGCCTTACAAATCAAAGCTACCAAAATTCAATAGGAGGATCGCTATTCCATAGACTCCAACGAATGGGAATGGGGTTCAGATAAATCCTCCAGTGACTACAAGCTCACTGAGACATTCAGAGAGCCAGATGAATCCACAGAAGAAGAGGAATTTTATAAAAGACTCAAAGTTGGTCAAGAAACAACCCATGAGGATTCCACACAGTCCTTGTCTCAAGGTCCTAGGTTGAAATCACATAGAATGAGAACACCTGTCCTAGAATGCGCTACTAGTGATGATAATTTGGATTCGTTCACGATTGAGACTGATGAGGAGAGTGCCATCGATGACCTTGATAATTACCTTGACATACCCGAATATAACTACATCTTCACTCTTAGCTCTACTAACTTTGAAGACATTAAAGGCCTTCCCCTTGTTCACCACCAACTCATTGACTGGGATCATGAAGGACCTGCATAGTTTGACACATTCCAAAATGATGAAGCTTTTATTGACTATCTTGGCATACGAGATGATCTTCCCCCTGGGGACCATAAAGTGGGATACACTATAGAACTCAATAGCGTGGCATATTTTGGTGAGGGTGTCGAACCTTCCAGTCGCAAAAATATGAAAATAAGAACAAACCAAGGGTCTTATGGCAAAAACCACACTGTGGCGCTATCTGACCCCAAAAAAGTAAAAAGAAAGATCGTATTTGAGGGCGAAAACCTCTCTGAGGCACCCAAAGATGGAAGGCTTGACATCCTCCCAACATCATATGAGGAAAAGTCATCCATGTTGGTAGAGGAAAATATAAAAACAAACATTGGTACAGAAAAAGTTCCACACAACATATTCCTAGCCCAATCTTTGACGAAGTCAGAAAGGTCAAAATTCATAAGTTTCTTCAAAGAACAACAAATCAACTTTGCATGGTCATACGCTGATATGCCTGGATTGGATCCGGATTTGGTAATGCATCATTTGATAGTTAAACCAGGGGCAAAACTAGTGAAACAAAAATTAAGAAAGATGCATCCACATGTGGCATTACTAGTCAAAGCAGAACTTGAGAAATTATTGGATGTCGGATTCATACGCCCAATTAATTGTCCTGAATGGATCTCCAACTTAGTGCCGATCAGTAAACCAGATCGCAACATCAAAATTTGTACAGATTTCAGAGACATCAACAAAGCTTGTCCTAAGGATGACTTCCCATTACCAAACATAGATTTGATTGTAGATCTCATAGCAGGTCATGAAATGTTATCATTGATGGATGGATTCTCTGGTTATAATCAAATAAAGATTGCATCTGAGGATCAACACAAAACATTATTCACTTGTCCTTGGGGATCTTTCTATTGGAATGTCATGCCCTTTGGGCTAAAAAATGCAGACACTACATATCAAAGGGCCATGACTACTATCTTTCATGATCTCATGCACGTAACTATGGAAGATTATGTTGATGACCTCTTGGGCAAGTCAATAGACAGAAATACACATTTGGACATACTTTCAATCGTTCGGTTGGAAAAATACAAAATAAGATTAAACCCCAAGAAATGTGTCTTTGGAGTAACCTCCGAGAAGCTCCTAGGATTCATTGTATCAAAAAGAGGAATTGAAGCTGATCTAGCAAAAGTCAAGGCCATCCTAGAGATGCAACCACCAAGAAATATCAGTCAACTTTGGTCTTTACAAGGGAGACTCCAGTCCATACGAAGATTCATAGCACAACTTGCAGATAAGTGTAATCCTTTTCAGCACCTGCTACATAAAAACATCAAATTCAAATGGGATGATAACTGTCAATAGGCTTTCCAGACACTCAAAGATTATCTTTTGAATCCGCCAGTTCTGATGCCACCAGTTCCAAATCAGCCTCTGTTACTATACATATCAGCTACTCCAACAACACTAGGGGGACTCTTAGCACAACAAGTTGCTAAGGGCAAAGAAAAAGCAGTATACTATATCAGTCGCACATTGGTGGGATATGAGCTAAACTACACACCAATTGAGCGTGCATGTCTCACCGTGGTCTTTGCTTCGCAGAAATTACGACATTACATGCTCACTCATAAGACTAAGTTGGTTGCAAGAATCGATCCATTGAAATACCTTCTCAATAAAGCAACACTTACTAGGCGACTAGCCAAATGGGTAATGATCCTGAGTGAATTCAACATCGAGTATGTGGATAGAAAAGAAATAAAGGGACAAGCCATCACAGATCAATTAGCAGATGCTCCCATGATAGATGATGTTCCTCTAAGTTTAGAATTTCTAGATGAATCCATTTTAACAATATCACATGCAAAGCCATGGCAACTGTACTTCAACGACTCATACAAACAGCATGGGGCAGGAGATGGCATCCTCTTTATAACTCCTCAATGAGATTGTATACCGAAATGATACCGCTTATCATTTCATTGCACTAATAATATAGTGGAATATGAGGCATTGACAATTGGATTACGGATTGCAGTTCAGTGGAAGATCCAGGAACTTCGTGTTTTTGGGGACTCTCAACTTGTAATCCATCAACCAACTGATGATTACCAAACAAAGGATGAAAAATGAATGCCTTACAAAAAAATGGTGGATGACCTAAAACAACATTTCATAAAGATAGACTTTGAGCAGATACCAAGAGAGCAGAATCGAGCCGCAGATACCATGGCTACAATTGCTTCACTGATCGATCTACCTCCAAATGAGACCCGCTATGAGTTCTTGGTGGATAACCTTTTGGTTCCTTCATATGAAATCATTCCTACTGAGATGATATGTGTCGTCGGTCCTGAGCCCCAGTTATATGGTTCCATCTTCACATACCTTCATGACAATACCCTACCTCCTGATTTATCCAATAACCAACATTGCACTTTCATTCGCCAATCTTCTTGATACGTCATTTTAGCTGATATCCTATACCGGCGAGGTCTAGATGGCACTCTTCTTAGATGTTTAGAAAGCAACGAAGCTCAGATTGCATTACATGAAGTACATGAAGGGATATGTGGTCCACATGCTAGTGGTCCTACCTTAGCCAAGAAACTCATCAGGACTGGATATTATTGGCCCAATATGGAAAAAGACTCATATCAGTTTGTCAAGAAATGTAAGCAATGTCAAATTCATGGAGACCTCATACATGCGCCAGCACAAGAACTTCAACCAATTGCATCTCCTTGGCCCTTTTGTCAGTGGGGACTCGATCTCATAGGCAAGATTCACCCTCCTTCTTCCAATGGTCATAAATTCATTATCACTGCCACAGAGTATTTCACAAAATGGATTGAAGTTGTGCCTCTTACACAAGTCATTGGAAAACAGATTGCTATGTTCATCCTCAGCTATATCATTTGCTGATATGATATTCCTGTTTCCATTATCACTGATAACAGGCATCCCTTCAAAAATCAGGATGTTCATGAACTTTGTGACCGCTTCCTTATTTCCCATCGTTTCTCCACGCCATATTACCCCCAAGGTAACGGTCAAGATGAGGCGTCTAATAAGACAATCCTTAAAATCCTAAAAAAGATAGTCGACAACATTGGCCGTAATTGGCATATCCAACTTAATCCTGCACTTTGGGCATACCGCACAAGTGCCCACACACCTACAGGAGCTACACCCTATTCACTTGTCTATGGTGTTGAAGCCATCTTTCCTATTGAGGTCGAGCTACCCTCTTTACGAGTCTCTTTGCAAAACATTATCAGTGATGAAGACTATAGGGTCTCTCACTTACAAGAACTTGAACTACTGGATGAATGAAGACAAACTGCTTTTAATCATCCCAAGGCTTACCAACAACGAATGAGTCACACCTACAATCACAAGGTCAAGCCTCGCACATTTGAGGTAGGTGATTTGGTTCTCAGAGAAAACCCCAAAAATCAGCAAGATAGAGAGAAGAAGGGCAAGTTCGAACCAAATTGGCTTGGTCCTTACATCATTACAGCAGCATATGGATCTAGGGCATATCAGCTCTCAACTATAGAAGGTGAACCTTTGGAGGATCCTATCAACAGCATGCACCTTCGCAGGTTTTACACATAGCTCTTTGGAATATCCTAATTTAAAAAATACAAAAAAAAAAAAATTCAAAAAATTCAAAAAATTCAAAAATATAATTAAAAATTATAAAACAAAAAAATCGTTACTTGGTGAAAACCTGACAAACAAGCACCTTGTGACACAAAAAAAAAAAAAACATTGAAAAATCGAAAAAAGTAAAGAGAATTAATTTCGTCCAACGGTGAAAACCACTTCGGTGGCGCCCTGGGCAAGTACCATGGTGAAAAATGGGTTACCAATGCAATGCATAGAGACATTGCTCCTCCCTCCTTCAGGATTCACTTTCATCCTTTCACTTTGCACACACTAACAACCTAATCATTCATAATAAACTTACCCATTCCCATCATAGCTTGTTATTGATCTACCCAAGATTGGTTAGCCATTCATAATAAACCTCCCTTTTCACCTCCCTTTCCATCCATAATAAATCAAATCCTATCTGTAGCTAAGGCAAATCCTATGTCTAGTGATGGGTGTGGAACTAAGAACATCACATGTTTTGAGGAGTACAGTTTCTTCCAGCTTCCTTCAGTCTATCCGTGCACAATCTGCAATAAAGCAACATTTGCATCACAAATCCACAATAAATTTTCATCTTCTCCGCAATAAAGTATTAGTTTCATGGATTCAGTCAGTTTCAGATGAGACACATTAGCAACAATGGGCTTCAACAAATCAAATCTTTCAACAGACTCAGACAACATATGGTTCAGTGCTATCTATCCTTTTTGTGAAAGTAAACATTGTGACCACAATCAAATAAGACTTATACAAGTGACAAGAGACACTAAACTTGAGGACTACAGTGGATGTTGGTGTCGAGTCTTGGTTTTCTTTTGATTTTATCTTTTGGTGACATGTCTTTTAGCTTTTCCAGGATGTCTCTGACTAGAGATTTTATCTCCAGGATGTCTTTGACTAGAAAGGCGAGGATGGGGTATCGTCACCTATTTGTATTTGTTGTCTATGGATTGTCTCTTAGTAATGCTATGACTTGTCCAAGGATATGAGGACACAGTGAGTCTAGTGTGAACTGGGGCATTCCTTGTTTGTGACTATCTTATCTCCATGCAAATGGATACAATGACTTTCTGGGTTGAACATATGCCTCGATTGTCATAACCTACTTGCCATAATAAAGCTCAATGATGATAACGCACAAGAAGCTCTTTCACTTTCATATCTTCTATCTTCCATCCCTCGTTCTTGATTGACCTTCATTGTCCTTGAGTCCGCGTAGCCTGCTATCACATGATTGAGTATAATGACACACCAAAAATATTTGCATTTCATGTAGTTGTACCTGCATTACCACATATAAGAATTTCATACATACATATAGATATCACATCCTACACACAACACTTGTTAGCATAATTTACATTTGCATTATCATATTCATCTACATTCCATACATTCACATTTGCATCATGCATACACATATAAAACATAAAAGAACAAAAATATGGCATTTCATCATATACATATTTGCATCCATATCATAAGCATCACATAAGAACATCTCATCACATAGGTACACATGCATATAGCTTCCACAAAGATGAATCATCTCATATATATATAATCATAAGTGTCATGATACAATGATGTCAAAATCATATGGCTACAATCACCCGAAGGTGTCTACATCATCATACAAAATGGTACAATACTGATACATAGGGAGCCCTCTACGGCTATGATGAACTCCCTCCCTTGGAGCCACCTAGCCTCGATAAAGTCTGAGCCCTAGAAGGACCCACCCCGGGATCATCCCTCCTGTCCCCTCTATCTGGTGGTGGTGGAGGACCCATAACCCCACCACTAGATGCCTGTCTCCTCCGGCTCCCTCCCGTAGCTATCGCTATTCGTGATGGTCTATGGAAGCTCCTTGCCCACTGATCAGCTAGCACTACACCATAATAGAGATCCCACCAGTA
Organism: Cryptomeria japonica; assembly: GCF_030272615.1. NCBI lineage: Eukaryota > Viridiplantae > Streptophyta > Pinopsida > Cupressales > Cupressaceae > Cryptomeria > Cryptomeria japonica. Next base: position 337,346,872 of record NC_081405.1, on the reverse strand, counting down.
GGAAATCTCCTCCCCTACCCACAGGACATAGGCATATCTAGCCCCTGTGTCCTCTGCCACCTGCCTCCCAGCCCTCAGTGTTATCTCAGCCTCTATGTAGTGCTGAATGGCCTGGTCCCACTCCTGCTCAGTATCTCTAAACCACCTCCTGAGTCTATCCCTCTCCCTCTCTAGGTCCTGGATCTCATCTGCCTATCCCTGGCAGATCTCCCTCAACTCAGTTAGCTCATCCTCCTCCACCTCAGCCCCCTGTGGCTCTACCTATGGCTCCCCCTATATGGGTGCCTACCCCTGTGCCTGTGCCTATACTAGTGGCTATCCCTATACCTGTCCTTGTACCTATCCTTGTACATATCCCTATCTAGGACCCTATGCTATTGGCACCTGTAGCGGTAATCCACCGTGACCCCTCACAATCCACACCTATCTGTCCTCTCCACCCTCCCTCTGCGGCACCACCCTCCTCTCTCCAACTGCACCCCGCCTCCTTCGTCAGCCTCTACCCCCATCATCTCCATCATCATCACCATCCCCACCACCATCTCTATCTAGTGGCTCTCCTGGATCTATCAGGCGTGGGAATGGATTCTCGACCCAATATGTTGTGTACTCTGCATCCATGCCAACATCCTCAATATCTAGCCATATATCCCAGGGTAGGGGCATCATCTTCACTAGCTATGTAACAACTTGATCATATGATAGTAATGGCCCAAACTGCGCCTGATCCCTGACCGTCCATGCGTACATACCTGAACCCCATGGCATCCGCTGGATCCTGCCAAACTACCTGCCCACTCTGTCCACTAGCTACCTCTCCAGTACATAGGGCATCCGCCCAATCAGATACCTACTCCAGAAAGTGTAGGGTAGCTCTACTACATCATCCTCCCACTGCTCGCATCCCAGGTACGACCTCCATATAACTGTATCAATCTCATCTATGGCCCACCGCCAGTACTCCAACCTGCCAATCCATGGCTGCGAGGTGATCATATCGTACAAATGCATGAAACTATGTCTGTGACCTCTACCCCTGAAATGTATCGGTCATGTCACTGGTAGATGCTCATAGGCCCACACCTATAACAATGTGACTTCGCAGCCCAATCCCACTGATCCATGGAACACAAACTGATGAAGCTCATAATATAGGTGTGCCAACACACACGGTCCCTAGTCATATCTAGTGTGCTGTGTCACCAGTGTCTCCAAGGTGCTCCCCCAGCCCACAACCAACCCTCGTGTCACTCTATCCAGACACAAGAACCCACTGATCGCTCCTCCTATCACTACTGGTAGTGCCAATCCTATCTGTGTCATGGTATCCCATGCCACATGCCCTACCCTCATCTCCAGTCCTGGATCCCGGAACACTCATCTCAGGGCATCCTTGTCCCCATCTCGATCATAGAGAATCAACTCCCCATCGATTAGTATCCTCAGAATCTGGTATACATCCTCCAGGGTGACTATCATCTCACCCATCGGCAAATGAAATGTGCAAGTCTCGGAGTGCCACCTCTCCGCCAATGCAGTCAGCAATCCCATGTTCGCCCAAAACTCAGGCACATACAGAATATGTCTCAGACCCATAGCCTCAATAGTAGCTCTATCCTCGAAGGTCAGCTTAGGTCACAACCTCTGAGTCAATGGGAATCTCTCCCATGACTCCAACATAGGCAAATACTCCTGTAGTCAAGCAAATCAATCATGTCAGTCATAGTGGCATTCACTGTTCATCAATAAATGCTACTTTTTATCTAAGTGCATATGGTACTCTATCCTAGTGACACTCACTGTTCATCACAAAGTGTTGCTTCTATCCTAGTGGTACTCCTTGTTCATCACAAAGTACTACGTGTCCAGCACTCCATGTTCATCACAAAGTGCTGCTCACATTTGCACTCCCTGTTCATCACAAAGTGCTGCTCACATTTGCACTCACTGTTCATCACAAAGTGCTTCTCATATTTTAGTACTCCCTGTTCATCACAAATAAATATATCTTGGTACTCACTGTTCATCACAAAGTGCCTTGATCTATCCTATCCTACGGCCTCCGCTTGAGTGAATCCTCTTGAGTAGTTTCCTAATTGGCAATGCATGTTCTATCACAGAATTGTCAATCCTAGCCCTATTTGCAATCTTAGTCTTCCCTAGAGGACCTGCTTGAGTGTATCCTCTTAGCAGCTTATCCAATCGACAACGTATGTTCATCACAGAACTGTCGATTTGACTTAGAAGACACAAATTCACATTTTTGGACACAAACGCACTTTCTTGACATAAACGCACTTAGAGACTGCATAAACTTGTCTGTTTTACACAGACGTGCCTGAAGCACACAGACATGCCTATGCTCTACATAAACATGCCTGGATGACACAAATGTGCCTACCTAGCATAGACGTGCCTGCACAGCGCAGACGTGGCCGCATTATGCACAGATGCCTTTTCCCACACAGACACGCCTGGCACAAACACAGACGCGCCTAGCGAGCACAGACGTGCCTGGCACCAATGCAGACGCGCCTGGACATTTTTGACATTTTTTGGACCCTAACCTAGATTGCATTTATTACCCTATCTAGCATGCATTAATGACAACAATAAATGCATCAACGTACAAGGAGGTTTTGTGGTACTTACCGGCTCTCCTGCCTCTGCTGGCCTCTGATATCAGCGAACGCGATCGAATCTATGAATCAAAGCCATCGCTGCTGACTACTGCTGCTCTATTTCTCTCTACACTCTGATCTCATGGAGGTGTAGATGATAATGAGGATGTATTTTCCCTCGTGGTCTATCTTATAGACTACCCTAGCCCTAGCCCTCATCTCTCGAGTCAGTCTTCTTTATCCCGTGACTTTGTCAATTTATCCGGTCAGTCCATTCTATCCCGTCTTTCTTATCGAGAGATTGTCTGTGATCTTTTTAGATATTTTTTCATCCAATCTCTCGAGGGGTCATATCATTCCCATCTTGGGGAAACTCTATATTAGTTCATCTTATCTTCTTTGAAACAATGCGACAAGCCGCATTGTCTCAAAGAGAGGCAAAATGTAGACACCCAAAATTGTCCAGTCTTATTTATTTAATTATCTAAGCTTAATTCTTCTATTAATTAAATAAATCTTTATTTATTTAATTAATTCATTTATCCCGTTCTAGCCTTATTTCTCATTTAAATAAATACATTTATTTATTTAAATTATCCTTTTCTTAAATTAAATAAATATTTTATTTATTTAATTGATCCCACTTCTTCTATTAATTAAATAAATCTTTATTTATTTAATTAATTCATTAGCCTTTTTCTACCTATGACACATGTCATTCATCTCTTAATTCATACACTACCTACCCCTTTCATTATTTTATTATTTGTTTTACCTACCCTCTAATCATAGCCGACCTCCTTTTACACCTCTCAATCTTATCCGTCCATCTCATATAGTGTCTTCTATATAAGGAGATGCTTCCTTTATTGTCAAACCCTAACTACCCAACTACTTGATCAATTTGACTACTTGGCATTTGCGATCCTACTTGCAACCACATTCTGTTATTTGTTGAGCTCTTATGCACACATAAAATCTGAGAGCAAATATATCAAGCAAGATCAATGGAGATCCAAACCCTATTGGACATGTGATGGTATAATCTTTGTGATTTCATTTGATTTGCATTGTCTTAGGTAATCTTCATATGTTATGGTGGATCTTTGTTGTTGTTAGGCTAAGGTTTTGTGGTTGAATTCATTTAGCCTTTCAATATCGTTATTATTGTTATCCATTTTCATCATATACATATATGAATATGATGTATTAGTGCATGATGTTATGAGATGTATCTTGAAAATGAGATGTATGATATGATATGTTGTTGATTGTAAAATGATATGTAACTAATTGTAAAATGATATGCAACTAATTGTAAAATGGTATGCAACTAATTTTAGCATCCTCATTCGACGTTTGTCATCCCTGTATAGTCACATGTTTTTGCTTTCTTTGTAGGTATCATCATTGAGCATTTATTTGGTTGGGATATGTTGAAAATTTATACAAGCATAATGGTATAATTGAACCATAATGACTTGAGAAAAATTTACATGATTTTTGATTTTGCAAGATAGCACAAGCGCCAAGGTATAATTGAACCAGGACGACCTACGTGTAGATTGTGTATAAACAAACAAGATTAAACCATTTGTATGCACAAAGTGGAATCATGTCAGACGTGATTTGTTGGAATCACGTCTCGAGACAAGTATTTGCACAGTACAGGTGATCACCTCACAGACAGAAAACTAAAAAAATATTGGAGTCCCCATGAATTTCTCTAGCTTGATGCATTGTTGAGAAAATGTAGAGGATCCAATAGTTCAAAAAGTTTAAGTGCAAAAATAGTTAAAACTTCATGCAAGATGCATACATTTGATACTTCAGAAAATCATCCATCATGTTTTGTGAATCCTGTTAAGTGATCAATGTTTGGTTTTGTGATTGTTGATATGTTTGTTGGATATGATGCTTTGAGTTTGCTGCAAGTTTTGATGTTCTGAATGTACTGCAAGTTCTAATCAATGCTGCCCCTAGCCAAGTTTTCCTCTTAATGCGGATTTGTATAGTGATTACCAAGCCATGGTGGGATATGATGAAATGATATTGGGATAAACCAGGATAGTGACTATGCTAAGTATGTCCTGGATAATTTGATAAAATGTTGGGCGATGGCTGATAGTGCTTGACTGTGGATATAACAGTTTTGGTAGTAAAGATAGATAGAGGAGCTGTCCTCTCATAGTAGCGCATGTTGCTAGGTTTTCACCAATTGTTTTTATTGAACCTTTTTATTTGCTTTTTCTTGATTTTTGATTTTTGATTTTATTTTTTGATATATATTTTTTTTTATTTTTTTATATTTTGATATTTTTGACTATTCCATGCATTAGACTGCTCGAGTGTAGTATTTATTCAGATGAATGTTGTTAGTTGGTTCATCAAGCACATCTCCTTCTGAAGTTGTTAGCTGATAAACACCTGATCCATAGGCTGATATGATGACATAGGGACCTAACCAGTTAGGTTCAAATTTCCCTTTCTTTTCCTGATCTTGCTGATTTCTAGGATTTTCTTTGAGTACTAAATCACCAATTTTAAAAATTCTGGGAATGACCTTGTGGTTGTAGCTTCTGCACATGCGTTGCTGATATGCTTTGAGGTGAGTGTAGGCACATTGGTGTCTTTCATCTAGAAGTTCTAGCTCTTGTAGTTAGTTGACTTGATACTCTTCATCTAGAATTAGGCCTTTCAAAGAGACTCTGAGAGATGGAATTTCTACCTCCAGGGGTAAAATTGCTTATGATCCATATACCAATGAATATGGTGTAGCTCCCGTAGGTGTGCAGATGCTAGTTCTATATGCCCAAAGTGCTGGATTGAGTTGTACATGCCAATCTTTGTTGACATCATTCACTATTTTCTTTAGGATTTTTAATATTATCTTGTTGGATGCTTCTACCTGACCATTCCCCTATGGGTAGTAAGGTGTAGAGAAACGATATTGGATTTTGAATTTTTCACATAGTTCTTGCACATATTGGTTCTTGAAAGGTCATCCATTATCTGTGATGATGGAACTTGGGATGCCATATCTACAGATTAGATAATTAAGGATAAAAGATGTTGTTTGTTTCCCAGTCACTGTGGTCATGGGGACCGCTTCAATCCATTTGGTAAAGTATTATTTTGCATTTATAATGAACTTGCATCCATTTGAAAATGAAGGATATATTTTGTCGACTAAGTCCAGTCCCCACTAGCAAAAGAGCCAGGATGTTGTGAATGGATGCAGCTCCTGTGTTGGTGCATGTATAAGATTACCATGGATTTGGTATTTAGGAAACTTCTTTGCAAAATGATAAGAGTCTTTTTCTATTGTCAGCCATTAATATCCCATTCTTAGAAGCTTTTTAGCAAGAGTAGGACCACTTGAATGTGTGCCACAGATACCTTCATGAAGCTCTTGTAAAGCGGAGTCAAATTCATTACGATCAAGGCAATGAAGAAGAGTACCATCTAGACCTCGACGATACAAAGTATCAATAGTGAGAGTATAACAGGCGGCTTTCCAGATAAAGTTGCATTTTTGGTTTCGGGATAGGTCAATGGGTAGGATATTGCTTTTAAGATAGTCGTATATCGGTCCATATAATGGAGAGTCAGAACTGGTCAAGGCATAGATAACATGAGAATCATAATGGTCATAGGCTAGGGAGAACAGTTGCTCTACCATAAACTCTGAATGACTCTGTTGCTCTAGAATTTGTAGTAGTGAAGCGATAGTAGCCATTGCATCGGCTGCTCTGTTTTCCAACCTTGGTATTTGTTCGAAGGTGATATGTACAAAATATTGTTTAAAATCATCCACCATTCATTTGTATGGTAGCATCTTGTCGTCCTTTATCTGATAGTCATTGTTGATCTGATTAATGACTAGTTGTGAATCTCTGTAGACTTTTAATTCTGTGATTCTCCATTCCATGACCATTTTGATGCCTATGACTAGTGCATCATATTCAGCAACATTATTTGTGCATGGAAACATGAGCCGATATGATCTTGGTATGGTGTGCCCTTTAGGAGTGATGAACAAAATGCCAACACCTGAGCCATGTTGAGTATAGGATCCATCAAAGTATAGGGTCCATTGTTTGGTGGAAATAGCAAGAACATCCTTGTCTAGAAATTTGATCTCCATTGGTTGTTTTTCAGGTAGTGGTGCTTCAGCCAGTTGATTTGCAATTGCTTGTCCTTTGATAGCTCGTCGCTCTGTGTAGTGGATATCAAATTCACTAAGAATCATGACCCATTTGGCCAATCTACCTATAAGAGCTGCTTTCCTGAGTAAATATTTGATAAGATCAATTTTTGTGACTAGCTTAATTGTGTGAGCTAGCATGTAATGTCGGAACTTTTGAGAGGCAAATACCACTATTAGACAAGCTTTCTCAATAAATGTGTAGTTGAGTTCATATCCGTTCAATTTCCTGCTGATGTAATAAATAGCTCATTCCTTGGCTTGTTGATCTTCTTGTGCTGATAATGCCCCCAGTGATATATCTATTATTGAAATGTAGAGAATGAGTGGCCTCCCTGCTATTGGTGGTACTAGAACAGGTGGGTTCATTAGATATTGTTTGATTTGATAGAATGATTCTACACATTTGGCTTCCCATCTGAATGGTATATTTTTTTGTAGCAAATGATTGAATGGTAAACTTTTATCTGCTAGTTGAGTAATGAATCGCCTGATTGACTGGAGCCATCCTTGTAGAGATCTAAGCTGGCTGATGTTCTTTGGTGGTGGCATCTCCATTATGGCTTGTACCTTTGCTGGATCCACTTCAATACCCTTAGCTGAAACTATGTAGCCTAGTAACTTGCCTGATGTAACCTCGAAGACACACTTCTTAGGGTTGAGTCTGACTTGGAATTTCTCCAATCTGTCAAAAATCTTCTCCAAGATGCTTAAATGTCCTTTCCTGGTAAATGATTTAGCTAGTAAATCATCCACATATTCCTCCATGAAGGTATGCATCATGTCATGAAATATTGTTGTCATTGCTCATTGATAAGTTGCCCCAACATTCTTTAAGCCAAAAAGCATGACATTCCAATAGTGCGTTCCCCAAGGATAGGTGAATGTTGTTCTATCTTGATCCTCTAGGGCTATCTTGATTTGATTATAGCCTGAAAAACCATCCATTAATGATAGCATTGCATGACCTGTTGTGAGGTCTACAATTATGTCGATACTGGGCAAAGGAAAGTCATCCTTTGGACAGGCTTTATTGACATCTCTAAAATCGGTGCATATTCTGATATTGCCATCGAGTTTAGATACTGGTATGATGTTGGAAATCCATTCAACATAGTCAATAGGTCGAATAAATCCAACATCTAATAGTTTCTTCAGCTCAGCTTTGACCATGAGTGCTACATGTGGGTTCATCTTTTGTAGTTTTTGCTCGACTGACTTAGCTCCTGGAGAAATGGACAAATTATGCATGATTAATTGTGGATCAATCCGAGGCATATCTGCATATGACCAAGAAAAGTTGATTTTCTTTTCTTTGAAAATTGGATAAACTCTGATTTTTCTTCCTTTGTCAAAGATTCTGCAAGGTGTATTTTTTTAGCTGCTTATGTTGTACCAATGTTGATTGATTGAGTGGGCTCAATTAATATGGGTGATCACTCCTGATAATGTTCAGGTAGAGTGTCAAGTCTCCCATCTTTAGGTTCCTTAAAAAGGTTTTCACCCTCAAATGCATCCTTTATTTTTACTTTTTTGTGATCTATTGCTGCCATTGACTAGTTTTCAGCAGTAGATCCTTTATGTTCATTTTTGCGACTGAGGGACTTGGCACTCCCTTGATTGCAGATGTCGTTACTTTGTTCACTGGTAGAGTCTATTTATAGGTTAATGGTACACAAGTAATGGATAATGGATTCATCATTTGGGAAAATTGGTATGTCATGAGTTTCAGGTTCGTCCCAGTCTATGAGGTCAGGAAAGATAGGTGGTAAAGAATCATTAGGTGGATCAAGTTCAGCTGCTATAAGTGTCAAGTTGAAGGTATCATCATGGTTGGCTAGGGTGTTAAAGAAGTTAAGGATTTCATCGAGGTCTTCGATGGTATCATCTTCTATGTAGACTTGCTCGTAATGTCGCTATTCATTTTCTTTAGCATCATAGATATTCTATGGACCAAATTCAAGTGGTCTAAGTTCTGTGTCGTGTTCTTCTTGAGAGATGGGTGTATGACTGTCATGTGCAACAATATCTTCAGTAACATTAGAACAAATACCCCATTCATATTCATTGGAATCAATTTCAGAGATATTATCCCCGATTCTGGCAATGTTGTGGACGGGTATGTTGTAGGGTGAAAACAGGTCTTTGATGATGGATACAAGTTTGATAGTTTTCTCTCATTCTGTGTCAAATCCTGCTTCCACTTTTTGCATTTGTTCATTTATTGTCTCTCCTTGGGGAGGAATGATGTTATCAGGAAGAGATTCCTCTTTGTTGGACACTAGTTCTTGAGCATGATGTACTTCAGCAGTAGATATTTCCTTCTTTTGATTGATGGGTTTCCCTTGATGTTGCTTTCGTTCTTGATTTTCACGTTCTTTGCGTATTGTCTCTGCTAACTCAAATAGTGCCTCCTGCCAAGAGTCCTCCTTGTATTTCTTCTTTGCCTTCCACTGAGATTTTTGGTATTTGCTTGGTGTCTTCTTGGGTAGTAGAGTGTGTTCATAGCCCAATCTTGTTTTGTCTTTACTAAATTGTGAAGGAGGGTCTAATGGTTCTATGATGCCTTCCTGTCATTTGTCGATAGGTCCTTTGCCATTGTATCACATTTGTTGCATGATCAAGTAACCTTTTCCATACAGGTGTGTTGGTATAGCTACCTCCATAGTAGCCACTCTATCTTCCTCCTCATCCTTGTATAGCCAACTAAGGATGTCTTTTTCCTTTGATTCATGTGCTAGAGTGCCTAGTTGGATAAATTTGCCATCAAACTTGGTGATGGGATAGGTTTCTTGATGTGTCGATGTTGTAGATAATCCATGAGATTTAGTCGATGTTGGTAAGTTGGCTAAACACAAAGGTTCCAAAGAGTATTCTCCCATGCCTTTCTCTTTGATTTTTATTTTTTGCTTGAAATCCATAGATAGTGATTTAGACTTTTCTTGCTAAACATCTGGTGCTGGGTAACTTTTTTTTTCTCTATTATGTGGAACCAAGCTATCTTGGGCTGCCCCCATTGAGGTGTATGTCTAAGACTTGGCACATAATGTCCTTTTGTATTGGTCCTACTTGAATTGGCAACATTACTATTCCTTTAGATGATCTTTCTTCATCATCATATGCTTTGATAGTGATCTTTTTGCATGGATCAATAGATTGCTCAGAGAAGCCTAATGCACGGATAAGTTTCAAGGTACAGATATTGAGTCCAGCTCCTCCATCTATTAATACTCTTTTGAATTAATGCTTGTAGACCAAGACTTCAATGTGGAGTGGAGTATTGTGTGGATGGCTCAATGAGATATTATCATGCTCAGAAAAGGTAAGGATAAGAGGCCCTGTCATATGAGCCACCATGGCTTGGAATTTGTCAGCATCCAGATCTTGAGGTACATTTGTTTCCAATATTGCTTGTTCCAAGATGTCTTTGTGTTTTGGTGAAAGTTTTAGCAACTCCAGTATAGATATTTGAGCAGGAGTTTTGTGTAGTTGACTGACTAGATCATATTGAATCTTGGATATGATGTGTGTTATTGATGCATGTCCCTTCAAGACATATTTTTCAGCTCTGGTGGTTATGTTGATGGATACATGTTCACGCTTGTCTTTGATTGTGATGGCATTTACTTGATTGTCTTCAGCTGATATATGATTGATGGTGTTATTGTATATGTGATTGATATGGGCTCCACATGTATTGTTTGAGATGGAAGCTCCACCCTTATTGTATTTTGGAAGAGGATTTTTAATGGCTCCATGGTCACCATTTGTCTTGAGACCATCGACTGTTAAATCGCCTCTATCAATCATGTCTTGAACAATGTTTTCAGTCTCATGCAATCATTTGTTTGATGACCTTTGTTTCGATGAAAATCACAAAAGTGTGAGACATTCCACCAGGGTTGTTTGATTTGTGGTTCAAAGTTGTTGATTGTTGGTAAGGAGATAATTTTGTTTGCCAGGAGTTCTCTAAATGTTGATTCGAAGGATTTCCCTAGTGGTGTGTAAATGCATTTTTGAAAGTTGTTGGTGTTACCTCGTGAGTTTGTATTAGGTCCTCGATTGGTGTTATTGTTTTGGGTATTGTTGGCATTGTTTGCGTTGAGATGATCTTGATTGGTAGTCGGTGCATAAGTGTTAGTACCTTGGTTATCACCTTTTAGATTCTTTATAGTTTGAGGATTTCCTGATAAAGCTAACACTGGTTGCTTGGATTTTGCATCATTTGATTCATTTCCTCCTTCATTTCCATTAGCTTTGTTTCGGGTCCAGAACCTGGATTTGTCTAAGTTGTTATTGTTTTGGTTGTTGTAGTTGGATGAACTTGTTCTTTCTTTGAAGAATTTCAATGTTCCTTTCTTGAAACATGCTTCCTCCACTTGGATGCCATTTTCAATCAATTTGGCAAAAGATGGTATGCATTGAAGTTTGAGGATGTAACTCATCTCACTATTTAATTTATCAATGAAAATTTCCATCATTTCCTTTTTGGGCACATCTCAAGGATATCTTGAGACCATCCATCACCAATGTTGAAGAAACACCATGAATGTCTCGTTGTTCTTTTGTTTGGTATTGCAGACATCTAGCATGGTGATAGCATGTTGAATGTTATAGGAATATTGAGTTATGAATTTGTTAACTAATTCATCGAATGGTCTGACAGGAGGTGTGATTTTGGACAACCATTCCATTGTTTGTCCTCCCAAGCTTCTTGGGAACAACCTCATCAAATAGGTGTCATCATGGGCAAATTTAAGACTCATGGTACAAAATTCCCGAACATGATCACGAGGATCACTTTTCCCATCATATTTGTGAAATTTGGGAATATCGGAGTTTGGGGAAAAAGGTACCATGTTTAACCATCTGTCAAAAGGATAAGGACAAATTTCAGTCAGGAGTACCGTACTATTATCCCTTGTTGCATGTCTTGCATTTGTTGAGTGAGAGAAATCAAAGGTGCATTATTTTGTCAAGGGAAGAGTTCTTCCCTTGCATTATTTCTAAGCTAAACTGGGGTATGGTGGGGTATGCTTTGCTCAGAGATGTTTTGCTTGGCCAAATTATGTTCTGGTAGATTTTGCTCAGGTATGTTTTATTCAGGGTCACATGCTCCCTCCTCTCTTTGTCATTCTTGATAGTCATAATGTTGAGATCCTACTCTAAATATATTAGTGTCAAAGTCTTTAGGGAGTTTAACTTCTTTGCCTGTGAGCATAAGTAGATATTTTTCTTTGTCGTTCTCCTGAGTCTTTCCACAAGTTTTTGAAATGAAGTGCTTTCTTGACACTCTTGGAGAAGTTCCTCAGAAATTTCAGTGTCCTCTAGATTTGGACACTCAAAAGGATTTGATAATCTTTGATTCATGTTGGACTCAAGTTACATTTTGCTTTGTTTGTTTTGTTGAGAGCGAGTAACATCGGGCATCTAGTAAAAACTTTCTGTGACAAAGGGAATGAACTCCTCTTCAATGTGCTGCTCAAGGGTTGGTGGTTCAAATTGGGGTATGTTGTAAGTGATGCACTCTTCGGGGAATAAGCCAGATTGATCTTTCCTCCTTGATTCAGGCATTGACTGAATGCTGATTTTTGACAGAATGCTCTACTCCTCAATGGTTCCTTGTCAAATTCGTTGGTTTTATCTTGAAGATACAAATGGATATGACGAAGGAATTTTCGATGAGATTTGAAGAGTTGGTGATTGATGTATAAAAATTTATTTTGTTTGGCAAGTTTCAGAGAACTGGGTTGTTGTTTCCTCAACTTAGTGTTATGATAAATACTCTTTATTCTCAGAATATGAGGATTAGTCGTGCATAAGAGATCAATGGATTCCTTTGATTTGTTTTGGATTTAGTTTAGCTTGTTTTGGAAACTCAAGTTTTACTTTATCAAATGAAGGTTTAGATGCCCCCTCATGACAAAGCATGTCAAATGATATGGAATATGAACTTTCCTGATATGGAAAATCGATTTGACAACTTGGAGTGTAAAAAACAAGTGTGTTTTGGATAGAAATCCTTTTGATTGAAGGACTTGTTTGATACTTGTGTGATGAGGTTTCCTGATTTTGATAGGAGAGATGTGTTTTATCTTGCAACTAGTTTTCAGATTTTGACAACTTTGTTCGACAGAAAACTTGCTTTGAGAATAGTTTTTGGTACTTGGTTTTGATTTTCTATTTGATGAAGTTCAGGCTGAGGAAGGAAAGCTTCCTAAATTGTTTTTAGATTTTTCAAAAATAGCCTGTGTTTTGCCCCCTATTTTCCTAGTTTTTGCCACGCGCTAAAACAGAAATGCAATGCGCTATAGAATTTCCTCAATTCGCTAGATAATAGACCCCACATGCTACGCTGCCCTCTGTGACACACTAACTAGTTTGTTTTGAATTTGTCTTGGTCTAAAAGTTTATGTGCTAATATGGGTTGCTTATGTGCTAACTGATGGTCTCTATGTGCTAACTCTCGATCCCTATGCACTAAGTTGTTGCTTCAATGCACCAGAATGTTTTCAAAAAGCACTACTTTAAGCTGCTAGTGTTGGATTTTATGAAGCACTAATGTTCAGACTTAATGTGCTAAGGTGAAGGTTGAATGCGCTAAAGGATGGTTTCCATGCACTAAGAAGATGCTCTTACGCGCTAAACTACCCTGATAGTTTGACTTGGTTGTTTTTCTATAATTTTTGGAACTTTGTTTTTATTTTCAATGATGATGGATGATTTTCTGAAGTAACAAATGAAAACATAGCACAAAAGCAACAACCATTTTTCTTAATCTAAACAATGAGTGTATGTTCTGTGAGGATGTGTTCAAATCCCCAATGTTTAAATAGGTTTAGATACAACAACATACAATTCAATCAGACTCTTTATTCAAGGGTCATAAGTAATATCATAGCCCACTAGTCTCGATACTCTGTCAGCTCAAACAACCATGTCACCCCCTAGGGGGCGTCCATTTTTTTGCCTTTTGCCAGAAATTAACCCAAAGTGAATTGCTTCACAATTGAGTAGTTATCTTGGGAGATATATGGTGAGTGATCTTGGAGGCGGATTCTTCCCCACCCTTGCACTATGATATTACAAATGTTTGGATACTGACTCAACTCAAACTTTCTATGCTAAAGTTCATAATCAAGCTTTCCGTTCAGCCGTCAGTGATAAACTCCCTCAGAAGGCTACCCAACCTTTAGAAAAAAGGCTTTACGTATCTCAAGGATACTTGGGGAAGGCTAATCGCTATGCACAACCGTTGAAAAGGACTTTCATCACTTTCCACTTTTGATTATAGTGGGTTGGAACACTTGGCTTCAAAGTCATTCCCCACTTAGGTCGTTCCCTTCACACTGGCCAAAGAATGGCTGTAAGTCCTTCCAAATTTGGGGGTATTCAACAAGTTAGCTTATTGAAGACATAAAGGCTTTAATGCCTTTTGAAGACTTTACTCCAAATTTGAGAAGTGACCTCCTCAAATTTAGGGAAAAGGGATAATGGATGGGTTTAGGCTAATTGATTAGGATTAAATGGATTCTAGAAGAAATTAGGAAGAGGGTTAGGATGCAAGTGGGAGATGTAGGAAAATGCAAGTGGGTGGGGAAAATAGAATTTAATTAAAATAAAATAATTTTTTTTTTTGATTGATAACCAGGATAATATATTGCTTAAAATATGAAAGATTTACATCCAAAAAGTAGATAGACAGTCTACCACAACATGGGGTCTCACCCCTATTACAACAAAGGAACCCAAAAAAGGCACCAGACCTATAGGGCCATCAACTACAAAAAACCAACATACATACACATACCCCACAAAAAAGAACCCAATTGGCCCAGAGGACCTATCTACCAAAACCATCCCAAGGCCTCCTCCCTTGAGAAGTTAGGAATACCCCGGCTGAGTCCTACATACTGTATCTCACTCCCTCCACCTAGCACTATTCTTGGCCTGCCACCACATAGCGAACCGCGCTCCACCACCTTCACTTGCTTCTGTGGAATCTGATGGTGAACCATAGGCCTCCTATCCTCATCCAGAGGAGCCTCATACTGAATTGGGGTCACCTTCCCATGAATCTTCACTCGCTCAATCGGCCCCAACTCACGCACATACTGCACAATCTCTCTCCATCCCTTCCTTGCGTTCTCCACCTGCAAATCGACCGATCAAGAAGCCATCCAAATTACAAATAGTTGTAGCTCCCCACTTCAATTCCAATCCTCCACCACGGTCCTTCCATCGACTTCAGCCCTTCGCCAATAACAACTCGAGCCACCACTTCCTTCAAACCACTCACCCATTTGGGTCTCAACACCAAAGATGTGACTTGCTGCACTTCCTTCGTCGACTTTCCCACCAGTAAGGCTAGGGCAACGAACAACGATGAGATATCAAGGTTAGTTCTAGGCCGGTAGTTAGACACTAGAAATTCCTCCCCAAAAATCAACCTCACTGCCCTCCAAAATTCCTCTCCATCCACCCTGAAGACATTCATCAACCTTTTGCTTGAGATCAGGCCGCAAAAAGCAGGCATTTGCCCATCCGTTGTCAAGGAAAAATTTGCCTCCATCCTGACTCACCTCTGCACCAAAACTTGCACATACAACCAGCACCAAAAACCAGCCACTGCAAAATGCTAGGGAGCTAAAATCAAAGGCCTTAAAAAGCCACCACCATCACATGACATGATTTCTCCACACAAATCACAAAAAAACCATGCATCATCACCAAGCCTTCACACCGATTGCCTCCATCATCACCCATCACCGTTAGGCCACTTGCAACATCATCGTGGATCACAATCTATGAGGACCATAACTTCCCACAAGTCCAGGGACACAAATAGTCATTTCAAAAGCAAACTCGGGTTCACTTTCCTAAGACTAAGCAATGCAACCAAAATCATGAGAACTACCATTTCGAAAGTCCTTGAATAATCTAAAGTTATTTTCCAAAGAGCCATTCACTCCCACATTTGAAAGCTTGTCAACTTCCAAATTTTCTTCCTTGAGAACGTGGGTCACCTTAAAAATTTTCAAACCCACACAAAAGAAGTTTCATTCTTCGAACGTGCTTGTCTAAGTGCCACGCCTCCATTTGACCTCTAGCTATCCCATTCACTACAATCTAAGAGTCTCCCTCCAAATGGAGTTTCTTCACTCCCAAGTTCTTAGCCATGAGAATGGCTTCTAACACTGCTTGACACTCACTAGCATTGTTCAATTCATCCACCAATCTTTTAGCTCCTATGGCTAGAATATTGCCACAATCATCTCGGGCTATTACCCCAACTCCAGAGACCCCTGGATTACCCCTCAAAGCACCATCAAAATTAACCTTAGTCCAACCTTTATCTGGTGGGGCCCACTCTTGTCTTGATTCACCCTTCCTCTGAGGATTAGCCCTCAGAAGCCCATTAGCAGGCCATAAAATTAATTTAATTTAATTTGGTTGCAAGTTGGGAAATTAAATAAATTAGATTTATTTAATTGGAGTAAACTATTTAATTAAATGTAAATTTAATTAAAAAGTAGAGAGAATGGATTTAATTAAATAAAATGATTTATTCAATTTAAATGATGTAAAGGACTTAAGTGAATTTAAATAAATAAATTGAATAATTTATTTAATTAAATAGAAGAATGTGGGTGATTTAATTAAATTAAATTTAACTAATTAGAGGAATGTGAATAAAATGAACATTAAATATTCATTTAGGAATATGGTCATTTTTATAGGTCTACACAAGGAACGCTTTCTATTTTGAAAACCTTAGGTTCTTCAATGTTTTGGTTCCTCTCACATTTGTGCTCTCAACTACCTTCCTAAGTATTTTGTTGTAGTATCTGTAATTCATGCTTCTTGTTGAATATCTAAGGGAGATTCCTTCATTTGATCTAGAATTAAACTTTCCAAGATCCTCCTTATATCTTATAATATATCACTTTCTCCCAAAACATTTTAAGTACTTAACAATGACAGTCCTTCCATACAACAGCTCATAGAGGGTCCTTGAATTGCCTTTTCTAACTTGCACTTGGTTAAGAATATAAAGAATAATATGTACAACCTCTTCCAAGCGGACATCAGGTAAGTTAGCATCTTTTAACATTGTCCTAATCGTTTCTAGAATTTTTCTATTCTTCCTTTCTGCTACCCCATTTTGTTGAGGGGTCCTAGGAGTATACATATTGTTATGTTGAAAAATTAGGGTTTTTACCCTTGGATGTAGTAAAACCGCTAATTTTTACTTGAGGACCAATTACATTAATGAGGGGTAAACCCAATGGATCTAGCCACAAACTAGGAAGGATAAGGGTTGAGATTCTATTGGATTTACTAGATATTTAGATTGATTGCCCTCTTTTAAATTGAATTGTGAAAATGTAGAAATTAGGGTGAAAGTGTTGGAATTGATGTAAAAATGCATGAATAGTGAGCTATAGTTGTCGAATCGAGCCATAAACTTGGATCTAAGGAATGTAAATGTATTTGAATCTATTCCCAAAAGAAGCTCCTAATTTGTTAGGACCGGGATGGTGGTCGCTCTGGTCCTCCACACTTTTTGCACAACAATGGGGGATCAGTTCGTCATTGTAAATAAAGTCAATTCTGAAGATCACAGCTCTATACCTATTCTTGCACACAATAGAAAAGGGAAATAAGTTGGGAATAGGGATTTGCCGTAGGTCAAACCCTGGTTTTGGAATTAACCATGAAATAGATGTTGCAAGGTGTGCACCCTTGGTCTTGTGTAGCACAATAGGTGGGTTTGTGGCATGGCTTAATTGCCTCCTGCGGAATCTATGTGTCTAGTGGTTGTAGTGGGCATTGACATGTTGGGCTTTTGGTGAAATGGAAGCCATACCCAACAAATGGTATCAGAGTTGGGTCACGGGTTCGAACCCAGCTTGCACTAAGGGGGGATTGTTGCAAGGTGTGTGTCCTTGGTCTCTATGCAACACAAGCGATGGGTTTACAACATGGCTTCATCACCTCATGTGGATTCTGTTGGTTCCCAAAATTGCAAATTGTTAAACCTTAAATGTATGTCAGGCCTTATGCTCAGGTTTTATAATGATTTTGGCCAATGGACAAAATGAACCAATTTGTTTGCAATTCCCTGCTCTTCTAGCTCTGTTAAACCAAGGTTAGTGTACCTGCTGATAACTTAAGCATATTATAGCTTTTTACTAAATTACCAAATCTTTCTCAATCCACCTCAAACTAGCATAAATATTAGAAAATGGATAATTGAATATTGACTATCCCCTACTCCTATGTTTACAACTGAAAATAAAATGTGAACTAATTTTTATTTTGAAATGAAATGTGATCAATGTCTTATCTCGGGCCACAAAGTCAATTTGAAAATTATTTATGCTCTTCCAATGGTTTGAATTCAAATTATTTGACACTTAAAATTGCTTATGCCTTGCATAAATGTGCATCAAATATTCATCATAAAATTATTCTGATTAATCCCATTTTATCTTCCACATTCACAGTAATAGATTGAATAGAATTTAATTCCTCCTTGAGGAAACCCACACAAAAAATTACACAGAAGAAAAGATGCCACGACTAATCAAATATATCCTTAATAATTCGATTTAAATGAACATGAAAAGTACAATATGGAGGCAATTCAATGATGATTCCTTCCTTATATCAACGAACAACTGATCCACTTTCCAAACATAAAATTTTGTACATTCTTCTGTTGAAAACCCTAAAATATGAGACAATGACCAAAGTAATAATATGTTATAATGTTCCCTCCTAAAATTTTCTTTCTAAGAAAATCCATTTCTTTTTAGTCATGATTTCCCTTTTATAAAGTTAAGGGAGCACTTCAGAGCATGACATTAGTTGATAATTAACCAACTTGTATAACTACCCTTTTTAAAAATTATGAAATAATTGTTGATCCTATGAATAGATGTTATCTTTTGTAATACTTCAATAATTAAAGCTTAATCCACCTTTTCCTTTTAGGTAAAATACTTCCACTTGTGCATTTAATTGCATTTTTATTTACCCTTCTAAGAATCTTATTAAAATATTTACTTCGTCAATTGAAAACCCTTATGCAATTTACCCTACCTTTTGCACATTCTACAATTATTTTAATTGGCAATGAGATTAATCATTACCTTTTTCAATCTTCATTGTCCATATGGCTTTCTTTCATAATTTCACACTTCTTTTAAAATATATTCACCTTCAACCTTTTCCTTCACAAAATACTCTATTTAACTTATCATTGGCATTGTCCAACATGAAATTCTTCTCATTGTGTAGAATCCTTATTTATTTCCCCCTTTTCTTGGTTCTATTGAAAATTGCAAAATTGTCTACAAATTAGGGTAATTTTTTTTGAATCAAACTTCTTTATGCATTATGCATAGGCATGATGTCATATTTATTTAAGACATTTGATCAAAATATATAAATGCCTGATTATACGTTCACATTTCCACACGCATTTGCATTTCTCAAAATGCAAGGCAAACTTGTCCCTCATGTTGTAAGATTTCAAGCATTTTAACCAGAAGAAAATCAGGAAAGATATTAATTCCAACTTAAAATTTCAAAAGAACTAATTTAGTTACTTTATTTTCCTGATCAGTTCACTGATCTTATGTTCACAATTCCCAGTAGGGGAAGAGTACCAATAGATAACATAGTTCCAATAACCGTCACCTTATTGCCATGTTTACCCCCAAAACATAAAAAAAAAAATTGTCAGTACATAAATATAAAAATACCAGTAAATATTTATTTTAACACCAATACATGTTCACAAATGAATTAGTAGTTGACAACCAAAAAGTAAAAAAAAATAAACAAGTATTGGTACATTTCCTATTTTAATATAAAACAACTTGGACAAATAATAAACATTTTTATTTTTTTTAAAACTTAATGTTTACATTTGCCACTTTATGCAAGTGGCTAAAAACTATAAATGTACTCCAATTACAATTACATATGCACAACTATTGGTGCATTACATGACATAAAAACAATAAACTTTAGACTTCTTAGATGCTCAAGTGTACATTCTTCCAAATGTCACTTCACAACTTCATGCATTAAATGGATCTACATTTGCAATAACTTGTGTAAGGCTCCCTAATAATAAAGAATTTGCATAAAATCAAATAAAAAAAACCAAGTTTCATTCAAAGCATAGAAAAAAAATAAACAATTTGAAGCAATGGAGGACTGCACATTTAATATGACATGATCGACTGTTTCCCACAAAATTCAAATTTGAAAATAGCTAGCTACCACAATCGAATGCATTTCACATTCGAACTATATTTTAAGAAAAAAAAATCGTGTTACTTTCATTACAATCCAATTCATTGCATATTCCTGAGCTCTGCAAATACCCTCTACACATTCCTTATTCAAGGGCACACATTCACGTTGGTACACACAGAATAACTAAATTCTCTCTGTAGTCAATGTTAAATGCTATAAATCTTTCAATTGAAATTATATTGTTTTCAATAAACCAACATTTCTTTCAATATAGTCACTATAAATAATATTAACAGCCATACTAGATGTCCAATGACGGTTTAGCTCCTTCATAGCTGCATTATGCTGTATCTATTGATGATTTCTTTGTATGCGGTTTACAGTTTCATTTCAATGCTCTCTTACAATTTAATGTGCCTATATGGTTATTGTCAATTAATAGTGTGAACTTTACTCCAATTTCTTTGCTTCATTATATTGTGTACTTGACTCCACTTTCTTTGCTTCATTTTGCAATATAGGTTTCATTTCAATTCTTTGTTATAGTTTAATAATGCTGAAATCCTTACAGTATAATAATACCAAAATCCTCACAGAGAATGGTAAAAAAAAATGATTATCTATTTGTTTTATTCGAAACCCCTTCATTATTTATCATTTCATTTTATGGGTGCACTATTAAATGGTGTCTCTCTATTTATAATGCCAAAATAATTATAGAGAATGCAAAAAAAATGATTATTGTTCATAATTATTCAAAACCCCTTCATTATTTATCATTAAAATAATGTGTATGCTTGATACTATTACTTACAATGACTATATAGTGGCTATAAGATTGTTGTCCACACACACACACACACACACACACACACACACACACACACACACACACACACACACACAGATATATATATATATATATATATATATATATATTTGTGTGTGTGTGTTATTGTCGACATATAACAACCTTCTCACATAAATGTTATGGGCCACTTGGCAAGAATTACCACCAACTACATTGCCCTAAAAACTTTGGGAAATGAAGATTTTTTGAGGCATTTTCATTTTTTGCTCTTCCTTTAATTTGTCAATATACTCACTATAAATAATATTATCAGGCATACATTATATTACTTCCAATAAATTTCATATGAGAAATACAACAACATCATTCAATTATTAGTCATTTGAGAAATGAATTTACATCTTAATACTATATCAACAATATCTTATTTTTAATCACATAACAGTTACATCTTTCACTCCTGCATCTTGTGCTTCTAGTTTCTCTCCTTGTTATATAATGTTTTGATTTTTGTACCTATGTGTGTGTGTGTGTGCATATATACACAACACCATTTTATTTTGTTGAAAGATGTTCAATGATGTAATTGTTCACTATCTAATAGAATATCAACAATATCTAATTTTCAATCACATCACATTTACATAATTAACTCCTGCATGGTTGTTTTGAGTTTTGTGGCTATATGGTTATTGCCTATATTATCAGGCATACAGAAATAGAGATGCACTACCATTTTATTTTGTTGAAAGATTTCCAATGATGGATTTGTACTCATTGGTACCTACATAAATTGATTTATTTTTCATCATTTATCTCAATGGCATTGAGGGTTTCATTTCAATGATTTGTCTCTGTATATATATTTATATAAGCACACACAGTTGCATTTTATCATTGGTACCTTATCATTGCAGGTTCACTGAATATAATGGCACCAGGTAGAAAGGGAAACAAATGTGTTAGACATCGAACAATTAGAGTCACTCATGGGGTGCACTTGCCTGATGAAGATAGTTTTGTCCAAAATGAAGACCTAGTGACTCCTATTGTAGATGACCATTCACCTAACAATGCAACTGATCTGGAAACTAATTTTGTACATGACCATTCCTTTGTAGCCTGTAATAATATTATTGTGGAAACTACTGCTATATAGGTGGCCAAACCAAAATGGAGCATATCTAACATGAAAGAAGCAATATCATGCATAGAAGACAAACACATCTCTGTTAGAGGAACATCAATCAAGTATGGTATCCTCATTGCCTCTTTGAGGGCATGGCTGATGGGAGCCACAACCATGACTGTGAGGGGTCCACACACCATTTTATCAATGGAGGAGGAGGAGGATGAAGTTGTCCAATGGTGCAAAAACATGGTTGAAATTGGTCATGATCTCCAAATCAGTCAACTTCAATCAACAGTTGCCCAAATTTGCGAGAATAGGCCCAATCCATTCAAAAATGGGATGTTAGGGAGGTCATGGTGGGCAAGGTTTAGATGAAGGCACCCTAATCTAACAATGAGAACAACAAAAGGAGTGAACTGTGATAGGGCTATTATGCTTTGACCTTGTATTTTTGCCTCTTTCTATGACAATTTGGAGGTAATGCACAACCTCAATCAGTATGGTAGCGGTCGGGTTTGGAATATTTTGCACATTCAGTCCTTGGTGGACTTTCACCCTCACGTAGGGCCCTACTGATCTTCGATGGTCATGGCAACCATGTAGCCTTCAAGACAATTGAAGAAGCAAGGTGGATAGGTATAGATTTGGTAACCCTTCTTGCTCATACAAGCCACAAACTGCAACCACTTGATGTTTTTGTATTCTCACCTTTCAAGAATTATTTCAAACAACAAAGGAGTATATGGATGTTAAAGTAACCACCAATTGAAATTGGAAGGGAAGAGTTGGCAACTCTTATGAGCAAGGCCTTTGCCCAAGAATTGACATCAGCTAATATAATCAGTGGCTTTTGTAGGATAGGGATTTGGCCACTTAACTGATCTGCATTGTAGAATGATATGAGGCCAAGTGAGGCATTTAAGGTTGCAGCTGATATACAACCAACTATTGGAATAGAACATGATGCCACTTCAAGGGATGAAGAACCTGAGTATATGGAAATGGAAGCTTGCTTGTGGTTGGTTGGTTTTTATGAGGAATACATTCAAGATTTTGTAGAATTCCATAATGGAACACAAGCAACGGTTGAGGGTACAAGTTTGACACCACAAACTATTGAATCAGGTCTGCCCCCACAAACCAACCAGCCAAATGAGGGTTTGCAAAGTACATCAACAAGAATGTGTTTTCCAACACAAGCTATCATAGTTGACTGGACCCAAGAAGCAACCAATTGTGATGATGTAACCATTTCCATGCCAAGTCTACCAAAAATTGATCCAGTAGGTGTGATACATTACTTCACTAATGCAATCAACTGGGAGCAACAAGACGGTGTTGATTGTGAAGACTAAATTCATATAAGTGAAGACGACCCTAAGTTTGTGTCATGTACACAAGAGGATGGGCAGCAAGTGCCAAGGTGAATCACCAGATTCTTAAGACTTCCAATGCAGAGAATGAAATAATCTTCACATGGAGGTAGGAAAGGGGTGATACATCTTAGTAGCCAGTCATAGATCTTGACATCTGATGAGTACATTCAAAGGGAAAAAGATAAAGAGGTTGAAAGGAAAAGAGATGAGGAATTGGCAAAACAAAAGAAAGAATAGATGAGACAAAGGAAGGCACAACGTGACGTAGAGGCAATAGAAAAGGAGACTACGAGGGTGAAAAAATAGGCCAAAAAATTGCAGGATTCTCAAGAGAAGTTAATTCAAAGACAAGAGAAGACAAATAAAGATGCAAAAGAAAAGCTTGAGAAGGTGAAGAAGGCAACTGAAAAGGTAGCCAAGCATGCAAAGAGGAAAAAAGATGTGGCCATAGTCACAGAACCTCTACCCATCTGACACCCAATTCTCATGGAAATTATGAACCTCTTGTCCCCAACCTTTGCAGCTATTAATACTATGCAAGTTGGGACTGCAACTAGACGCTCAGACACCATGCAACTTACTTCAAGTGTAAACCAAGCATTTCTTGCTCAAATAGCAAGTTACTTACAAACCCCTCCAAGCCAAGAAAATACCTTTGTTGGGCTAGGCCCTAGTAGGCCCTAGTCTGTTGGGGTTGGATTTATGACACCTCCTCCATTTGATACCCATATGGATAATTGATCAAGTCTGTGATCAATTATATTTTGTGAGCCCTCTGAAGAGAATATTTTGAGTTTTTATATAACTATGATGTGATTATAGAATGACATACTGTCATATTTTGTAATGTTTTTAGAACTTCTTTGTTTTCTTCAGATATCTCAGATGAATATTCCAATGAATTGATGGTGTTGTTATAAATCTCATATGTTTTTTTTTTCTGATGTGATTATAGAATGACATACTTGTAGCTAGGAATTCAGAAATCATCAAAGCAAGATAAACATTAGCCTAGTTCAATCACAAAAACTGAAATGCAGTGATAACAATCCTAAAAACACTCAATAAAGACATGAAAACAAGACATCAATTCAAATGCAAACCATTGCAAACTTGAATGTCTCCTTCATGTGGCTCCATTGTCCTTCTTTCTCCTTCAAATAGCTTTTTTGTGGATCTCACCTACTAGTGCATGAGCATGATGTGAAAGCAAGTAGACAAGACGATAGCAAAAGAATACTAGAAGTGTGATTGATTCGACCAGGGATCAGGGGATTCGAAAATGTGATCAATTGGGGATCTTTGATTGAAGAAATTCATCCAATTTATAGAATTTGGAGAGAGATGAGACAAGAATTTGACGGATGAGATCGATTCAATCTGACGGTCGACATCGCATGCAAAGGGGAGTCTCTTGGGAAATTACCATTTTGATGGCAAGTGGAAGATGAGTTAGAAGGACAATTCTATTTTCGACACTTGGTCAAAAATGGAAACTTTGCCTTTGAGAGAGGAGACAAGCGATTCACTTTTTAGAAAGTCAATCACTTAAGTGAAGACATTTGAGTGAGGTGGAAATTAGGAATTAGGAAAATTAGAAAATTAGGAAATTAGAAACTTAGAAATGATGTGGAAATTAGGAAAATAAGTGAATTAATTAACAATTTTTCATTCATTAATTAATTCACAAAAAGAGAGGGAATTAATTAGCCAATTAAATAAATATTTAATTGTGACAAGAAGACTTAGGATAAATAAATAAATTATTTAACCTAAAGGGAAAATGACAAACAAGATTAAATGAATAAATCATAAAACCCTAGAAGATGAATTAGAAATGCAAGAATGACAATTAGGTCCTGACAAAAGATAATTGATGTAGGGTCGATTTAATCATGATTCTGACTTGATAAATGATTTGATTGATAAACAATTGAAATTGGTTGACAAATTGACCAATATTGATAAAGAGACCAAATTGATATGCACTAATTGACATGATTGAAGAGGACAAGGATCGATGACAAATCGATCGCAAAATTGATGAGATTGACAAGGACAAGGATCGATGACAAATCAATCACAAAATGAAAAGATTGATAAGAGGACAAAACCCTAATTCAAAAGAGATAAAAATGAGGAATGCAGAAGAAGGACTTGATGCTCACAAATGATAAAGACCAAGTACGCAACATAGAAGAAATGTTAATGCGACGCAAAAACCCTAAAATAAGGCAATGTGCAAATGTTAAAGTATGACTCCGCAAGCATTGACCATTTTTAGGTGTCTACAATACTATCAAAAGACATCACATCACTATTCAAATTGCTCACTATCAAAAAGGCCATATCAGTGGCATCTGATTATTCAGATGCCACTGATATGCCCTCTTTTGATAGTGAGAAATTTGAACATTTGTAAGTGTTCAAATCACAATCATCATATATAAATTGCAGTGTCTAATATGTCTACAAGGTCATTGCATTGAAATGATTGAAATGATAAAAGGAAGTGTCCTATTTGTAAAAAGGTAGTAGACAAAGAATTATTTTCTAGTGCCAAAGTAAAGTCCCACAACGAGAAGATTGAAAGATAAACAATATACAAATTGCATTTTCTACTAGATTTTTTTCTAATGTGAACTAAGTGTGTTTCTTGCAGCCATATGAACTAAGTGGCGAATTTAAACAAATTGAAACATAAACAATTCAGAAATTGAAACATAAACAATTCACAAATTGAAACATAAATAAATCGTAAATTGCATTGTCCACTAGATCTTTGCCAAAGTAAAGTCATATTGACTTTACCTGAGAGGAAGGCTTGTTGTCTTCAACATAGTGACTCCTTATCGTGTTTGTAATTGCCTGCCATAACAATCACAACAAAATGCAAAACAAACTAAAGTGTGTTAAGAAACACATTTAATAAGAAATGTATAGCTACCTAAGATATCTACACAAGTTAATATAAAATGTAAGCATTAAAGGCATAATCTCCAAAGAATTGAAGTGTGTTAATAAACACATTTACATTGATATCATGATCTTCCACAAGTATGGTTCTTCCCTCGATGCTCTAGAATGCCTACAAAAAATTGCAATAATCAGGGGTAGCGTAACGTTGTCACAACAAAACATCCATATATTATTGAATGTAGAACAACTTTTTGACCATCTTTAACATTTGACAACATGCATACAATCCTTACACATTCATACATACATATTCAAATGCATAAGTACATACATATACATATCCACCTACATACATATGCACATGTACATAGAATTGCACATATGCACATATACATACATACATATTGCAAACAAATAGTTACATAAGGAATGTGCAAAGGGAATTTGCAGAACTCATAAATATGTAATGAATTGGATTGTAATGAAAGTAACATAGAAAAATCAATCTTATAATATAATTTGAATGTGCAATGCATTCGATTGTGGTAGCTAACTCTTTTTTAAATTTGAATTTTTGTGGGAAACAGTCGGTCATGTCATATTAAATATGTGATCCTCCATTGCTTCAAATTGTTCAGTTTTCTTCTATGATTTGAATTGTTCACACTATAATGAGTCAAGATCACACTATATATATGTATGTGTGTGTGCCTATATAAAAATATATATAGAGATAGATCATTGAAATGAAACCCTCAATGCCATTGAGATAAATGATGAAAAAACAAATCAATATCTGTAGGTACCAATGAGGAAAAATCCATCATTGCACATCTTTGAACAAAAATAAAATGGTGTTGTCTATATATATGTACATATGCATATATATAAATATATATGTAAATATATATGTCGAGTTCAGACTATAAAGATCAAAAGAAAGTGGACTCAAGTTCACAATATAATGAGTCAAATTCACACTATAATGAAACAAATAATGTGGATTCAAGTTGACACTATAAGCCCTCAAGTTCACACCATAATGAAGAAAAGAAACTTGAATCAAGTTCACTCTATAATGAGTCAAGCTCACACTATAATGAAGAAAATAATTTGGAGTCAAGTTCACACTATAAACCCTCAAGTTTACATTATAATGAAGCAAAGAAAGTTGAGTCAAGTTCACACTATAATGAAGAAAATAATTTGGAGTCAAGTTCACACTACAATGAAGCAAAGAAAGTGGAGAAAAGTTCACACTATAATGATTAAAAAGCAAATCCATTTTTGCATGTACCAATGAGTACAAATCCATCATTGAAAACCTTTGAACAAAAAAAAATGTTATTTTGTGTGTCTACACACACACACACACGTGTGTGTGTGTGTGTGTGTGTGTGTGTGTGTGTGTGTGTGGACAATAACCATATAGGCACATCAAAATATAAGAGATAACCATATAGGCACATCAAACTGTAAGAGATCATTGAAATGAAACTGTAAACCGCATACAAAGAAACCATCAATATACAAAGAATAATGCAGCTACGAAGAAGCATAAACCATTATTGGACATCCAATATGGCTATTAATATTATTTACAATGAATATATTGAAAGAAATGTTGGTTTACTAAAAACAGTATAAATTAAATTGAAAGATTCATAACATTTAACATTGACTGCAAAAGGAACTTAGTTATTTTGTGTGTACCAATCTGAATGAGCGCCCTTGAATAAGGAATTTAGTGATTATGTTGTTGATTACAACAAGTTCTATGGCTATATGGTTATTGTCCATATACATATACACATTTATATAGACAATAACCATATAGCCACAAAACTCGAAACATTCATCATTATAGAACATATTATGTTATTGTGTGTGTTTATACATGTATACATATACATGTATATATACACATATACATGAATATATATACATATACATGTATATATATATATATACATATATATGAATATGTACATACATATACACATGTATATATATACATATATACATATATGTATATGTGTGTATATATGTATGTGTATACATAGATATGGACAATAACCATATAGGCACATAACTTGAAACTGTATATAACAAGGAGACAAACTAAAAGCATGAGATGCGAGAGTAAAATATGTAATTGTGATGTGATTGAAAACTGGATATTGTTGATATTCTATTAGATACTAAACAATTCCATCATTGAACATCTTTCAACAAAATAAAAATGCTATTGCGTGTGCCTGTATAAATATATATAGAGAGACACATCATTGAAATGAAACCCTCAATGCCATTGAGATAAATGATGAAAAAAAAAATCAATTTTTGTAGGTACCAATGAGTACAAATCCATCATTGAACATATTTGAACAAAATAAAATGGTGTTGTCTATATATATATATACTCACACACACACACACACACACAGAGATATATGTATATGTGTGTGTGTGTGGACAATAACCATATAGGTACAAAACTTGAGACATTATATATCAAGGAGATAAACTAAAAGCACAAGATGCAGGAATGAAAGATGTAACTGTGATGTGATTAAAAACTAGATATTGTTGATATTTTATTAAGATGCAGATTCATTTCTCAAATGACTAATAATTGAATGATGTTGCTATATTTCTCATATGAAATATATTGGAAGTAATATAGTGTATGCCTAATAATATTATTTATAGTGAGTATATTAACAAATTGAAGGTAGAGAAAACAATGAAAATGCCTCAAAAAATCTTCATTTCCCAAAGTTTTTAGGGCAATATAGTTGGCAGTAATTCATGCCAAGTGGCCCATAACATGTATGTGAGAAGGTTGTTATATGTCGACAATAACACACACACACATGTATATATATGTATATATATAAATATACATATACATATATATACATACATATACATATATTTTTTTTTGCCATTCTCTATGAGGATTTTGGCATTATTATATTGTAAGGATTTCGGCATTATTAGACTATAACAGAGCATTGAAATGAAATAGAGAATAATTATGAACAATATTCAATGTTTTTTGCATTATCTATAATTATTTTGGTATTATAAACCAAGAGATGTCATTTAACAACCCTCCCATAAAAAAATGATAAATAATGAAGGGGTTTCAAATAATTATCAATAATATTCATTTTTTTTTGCACTCTCTGTAATTATTTTGGCATTATAAATA
Source organism: Cryptomeria japonica (assembly GCF_030272615.1). Classification (NCBI taxonomy): domain Eukaryota; kingdom Viridiplantae; phylum Streptophyta; class Pinopsida; order Cupressales; family Cupressaceae; genus Cryptomeria; species Cryptomeria japonica. Next base: position 337,317,314 of record NC_081405.1, on the reverse strand, counting down.
GAGAATTGCCATTGAACAATGCACCCATAAAATAAACAGATAAATAATGAAGGGGTTTTGAATAATTATCAACAATAATCATTTTTTTTTGCATTCTATGTAATTATTTTGGCATTATAAATAGAGAGAACCATTTAACAACCCACCCATAAAAAATCATTATTGTGGTGCATGAGAACATTCACTCCTTATCTGTCAATAAAAAACCGAGTTTTTTTTTTGAAATTGGATCTATTGAAAGCTTTTGATAGAGTCAATTGGATTTTTCTTCTCAGGATTCTTAGGGCATTTGGATTTGGAAATAACTTCATCTAGATTATTGATCAATGTGTGTCCACTCCCAAATTTTATGTCCTAATCAATGGTGCTACCTCTGGTTTCTTCTATGCATCAAGGGGAATTCGACAGGGGGGTCCCTTATCTCCTTTCCTCTTCATTTTGATGAGTGAAGCTCTCAGTAAAATTATCCAAAGGGAAGTTAGAAAAGGTAATCTTTTGGGCTTACGATCCTCTTCTCAGGCCTCTACCTGCTCTCACCAACAATTTGTGGATGATACTTTGTTTATGGGGGAAAGTTTGGTTAAAGAAGCTAAGAATTTAAAAAAGAATCTGTATACTTATGAGAAAGGCACTGGACAAAAAATTAGCCTGGCTAAAAACTCAATTTTTTTCTTTAACACCCCGGAGCATAGGAAAATGAAGATTGCCATGATCCTTGGGTGTAAAGTTGGGGTTTCTGCCTGCCTCTTACTTAGGTCTACCCATTTGCCATGGCCCGGCCTTGGATTCTTTTTGGGTGAATCTTATTGATAGATTCCAGAATAAGTTAGTTGGGTGGAAAGGTGCTTTGTTAAGCCAAGCTGGTAAGCTCCAGCTGCTCAAAGCCATGCTACAGAGCCTCCCAGTCTATGCCATGAGTTTATTCAAAATTCCTACCAAAATTACTGATAGACTGGAAAGAATTCAAAAAAAAAAATTGTGGACTGGGACTGAAATTAAGAATAGGTTGCATCTTGTGGCTTGGAAACAAGTTTGCCTTCCCAAGTCCATGGGGGGGCTGGACATTATAAATTAGAGAGGTTTCAATAAAGCCTTAATGTCCAGGCAACTATGGAGATGTCTTAAAGAGAATAATGAATGGATTGACATTTTCAAACATAAATACCACATCCAGGGTATCCAAAACACGTTGGAAATTTATGACCTTCCCAACCCTGTCTCTGATTTATGGAGCAATTTCTTTGGTTCCACCAATATCATTTTGCATGGTTGTAGATGGGTGTTGGGGAATGGTACTAAAATCAGATTTTGGGAGGACCGGTGGATTGGTGATGGCCCCCTTTTGGATTCTATTTGGGCTCCTCCTTTCAAAGAATTACGTCTCAGAAAAATTAGCTCCTAGGTGGCTGATTATATTAGAGATGGAGCCTAGTTAGATCTCAAATCTGTGGACAATGTTTTGATACCTTTGCAACCCTAGTTAAACTATATTAATATCCCTTACTCCCATGTGGAGGATGAAGTGTTTTGGAATTTCTCCTCTTCAGGGAAATTCAAGGTTGCTGATGCCTACAAGTTCATCACCAGAAATTTTTCTACCTCCCCCTTCTGGGCTGGTATCTGGAATAAGCTTTTAATTCCAAAAATTAACATCTTTTTTTCTCTTTTCATGTAGGGTAAGATCTCTACCATTGACAACCTCTGTAAAAGAGGTCTCCCTATTACTAACAGATGATTCCTATGTAAAGAAGCAGAGGAAAATGATGGTCATCTATTGTTGCATTGCTCTTTTGCCATGGATATTTGGATTTTCTTCCTTGATATCTGGAACACTAATTAGGTCTTCCCTAATTTTATTCAAAGGTTGTGGTTTGAATGGAAGTGCCCCTTTGACAATCAGGCTTTGGGAGTCCTTTGGAACATGTCTCTTCCTCATATTGCTTGGGGTATTTGGAAAGAAAGAAACAACAAAGTTTTTAGAGATTTAGAATCTCATGCGCTTGTTGTGGCTATTAGAATCAGAAATGCTATCAAGGAGAATTTTCTTCACTCCTGCCCTAGTAGAAGGAATGACCATCCCCTCCCAACTCTTCAGGAGGAGTCGAATACTATCAAACGGTGGCAAATTGGTTGGAATATATCCATTCCTATGCACAAAATTAAATAGTGCAGACAAAATGTTCTATGGCATCCCCTCCCTATGGGATGGATCAAAATCAACGTGGACGGGGTGACTAAAGGTAATCCTGGGCCGGCTGGGTGTGGGGGAGTGGCTAGGAATCATATGGGTTTTCTAGTTTCTACGGTGGCACTCCCTCTAGGTACCCAGTCTAACCATTTTGTGAAGGCCAGCACTGCCCATTTTGGGTTACACATAGCTAAAAGGGAAGGGTTTAGAAAGGTTTGGCTCGAATTTGACTAACTCAACATTATCAATTGTTTGAAAGGGTGTACGGATCCTAGTTGGACTATTGCCAACTTTATCAAAGACTGTTGTGATATGATTAAAGAGTTGGATGAATTAAATAAAAATCACATTTTTTGGGAAGGCAATAAAGCGGTGGATTTATTGGCCAATATGGTGGTGGGCTACGTGGCGGAAAAATGGTAGAGCAATTAGGACTCTTTCCCAAAAAGCTTGTGTGGCCTGGCTTATGATGATACCATCCACTTGCAGTAACCAATGAAGAATAATCATGACTTGATTAAGTTGTTGGGGAAATGGTATCCTTTCAATTTCCCAATCCGAAGATCTAGAAACTTCCCTCGTGCCTGGATTTTCTATCTTCTTGTGTGGCCCTTGTCTTGATTTTGTTTGGAGACTTGTTTGGTGTGGCCCATTTCCTGTTTCTGTTTGGTGACCCGGACCATTATGGGTGGGGACAAGAATAGGCAATAACCATCCACTTTCAATAAATGGAAGAAAAATAAGGAAGTGTGGCAGGAAATTGTTGATGGGGGAATGGTTCCCTTCTTGAAAAGACTCCATGGCCCTTCTCCTCTGCTCATGGAAATGTTTGTCAACGGGTGGAAGAAAGGGGTTTTGAGGGCCTATGGTGTTGATTATTAGCTGGATGAAACCCTGGTGGCTATGGTTATGGGTTTGACTGTGAATGGCAAAAGGTTTCACAGAGACAGAAAAATAAGCGAGGAAGACATGGCCAATTTTTTTGATAAAGACAAGGAGCATTCAAGAGTTAATAAAATGGCTGATGGTGGCTACAACAGAAAGGATCTTATGGCTCCCTAGGCAGACATGGCCGAGTTCATCATGAGGTACATTACGCTTGATGGTAGATATGCCAGTATATTTTCTTATCATTTTACCATCTTGAGTCACTTTAGGCATGGCAAAGTTATTTTGATTCCTTTCTATCTCGTTTCTTCTTTGGAGAATAGTCTTGAAAAACATGCTGAGAATCCCAATAATTTGATCCTTCATGAAGGGCTTATTGTGCTCATTATGGAGTATGTCAAATCCCTTGAAGTTGTGCCCTTTCTCTCTAAGAAAGGCCAAGTACCTAATACTAATGTTCAAGATGTCTCTGATTCAGATATGGAGATGGAGGTTAGTGGGAGCGCCAAACCCCTTGTTGACCCTAGCCAGTTGAAGAGGGTGAGATGTTGGTCACTCCTGGAACCCATAGCAGAAAGAACCCCCCCAAATTGGTTGCAAGTAAATATAAATTGACCAACAATATGATTTCTAAAACTGAGCCTTATTTCAAAAAGAAGAAGTTGGTTGCTAAAGACTATGCTCCCAAGACCTTGGACCAGGAAATCAAATTGGACATTCCTCTTAATGTCCTGAAGGAGAAGCAGGGGAGTCTACCTAAAGATGTGGATAGTGGTTTATAAAAGGATAGTTCTCTAATGAATCTAATGATTAAAGAGACTAAAAGCTAGGAGAACCGCTGGAAGTGGGTGGGGAAGGAGATTGATACCCTCAAAGAAGGGATCAAGGAAATAATTGATATCTTCACTAATTCACCTAAGCCTAGAAAATATGAGAAGCTCATGATCATGACCCAGAAGCTTTCCCATGATGCCAAGGTTATGAAATGTAAACATGAGCAAAGAATTGAGAAGGTTGAGCAATCTATGGAGGAGATCAAGAATAATATTAAGATCTGGTCGACATTAGTAAGGAGGCCATGAATAATAGTATGGAGGGGCTGGAAAACATCAATGCCATGGTGGTGGAGTACAGATCCAATCCTATTGACAATGACCCTGATGACAGTAACAAAAAGAAAGATCTGGGCATTGAAGACTCTGTTCTTGGTGGCAATAAAACTATGGGTTCTAGTTCTAGGACCAGAAGTAGGAGAAGCAATAAGGGTGCCTCCAGGTTCATTATGGAGGAATTGGAGGTGTAGACACCTAAAATTGTCATGTCTAATTAAATAAAAATCTTTATTTATTTAATTATCTTTAGCCTAATTCTTCTATTAATTAAATAAATCTTTATTTATTTAAATTATCCTTTTCCTAAATTAAATAAATATTTTATTTATTTTCCCACTTCCTCTATTAATTAAATAAATTTTTATTTATTTAATTAAATCATTAACCTTTTCTACCTATAAGACATGTCATTAATCTCTTAATTCATACACTACCTACCCTTTCATTATTTCCTTATTTCCTCTACCTACCCTCTAATCATAGCCGACCATTTATCTTTTACACCTCTTAATCTTATCCCTCCATTTCTTATAGTACCTTCTATATAAGGAGATGCTTCCTTCATTATCAACCCCCGGCTATGCTTTCAAACTTGCATATGCAATCAAGCCTACTTGCAACCACATTTATGTTCTTTATTGAGCTCTCCTGTGATTCCAACATTGGTAAGTAATCTCTCCCGTGACTCCAGCATAGGTAAGTACTCTTGCAGTCAAGCAAATCAATCATGTCAGTCAATGTGACACTCACTGTTCATCACAAAGTGTTGCTATTTATCCTAGTGACACTCACTATTCATCACAAAGTGTTGCTATTTATCCTAGTGACACTCACTGTTCATCACAAAGTGTTGCTTCTATCCTAGTGGTACTCCCTGTTCATCACAAAGTACTACATGTTTTACACTCCCTGTTCATCACAAAGTGCTACTCTTATTGGTACTCCCTCTTCATCACAAAGTACTATGTCTTGGTACTCCCTGTTCATCACAAAGTGCCTCGATCTATCCTATCTTAGGGCCTCTACTTGAGTGTATCCTATTGAGTAGTTTCCTAATTGGCAACATATGTTCTATCACAGAATTGTCAATCCTAGCCCTATCTGCTATCCTAGTCTTCCCTAGAGGACTTGCTTGAGTGTATCCTCTCAACAGCTTATCCAATCGACAGCATATGTTCATCACAGAACTGCCGATTTGACCTTGAAGACATAAACATGCCTTCATGACATAAATGCACTTACAAACTGCACAAACGTGCCTGCTTTGCATAGACGCGCTTGAAATACACAAACATGCCTCTGTTCTACATAAACGCGCCTATCTTGCACAAACATGCCCACATTTCACAAATGCACCTGCACAACACAGACATGCTCACATCTGGCACAGATGCTCTCGCATCTAGCATAGATGCTTTTCCCAGCATAGACGTGTCTGGCACCAACGCAGATGCCCCTAGCCAACCTAGATGCGCTTGGCACCAACGCAGACACGCCTACACATTTTTTACATTTTTTGACATTATCCTAAACATGCATTTATTGCACTACCTAGCATGCATTAATGACAACATTTATTGTGACAAAGTACAAGGAGGTTTGGCGATTCTCACCGGCTCTCCTGCATCTACTGGCCTCTGAAATCGGAAAACGCGATCGAATCTGTGCACCAATGCCATCGCTGCTGAATGTTGCTGCTCTATTCTCTCTCTGCACTTTGATCTCTTGGATGTGTGGATGAAAATGAGGATGTTTTCCCCTCGTGGTCTATCTTATAGACTACCCTAGCCCTCGTTTCCTGAGTCAGTCTTCTTTATCTTGTGACTCTGTCACTCTATCCTATCCAGTTAGTCCATTCTAGCCTTTCTTTCTTATCGAGAGATTGTTTGCGATCTTTCTAGACGTTTTCATCCAATCTCTCAAGGGGGCTTATCATTCCCATCTTGGGGCAACTTTGAATCAGTTCATATTATCTTCTTTGAAATAATGCGACAAGCTGCATTGCCTCAAAGAGGGGCAAAATGTAGACACCTAAAATTGTCATGTCTAATTAAATAAATATCTTTATTTATTTAATTATCTTTAGCCTAATTCTTCTATTAATTAAATAAATCTTTATTTATTTAATTAATTCATTAATGCTCTTCTAAGCCTTTTCTCATTTAAATAAATACATTTATTTATTTAAATTATCCTTTTCCTAAATTAAATAAATATTTTATTTATTTAATTGATCCCACTTCCTCTATTAATTAAATAAATTTTTATTTATTTAATTAATTCATTAACCTTTTCTACCTATGACACATGTCATTCATCTCTTAATTCATACACTACCTACCCTTTCATTATTTCCTTATTTCCTCTACCCACCCTCTAATCATAGCCGACCATTTATCTTTTACACCTCTCAATCTTATCCCTCCATTTCTTATAGTGCCTTCTATATAAGGAGATGCTTCCTTCATTATCAACCCCTGACTACGCTTTCGAACTTGCATATGCAATCAAGCCTACTTGCAACCACATTTCCATTCTTTGTTGAGCTCTTGTGCACATATAAAATCTGAGAGCAAATATATCAAGTAAGATCAATGAAGATAGGAAGAATGGAGATCCAAACCTTATTGGACATGTGATGGTATAATTTTTGTGATTTCATTTGATTTGCATTGTCTTAGGTAATCTTCATATGTTATGGTGGATCTTTGTTATTGTTAGGCTAGGGTTTTGTGGTTGAATTCATTTAGTCTTTCAACATTGTTGTTTCCACTTTCACCATATACATTTTGGCATGCCCAGTGGGACATGGAGTTTTGTTAGATCTGTGTTTTTTGCAGGTTTTTCTAACCCTATATTGTTGTTTTGTAAAACAATTTGGAGAATAACCTTGTGCAGCTAGGGTTTTGGACACAAAATCAAGATCTTGGAGAGATTTGATTTGATCTCACAAAAGGCTAAGAATTTTTGCACAAAATTTTGTTTGCAAGTTGAGGACAGTATTAATAGCTCTCAATCCAAAATGTAGAATTTTTGGAGCACATTTGCATTTTCCATGATTTTTATGATTTTTCATAAAAAATTAGTTTTGAGAGCAAATTAGCAATTTTTTCAGATTTTCTTATATTTTTGAAAATATCTCTGATTTATACACATGATCTATTCTTTGTGATTTTAATTTTGATGCAAAATATTTTCCTAAAAATCAGATCTTTAAAAATTAGGGTTTTTCCTTATTTTGATCAGATCTCACAAACGGCTTCGAATTTTGGCATCAAAATTTTTTTGCAAGTCAAGAAAATTATCAAAGGTGTTCAGTAAACATTTCAATTTTTTTGGATCAAGGTTCCATTTTATATGAATTTTTTATGATTTTTCATAAAAAATTAATTTTGAGAGCGAATTAGTGAATTTTTCAGATTTTCTTACATTTTTAGAAATCCCTCAGAATTATACATAGCATATGTTCTTTGTGATTTTAAATTTGATGAAAAATCATTCCTCAAAAATCGGATCTTTGAATATTAGGGTTTTGCATTATTTTACTCATATCTCACAAACTGCTTGGATTTGTTGCAAAAATGTTTTTATGCAAGTTTGGAAGACCATCAAGACTCTCCAATAAAAATTTAAGATTTTTTGGATTGAGTTTGCATTTTATATGAATTTTTTATAATTTTTCATAAAAAACTAATTTTTGGAGCAAATTAGCAAATATTTTGGATTTTCTTACATTTTTGGAAATCTCTTGAAATTTTACAAGTGGTCTTTTTTTTTTATCATGAATCAGATATTTGAATTGGTCAACAAAATGCATTGTTGAAGGCCCCTATTTCACAAAGTCTTTTGGATCTAAAATTTACCTAACTTGTGTGCTTGCAGGAATTGGTGATCATTTGAAATAATCCAAACTACTAACAAATCTTTGTTGCAGGACCTTGACAAAGATTTTCTTTTGATCTTTTATCATGTGCCTTGTTTTCATAGATTATCAAACACTTCAATTGGTGCACTAAAATTGAACCAGTGTCCTTTGTGTCTTGGGCAATAGGCTCTTTTTGTTTAATCTTTAGAGGGCCTGTCTCCCCGTGTGGTCATTAGGACTACTAGTGAGGAGAGAACAACCAAAGTGGTAGTGAGGAAAACCTGCCTCTTCCAAACCACTATAAACAATTGTATTCATGGTGAAAACTATGGATAACGTGTGCTGATTAGTTCATACCGACACTATGTCTCCCCATAAACCCATTTGATCAAATTTATTTGATCATTTGTAGGGAGTAACCCCTACTGGCTGGGAGCCTTCTGTATTTACAAAGCTGAAAGTGCCACATGTATGGCCACATGAGCGGATGCCCTTACTAGCACATTTTTATTTTAGAAGCCAAAATCCTTTTAGTTTTTGGGGTAGGAGGTCGGACCTCTGTTAGCAGCCCACACACATACAGTTCTTAGTAGAGATAAAAAGTTCACCACGAGGAGTTTTCATGGGGAATGATGCTTGGATGCCCTGAGAAGTGAGTGCTGAGGGTGGAGCCAGTGGGGTCAAGCATCTAGGTATCCAATCTGAATAGCGTAGCCTCGGGGGAAACTCCATGTGGGATCAACAACTATTGTCCTGGCCAACCATAAGAATTGTGCTTGTCTTATTTTGAACTATCAAACATTCAAGACCAAACATTAAAACATTGTGTCTTCAAGTGTATGGAAAATAAATTTTACATCAAACAACACACTTTTCTTGGAGTCTTTGAGTCTAAACACTTGCAAACATTGAGTCTTCATCAACATTGTATCCTCTTGTCATAGAAATATAGTCAAAATTTCAGATTGGGTCACAACAAAACAACTTCACAAATTGGAAAAATTTACAGTCCAGCAAACAAGAGCAATGAGTTTCAAAATTCTTGAGCTTCGTAAGCTATCTCTTCAGGTTTTCATCTAGCATTCAACTTGTCTTTGGGTCTCACAAAATCCATCATTGCTTTACATCTTGCATTACATTCACATTTGTCTAAAGTTGAGTCAAAAGGTCACTTGCTTGTCCTCATCATACTTTGTCAACACACTACATACAACAACATTTTTCTAAGTAGTCCCTCATCAAGGTCTATCACCTTTGGGTCTCATTTGGTCTTACTTAGAGTCAAGGTCAACTTACCTCATCAAGAGAAACTCTCATCTCTTTGGAAGTCACACCTACTCTACTACATACATACTTGGTCTTACACTTTGGACATTGCAAGTAAACCTCAGATTCATTTACATTCCATCCAACTCTTGGTCTTCCATCCTCTTTTCCATTTTCATCTAGTCTCACACATCTTGGTCAATACCTAGTTCATGGTTGAAACCCGTTCCCAAAAATCTAGGAGAGAAGCTAAAGAGGCTCAAGAGTTCCTATGAGTATGACAATGATATCTTTTTCAATTCTGATCATACTACATTACCTGACATGGATGCTTATAGAAACATTCCAAATGTTGAGCACATGGACACTATAAACAACAATGATACACACAATGACAATATGGACAACATTTCAGTACATTCAGTAGAAGTGGACGGCTCCATTATGGATCCCCGTTTTAATAGATTGGTTGATTAAATAATGAGGAGAGATAGACAATACTTCTTACAAATGATGGCACAAAGTGGAGCTAAGATCCCTCATGATTTTGACATGTCTCAAATAATGGAAAATTGACCTTTGCAACAACCTCACCTCAACATGGATCAAAGGAGGCCTCATAGTGGAGGCAATAGAGGACCACATCTTATGCCTGAATCACCATCATCTTTGTTTCAAAAAACCAGATGTCCCATACACACATGGTCAAGCATATGATACTCACTTTCGTAGACCATTATGGAAGTCTTATGCAGAAAAATATACTCAATCACATACAAATGCTAAGGATCAACCACCAAAGCAATTGGATATTCAAAGGCATGCTCAAAATTTGGACATAAGGAAACCCCGCTTCAAATTTGGGGGCAACACATTAGAACAAACTCATGACATGCCTGTAGAGTATGGTATACATGGACAAAATAGATATTCCATTCCTCATCGTGACTCTATACCAAGTGGTCCATATACGCAACATCATTATAGACCTCCTCCATATGAACATTTGTATTATCAATATCATCCGTATGTAAAACATACTCCTCCACCCGGTGGTTCAGGCACTGGGTATGGTCCAAGAAGTTGGTATCCACCTAAGAACAATTTGGAACAACAAATCAAGGATTTACAAAAGAAAATGGAGGACATAAATACACTGAAGCCAACTTACACAATGAGAGACATGCGTCCCTATTCATTTGACAAAAGCATTCCAATGCCTCCATTTCCTACACACTTTGTGACACCTAAGTTTGATAAGTATAGAGGAAAAGGGGATCCTAAGGCACACATAAGACAGTTTTTCACAGCTTGCATTGAAGTAGCAGTAGAAGAGACATATTTGATGAGATTATTCCCACAAAGCTTAGGTAATCAAGCTATGGAATGGTTCTCTCAACTCCCACCTAGAATTAATTCTTGGGGTGACTTAGCAGAGGCATTTATCCAACATTTTTCATACAACATAGAGACAGACATATCAGTCACTTCTCTGTGCAACACCAAGCAAAGGGATGGAGAGTCTTTTTCATCATTTTTACAAAGATGGAGGAATCTAGCCAGCAGATGCTCTTGTGAAATTCCACAAAAACAAATGGTAGAGATGTTCACCCAAAATGTTAACAAAGACATTGGTTATGACCTAAGAAAAGCTTGTTTGTCCACTTTTAGGGACATCATTGAAAAAGGCTTAGCAACAAAGAAGGTCCTAATTGAACAAGGAGTCATTAAGATATTCAAGGAAAACAAAGATTACTTTAAAGGAAAAGATAAGCCAAGATTTTGGAATGAAAACAAGAACACAGTCAATGATGGTGTTGTGGATGCCAATACAGTGCGACCTAAAATCATTTTTTCTGAATCAAGCTCTACAAACAATCAAGTGAATACTCAAACAACTTCAAAGTCATGAAGGAAGTACACTCCATTGGGAGAACCACTTGAGTCATTTTTCAAGAAGCTAGTGGCAAACAAGGTAATCACAGTTCCAGATTTTCCTCCATATGAACCAAAGGTCAAACCAAATTGGTGGAATGATGATGAGTATTGCAAATTTCATAAGAGCAAGGGTCATAAGATAGGAAATTGCCATGGACTGAAGAACATTATACAAGATCTCATTGATAGAGGTGACATTGAGATTGAAGGACATTCATCCAATCAAGAACATGAGATGTTTAAGGAACCATTCCCAAAGCATGATAAAGGAAAAGCTAAAGCCACAAATGACCAAACCAACTATACCAGAACATCTTATAACTATGATTCAACTATCAATTACATTTCAATGGACAATTATGTCTCTACCATTATCATCAAGGACAAAATGCCTGAGAATTCTACCCAAAGACCCAAGATTGTCTTGAAAGGAATTGGATCTTGTTCCGAACCTACCTCTGAATGTAATGTTACAACTTGTCGAGGTAAATTCACCTTGCAAGGTGCTCTATCTAAAAACACCACTTCCTCATCAACCAAGCCTGAGTATGACCTTGTATAACAGTTAGGGAAGACACCCACACTCATATCTATCCTTGAGCTCTTACGCATATCCCCTACACATAAAGCCATTCTTGACAAAATCTTGAGAGACACCTCTATCCCTACTGATCTAAACGTGGACCAGTTTCAAGCCATGGTGGGATACCTTTTTGTTCCACACTCCCTTACATTTATAGAAGCTGATGATGGCTCTGTAAGTCAGCCACATAATGCACCTTTACATATTGAAGCCTTCCTACACAAACATCGAATAAAAAGATTCCTGATAGATGGAGGAGGAGGTCTAAACATTTGTACATTGAGCACTATTAAACAATTGAGATATTCTGATAAAGCTATAAATTCTACCAAACAAAATTACCATCAAAGCATATGATGATGAAGAGCGTTCATCCAAGGGAACAATCACCTTGCCCCTCAGAGTTGGGCCAATTACTAAGGATGTGGTTTGTCAAGTCCTTGATCTCGATCTCACATACAATATATTGTTAGGATGTCCATGGATTCATGAGATGAGCGCAGTCCCATCTACATATCATCGATGTATCAAGTTTCCACACAATGGAGCTGAAGTGACCATCAAAGCTGACCCAAATCCATTCATATATTGCAACAATCTATGATCTAGATCAGAAATAATAATCCCAGTCAATCGAGAAGCTATTCCTTTATCAACATATATGGATCTAGAATCATTAAAAGCTTCTACATCAAAGCAAACAGAGCTAAAAGAAAAGTTCAAGATTAAAGACATGGGATGTGGTGAGTATATCTTTCATGTTGATCAATTCCCACTATCTCCTAAGACATTTAGTCGACAGGAACAACCTACAAATAATTTGTAATGCCAAGGAACTGGGTGTGAACCACCTAGTGTTGTGGCTACTAAGTCTAAATGCAAATTTCCTCAAGTGGTGCAAGCATCTCTTGATATCAATAATCCTAAGAGTGGTTCCACCAAAGAATCTATTGAGCATATTGTCAGCCCATCTCAAAAATCGCATAGCTTTACCGTTTCATCCACTCATTCCATTTCCACTCCACTTCCAGACTTGGATCAACAAGAATCACAAAAGCCCTTACTTATTGGGGATCAAAAAATCAAGCTTTGTAAAGAAAAATATACAAGTCAAAAATGAAGAAAAGTCCTTTAGTTCAAATCAAAATCAAAAGCTATTGGACTCTAAAAAAAGCAAAGGCAAGGATAAAAATCCTATGAAGAAAAAAGAACAATAGTTGATCTCCCCTAATATCAAAATAACTGGGGACAAAAGTTCTACAATTTTAAGTCAAAAATCATACTTGTTGATCCTAAGTCTTCATCATGCCATCCTACTTTCACTTCTTTTTGCAATCATAAGCCTTTATCACTCATCCACTTGTTCCACACATCCTTTCCCTTCTGGTGATACATCATGGACCTTTAATGGAGCTTCCTTGAGGGACTTTGTTATCAGGGATGCCCAAACTTCTCTAGGTGACACGCATATGGGCTTGTGTAGTCCACACACTAGTAATTCTATCTCATTTCCTTTATCAAGGAAGACAGTCACTAAAGCTACACATCATTCAGTCAAGGAACAATACAGCTAGAATCATAAGGTAAAGCCTCACACATTTGAGGTAGGGGACTTAGTTCTCAAGGATAATCCTAAAAATCAGCAAGATAGAGAGAAGAAGGGCAAATTCGAACCAAGTTGGCTTGGTCCTTACATCATCATAGTAGCATATGGATCTAGTGCATATCAGCTCTCAACCATAGAGGGTGAACCTTTGGAGGATCCTATCAACAACATGCACCTTCACAGGTTTTACACATAGCTCTTCAGAGTATCCCAATTCAAAAATACAAAAAAAATCAAAAAATTCAAAAATACAAAAAAAATTAAAAAAATTAAAAAAGTAATGAGAAATAAATTTGTCCAACGGTGAAAACCACTTTGGTGGTGCCCTGGGAAAGTACCATGGTGAAAACTGGGTCACCGGTGCCATGTGTAGAGATATTGCTCCTCCCTCCTTCAGGATTCACTTTCCTCCTTTCACTTTGCACACACTCACAACCTCTTCATCTATAATAAACTTTACACATTCCCATCATGGCTTGTTATTGATCTACCTAAGATTGGTTAGCCATTCCTAATAACCCCATTTTCACCTTTTTCCATCCATAATAAATCAGCTCCTATCTGTGGCTAAGGCAAATCCTACGTCTAGTGATGGGTGTGGAACTGAGAGCATCACATGTTTTGAGGAGTACAGTTTTCTTCAGTCTATCCGTGCACAATCCGCAATAAAGCAAAATTTGCATCGTTGATCTGCAATAAAGTATCAGTTGCATGGAGTCAGTCAGTTTCAGATGAGACACAACAACAACAATGTTCTTCAACAAATCAAATCTTTCAACAGACTCATACAACATTATGGTTCAATGCTACCTATCCGTTTGTGAAAGTAAACATTGTGACCACAATCAAATAGACTTATACAAGTGACTAGAGACACTAAACTTGAGGACTACAATGGATGTTGGTGTCGAGTCTTGGTTTTCTTTTGATTTTATATTTTTGGTGACATGTCTTTTATCTTTTCCAGGATGTCTCTGACTAGAGATTCTATCTCTAGGATGTCTTTGACTAGAAAGGAGAGGATGGGGTATTATCACCTATTTGTATTTGCTATCTGTGGATTGTCTCTTAGTAATGCTTTGACTTGTCCAAGAATATGAGGACACTGAGAGTCTATTATGAACTGGGACATTCCTTGTTTTTGACTGTCTTATCTCCATGCAAACAGGTACAATGACTTTCTGGGTCGAACATATGCCTCGATTGTCATAACCTACTTGCCATAATAAAGCTCAATGATGATAACACACAAGAAGCTCTTTCACTTTCATATCTTTTGTCTTCCATCCCCCGTTCTTGATTGACTTTCATCATCCTTCCTGAGTCCGTGTAGCCCGCTATCACATGACTGAGTATAATGACACACCAAAAACATTTGCATTTCATGTAGCTACACCTGCATTACCACATGTTAAAAGTTCATACATACATATAGATATCACAATTGCATCACATCCTGCACACAACACATGTTAGCATATCTTACATTCTCATCATGTAAATAGTCATTTGCATTTCATACATTCACATTTGCATCATACATAACATATTAAAAACATAAAAGAACAAAAATATTGTGTTTCATCATGTACATATTTGCATCCATAACATAATCATCACATAGAAACATACAACATAAAACATATAGAAGCATCACACAAGTACACATGCATATAGCTACCACAAAGATGAATCATCTCATATATATATAATCATAAGTGTCATGATACAATGATGTCAAAATCATATGGCTACAATCACCCGAAGGTGTCTGCATAATAATACAAAATGGTACAAAACTGATACATAGGGAGCCCTCTATGGCTATGATGAACTCCCTCCCTCAGAGCTGCCTGGCCTCGATGGAGTTTGAGCCTTGGAAGGACCCATCCCAGGATCATCTCTCCTATCCCCTCTATCTGGTGGTGGTGGAGGACCCATAACCCCACCGCTAGATGTCTGTCTCCTCTGACTCCCTCCAGTAGCCGTCATTGTCTATGATGATTTGTGGAAGCTCCTGGCCCACTGCTCTTGTGGTATTGCTCTATAGTATAGGTCTCACCAATAACCTATCTCCTCCCCTGCCCAAAGAACATAGGCGTATCCATCCCCTATGTCCTCTACCGCCTGCCTCCCAACCCTCAGTGCTGTCTCATCCTCAATGTAGCGCTGGATAGCCTAATCTCACTCCTGCTCAGTATCCCTCAGTTGTCTCCTGAGCCTAGATGTCTCCCTCTCTAGATCTTGGATCTCATCTACCTATCCCTAGCAGATCTCCCTCAGCTCAAATAGCTCATCCTCATCCTCCTTGGCCCCCTGTGGCTCCCCCTATACTAGTGGCTGTGCCTGTGCCTATGCCTCTACTTGTACTTGTACCTATCTCTGTCCCTATCCCTACACCTGTCTAGGACCCTGTGCTCCTAGTACCTGTAATGGTAATCCACCACGACCCCTCACCACCCGCGCCTGTCTCTCCTCCCCACCCTCTCTCCGTGGAGCCACTCTCCTCTCTCCAACTGCACCCTGTCTCCTCCATCGACCTCTACCTCCACCATCTCCATCATCATCCTCATCCCCTCCGCCATCTCTATCTATCTGCTCACTTGGGTCTGTTAGGCATGGAAATGGATGCTCTACCTAATATGCAGTATACTCTACATCCATCCCTGCATCCTCAATCTCAGGCCACATATCCCATGGCATGGGTACCATCTCTACCAGCTGCATCATGGCCTAATCATATCATAATAGTGGCCCAAAGTGTGTCTGGTCTCGCACTATCCGTGCATACATACTGAAACCCCATGGCATCCGCTGGATCCTGCCAAACTGCCTACATACCCTGTCCACTAACTGCCTCTCTAGTACATATGGCATCCACCTAATCTGATATTTGCTCCTGAAGGTATAGGGTAGCTCCACTGCATCATCCTCCCACTGCTCACACTCGCGGTATGACCTCCATATCACAGTGTCAATCTCATCGATCACTCGATGCCAGTGCTCCAACCTACCAATCTGTGGCTATGAGGTAATCATATCATATAAATGAACAAAACAACATCCATGACCCTAGCCTCTGAAATGTATCAGTTGTGTGACTGGCAGATGCTCATATGCCCATACCTGTAATAATGTAACTTCGCAGCCCAATCCTATGGATCCATGATAAACAAACTGATGAAGCTCATAGTATAAGTGTGCCAACATGCACAGTCCCTAGGTATATTTGGTATGCTATGTAACCAGTGTCTCCAAGGTGCTCCCCCAACCCACAACCAACCCTCGTGTCGCCCTATCTGGACATAGGGACCCACTAATCACTCCTCCTAGAACTGTTGGTAGTGCCAATCCTGTCGCTGTCATCGTGTCCCAAGCCACGTGTCCTACCCTCATCTTCAGTCCTGGATCCTGGAACACTCATCTCAATGCCTCCCTATCTCCATCTCGATCGTAGGGTATCATCTCCCCATCGATCGGTATCCTCAGTATCCTGTTTACATCCTCTAAGGTGACTGTCATCTCAACCATCGGCAAATAGAATGTGCATGTCTCAGAGTGCCACCTCTCAGCAAGTGCAGTCAACAATCCCATGTTCACCTGAAACTCAAGCACATACAGAATATATCTCAGACCCATAACCTCAATGGCAGCTCTGTCCTTGAATGTCAACTCTAGTCTTAACCTCTAAGTCGATGGGAATCTCTCCCATGACTCCAGCATAGGTATGTACTCCTGCAGTCAAGCAAATCAATCATTTCAGTCAAAGTGACACTCACTATTCATCACAAAGTGTTGCTATTTATCCTAGTGACACTCACTGTTCATCACAAAGTGTTGCTATTTATCCTAGTGACACTCACTGTTCATCACAAAGTGTTTCTTCTATCCTAGTGGTACTCCCTGTTCATCACAAAGTACTACGTGTTTTGCACTACTTGTTCATTACAAAGTGTTGATCCTATTGGTACTCCCTGTTCATCACAAAGTGCCTCAATCTATCCTATCTTAGGGCCTTTGCTTGAGTGTATCCTCTTGAGTAGTTTCCTAATTGGCAACGTATGTTCTATCACAAAATTGTCAATCCTAGCCCTATCTGCTATCCTAGTCTTCCCTAGAGGACCTGCTTGAGTGTATCCTCTTAGTAGCTTATCAATCGATAGCGTATGTTCATCACAAAACTGCCAATTTGACCTTGAAGACATAAACGCACCTTCATGACATAAACACGCTTACAGACTGCACAAACGCGCCTACTTTGCACAGATGTGCCTGAAATACACAAATGTGCCTCTGTTATACACAGACATGCCCACATTTCACAAATGCACCTACACAACGTAGATGCACTCGCATCTGGCACAAATGCTTTTCCTATCATAGACGTGTCTGGCACGAACGCAAACGCCCCTAGCCAACCTAGACGCGCCTGGCACCAACGCAAACGTGCCTACACGTTTTTGACATTTTTTGATATTATCCTAAACGTGCATTTATTGTGCTACCTAGTATGCATTAATGACAATATTTATTGTGACAAAGTACAAGGAGGTTTGGCGGTACTTGCTGGCTCTCCTGCATATGTTGGCCTCTGAAATCGGCAAACGCGATCGAATATGTGCACCAATGCCATCGCTACTGACTGCTGCTGCTCTATTCTCTCTCTGCACTCTGATCTCTTGGATGTGTGGATGACAATGAGGATGTTTTCCCCTCATGGTCTATCTTATAGACTACCCTAGCCCTAGCCCTCGTTTCTCGAGTCAGACTTCTTTATCCTGTGACTCTGTCACTCTATCCTATCCAGTCAGTCCATTCTAGCCTTTCTTTCTTATTGAGAGATTGTCTGCGATATTTCTAGATATTTTCATCCAATCTCTCGAAGGGGCATATCATTCCCATCTTGGGGCAACTTTGTATCAGTTCATATTATCTTCTTTGAAACAACGTGACAAGTTGTATTGCCTCAAAGAGGGGCAAAATGTAGACACCTAAAATTGTCATGTCTAATTAAATAAAAATCTTTATTTATTTATTTATCTTTAGCCTAATTCTTCTATTAATTAAATAAATCTTTATTTATTTAATTAATTGATTAATCCTCTTCTAAGCCTTTTCTCATTTAAATAAATACACTTATTTATTTAAATTATCCTTTTCCTAAATTAAATAAATATTTTATTTATTTAATTGATCCCACTTCCTCTATTAATTAAATAAATTTTTATTTATTTAATTAATTCATTAACCTTTTCTACCTATGACACATGTCATTCATCTCTTAATTCATACACTAACTACCCTTTCATTATTTCCTTATTTCCTCTACCTACCCTCTAATCATAGCCGACCATTTATCTTTTACACCTCTCAATCTTATCCCTCCATTTCTTATAGTGCCTTCTATATAAGGAGATGCTTCCTTCATTATCAACCCCCGACTACACTTTCAAACTTACATATGCAATCAAGCCTACTTGCAACCACATTTCCGTTCTTTGTTGAGCTCTTGTGCACATATAAAATTTGAGAGCAAATATATCAAGCAAAATCAATGGAGATAGGAAGAATGGAGATCCAAACCCTATTGGACATGTGATGGTATAATCTTTGTGATTTCATTTGATTTGCATTGTCTTAGGTAATCTTCATATGCTATGGTGGATCTTTGTTGTTGTTAGGCTTGGGTTTTGTGGTTGAATTCATTTAGTCTTTCAACATTGTTGTTTCCACTTTCACCATATACAGGAGGCAATCAACAAGGCTACCATCTAGAAGAACAAGGAGCTGGTGCACTCGTTTAACTAAGTGTTTGTCTGTTTTTTGTTGGTTGTTGTTTCTTTTTACTTTTGTGTTCGGTCTAGGGTGCTCCCCTATTTTGCTGTTGGTTTTTGTTTTATTGGCTGATTGCCAGGTTTTGTAAAACTTTTGGTTTCGGGTCCATGTAAAACCTATTTATCTTTATCAAAAACAACCCACCCATGAAATAAAATGATAAATAAAGAAGGGCTTTCAAATAATTATGAACAATAATCAATTTTTTTTGCATTCTCTATAATTATTTTGGCATTATAAATAGAGAGACGCCATTTAACAACCCAACCCTAAAAAAAATGATAAATAATGAAGGGGTTTCAAATAATTATCAACAATAATCAATTTTTTTGCATACTCTATAATTATTTTGGCATTATAAATAGAGAGACACCATTTAACAACCCACCCATAAAAAAAATCATAAATAATGAAGCGGTTTTGAATAATTATAAACAATAATCATTTTTTTTTGCACTCTCTATAAATATATTGGCATTATAAATAGAGAGACACAATTTAACAACACACCCATAAAATGAAATCATAAATAATGAAAGGGTTTCGAATAAATCTGTAACTATTTTGGCATTATACATAGAGAGACACCATTTAACAACTCACCCACTAAGGGAAATGAAAAATAATGAAGGGTTGCCAAAGAAAACAAAGAGAATAGTTTTTTTTGCCATTTTCTGTGAGGATTCCGACAGTATTAAACTGTAACAAACCATTGATATGAAACCCTAACCCGCATACAAAGAAATCATCAATAGACAAAACATAATGTAGCTACAAAGGAGCTAAACCATCATTAGACATCGATAACACATGAAGGAAGAGCAGCGACCATTACCTGGAGCCAAAAGGAGGTGTTGCAGAGACAAAGCATAAGGGTTTGTAGAGTGTCAACAACGGGGAGGAGAAACCACAATGGGGAGGAAAAAAACAGACAAAAATCTGCCCAAAAACTTGTTTTACCTAATTTTTTAGGGAAATATAGGTAGCGGTAATTTGTGCCACGTGGGGTCGTGAGTGGTACATGGGAAGGCGGTCATGGGTGGTCAGTGAAATATTCAACCACCCATTAAAAACTTTATTATATTCAAACATTTTTTTAAAATATTCGTTACATATTTTAAAAAGATTTTTTTTGTGTTGTAAATATATGATAAATATATTATTTATTAGGCATATAATAAACATGTATTGGTGTTTTCATGTGCAGGTATGTTGGTATTATGGATGACTTTTTCATGTGTTGCATTGGTTTTGTCATTGATGTCAACACTTATTCTTCTGGAGGTCTACATTGTTGATTTGACACTCTGGTTATATTGGTTTGTTGTTGAATCGACACATTGTGGTCCCAACATGGATATTGGCTTATGCATAGTTATCGGTATATGTTTCACCGGCAGCTCAGGAAGCTAATGATGACTTGTTATCATCTGGAGATCATTTGGTTATGTCAAAGACATGGATTGGATGTTTGCATTTGGTGTTTTGCATATTGGTCTAATCGGGTTCACATATTTGCCTTAACCGACATATAGGTCTAGGCTATGGACTGGTACAAGATATCATGTTCTAGAGCAGCACGACACGTTTTGGAAATGGTTTATTGACTGGATAATGTGTAAATGTATTGAGGTCGACATATTGTATTGCACCAAGACTTATTTTGTAAATGTAATATCTTTAGGGAGTCGGCCTATTGATGAGGTCTTAGGTTTTGTATAAATAATTGTAAGATCTTATCTAGAAGATGTATGAGGTATGCGTACATGTTGAGATCATTGTGAAGAGCAAAAATAAGCAAATCCTTGTGTGAATCATGCAGATATCATCTAGAGGTTGAAGGAAGTTTGTCAAAGGTTATGAAAGTGTTTGATCCTCATGCTCAGAGCTTAAACCAGTACTGAATCCAACATTGAAGATGCTATATTGAAGCAGTACATTGATTATTGGATTTAACCATCCAGATATGTAGTCAGTGTGACTCCTATTTTGTGATTGAGCAATGAGTTCTAGGCGGTTGGTCTTTCTACATGTGCAGACCCCATTATTGTATTCAATTACTATCTATAGTAGTATCATCTAATTGTGGGTAAGGTTTCCCACCATTCTTTTTCTCCTTATAGGGTTTCCACGTCAAAATATATATGTCATGTGTTGTGGATGTTGTTTTCCTTTCTGTTTCATGCATTAAGTTATACCGGTAATACTATAACAATTAATCTATTTTACCGGCACTGAGTTTTAACTTGGAATAATTTGTTTTGGGCTGTAATTTATTGACAACTGATTCACCCCCCCTCTTAGTTGTCCTTCCCAGTCTCTAAAAATTGGTATCAGAGCCTAGTCCTCTTTTTGCAGAAGCCTAACAGCTTGAGGAGATCCTATTGCAGCAAATATCTTCAGGAAGGACAGTCCCAAACTTGATGGAAATAACTATGGTATATGGAAGATCATAATGGAGACACATCTGAATTGCATTGGAAGAGATACATGGGATGTTACATAGAATGGCTATGTTGCTCCTAATCAAAATAATCCTGATCCACCAACCTTAACTAAAGACTTGGAGAATGATTGCAAAGAAAGAGAAGCACTTCTAAGTGCATTATCAGATCAACAAATCATGGGATTACCATATAGATCTACTGCAAAATCTATTTGGGATGAATTGGAAACATTGAATGAATGAGATACCACTGTCAAAATTGCAAAACTAGAATGTTACCGGGTCAGGTATGAAAATTTAAAAATGGAAGAAGATGAAAGAATTTTTGCATTTATGGAAAGAGTTAATGAAATTGTTTTAGGAATACAATGTTGTGGAGGATCTTTGAGTGAAGATGAAATTGTTTCTAAATTCTTAAGAGATTTGCCACCAGCTTACAAAATGAAAGTGACAGCTATTAATGAGTTGAGAACAATGCCTAATACATTAGTATCTAGAGATACTTTGGTTGGAAAACTTTCAACATTTGAGCTTGAACAATTTGGTCTTGTTGCTATAGTCAAGACTGATATAGCCTTCAAAGCATCATCATTAGCATCATCATCATCATCATCTGACAAATCTCATTGGAAAGCACTTTATGCAAAAGAACTTGAAGATATCAGAAGAGAAAATGAAGAACTTGAAGCACTATTTGCAAGGAAGATGCCTAAAGGTCCAGCAGGAAGTAAGTATGAAGGTAAAGCACCTTTCAAATGTTTTAATTGTAATAAAGTTGGTCATATGGCATCTAGGTGTCCTGATAGACATTGAATGAATTAAGAGAGGAAGCAAAAAGAACATATAAACCTAACCCTGAATATCAGAGATACAGATTTAAGAAAAAGATGGATAAGTCAGGTTACTATGTAGATGAAGGTGTTATAGATGACTCTAATGAAGATCTAGTAGATAGTTTGTTAGATTTAATGACAGTCCCAAAGACACTAAGAGGGGAAAGGGGGGGGGCGCTGAATAAGTGTCTAACCGATTAATAGAATATTTAAACTTATTAATAACTTTGCATCCCAAAACAGTGTACCGGTAAATGAAAATTAATGCAGTAAACAAAAATAATAGAGACAACATAGAAACACACCATAACACAAGATATTTAACAAGGAAACCAGGTGTGGGAAAAACCTCAGTGGGATTTGTGACCCATAATATTTACTCATTGGCCAATGAATAAATACTGCTTACAATGAAGGGCCTGCACATGCAGGGAGGCCAACAACCTAGAACTCACTGGTCAATAAAGAGTCACACTGACTACAAAATGGATTATCAAATCCAATACAATATACTGCTCAAAACATCATCTCTAATGCCAGGTTCAATACCGGTTTAAGATCAGTCAATAACCAAAACCTTCATTGTCAACTATATGACCCTGTACAATAAAATTGTCTCATCACCTACCACAATTCCTTATCTCTCTCACTTATATCAAAATGACTTATAAGATCTCATACATACATATATGAGTCTTTTACAATATACCATGTCGGTTTACAAAAGATAATTACATTACAAAACAATTTATATAAGCAAAAACCTTATCCCATGTCAGCTGGAGTTTCGGTATGCTTTGTTGCCGATGTAATCTGAATGCTGATGGTGTCTGTCGGTGTCGGTGTCTTCCGGTGTATGAAGTTTGTGATGTCGGGCATGTAGAAACGAATTGTCATTGAGTTGCCAGTTGGTTGCCATCAATGACAACATCAACTATTCTCATAAGAGTGTAGAATGCCAACAATCTCCCCCTTTGGCATTGATGGCAACACTCATGAGAAAAAACCAAAATTGTTATCCAAAAAGATGTGCTCCCCCTGAGCAAGTGATCTCCTCTATACATGCATTTTTCTCTCCACTACTCCCCCTTTGACATCAATGACAAAGGATGTCATAAATAATCAAAAGAGTACAAAAATTCTACCTCAAGGTTTGTAATGGGTTGGTCACGATCTGAAAGATGTCCACCAAAATCATATTCAGACTCTGCATAAATTTGTTATTGTCATCTAAAGTTGCCTAAGTCTGCTAGATCATATCAATGAGATAGTGCATTTGTTGCTCCGGTGATCGTTCTCCTTGTACCGTTGCCTTAGATAATTCAGCTCTTTGAGTAATTATATTATCCAACCTCGAACCAAGTTTATCTTTTAGTTCCCAGGCATTAGACCTTATTCCTGCCTTCTCTTTCTCAAGTTTTTCTAACTTTTCCTCAAAAAATGCCATTTCCTGCTAAAAAATTGATATAAGTCTAGATGAACTTATAATATTGTCTGCAATGTCATCAATTTCCTTCTATGTCTTCTTGACTTCATCATCAATGTCCTTGGTCAAACAGTGAGGTTTACATGCTTCCCTATATAGCTCCTTATACTCCAAAATTGTAGAATTAAGTACTGGTAAAAGTGTATCTACATGATCGATACATTTCTTTATGGTCTTTTCAAAGAATGTGTTTTTCTCTTTTTCAACTCTCTCCTTTATGATATCCTCATTCACCTTGTCTATAGTTATAACAATATCATAAATGAATTTGGACAATGTGTCCAATTTACCTAAAGAATCCTTAATGTGATCTATCTGACATGTAGGTGCAATCATTTTTAGAATAGGTAAAGTGTTATCAATTTCCTTAAAAGCCAATGTATTGCAATCAGTTATCCTCTTAATAGAATCCAAAAGTACCTCTGTGATATTGGTAGGTCTGAATTCACCTATAGATGTACTTGGTTCTATTGTAGATTTCATCTCAACAGATGTCTGACCAATCACCTTAACTGTATCCTCTTTACTTCCATCAGATGTATCCATTTTGCTTTTATTTTCCTCTGGTGGATCTATCTGTGTTTGCACCTCAACCTTTAATGGTTTCTCAGATTGTTTCAGTGTCTCTATAACTGCTGGTTTCTCATTCTCAACATGAACCTCTTCCTCTGTTTCTTTCTTTGAACGTTCTAATACCGATTGCTCTGTTTGGGTTGGTATCTCAGTTTCCTGAGAGTCAACTATTTGTGTTAGTTTCTCTAAAATCTTGCTATTATCAACATTATTTGTCTTAACCTTTGAAGTATCTTTATCCACAATAATGTTTACCTCTTGAGTATCCACATTCATTGTAAAGTGTATCTCAGACTCCAGATTAGTATTGTCAAGAGTTATACCTTCAGTATCAATAACCAATGGATCTTCTGTGTGTACCGGTGGTGTATCCAAAGGTGGCAGTGGAAGATTATATGTAACCTTTATGTTTGGAATACCACCAATTTTTCCTTTACCCTTGTCCTTGTCTTTCTGATATACTTTGAATGTCTTTTTAGGTCTGCTCTTTTCCTCTTGTTTTTCCTTCTCTACAAAGAATATATCCCATTTATCTACAGTCTCATCTACAATTCTTTTACCCTTCCATCCATCAGGCTCACTTGTCGGTGTCCACTAACAAATACAGATCAGTTAGCTTTAGAAATAAGTCCATCTATTTCTTCTTTGGAGTTTACCGGATGTGCAGCTAAGAGTGCTTCAACTTTCAATTTCTTATCCAATTCTATCTCAAATAGCCTTTTGGCTTCTAGTCTCATGTATAGATCATTTGGAATCTCATCAATCACTTCTATCAACGCTTTCTTGTAAATGTCTAAGTGCAAAATAATACTCTCTTCAATTGTGCTTTTGTTAGAATCATTAGAAGAAATATACCATTTATTCACATTAGATAGATTACCTTCCTCTGTTATCTCATTCAGTAAATCATTCAATGTGAGGGTAACTAGTGTCTGTTTCTTCTTAGGTGTGAGTTTCTTCTTTGGTTCTTTAACTGCCTATTGTTTCTTTCTTAGCGTCCTGGTTTTCTTAGGTGAAGGAGAGGGTATCGGCGAGGGTTTTCTCTTCCTTTCTACTCTTTTAAACTCAACAACCTTCCAACTGTCAGTATTGGAGGATGTTACAATCGGTGAAACATGTGCTTCAAGTTGTAGTCCTTCAAGTTCACTAGCAGATATACCACTGATGTTCATGACATTTTCTTTCATTTCCTTTACCTTCTTGGAGGCATCTCTAATGAATTTTTCTCTTCTTTTAGTCCTTTTATGTATAGATACATTTCTCTCTATGGTTTTTGCATTTCCAAAAAAATTCTCATAGAGCTCTCTTGGTGCATCAAGTAGAGATTTAGCATAAGTTTCCAAAATAGATAGGTCTACCTCATATCCCATCTCTATAACCCAAATAGTTCTAGGACTTGCTGCTTCCATCCAAGTTTTATCTCTTTTAATCACAAAGAAAATTTCCTTGTCATATTTCTCAACTATGCTTTGTTGTAGTCTCTCCATTGCTCTCATCTTAGATTGGAATGTTTTGAAATAGTCTGTGATGTTCTTAATACTGTCAATGCCCATACCAGTGAAATCATCTTGTACATGTCTTCCTAACGAGATTTCATAACCAAAATCCTTCTGACCTAGGTCAGGTATCTCCTTGGTAAAGTACAACATTAGGCATACTAGAAGGTTTCCAAAATGGAAAGTACCTTTTTTGTCTCCCTTAATCTTTTTCAAATTGTCAATTAATTCATCCTTAAGCCATTCACACACATCAATCTTAACATTATTGTTTACCATCTCATATGCACTATGAATACATAGACTAGAAATAGAATTTAATCCATTTGCGTGAGTAGCTTTGTAACCTAGTACCATACTCACATATCTCACATTGATATCCTTAACATCATTCACTCTAAGTGACCTGTTATCAGATGTTGCTCTGGTTAAATTCATGATTCCCCTATTAGGTATCTTCTTGGTTTTATCAGGTCTACTACTGGTTGAAGGTAAACCGGTAACTGCCTTAATTGCATCTTTGGTTATCTTGCAAACTGACTCTAACCACATGAATTCTCCATGGAATCCACTTAATACAAGTCTGACAACTTCATTTGGAAATTCGAGAATGTTCATAATCTCTACAAAACCTAAATTTTCCACATCCTTATGTTTGGGTTTGATCACACCATGTTCATCAGTAATGACCTCATTAAACATTTTCTTCAACTCCCTAGTCCCTAGGTTTTCTATGTTGCAATGTATGTAAATTCTAGGGTCTTCTGCAAATGCTACACCCTTTGGTATTTTTGAAAAAGCTCCTACAAAGTCATCTTGTTTCGCAATCTTGGGGATAATCTTGAATATGGGTCTAGGGCATTTAACATTTTCCACAATGATAGGGTTTGAAATAAACTCTAGAACAGAAGATGAGGAAGCCATTTCAAAGAAAAATACCTCTAAACCAAAATTCTGAATGCTTGAAAATCACTTCACAGCTTCGCCTTAGAATGCCTTTGCTTAATTTCATGCTCTTTGATCATTTGAATGCTCGGTGAGTTTGAAATGAGGGTTTCCCTGTGCTTTATAGCCATAAAAGGTTCTTTAAACTTCATTAAATGCTCGCCGGTTAATTAAAAACTTAACACATCCACCGGTAAAGAAAAAATGTATCTTCTCACCATCAACCGAGGGTAGAATGCATGATTTTCAACTTGCTACAATACCCCCTAAGGATTATTCCTCAGTTAGATGAAGAATCTCCTGCCAGTGGAGGATTACTTTGCTCTACCAGTGCAGAGATAGTTTCATCAGTTCTCTGATCACTCTTCTTAATCCATTGTTTTGAAAATTCTTGCTTAACTTCATCTACCTTTTATTTTCCCTTTAAACTAGATCCTTTGTTGTTTGTCGGTGTATTCTTGCTTCTACATAATTTAACAATATGTCCAATCTTGTTACATGCATAACAAGTTACATTATTCCTCTGAATAGCCTTTCCATATCCTTGACCGGTTTGTGATCTGCATTGATTAGATAGATGCCCAAATCTTCCACAAACATAGCATTTTACATTCATTCTACAATTTTCTAAATTATGACCAACTTTGTTGCATTTGGAACATTGACCGGTGGGTGAGTTCATAATTTGATTATTTCTAAATCTACACTAATTTTCTCTGTGACTATATTTGTTGCAATTAAAACATTTGCCATTAAATTTATAAGCATTAGGTTGTCTTACTGGTTTGTTCTGATCTTGATTGTTTGCAGTACCAGAACTTTCTCCATGTTCAAATCCAAGTCCATTAGTATCTCCATCAGGTTTCTGTGTTTTAAGCATGTCATCAAGTTCTTCTGAACTTTTCTTGAATTTGTCTTTGTGTTTATTTGCAGTAGCAAACTCATTTTCCAGAATTCCAACTTGTCTCACAAGCTCAACTTTATCATGTTGCATGTGAATCAGATCTATCTTTAACATATCATTTTCATGACCAAGTCTCAGATTTTCATTTCTAGCATCATTAAGTCTCCTACCCATGTCTTCTTCATTCTTCTTCCTGTCTTCAATATCCTTACATAACCTCATATTCATATCTTGTATTTCATTCTTCATGTTATTGTTCTCTTGTCTCAACTTGTTTGCAATATCTCTAAGATTTTCTTTTTCATCATCATCATTTTGCATCTTCTCATGAAGTTCTTTTCTTTTATTTTGTGTTGTAACAAAGTTCTCCTGAAGTCCTTTAATGAATTCCTGTGAAATCCTCAGATCATCTTCAAGTTTGATATTCTTCAATTTTTATGCACCAAAATCTTCAAGAGCTCCTTCCAACTATTTTCTTAAGTTCTCCATATGTACCAGTGTCAGAATCTTACTCAAGTTGTTAGGCTTTTGAAAATAGAGGACCAAGCTCTGATACCAATTGTTAGATTCAATGACAGTTCCAAAGACACTAAGAGGGGGGGAGGTAGTAAATCAGTGTCTAACTGGTTAACAAAATATTTAAACTTACTAATAACTTTGCATCCCAAAATAGTGTACCGGTAAATGAGAATTAATGCAGTAAACAAAAATAATAGAGACAACATAGAATCACACCATAACACAAGATATTTAATGAAGAAACCCGGTGCAGGAAAAACCTTGGTGGGATTTGTGACCCACAATATTTACTCACAATGTACTACTCAAAACAACATCTCTAATGCCAGGTTCAGTACTGGTTTAAGCTCAGTCAATAACCAAAACCTTCGTTGTCAACTACATCACCTTGTACAATAAAATTGTCTCATCACCTACCATAATTCCTCATCTCTCTCACTCAAATCAAAATGACTTATAGGATCTCATACATATATGAGTCTTTTACAATATACCATTTCGACTTAAAAGAGATAATTACATTACAAAACAATTTATATAAACAAAAACTTTATCCCATGTCGGCTAGAGTGTCGGTATGCTTTGTTGCCGATGTAATCTAAATGCCGATGTATGAAGTTTGTGATGTCAAGCATGTAGAAACCAATTTCTGTTGAGTTGCCAGTTGGTTGCCATCAATGACAACATCAACTATTCTCATAAGAGTGTAGAACGCCAACATAGTGGATGGGCATTTGTTGCATTAAACGAAGATCAACCGGCACCTATTGTCAAACTGGTAGAGCAGGCATTGGTAGGAAAAAATGAAGAAAAAGAATGGATCATTAATAGTGGATGCTCGCATCATATCACTGGTGATAAAAGAAAATTCTTATCATTACAAGAAATTCATGGAGGTCTAGTAAAGTTTGGAGATGACAAAGCTTGTTTAATCAAAGGAAGAGGCACGATATCTTTGGATGGTAAGCATAATACTGATAATGTTTATAATGTTGAAGGTTTAAAGCATAATATTTTGAGTGTTGGTCAGTTAGTGGGAAAAGGATTTCAACAACAATTCAAGAATGGAAAATGCAAAATCATGAACATAACTGGATTGGAGATTGCAACCGGTAATCAAACTAAAGGTAATATCTTTCATTTTAATACCAACGATAAGACATGTTTGATTGCTCAGATTGATGAAAGTTGGTTATGGCATAAAAAACTGTCATGTGAATTTTGATTGCATTGTAAAGATTAGTTCAACCAAGGCAGTAAGGGATTTACCTAATATTGTGAAACCTCATTATCCAGTATGTAAGGAATGTCAAATGGGAAAGCAAGTTAGAACAACATTTAAGAGGATTTATGAGAAATCCAATAATATTTTTGATTTAATTCATACTAATTTATGTGGTCCAACAAGAACAAGGAGTCTTCAGGGTGATAGATACTTTATGCTAATAATTGATGATTATTCTAGAATGTGTTGGGTTACTTTTCTCAGGGAAAATCAGAAGCTTTTGGGAGATTCATGATATACAAGGCAATGGTAGAGAATGAAACCGGAAAGAAAATCAAATGTTTGAGATTTGGTCAAGGAGGAGAATTTACATCTAGGGAATTCAATGCATACTGTGAAGAGAATGGAATCAAAAGACAACTATAAGCACCCTGAACACCCCAACAGAATGGAGTTGTGGAAAGGAAGAACATAACTATACTGGATGCAACAAGAACCATGACGATGGAAGCAAATCTACCTCATATGTACTGGAGAGAAGCAGTGAATACAACGGTTTATACTTTCAACAGAGTTCACATAAAAGGTGAAACCGGTAAGACTCCTTATGAAGTATGGTTTGGTCATACTCCTACTCTTAAATATTTCAGAATATTTGGCAGCAAATGCTATATTAAGAGAGATGAGTCTATTGGAAAATTTGATCCTAGAAGTGATGAAGGAATATTTCTTAGTTATTCAACTAGAAGCAAGGCATATAGATGTTATAATAAAAGATTGCAAAAACTCATTGAAAGTACTAATGTGAAGATAGATGAACATTTTAGAGGAGAATCAAGATCTATAGGCTTTGAACCAGTAGTTGAAATGATTATAAATGAACCAGAACAGAATAAAGAACCAGTCACATCGACATCATTAAAGAATTCAACTGTGGCTGAAAAACAACAACCTGTAAGTGGAAATCAGAATTGTAGCGTCGTAAATTGTACGCACTTGCTAGGGTGGTACAATTTCACACCTAGTTTAGCACCCGCCTTGGCACATTTTGCATTTTGCATTGCATTTCCCCTTTAACACTTAATTAATTAAATTAATTAGGTCTAAGGTCCTATTTCATCATCTCCCATATCATAAAGTTGGGCCCTTTCATTAAAGTGTGCCCCTTTCATTTTGTTCCTCCAATACATCATTTAATCAAAAACCCTAATTATGTCCTATTTTGAACTTGGGGGCTTGATTTCGAGGGTCAAAACATCTCAAAATCACCTGTAACTTCGGGATTCTCTCTAAAATCATCATATCCGACAGTCCTGAAAATTTGGTGAAAAGTTGTCGGGACCATGGCGCCCGGAGTGCAACATGGTCCCAGACATTTTTCCCGAAATTTTAGGAGCGCGATCCAATCATAAAATAAAGCTTAACCCCAAGAAATTGGCGGGATATTCAATCTCTAGGTCGGCCAAAAGTCGAAATTAAGACCTAGGGTTTCATATATAAGAGCTCTCTTTCTTCATTTGAAGGGATCCGATTTTCGTTTTTAGGAACCTCATATGCAGCGAAAGAGAAAATCTTTGAAGACTTCAACAACATTCAACATCCTTCTATCAAGCATTTATCAATTTCATTCATCCATTTAGGGCTTGGAAGACATTGAAGAACAATAGGAGATTACCGACTGAAGATTGGCTTGTACTCCTCCCTTGAGGGTTGGGTATGATTTCATGTTGTTTTCATGTCTTTGCATAAGCTTCAATATATCCTTTATTCATGCTTTAGATTACTTTGCATCTTGATTTAGAGCATTTACATTATCATTTACAAGCAATTAGGGTTTACTTTCTAGGTTGCTCTAGTTTGCTTTCTTGCATTTAAGGACCTTGCACACACACTAGGTCTGCACACACAATACATTTTACAATACAACTTGGCTATTCGTGGAGGTGGAAATCACCGAAGCGGGGGTTTAACTAAGGCAAAACCCTATATAGCCACCCACCACACCTTTTCAGACATAAGTGCAGGTTTCAGAATTCGAACGACGCCGCAAGTTACAGATCCGGAAGAAGCAGACGGAGACCGAACTTCACACCAAATCTCAGAGCGAAAGACCAGGACAGGGGCGTGGGGCGCCCTGGTCCTGCCAGGACAGGGGCGCTGGGCGCCCTGGTCCCTGGGACAGGGGCACTGGGCGCCTTGGTCCTTCTGACAGCAGTTTTCAGCATTTTTGACAGCTTTGCAAAATAGCAGTTTTCGGAGCAGTTTCAGGGGCAGAATCAGGACAGTGGCGCCCGCGCCCCCGTCCCGAACATTTTTAGTCAGATTTTAACTCCGGGTACGCATTTGCATTCTTGTCTTGTCCTTGTGTTTACAGCTTTCCATTGTTTAAGTTCAATTCTGCAATCTTGTTATTAGTTCATACTTGTACTTTGGGGTTAGGGATTGAACTTGCATCATTTCATCTTTCAATTGCAACAAAGGAATAGAAATCCTAATAGGTAGCCCGTGGCTCTCTCTTCCAGAAGAAGAAGTAGCCAATTGTGTGATACCTCTAGGCTCTTTCATATTCCACAAGTGTGTGGTTGAAAGTGAGATTAGGGCATGTTTGCTTAGTGTCACTTTTTCTCCCACACAAGAATAAACCTAGGTATGTAAGATTGAATCATTCAGAAAATCAAATAATAGGAAATAAAAATCAAGGTGTTATGACTAGAGGAATATTGGCAAATGAAGAGGTATGTTTAATTTCTCAAGTTGAAGCAGCATCAGTTGTTGAAGTATGTTAGGATAAACATTGGATAAAAGCAATGGAAGATGAATTAGAACAGATTGAAAAGAATAATACTTGGACATTAATTCTACGGCCTAAAGACAAAAATGTAATTGGAACTAAATGGGTATTTAGAAATAAACTTAATGAAGATGGTGAAGTAATCAAAAAAAAAAGCAAGATTAGTTTGTAAAGGTTTTTCTCAGAAAGAAGGAATTGATTATAATGAAACCTTTGCACCGGTAGCCAGAATTGAAGCGGTAAGACTATTTCTTGCATTTGCAGCTCACAAGAACTATAAGGTTTATTAGATGGATGTAAAATGTGCATCTTTGAATGGAGATCTTGAAGAAGAAGTTTACATTGAGTAGCCTGATGGATTTTCATTAACAGATGATAAGGATATGGTTTGCAGGTTAAGGAAAGCTTTATATAGATTGAAGCAAGCCCCCAGAGCTTGGTATGCTAGATTGGATAAATATATTTTAAAGCTTGGATACACAAAAGGTAATGCTGACAGTAATTTGTATTATAAAATCACCAATGGTGATATTTTGGTTATTGTAGTATTTGTGGATGATATCATTTTTGGAGGAGAAGAGGAGTTATGTAAAGACTTTGCAAACAAGATGCAAAAAGAATTTGAAATGTCTATGATTGGAGAGATCAAAAAATTTCTAGGTTTGCAGATTTCTCAAACAGATAAAGGCATATTCATATGTCAAACAAAATACTTGAAGGAACTCTTAAAAAAATTTGGAATGGAAAACTCCAAACCGGTAAGCACTCCTATGACTACAACTGATAAATTGATATTTAAGGATGATTCAACTCCTATAAATCTGACAAGGTACAAATCTATGATTGGAGGGTTACTATATTTGACACAAACTAGACCTGATATAATGAATGTAGTGTGTATTGTTTCAAGATTTCAAAGAAATCCTAAAGAAAATCATGAAACTGCAATAAAAAGGATTTTTCGGTACTTGCAAGGCACAACAAATCTTGGTTTATAGTATCCTAAGGGTGACAATTTTGAGTTATGTGCATATACAGATGCAAATTGGGCAGGAGATGTGGATGACAGAAAGAGTACCACTGGTGGTGCATTTTTTCTTGGCAGAAGATTAATTTCATGGATCGGCAAGAAGCAGAATATGTTGCACCAATAACTAATTGCACTCAGGTATTATGGATCAAGCAAATGTTGAAGGATATCAAGGTAAAATGCAAAGAACCATCAATTATTTATTGTGATAATTTAGCAAGAATAGATATATCAAAGAATCTGGTATTTCACTCTAAAACAAAGCATGTTTCTATTAAGTATAATTTTCTGAAAGAAAATGTTGAAGCAAATGAAGTGAGATTGGTTTATGTGAATACTAAAGGGAAAATTGCAGATATTTTTACAAATCCTTTGCCTAAGGAAACATTTGAATATCTCAGAGAGAAGCTTGGGGTAATCACCCCACTGACAGAGACTTGAATGATGAAGTTTGGCATCAAACTAGCAGGGACTAATAGAAAAATCTTTTCCCGACTTGATGAAGGAGAGCTACTACGCAGGGGGAGTAGTTAGTTGTATGTTATGTTCTGATTTTTTATTCTTGACTACTTTGGCATTTGATGTCAAAGGGGGAGAGATATCTATGGAAAAACATTGTACTTTGAAGATTGGGGAGAGATGTATTTTTGGAGAGATATATTTTGGTTTTGGTACATAACTTTGTATTTATCTATTTTGGGAGATTGCTGGTATTTGGCATTTTGTTTTTGGCACTTAAATGTTTTTCTATCTAGTGTTGCCATCAATTCTAAAGGGGGAGATTGTTGGTATTATGGATGACTTCATCATGTGTTGCATTGGTTTTATCATTGATGTCAACACTTATCCTTATGGAGGTCTACATTGTTGATTTGGCACTCTGGTTATATTGGTTTGTTGTTGAACTGACACATTGTGGTCCCGACATGGATATTGGCTTATGCACAGTTATCGGTATATGTTTCATCGGCAGCTCAGGAAGTTGATGATGACTTGTTATCATTTGGAGATCATTTGGTTATGTCAAAGACATGGATTGGATGTTTGCATTTGGCATTTTGTATATTGGTCTAATCGGGTTCACATATTTGCCTTAACCAGCAGATAGGTCTAGGTTATGGACCGGTACAAGATATCATGTTCCAGATCAGCATGATACATTTTGGAAATGGTTTATTGATTGGATAATGTGTAAATTTATTGAAGCCAACATATTGTATTGCACCAAGACTTATTTTGTAAATGTAATATCTTTAGGGAGCCGACCTAATGATGAGGTCTTAGGTTTTGTATAAATAATTGTAAGATCTTATCTAGAAGATGTATGAGGTATGCGTACATGTTGAGATCATTGTGAAGAGTGAAAATAAGAAGATCCTTGTGCGAATCATGCAGATATCATCTAGAGGTTGAAGTAAGATTGTCAAAGGTTATGAATGTGTTTGATCCTCATACTCAAAGCTTAAACTAGTACTAAATCCAGCATTGAAGATTCTATATTGAAGTCGTACATTGATTATTGGATTTAACCATCCAACTCTGTAGTCAGTGTGACTTCTATTTTGTGATTGAGTAGTGGGCTCTAGGGAGTTGGCCTTTTTGTATGTGCAGACCCCATTATCCTATTCACTTACTATTTGTAGTAGTATCATCTGATTGTGGGTAAGTTTTCCCACCGTGGTTTTTCCCCTTACAGGGTTTCCATGTCAAAATCTTTGTGTCATGTGTTGTGGATGTTGTTTTCCTTTCTATTTCATGCATTAAGTTATACCGATAATACTATAACTATTAATCTATTTTACTAACACTGACTTTTAAGTTGGAATAATTTGTTTTGGGTTGTAATTTATTGACAACTGATTCACCCCCCCCCCCCCCTCTCAGTTGTCCTTCCCGGTTCCTAATAGGGTATTGGTGCAAAAGAGGTGAAGTATCAGTCATCACTTTGAAATGACCACTTTTTGATATTTCGACACATAACGACCCATAGAGATCAGATCATTACTACCCAAAAGCCAGATCAATAGATTTAAGCAGTTAAGTCACATATGAAGACAAGCAAAAAAAAAAATTGAAATCCGATGTACCGTTTAGGATCTGTAGGTGCATGAAGTTAGCTATGACGGCTAGTGGTGCTCTTCCCCTATCATTGTCTTCAATGTACTGGTTATGTTTCTTCTTCAATCCACCATATTAGAGTACTAAGTTTGAATGGCCATAAAAAGTTGTTGGCTTTCGTGAAGTCGGGGTGAATCGACAATGATTTCATGTATAAGATCTTCAATACAGATTATTCCATGTTGACCTAAGATATTTTCAATGGCATAGTTGTTGGACAAAGGAATTCGCTACCTATCTACCTTTCCATAACCTCCATCATAATTTCATCTTTCCTTCTTTTATTTTTTTCTTCTAGTGTTGGAATAATATGTAACTTGGGTGAAGAACAAGCAAAATTGTTGTAATTGCAAAAATAGTGAAACCAAATTGGATATGCTACACCCCTTGTTACCACGCTATGATGAATGTCCATATATTGTCCAAAATTTTGGTTTTTAATGTAGGCAAGGATTCTAGAAAAGTTGTGGAATTCATCTTTACATCAGCCAATCACATTCGCTTGAAAGTTTTAAAACTTCTTCAACAAATCGTTGCTATCATGTAATTGTTATATTTCACTCCTTCGAGGCATTCGTCATGCTTTGACAAATGTCTATGACCTTTTCCAAAGCTACAGTTTTAGCACATACGGGAAGAGATGGCAGCAAAGGTTGTTGAATCTTGGATTTACACCAACCAGTTGTATTTACTCGAAAGCTTCTAAAGACGCCTCAACAAATCAAATTTGTGTATATCTTGCCAATTGCATCAGCTTGGAAGTTTCTGAAACTTTTTCAACAAATTCATTTTGTGCATATCCTGCAATCATTCCATCTGTGAGATGCATTTCTGAGAGCACGACATCAAACAGTTCACATGCCATGTCTATGCTTTCATGTTTTGCATACTAGGGCGTTGCAACTTCAACATCTAATAAAACACTTTGCTCATCTTCATTTTTTGCATCCATATCCACCGGGCATTTTTACAACTTAATTCCTCCATTTTAATTGTTTGATGGACGTCTACAAATGTTCAAAGCTACCTTTTTAGCATAGGTAAAGATTGTGGAATCTGGCCCTTAACATCATTTAATTGTATTTCCTTGTAAATCCAAAAAAATTGCATTGTGTATATCGTGCTCCATCACATTCCATGAGATTATATTCCCAAGAGGCAGTTTGTCCATAATTCATACGACCTCTGTATGTTCCCACATTTATCATAAGTGTCAACTATAGTAATTACAACTGCAACATTTAACAACATTTCACATCCCTTTGATGATGTCCACACGTTGTTCATGCACTGTCCCAAGGTTTAAATCTGCACGCATTATTATATAGGTATGATGACTAGTCACCTTAAACGCATCGCTATTTCGCACTACTTCTAGGTTTTTCTTCCATACCTCTCACAAAATGGCGAAAAGCTCCCCATTTCTTATTGTGATTTCTCATCATTTCTAGGGTTTCTTTTCATACCCTCCATGAAATAGAAAAAGGCTCCCCACCCCTATCGCACTTTCTTTTATTATTTCCTTTTTTTATTGCATTTGTTTGAGAATTTCTAAAGCATTTTTGACTTGCTTGTTTTGTATCTTGATGTAAAAAATTCACTTGTTTTAACTGTGCTTCGACATATTATATATGACATTTGTAAATACAACGTATGATAAAATATTTTATGCTTCATAAATTGTTCCAATGCCACTTTTTTAGTACAAGCAAGGAGAAGTGGTGGCAACGGCTATGGTTTTCGGCTTTATATCTTTTAACTGCATTTTCTTGATAGTTTTAAAAGCCCTTTTCAATGAATTCATCAACCGCACCATGCCTATGTTCACATATTTTGCAACCAAATCTCTGCAACTGTTGTAATCATTGCAATTTAGCGTGAATTTGTGCTCTCGGTGATCAATCTTCGCTCTGTGTGTATACCCACCAACTCTAGTTGCTTCGGATGTTAAAAAAGATTGGATCGAGACTGATCCAATTCCTGTAAACTACTATTGTTGTTTCTAAATCATAAACAAATAGAAATCTCAGCTTTGAAATGACATGTATAGGACTGTATTGATGTGATATCTGCATGGATACTACAAAATCTGGTGGGAAAAATAGATTCGCTTGTTTCTTTGTGAAGCCTGGCTTACCTGGTTGCGTACCAAGCTCAATCACGTGTAGCTTTGAAGTCAGCTGCCCTCTAGTGATTGTTTTAGAAGCAAAGGAATAAGGATGGAAGGATTTTCATTTCCTGCAATCTTAAATGTTGCAAATACATCTGCATGAGCTTCTAGACCTTGACTCTGTTGTTGTTCTACAGAAAACCACTACATATTCCCTTATTACTTTTATTATTATTTTTAAATTAGTTCTTTCAGCATCACCATTAATCCTCACAATGCCATAATGGTAATGGCTAAATGGCTTCAAATTATTGGATAATCATATATCATCAATGCATATCCATGTTTAGGTGCTCCCATCAGGTTTTCATCTTTGTTCACAATATCGCCATCGAATTAGGGTTTTCATCTTTGTTGCAAGCGAAATAGAAATAAGCTTTTCGCAGTATCACACACAACTTAGGGCCACGAAATTGCGATGAGATATAATGGAGGGCCCACATTTATTCTTTTATTACTGCAATATAGTATAATGAGTTATTTCATTACCTTTTAAGAATTATTTTTGGGCTCACTATGTTTTATTTTCCTCCTTGTAGATAATTTTATTTTTATCACCATAGTGATATTTAAAAGATGATTTTAAGTGACCTCTTTTTAACACCATTTTTTAGGAATACGACAATATTATTATTTAAATCATTATCTGATTTAAATGATGATGCATTTTCTCGCCTTACTCTACAAGACAAATTTTCCAACTTCCACATTATTATTTAAATCAAAGATTTAAATAGCACATGTCTTAGATTTTAGATTTAGCTTTGGGGATGCATTATTACTTAACCAAATTGATCTAAATAATAAAATTTAGATAAATTGTCTTCATAATTTCTTATAACACCATATGTTGAGCTCTACCCTTGTGGGAGCCGCATTTACCCCACATATAGTGAAAATTTAAAATACCAATCTTCATTCAAATTTAAAATTATAATGGTATTTCACAGTGGATGCAATTTTAGGGTTTTATATCTTCTTTTTCTTATTTAGGAAACCTTAGATTTTTACAAAAAATTAGGGTTCCAACAGATTCTATATGTCTGGTGGTTGTAGCGGGCATTGACAGGTCGACCTTTTGGTGCAACGACAACCGTACCAACAATAGAAATGAAATAATATTGAACTATAGTAATAGAAATGTTCTCCTTTTGAGGGAGATATTGAATAATGATTGAAACACTTATAATATACCTCCTTGTGAATTTTTGTTTGTGTCCACACGAAATTAGGGTTTCATGAAGTCTTCAACAACATAGAACATGAATGTCAACTCCAATGCTTGAATCTTGACCTCTTCTTTGCTCCAATTCTTGAAAGAAGACTAATTGTTTTCTCACTCGAAATTTAATTCTTGATTGCTTGATCTCAAATTGAATTGATGTGTATGTGTCTAAAATGAGAGTGGTTGACCTCCTTTTAGACTCACTCGTCGAAAAACAATTTAATTTTTCAACATGAGCTGACACTTGATCTAGGTCCCCGCCAAAATATTAAGACCATTAAGGGGCCTCAAAATAGGTTCTAATTGGGAGGACCGAGGCACTAAGCACTCTGGTCCTAGGGATCTTGACCAATTAGGCACCAGAAAATGAGGAGAAATGAACTATAGGATGAAAATAATGACAGGTTTGTATAATGTGAGTAGAATTAGGGCTTCGATTAGGCCTTAGGACATGAATACCAAGTTGAGGATCCAAACAAGGATGAAATTGTAAGGGAGTACAATTTAGGTTGCTACACATATATCTTATAATACCATGATCTTCATAAAACTTGTTCAACTCATTTGATGTAAATTCACCTCCTCTATCAAACGTCAAACATTTGATCTTAATGTCCATTTCATTCTAAACTGGATTGATCTTAAAATAAGATCAAATAAATTGAGAGTGCGAGTGATTAAGTCAAGTGAGTCAATGGATAAAGCTGGATGGCTTGAATCATAAGTAAAACCAGAAGAACGAGCTTCTGTTCCTCATTTCAACGAGGAATTCCCTTTACTAATCGGAAGTTAAGAGCCTTTTAGTAACCGATAAAGGAAGTTTTCCCTATAGTAAATCAGGGTTTGTACATCCACAATGAGTCCTAAGTACTCGAAGAAAAATGTGTAAGAGAAATAGTGTACTGACCAGGTTAGGATTTTTCTTTTTTGTAAGTTAGGTTTAGTTGTTCGAAGAACCAAAGGAGAGAGAGGGATTCGAACCCTCGATAGTTTTTGAACTATACTGGTTTTCAAGACCAGAGCCATCAACCACTCGGACATCTCTCCCGAATTAGCATAACTCATTTTATGCTGACAGATAATATCTGTCTATAGGGCTATCAGTGATATATATATATCATGATGATAAAAATAAAATTGATTCTTTTATACTAAAAGAAAAATTTTAGAATTTCGATTTATTTATGATCAAATAAAAATCCATAGTGCATTTTACTCAAAATTGACCGGATAGGGATCGAATGGTATAGCCTTTTGAATCTGTTGGAAACTTTTTAAGATCACAACCATGACTATTGCGTTCCAATCATTTGTGTTTGCATTAATTGCAATTTCAACTCTACTAGTGATTGGTGTACCTGTCGCACTTGCCTCTCCTAATGGTTGGTCAAATAACAAAAATGTACTATTTTCAGGCGTGTCATTATGGATTGGATCAGTCTTTTTAGTAGGTATTCTAAATTCTTTCATATCTTAAGATATATTTTAAGATCTTTTGGGTTTCAAATTTCCCTCTCCCCCCTCTCTAGGGGGCATCATAAATTATTCACAAGGGAATTTATGATAAATTTGAAAAAACCAGGTAATGAGAGTACTCAAGGGAGAGGTTTTTTTTATTAGTATGATTGATAATTGATCAATCAGTCTATTCAAATTGAAAAATTAACCTACATAGAATGGTAATATATGGGTATATATTATACCCATATATCGAGTCAAATGCGGGTATGGTTGAATGGTACAATTTTTCCTTGCCAAGGAAAAGATGCGGGTTCGATTCCTGCTACCCGCCCATCTATAGGATAGAATAGAATTATGAATTAGTTATTCATTTAGTCATATTTTTTATCTTCTTTATACATAAGGCCAAGATAAATGGGATGAACCATCCTTTTTGGATATAAAAACTTATTGTGTCTTTGCAGAGACGGGATTTGAACCCGTGACTTCAAGGTTATGAGCCTTGTGAGCTACCAAACTGCTCTACTCCACACTATCCCCACATATTACCTTTGTTATAATACCCCAAAATGGGTACATCGAGCAATCCCTTGGGTATGCTATTCTCCCTCCTATATAGGGAGGGAGGATAGCATAATAATAACTTTAAGCAATTTTTTTGAACCTACCAACTCGATTTGGTTACCCCAGCCAACAAACATGCATGAGCCATTTCACAGATTATATATCCGGATAATTCAAAGTCTCTATAATTGGCTCTGGGTCTTCCAGTCTTCAAACAACGTCAACGAAGACGTGTAGGTGCACTATTACGTGGTAGAGATTGTAATTTTCTATAAATATCCAATTTATCATCCAGTGATGAGACTTCGCTCATCTCTTTTTTCAAAGATTGGCAAAGCAAATTATATTTCCTTTCCAATATTTGTTTCTTTTTCTCTCTTTGAATGAGACTTTTTCTTGCCATAATGGTTCAGCTAGTTTATATAAATAATATAGATCAAATTTGAGATGGAGAAGTATTACGTGGATTACTCTTTCTTTTTATGCATAGAGATTAGATAGAAAATCTAAATATTAGAATAAAATGAAAAAGAATTAACCGAATTTGCCTGATGTAGAGGTGATTAAGAAAGCTGCATAGGTGAATATATAGCCTACAGAAAAGTGAGCTAATCCAACTAATCGCGCTTGAACAATGGAAAGAGCTACCGACTTATCCCTCCATTGAACTAAATTAGCCAAAGGTGTGCATTCATGAGCCCATGCAAGAGTTTCAATTAGTTCTTGCCAATATCCACGCCAAGAAATAAGAAACATAAATCCAGTAGCCCAAACAAGATGCAAATTTCATCCTTTTAACCAGTTGAGGAGGGATCTGCAAATTAATAAAACCAGGTGGTCAAATTTTCCATCTCCAGGGAAAAATATTATCATCTCTTATAAAAAAAATTCCTAGTTCCCCCTTGGGAGCTTCTACTCTCACGTAATGTTCTTGTTTTGATAACTCAAAAGTAGGGGAAGGTTTTTTACTGATAAATCAAGATTCGAAATCGTTCCATTGCGAATCTTTTCCCTTATTTAAACGCCGAACCTCTAAATTCTCATAGGGACCTCCTGGAATTACTTCTAGGGCCTATCTGATTATTTTTATAGATTCTTTCATTTCCCCGATTCGAAGCAAATAACGAGCTAACGAATCTCCTTCTTTTTGATACATAGAGTAAATTGATCCATTATTTTAAAGAACAAATTTTTTCAATTGAAAATCATCATTTAATGTTAATTCTTCTTTATTTTGATCACAGGATGAAGAAGATCTTGAAGATAAATTCTGATTCAGAAATCGAATACAATTTAATTGGTTTATCTCTTTTCTGAGATTCCATCCGGGATCTGATAAAATATCATAATTTACAGAAGGATTTTTAAGAAATGTTTTAACCTTCCATAGATCAACTATTCTATTCTTTTCTAATCCCCTGAAATATTGAAAAGCATCTTGCCGCCCTTTCAAATTGAGTTATAAAATATGTAGAAGCCTATCCAATGCCCGTAATAGAAGTGTTACCTCTTATTGAAGATATTCGAGTTTCGAGAGTCAAGGGAAAAACCTTATTTGAAATGGTTGGATCCGAACCATCACTTAACTATGTATGTGAATATTATTTAGACATAGCGGATCAAATATTGTCCCAACCAGAAGGTATTGTGCCAAAGAAGATTCCAGATCAGGAATTATTCAGTTTGCTCTTTGACCTTTATCTCAATCCTATTGATGAGGGGAAACATAAAAATAATAAGGAAAATTTACTTGGATTTACGATGATTTAATCAACATAGTTATAATCATTTATGTCAGTGAAAATTGATGAAACTCTCACTGTCGAATGTGAGACAGGTAATTAACATACTTTTGGTCCAATTAGCTGTGTATCTTGGTTATATCAAAAGATTGAAGATAGTTTCTTTTTAGTTGTGGGTACAAAGACATGCGGTTATTTTCTGCAAAATGCACTTGGAGTAATGATTTTTGTAGAACCTCGCTATGCAATGGCAGAATTGGAAGAAGGATATATCTCGGCTCAATTGAATGATTATGAAGGATTAAAAAAACTTTGTATTCGAATAAAAAAATATAGAGACCCCAGCATGATCATATGGATAGGTACTTGTACTATAGAGATAATCAAAATGGATTTGGAAGGTATGGCACCCAAGCTAGAATGGGAAATTGGAATCCCAATTCTAGTGGCAAGAGTGAATGGACTCGATTATGCTTTTACTCAAGGAGAAGATACTGTGTTAGCTACGATGGCACATCGTTGTCCAGAACCGGAATTCTCTGTTCGTGAACGAAAAGAAACTATACAAAAAAATTTCATTTCTCATTCTAGAAAAAAAGAGGAATTGGTTGAATATGCAAATCACCCCTCCTTAGTTCTTTTTG
Organism: Cryptomeria japonica; assembly: GCF_030272615.1. Taxonomy (NCBI): domain Eukaryota; kingdom Viridiplantae; phylum Streptophyta; class Pinopsida; order Cupressales; family Cupressaceae; genus Cryptomeria; species Cryptomeria japonica. The sequence continues at coordinate 337,273,861 of NC_081405.1, read as the reverse complement.
GATCTTTGCCATCCAATGTGGCTTCTCAACTAAATCTAGAATTAAAACGTCAATCCATCAAGGTATCAGGTTGGTTACCTGCTCAAAAATACACCTATCTTCCATCATTGGGTGATGGAGTTTATGTTTGTGGTGTTAACCCATTTTTGAGTCGGACAGCTACAACTTTGATAAGATGTGAAAAATGTCAATTAATTGAAGCTCCTTTTCCTATCGGTCCAGACGGAACGATTCATAACAATCTATTTTCTTTGTGTATTGGTGAGATGAGAGCTGTGTACTCAGAGAAAGAAACTATCTCACTCATAAAGTCACAAGTAAATCAATTATTGGATCAATATTTACGTGACCAAGTGCTAATCCATGATTTTCATAAATCGTCTAATTTACTTAATAAATTGAACTCTATTATTCATAGTAATATAGATTTTTTATCGATTGAAGATATTTATAAAACTCCTTTAATAAGCCCACAAATTGTCAATTTTGACAAAAACTCTTGCTATCCTTTTTTAAATAGTTCAGATTCAGAAGAAAACACCTGTAACCAATATTTTAAAAATAGTTTTAGTTCCAACATAGATCTTATTCAAACTTCTTACCAAGATGATTATGAAGGATTAAAGTATCCATATGGTCAGATTTTAAAGTAAGCATCTCGTGTAAGATATAAGCAACACCAAAACCTTGTAAAGCCCAAACTTCCATTTCTCCTACTCGTTGCCCTCCTCGGTGGGATTTTCCTTTGAGAGGTTATTGTGTAACCAGTGTATAAGGTCCATTGGAACGTGCATGAATTTTGTCATCAACTTGATGGCACAATTTCGATATATAAGCTATTCCTATTGTAACAGGTTGTTCAAATACCTTTCCTGTTCTTCCATCAATTAATCTATGTTTTCCAAGATGATCAGGTTCAAATACCCATGGATTAGTTGTTTGCTCTCTAGCTTTATAAAGCTCAGAGAAGACTAGTTTTCTAGAAGCTTCTCACTCGTACCTTTCGTCAAAAGGTGCTAGTCTGTAATGTTTGTTCATTAGTTTTCCTGCTAAACCAAGCAAACATTCAAAGATCTATCCTACATTCATTCGTGAAGGTACCCCTAATGGATTTAATACCATGTCCACTGGTGTTCCATTCTATAAATAAGGCATATCTTGCCTGGGCAAATTTTTTGAAATAATACCTTTATTACCATGCCTTCCAGCTACTTTATCGCCTACTTGTATTTTACGTTTTTGTAAAATATATACATGAACTTTTTCTACAATATCGCTGAGATAATCGTCTTCCTTGAACTCCTGAAAGCATCTCACAACGATAACTCGACCTTTTACACCTTTAGGGACTCTAAAACAATTTTCTTTTCCAGTAGGTGCCTTAATATCAAATAAAGCTTCTAATAATTTTCCTTCTGGAGTATTTAATAGTGAGTCTTCTTCTACTTCTAGTATCAATTTACCTACTAATACATCACCTGTTTCTATCCAAGATCCTATCATTACAAGGCCATTTTCATCCAGATGATGAAGTAAGTAAGCATCTAAATCAGGTATTTCTCTAGTTATTACTTTAGGGCTCTGGTTCGTAAAATAAACTCCAATTTCGTATCTTACGATCTGGAAAGAAGTAAAAATGTCTTGATATACCAAATGTTCACTAATAAGTATTGCATCTTCAAAATTGTATCCTTCCCATGGCATATAGGCCACTAAGATGTTTTTTCCCAAAGAAAGTTCTCCCCCTGCTGTAGCTACACTGTCTACTATAATTTGTCCCCTCTTTACATACTCCCCTTGGTGAACTCGAGGTTTTTGATGCATACAAGTATCGCTATTAGAGCGTTGATATAGAATCAATTCTGTTTCTATATTGTTTTGAGCAACAGATGAAGTTATGGTGATATTTTCACCATCAATATACTTTATTTTCCCCCCTTGCTTAGCTATAGCTACACTTCCTGAATCTAGAGCTGCTTGACCCTCCAATCCAGTTCTGACAATACACTTCTCAGGTTGAACAAGTGGAACTGCTTGACACTGAATATGATATAATATTATTTGATGTATTGGGCGACGTGGTTTGTGGAGGTTTTGCTGCTTTGTTGAATTATGCAGATTATTGTGTCATTATTACAGATAATGGATTTGATACATTATTTGCAGCTAATCGTATTACTGCTTCTATCAGGGAAAAAGCTCGTACACATCCACTACGATTAGCAGGTTTGGTTGGAAATCATACATCTAAAAGAGATCTTATCAATAAATATGTAGAAGCATGTCCAATGCCTGTAATAGAAGTGTTACCTCTTATTGAAGATATTTGAGTTTCGAGAGTCAAGGGCAAAACCTTATTTGAAATGATTGGATCCGAACCATCACTTAACTATGTATGTGAATATTATTTAGACATAGAGGATCAAATATTGTCCCAACCAGAAGGTATTGTGCCAAACGAGATTCTAGATCGGGAATTATTCAGTTTTCTCTCTGACCTTTATCTCAATCCTATTGATGAGGGGAAACATAAAAATAATAAGGAAAATTTACTTGGATTTACGACGATTTAATCAACATAGTTATAATCATTTATGTCAGTGAAAATTGATGAAACTCTCACTGTCGAATGTGAGACAGGTAATTATCATACTTTTTGTCCAATTACCTGTGTATCTTGGTTATATCAAAAGATTGAAGATAGTTTCTTTTTAGTTGTGGGTACAAAGACATGCGGTTATTTTCTGCAAAATGCACTTGGAGTAATGATTTTTGCAGAACCTCGCTATGCAATGGCAGAATTGGAAGAAGGAGATATCTCGGCTCAATTGAATGATTATGAAGGATTAAAAAAACTTTATAAAACTCCTTTAATAAGCCCACAAATTATGATATTTATAAAACTCCTTTAATAAGCCCACAAATTGTCAATTTTGACAAAAACTCTTGCTATCCTTTTTTAAATAGTTCAGATTCAGAAGAAAACACCTGTAACCAATATTTTAAAAATAGTTTTAGTTTTGAATGAGAGAAAGGAGGGGGAATTCCTCTTTTCGACTCTAACTCCCCCACTCCAGTCATTTCTTTTATTTCAGTTATTTCAAAAGTAGCTGCTTCAGCTTTAGCCACTAGAATTTTTGATATTATTTTTTATTTCTCATTGAACGAATGGCATCTTCTTTTGGAAATATTAGCTATTCTTAGCATGATATTAGGAAATTTAATTGCTATTACTCAAACAAGTATAAAACGTATGCTTGCATATTCATCGATAGGTCAAATTGGATATATCCTTATTGGAATAATTGATAGAGACTCAAATAATGGATATGCAAGTATGATAACTTATATGCTGCTCTATATTTTTATGAATTTAGGAACTTTTGCTTGTATTGTATTATTCAGTCTACGTACAGGAACAGATAACATTCGGGATTACATAGGATTATATATGAAAGACCCTTTTTCAGCTTTGTCTTTATCTTTATGTCTACTATCTCTAGGAGGTATTCCCCCATTAGCAAGTTTTTTTGGAAAACTTTATCTATTCTGGTGTGGATGGCAAGCAGGTTCCTATTTATTAGTTTCGATAGGGCTCTTTATGAGTGTTATTTCAATATATTATTATCTGAAAATAATTAAGTTATTAATGACTGAAAGAAACAAAGAAATAACTCCCTACGTGCAAAATTATAGATTATCTTCTTCAATCTCAAAAAATTCTATCGAATTTAGTATGATTGTATGTGTAATGGCATCTACTTTACTAGGAATAGTAATGAATCCAATTGTTGCAATTGCCCAGGATACATTATTTTAGAAATTTATTTCTATAAATCTTCTACTTACTGAAAAAAGTAAGAATTGCCCTCATATTCTTAAAATTGCAGGGAATAGGCTTAAATTATTAGATGAACTTCTAATTACAAAATCAACTTGATCATTAAATTAGAAGTTCATTTTGTACCATAAATATACATTTTCATTATGAGAAAAAGTCGTTCAAACATGTGTAAATAAAATATTTGTAATTCTGTTCTATTTTAAATAGAAAAGAATTACAAAAACATGGACGTAGATAATCTAATCTCGACACTTAATTGAATCGAGATAACCTTGCTCTTTCATCTAAAAGTTATTGTGAGCAGAGCAAAATAACTTTTTATTGTAGTACATCCAACAGGAATTGAACCCGCAACTTCCCAATTATGAGTTGGGTGCTTTAACCATTCAGCCATGGATGCCATGGTAAAGCAGAAATTAAAAAAGTTGATTTTAAATTGAATTCTAATTTATGTTTCTAATTTTCAATAAGATAGAGATTTGGGATTGTTAGCAATTTCTATAGGATAAAATGCTAATTAAAGGAACAATACAGATAGATAAGATCTAATTGCGGGGTACAAATAGAGATTCTTAAATTAATGAAAATTGAATGAAAGAAGTATCATTCTAAATAGGGTCTAAAAATCCTATTTTATTTTTGGTATGTTTGGTTTCATATAATAGATACCTATCTATTTTTTGCCCTTTTAAAAAAAGTATCCACAAAAAATCTTCCTCTCTTCTGTAGGTATTATTATTAATGTTTAAATATTGCATTGTTTACTAATTAAACTCTCTCTCTGTAAACAGGGGAGACAAATCGTCTTCACCTCTATCTATTCTATAAATAACAAGAAATTTTTTTGTACAAATTAATTGCACAAAGTTAGTTGAATAAGTTGCATTAATTGCATCTTTCTTATTATAATTCAATTTGATTAGTAATAATCACATTCTATCGTTTACAAAATTACATTATATTATTTACAATACAAAAAAACTCTATGAAAAAACATGAGAACCCATGGTCTACGGACCCTATTGGAAAGAACCGAGAAATAGTTTGGTTCTTTAGCGTTCAGTCGAAATTGAAAGATAACATGATGGAAATATTCGTTCCATGGAACGAATCCAATTTGGTGAGATTGCTAAGTCAAATATTTTCTGGTCGAGAAAGTGTTGTTAAGCTTTTTGACTTTCGGATTCTTAGTACATTACTTATATGGGATATACGTATATTTATTTTAAAAGGGAAAGCAATAAAAGTTGTAATGATAATAGCATTACCATTACTTTTCTATTTTTTAAATACTCGAGCTTTAATTGAAAGAGACAAATCATCATATAATTTGATGAAGATATTTCCATCTGTACAACATTTTGGGGCTAGAAAGAAAAATTTGTTGCTTGTTCCGCATCTTTTTATGTCTTTTCCAAAAGGCAAAAGGAGATATCAACGTTGCTTGCTCAATCCAAAAGAACATGTTTGGATTTTATCAAGTTCTAACACAAATCTGAATCAGATAGATGATAGAATATCTGAGAAGCAAGAAACAATAAGTTGGGAAAGTCCTTCAGAGAAGGAATTGAATGGCGTCGAATGGGAGATTGATTCATGTTTTAATTCGATTCCAAACGAATATTGGGAACCTGAAAAAGAACTTGAAAACCTTTATGAATGGAGGGAATCGATAATTCATAAAAACGAAATTATTGAGGGACTAGAAAACGAAATTGAGCAACTAGAAAAAAAATTAGTTCAAACAGAAGAATTTGATTTCTCTTCAAGATCAGAAGGTTCCATAATTTCAAAAAGGAAAGAAAGAGTTGAAGAAATCGAAAACTACAAAGAGCAACTGCAAAAAATCAAGGAAATAAGGGATAAATGTAAGAAAATATTAGAAGAAATGTTCCAAGAAAAAATGGAACAAGAAAAAATGGAACAAGAAGAATCAGATCGAATAAGAGAATCTTATTCCTTTTCAGAATTGGAATTTTTCAAAGGGTTCTTTGATGATTTGTCAATAGATGAATCACCTATAAGTATTAATTATACTAAGAAACCTAGTGAAAAATTCAAATTGTTGAAAGGGCGGCAAGACGCTTTTCAATATTTCAGGGGATTAGAAAAGAATAGAATAGTTGATCTATGGAAGGTTAAAACATTTTTATTAATGTTGTATTTTACTAACGATTATTCATTCGCCAGCAACCTCTCGTATTTTCTTCAAATTTTTAAAAGGGTATGATATCTTTGAAATGGGTTCAGATGTTTTGGGAGTTATCTCTAAAGTCGACTCAAACCGAGATTCATAAGATTGATGAAAAAACTTCTCCTCCTTATTTCCAATAAGAATACTGGATCCAAAATGAAACCTATGTTTTCTAGTGAAATACCTCTTTCCTTGTTGAAACTCGTTTCTATCTTCAGATATTTCTTGAGCTATTTTTTCATGAAGTTTTATTATAGCATCTATAATAGCTTCTGGTTTAGGAGGGCAACCCGGCAAATAGATATCCACAGGAATTAACTTATCTACTCCGCAAATAGTACTATAAGAATCTGTACTAAACATTCCTCCTATAATAGTACAGGCTCCCATAGCAATTACATATTTTGGTTCAAGCATTTGTTCATATAATCTCACTAAAGAAGGAGCCATTTTCATGGTCACGGTTCTGGCTTGTGCTTTTTAGCAGCTATCTAGCATTGGGTATATTGGGATTTAGACGTATTCTGTGATTCCGGTACAGGAAAACCTTCTTTAGATTTGCCTAAGATTTTTGGAATTCATTTATTCCTCTCAGGAGTAGCTTGTTTCGGATTCGGAGTGTTTCATGTAACGGGTTTGTATGGCCCTGGAATATGGGTGTCTGATCCTTATGGACTAACTGGAAAAATATAGCCTGTAAATCCGGCATGGGGAGCTGAAGGTTTTGATCCTTTTGTTCTGGGAGGAATAGCTTCTCATCATATTGCAACAGGTATATTGGGTATATTAGCAGGTCTATTCCATCTCAGTGTTCATCCTCCCCAACGTTTATACAAAGGATTACGTATGGGGAATATTGAAACTGTCCTCTCCAGTAGTATTGTTGTTGTGTTTTTTGCAGCTTTCATTGTGGCCGGAACAATGTGGTATGGTTCCGCAACCACTCCGATCAAATTATTTGGTCCTACTCGTTACCAGTGGGATCAGGGATACTTCCAACAAGAAATAGATCGACGAGTTCGTGCCGGTCTAGCTGAAAATCTGAGTCTATCAGAAGCTTGGTCAAAAATTCTCGAAAAACTTGCTTTTTATGATTACATTGGGAATAATCTAGCTAAAGGGGGGTTATTCAGGGTGGGTGCAATGGACAATGGAGATGGAATTGCTGTTGGTTGGTTAGGACACCCTATTTTCAAAGATAAAAATGGACATGAGCTTTTTGTACGTCATATGCCTACCTTTTTCGAAACATTTCCAGTCGTTCTAGTAGATCAAGAAGGAATTGTGAAAGCCGATGTTCCTTTTAGGAGAGCAGAATCAAAATATAGTGTTGAACAAGTAGGTGTAACTGTTGAGTTCTATGGTGGTGAACTTGATGGAGTTAGTTTTGGTGATCCTGCTATAGTCAAAAAATATGCTAGACGCACACAATTAGGTGAAATTTTTGAGTTAGATCGTGCTACTTTGAAATCGGATGGTGTTTTTCGGAGTAGCCCAAGGGGTTGGTTTACTTTTGGGCATGCTACATTTTCTCTTCTTTTCTTTTTTGGACATATTTGGCATGGTGCTAGAACTCTATTCAGAGATGTTTTTGCCGGTATTGATCCAGATTTGGATGCTCAAGTAGAATTTGGGACATTCCAAAAACTGGGAGATCCAACTACTAAAAGACAAGTGGTATAATATGGTATTGCTCCGTTCGTTAATGCAATAGTGAGAAATGGCATCTCAGGAATCAAAATTTTTTTATTCCACTTTTTTTATGGAAAATGTTGTAATTAGTATGAAAGCTATCTCTATTAATTATAAACTATGATCGAATCTATGGAAGCATTGGTTTATACATTCCTTTTGGTTTCGAATATACATTCATTGGTCATTCTCTATGGATCAAAACATTTCTTAAAAATCCTTCTGTAAATTATGATATTTTATCAGATCTTCTTCATTCGGTGATCAAAATAAAGAAGAATTAACATTAAATGATGATTTTCAATTGAAAAAATTTGTTCTTAAAATAACAGATCAATTTACTCTATCAATAACTAAGCCTAATCAGGGTTACTATAATGAAATTGTCCTGGATGTGGATTATCGCATGAATGAATTATATGAACTTAACAAGAATATATTATTGAACAAGATCTTCAATTACAGAGATAAATTAAAGCATCATTCTTTCTTTATGCTACTCAATATTCTTGATAAAGATAATAAATATACAAATCAAATAGAAAAGGATGATAACATCGAAATTTTCATTCAACTAATATTGAATAAATACAAGATTCAAATTGACGAGCATTTTGAAAAAACGTTTAAGAGATTCCATTTGTTGAAGAACGTCTTTTTATCAAAAGTATTTAATGAATACTCTAAGTATTCTTTAAAATCAGATTCTGTATTGGACGATTTAGAATCTGAAACTACATTGGATGATTTAGAATCCGAAATTGTACTGGATGAGTATGCTTTTTCAAAATCATTCCAGAAGTATTATTTGGAATGGAAAAAAGTATTGAAAAGATTCTATATTGAATTCGTAAAAACATTAAATAGATATTCTTTTCAATTGACAAAAGTATGGAATAAATACTATTTGAAATTACAAAAAGTATGGAATAAATACTATTTGGAATTACAAAAAGTATGGAATAAATACTATTTGGAATTCAATTTTGAATTACGAAAAATATTAAATAGAATCTATTTAATCAAAACAAAAAGCGGCATCGTCTAGACAAATATGGAGGTTGAGGATAACTGGCATTTTGATTCTCCGATGAATAAAAATGATGTAAAGATCCAAAAGTATTTGGCCAATCAATCGAATTTCTTCGGCAAGATTAGACTTTTAGTCTTCGAGTTGGAAGGGATAATTTCTTCATAGAATATTTTAACCATTCTGATAGAGAATGACCAATGAATGTATATTCTTGTTTCTTTTTAGGTTCCCCTATAAATATAGATCTGAAGAAATGATCCCTCCAGTTTTTCTATGCATAATTGCATAGCACTAGATAAGAATTAATTAAAATGAAACATTGCGTCAATTGATATTAATTTATTAAAATAAAGGGTAATAATTTTTCCATTCAAAAACTAACTTCTCAGTTTAAAACAAAATTTGAAAGCATCCATATGAAATTTTTGACAAAAACCCACTATGAACAGCCACACCCAATTTCAATTTTGAAACCAATTTTGATCAAACAAGAAATTGATTTGGGAATTGGAAATGAAATCAATGAAGATCTAAATTCAAATTTTAATTACAACTCTTCTTATTCCACAAATTTAAGAGATTTTTCAACCAAAACACACACATAGATTTCTTTCAAATCAAAATAAAATTTCTTTTAAAAGAAAAAACAAAGGAATTTAAACAAGAATCCAACCTTAATATGCAATCTTGGAAGTAGTTGAAGAAGAGCCCATTCTGCAACCTGGAAGATTTTTTCAAACAAGGATGCCCAAATTTCCTCCAAAACTTTCCCCAAAAACAACTTCCCCCAAATTTCATGAAAAATATAGGTTAAAAGGAATTTTTTTGACCTAAAAATCCATTTTAGGTTGAAATTATCTTTGACCAAATAAATCATTTCCACAAAGTTAATATTCAAAAATGCTTTTTCCTCTCCAAAATTTGTTTTTTTTTAATTTTATATAAAACTTCAAATTTACATATTCAAAATCAATGGTAAGATATTTTGGAGATATTTTAATTTTCTTCAAAAGTTTATTTTTAATAAATTCAAAATGCATAATACAATTACATTTCACAATTTGAATTGATCAACTCACTAGTTAATTGAATTTAACGATTTGATTTATCAACTAATCATTTAAAAGGGGTCATAATAATTAATTTGATTTAATTACGAATGAGAAATAAACAAATTTTACCAATTAAAATGCTTAAGATTAATTAAATCATTTCACCCATTGCATAATATGAACTTAAGTAACCTAATTAGGCACATGACCCGCAAACCAAATAAAAAGAGAACTCACAGACAATCGACACCACTCACATTGAGCATAACTAGGGGTAACACGAAGGGTTTAAGAACTTATCTTCTCTCACATCCATCGAATCAATAAGGTATGCTCAAACCTATGAAACTAGGTGGAGTCTATACCTCGTACCCACATGGTACTCAAACCTGCAATTTCCTACATCATCGATACACACATGCATATATTCATAAAAACACGGTAAATACACCGGTGAAGGAGAATCATGACTTCTCATGTCTCACCATAGTGAGTGATGAGAACCCATCTCCTTGCACCCCATACATCCACATACATGATACATTTGTTGGCATTTGGCATTATAACAGACAATGGGAGATTGTTGGCATTTCAATAAGGATATTACAATGAAAGAAAGTACAAGTACTCTGAAGGAGATCACAGTGGAGCAAGTGAAAGATTTCATAAGAACATGGAAGAAGTACACAAACTGTATGAGGAAATCAGAAAGCAGGAAGAGTTTGAAGCACTATTAGCCAGAAGGTTACCAAGTGGCAAAGGTAAGTATAAAGGAAAACTACCTTTGAAATGTTTCAATTGTGATAAGATAGGACATATGGCTTCTAACTATCCTGACAAAGATTCTACTGAAAAGAGAGATTACCAAGATGATAGACAGAAAGATAATCATTACAGAGGACACCGAGACTTCAGAAAAAGAGATAGATTGACATGCTTAATAGCCGATGAGGAATCCAACGATGATAAATCAGATGAAACTGATACAGAGGAAGTAGTTTATATGGCTATCAACAATGGATCAGATGAAGAAAGGTATGAAGAAAAAGCCCTAATATCTCACATAAATACTAATGATTCTTGGATCATAGATAGTGGATGCTCACATCATATGACAGGTGATAAACACAAGTTTGTTGTGTTAGAAGATTATGATGGAGGCTATGTAAGATTTGGTAATGATGCACCATGTCCAGTAAGAGGTAAAGGATCTATAACACTTCTTGACAATGCAAAATGCAATGATGTTTATTGGGTTGAAGGTTTGAAATACAATTTGTTGAGTGTAGCACAGCTAAACAATACAGGTTACTGAATAGAATTTTAGAAAGGAATTGTCAAAGTTCATGACAAGCATGGAAAGTTAGCTGCTACCGGGACACAAACAAAAGGTAATACATTTCACCTTGACTCAACTCGAAACAAGTGTCTGTATGCAAAGATAGATGATACCTGGTTATGGCATAAAAGGTTTTGTCATGTAAATTTTGATAATCTGATCAAAATAAGTAAGAAGCACCGAGTAAGAGGTCTACCAAGTCTTGAAAAACCTGAGAATGCTATGTGTCAAGGATGTTAGATGGGTAAAATGACAAGATCAAGCTTTAAAAGTAAGTCTTACACTTCTAAGGGAATTTTAGATCTTGTGCACACTGATCTTTGTGGTCCTATGAAAGTTCAAAGTTATTATGGTGATAAATATTTCATATTATTTGTGGATGACTACTCAAGGATGGTGTCAGTAATGTTTTTAAAAGAAAAATCAGAAGCTTTTCAATTGTTTAAATGGTACAAGGCAAGAGTTGAAAATGAAACAGGAAGACAACTAAAATGTCTTAGATCAGATAGAGGAGGAGAGTTCACATCTGATGAGTTCAACTTATTCTGCAATGATCATGGTATTAAAAGACAAGTCTTTGCACTGAGAACTCCACAACAAAATGGAATTACTGAGAGAAGAAACAGATCTATTGTGGATTGTGCCAGAACCCTGATGATTGAAAAGAAAGTGCCACAAACATTTTGGAGAGAAGCAATAAGCACAGCAGTTTACACCCTGAACCGAGTACAACTGAAGAAAGGTACTTTGAAGACACCATATGAAATCTGGTATGACAAGAAACCTAATGTAAGTTATTTTAAAATCTTTGGAAGTAGATGCTATGTACACAAAGATGATAGAAATGGCAAGTTTGATCAGAAAAGTGAAGAAGGAACATTTCTAGGTTATTCTTCTAGAAGCAAAGCATTTAAATGTCTGATCAAATCATCTAACAAAATAGTAGAAAGTGCAAATGTGAAAATTGATGAATTTGTAGAAAGAAATGATGAAGGAAATTCCAAAGAACCAGAAAATTATGATGAATTTGTCTATGTTCAACCGACAAGTCCTACCGAGAAAACTGTTGAAGAAAATGAAGAGAATATCCAGTTACCGAGTGATGAAGAAGATCATACAGAGCCTACCGAGCCTGTATTAGCCAAGTATGTCAGAAGACATCATGCACCAAGTCAGATTATAGGAGATAAGGATGATCCAGTGATGACAAGGAACAAACTAAGACAGAACACATGTCTGATATCTGAATCTGAACCAAGAATAGTGAAAGAGGCATTTAACAGTGAAGATTGGATAAATGCTATGACAAAAGAGATTGATCAAATCAAGAAGAATGACACATGGACACTAATCCCAAGACTGAAGGACAAAACTGTAATCGGTACAAAGTGGATTTTCAGAAATAAGCTAAATGAAAAAGGTGAGGTCATTCGAAATAAAGCAAGACTAGTTTGCAAAGGTTATTCCCAAGAAGAAGGAATTGATTATGGTGAAACTTTCGCACCTGTGGCTAGACTTGAAGGAGTAAGAACATTGTTGGCATATGCTGCTTTCAAAAACTTTGAGGTATATCAAATGGATGTCAAATTTGCATTTCTAAATGGAATATTAGAAGAAGAAGTTTTTATTGAACAACCTGAAGGATTTGTTGAAGACAAGAGTAAAGATCAGGTATGTAAATTGAACAAAGCATTATATGGTCTGAAACAAGCACCTAGAGCATGGTATGAAAGATTGCACTCTTATTTGATTAAGATTGGTTTTATAAGGACAAGTGAAAACAACAATATATACATGAAGAATGATGAAAATGGAATACTGATCTCAGCCATATTTGTTGATGATATCATATTTTGTGGAAATGACTCTTTATGCAAGAACTTTGGAAATGAAATGAGTAAACAATTTGAGATGTCATTAATCGGTGAGATAAAGTATTTTATAGGTTTACAAATACTGCAAATGAAAAATGAGATTTTCATTACTCAATCCAAGTACATAAAGGAAATCTTGAAGAAATTTGGAATGGAGGATTCAAAACCAGTAAGTACTCCTATGACTACCAACTGTAAACTATCAAAGAATGATGAATCTACATCTGTTGATGAGACACTTTACCGATCCATGATTGGAAAGCTACAATATGTTGTTCACAGCAGTCCAGACATAGCACATGCAGTAGGTATAGTTGCAAGATTCTCTGCAGATCCTAAGGAAACACACATGACAGCAATCAAAAGAATTTTTAGATACTTGAAAGGCACCGAGGATTATGGCTTAGTATATCAGAAAGGAAATGATTTTGATTTAAAAGTTTATATTGATGCTGATTGGGCAGGCAACATTGATGACAGAAAAAGCACAAGTGGAGGAGCTTTCTTTTTAGGAGAAAGACTAGTGAGTTGGCTTAGCAAGAAACAAGGATGTGTTTCACAGTCAATAGCAGAAGTTGAATACGTTGTTGCAGCATTGAATTGTACCAACATAGCATGAATCAAACAACTGTTGGAAGGTATAAATGAGAAAGTTACCGAGCCAGTAACTATATTCTGTGACAATACTAGTGCCATTAACATTTCAAAGTATCCTGTTATGCACTCTAAGACAAAGCACATCTCTATCAAATATCATTATCTTAGAGAAGAAGCTCAAGAGAAGAAAGTGGTGTTGGAGTATGTTAGCACAAAGGAACAAATAGCAAATATCTTCACCAAGCCACTACCAAGGGACACTTTTGAGTATCTCAAAAGTAAGTTAGGGGTCCTACCCCTATCTTCTACTCATTGACCGAGTTTGGTGAAAGCATCAATTCGATGACTCTATCGAATATCTTTTAAGAGTTGATGTTGATTTACACACTTTAGGATGTTTTCTAAAGGTGTATAGGAAACAGTGCAGGATACAATACAGGAAACAAGAATTGAAGACAAAATGCTCTGACCGAGACTAAGTTGACACATTATAGCAGGAATTCACTTCATACAGGAAGAAATTATGTTTTAGTTCTTTACTTTGGCATTGTTGTCAAAGGGGGAGAAGACTGAAGAAGATTGAAGAAGAAGACTGGAGAAGACTGGAGAAAAGAGGAGAAGTCTAATGTATGGGGGAGAATTTTGATGACAGGAAGAGAGCATTTCAAAATCTCACAAACAACTCATAGCAATCCGAATCAATTAGGTCAAATCAATTGGTTTTGCCATCAATGCCAAAGGGGGAGATTGTTGGCATTTCAATAAGGATATTGAGAAGGTTGTTGATGATTATGGATATAACTGATTAAGGATCTTTACTATCTTATTATTATTATTTTGTCATTGATGTCAAGAAATTGATTTTCTAATTTAGTATGATGTTGCCATATCTTGAGAAGTATGATTTGATGAGTATAAAGATGTCGATAAAAGACACAGAAAGAATATGATGAATAAGGGGATGAATAAGGTATTCAATGGGCAACTGTTACCGAGTCAGACAATGATGAGATCATGATGTTTAGATTGTTTTAACATCATACATATGTTGTAAATTGTAAGGTTAATACTATACTGTGTTACCGAGCAAAGAACCTAGTCGGTAAACCCTAAGGAACCTAGTCAGTAAACCCTAAGGTTATTGCTATCGATTAATGAAGGCGGAATGTCTACCGAGTGAAGTTTAGTATTTATCGAGTTGTTACCGAGTTGTAACTGAGATGCAATAGAATACATTAAATGGTTACATGTGTTACTTAATGAAGGAAGCTAATGAGCTGGAACTGATTAAATGATTTGTATGTCATGCATGAAGTTTGTTAATGAATCTATGGCAAAGGAAAATCGGCATGAAGATCTACAATATAGATTGAACCGCATTACCCTAGCACAAGTTCCAAGAAATGTATGCAAGTTCCTAGGTGGCGTAAAACATTTTTCAGATCGAAGGATACA
This sequence comes from Cryptomeria japonica, assembly GCF_030272615.1. Classification (NCBI taxonomy): domain Eukaryota; kingdom Viridiplantae; phylum Streptophyta; class Pinopsida; order Cupressales; family Cupressaceae; genus Cryptomeria; species Cryptomeria japonica. Next base: position 337,258,781 of record NC_081405.1, on the reverse strand, counting down.
TTGAACCTGGACAAGTTTGAAGATCTGATGGCTATGATTGATCATGGGAAGTGTGATCAAGGAGATTAAGTGGTTGGTGAATTGTTTATAAATAGGGAACTGTTGATAAACAATGTATGCGGGAAAATGTATGCACAGGGATGCTACATAGTGATTACCGAGCACAGAAGCTTGAAGACCTGTTTGAATAATAGAGTATAGAAGCCCAGCAGATGGACAAGATTAGTTCTATGTCTAGATTGTATTGAACACATAAGAATCTGCTTTAGCATTTTAGATGTGAAGTTGCAAATAGATTTTTATTATTGTTATTTTGTGAAAGTGACAGAAAATCTCTTAATCGAGTGGACTTAACAGTCTTATTTGTAAAACCCTCTAGCAAGGTGACATTCTGATTGAGTGTTTGAAATTCTTTAACATGGTAAAGATCCTAACAGATCTAAGGGAAATCCCTTAATCGGGTTACATCTAGCAATGTGTTTGTAATCTTTAACAGGATTTTCTTTTAACCAAGCATACTCTAGAAGAGTATATTTCTTAGTGGGTCTGAAATCCCACAGTGGTTTTTCCCTATTTGGGTTTCCACGTTAAATCTAGTGTTATGAGTGATATGATGTTTATATGCTTTTGAGTTTGCATGTTTAGCAGTTTTGGCTATATTACTGAAGTATATGTTACCGAGGTTGAATCTAATGTTTTTATGGAAGATTAAGTTTGTATGATTCACCCCCCCCCTCTCATCTTGTTGGCTATTGGATCTATACTTACATTAAGTATCAGAACTATCAATTGGTATCAAAGCTTTGGACTCCAGAAGAAAAAGTTTAGAGGTACTTGAGGCAAAGATCCAAAGATGTATAAGAGGGATGCACCGAAGCTGAACAAGTCAAGTTTCTCTACATGGCAGAAAAGGATGAAGCTGCACCTATCAGGAATTGGAGAATATGATGTATATTATCTGGAGAATGATTTCATCACACTGAGCACCTATCCATTGACTATGGAAGAAATAAAGGCAAAGCAAGAACATATCCAAGCAATGATTGAAATAACATCTGCATTGATCGACTCAGAGTTTAATGATCTAGAAGGCTGCCATGATGCAAAGGCAATATGGGACAAGCTCATATCTGTATATGGCAGTGATGAACATGTTCAAAGAGCAAAAGTAGATAGTCTAAGAGGACAAATTGAATCTATGAGGATGAATGAAGGTGAGAACATAACCCAGTATAGTACAAAACTAAAGGAGCAAGTGGAATTATTGAAGAAAAGGATATAACAAGTAAGTTGTTAAGAACCCTTCTACCGGCTTATGCAATCTGAGTCTCTGCAATCAATGAATTGAGGTCTATACCTAATATGCCAGTTTCTTTAGATGCTACTATTGGTAAGCTACATGCATTTGAGTTAAGTAACTTTGATAACAGTGGATCTTCAGTAAATAAAGTTGAATCTACATTTAGTTCTTTTCATCTTGATGAATCTAATGATTACAATGAAAGAAAGTACAAGTACTTTGAAGGAGATCACAGTGGAGCAAGTGAAAGATTTCATAAGAACATGGAAGAAGTACACAAATTGTATGAGGAAATTAGAAAGCAGGAAGAGTTTGAAGCATTATTAGCCAAAAGGTTACCGAGAGGCAAAGGTAAGTATAAAGGAAAACTACCTTTGAAATGTTTCAATTGCGATAAGATTGGACATATGGCTTCTATCTATCCTGACAAAGATTCTACTAAAAAGAGAGATTACCGAGATGATAGACAGAAAGATAATCATTACAAAGGACACTGAGACTTTAGAAGAAGAGATAGAAAGACATGCTTAATAGCCGATGAGGAATCCAATGATGATAAATCAGATGAAACTGATAAATCATTAATGCGTAATTGAAATCAACATTTAATCATCATCAATAAATTAATGCATAATCATCATTAACTAGAACACACACACATTAAAGCATATGTCATCATGATAGCATACTAGATGCACATAAACATCATGACCAAGGGAGGGGGGGGGTCTACAAAAGTATTGAAAAGTCAAACTTAGTCAAAGTACACACGTGAACAGTATGATCAGGGAAGGGGTACTACATCCTCCCCCCCTAGGGTTCAACTTACTCCTGGAAGTCACAAGTCTAGGGTAGGAACATAGGGACACCACAAGTCAAAGTACTCACATTATATAATCTAGAATCTTGACTATATTAATGTAAAAAGTTGCAATCTATAAAATCAGCCTACTAACGTAACGAGATCAACATTCAAATCAACTATCTTAACAAAATTATTTCAATCCTTTTCTAACTCAAATAGGTTTTCAATAAATTTTCCTGCACAATCCTTAATTACTAAAAAGAAATGTGCTACACAAGCATGATATTAGTCACATCATCTTTCACCATCTAGGTTACGCATGCCAATTATTTATTCAACTACTAGGAACCATAATTTCATTAAGTATTCACATAAGTCATACAATATCTATTGAAATTCTTATCCAAAGCATATAACACAGAGTGCAACATCATAACTTGCTCTACCCAAATATGAAAAACACTCCTATCACATCAACACTCATCATAATGATGATAATTTCACATCTGATATATCATCTTACACATATATTTTCCTTCCTACATTACTAGGGCAGCATATCATACTCAAGGTTAAGTACACAAATTCTGTCATTAAAAGGGTAGCATACTACCTTGAGGGTCCATAATGTATATACATAGAAATCATAAAGGTTCAAGGTATAAAACTAAAACAATGGTAACACCACAACATCAAAAATTAAGGCACAATACAATCTCAATCTAAGTGAGCATGTGAATATAATTTACATACAACGACACTTAATGTCAACTTAATTCAAATAGAATCCATGTAGGCATTCCAACACACTAGTCAAAGAAATGAGTTTGCAAATCCTTCCCAATTATCCAAGGCGTAATACACAATTCACTAAATCTAGTTTACACTTCTTTATAATAAATCTTTGATACAAATGAGTTTCATCATAGAAATACACTTTTAATTTTCTTAATTTAATATAACACTATTGATTACCTCATTATTCCTAAATCCACTATATGTGGTGTTCTCCCTTAGCACACTATCAGAGGTTCTAACGAACATGATAGAAATATCACTTACCACATAACAAGGGTTAGCTAATTCAAATGCTCAGAATGACCACCTAACACCCCAAGCGATAGTAATTCCAAATTAAAATTACCAAATCCACAATAAAATAAAGAAAGATGCCAACAATCTCGAAATTCAACAAAATCGAAAACATGACAAGAGTCATAATTAAAATAAAAAGAAACGAGAATTTAGTGGTTATTCCATAATAAAAAGTCTCAAAATAAAATGCTAGCCCCATAGTCACACAACACTAGTCAAAAGATAGTTAAAACATTGTCACAATCAAAACTCAAAACAAGGCAACCATCTTTAGTCACACCTTATGGAGTAATTGCCACGCAAAACCCAAGATCACATGTCCTGAGTGCGATAGAGAGTGAAAATTTAGACATTTAAGGCTATTACACTAACTATATTTCTTTATTAATGCAATCTTGTATACACATGAAATTTCATCTAACTATCCTTTATGTAGGCATACATATGTCGGGAGGTAATAATATGTAATTACACACAAACAGAGAATACACTCATTATGTAAATTTCATTCTACATGATATCATATTACCAAGTAATCACATTCCTAACATTACCCTTTTCAAGAAACTCTTAAGCATAAATTCCAAATTATTTAATATTTTCCAAACTCGCAATAAAATTAATAACACTTGGACGCACTATATCTATCACCATTTATCCACTCTACTAGGATTTTCATTAAATAACACATTCTTTACAATTCAAATTAAATAAGGAAGTAGCATCATTTCTATATCTTTCACTAATTCTACTCAGCATTCATATTCACATTACTAACCATGCAAATTTTCTTTATGAAGCTTAAGACTTCCATCTTTCCACATGAATCCAAAACACAAAAATACAATTTCATATGCTTTATACACATTCTACACGTCATTCATAACTCTATCTAAATCAATACTAGTTTCTCTAACATGATATGTTAAGCGACAAAATCATATGACTAATCATAATATATATGCAAAAAGTATTCCACTTACCTGTAAACATACTTTTCGTGATATCCTAATATGCAATGTACACTTTGGATTCTTAATGCAGAATTGATCAAACATTCCTTATTATTTCCCTATAATAATTATTGACAACCAATTAAATACTTCTATTCAAATCAATGCGTTATTTAGTAGCATTTATTTGTATCTTTATAACTAGATAGAGAGAAGAGGAAGAGAGTTTGCTAGTCGACCCATTTCATACATATGCACATAAATCAACAAGGTCACACAAGCATGCTTAAATTCCTATCTATATGCCTATCATCTTTATTGTACGATTTTCATTTCAATACCATTTTAGAAGAATGCCAATTGGCCTATCATGACATTTCTAAATATTATGGATGCTACTAAATGCCCTAATTTTCCAAAAATGAAATCAAGACAGACAATCTTTTCTTTCATGCAAGAGCTCTTGTGAAACACTCACTACTCCTACTCAATACGAAATACATCATTATTTGCAACCTTTCATAGAAAATCAAAGTACAAGAAGAAGATGGAAGAGGAGCTATCAACTAAATAATAAATAATTATGCATGCACATAAAATATTTCTTTCATTTGCACCTTCTATTCATACTAAGTCAATTATATATATCCAAAAGAAAGTACATAGTTACATTGTTCAAATAGGTCATCATTTGAGTCGGTATTATGAAACACATAATGAAATATTTAATGATAACACATCAATTCCCTCCCAACCGCTATAATATGATCCCTTTTACACATCTTATTATAAACAAGTCAGTTTCACATGTCAACTGTACATACATTATTGCACAGTGCTTAAGATAGAAATTCATTATGTTACTCCTACAATACACATGGTGAATTCCTTTATGAAAAACATAGAATTTCCTCCCAAAATCCGTTATAATCTTTATAACCCATAGCCCTCTTATTATCCAAATGCATAGTAGAATCATTAGGCTCACACAAGGGTTCATGAAGTCACAACATTCACTCGCAATCAGAAAACATACACAAGTGATAAATACACATATAGAAACATTTTAATTCCTAGAGAGAAAGAGGAGGAAGGTTGATATACATTCAATTCACTACATCATAAGCACTCAACATCTGCCATACAATTTCTTCAATATCATGACACTAGGCCATATCATAATCACAATACAAGCACATCTCATACTTTCAGATTCAAGACAAGCACTGTCCAACCCAATGGGTTAGTCAAGAGAATACAACATCAATTTGGGAGGTACATATGATCCTCTCTGTAATAAGAGTAATCATAGACCAAGATATCTAATAAGCAATCAAACCACATAAAATCACTCAATAAGCACCAACATCAAGAAGGTGAAAGCAACGTGTGAGCACACACGTTACACACAATTAGGGTTTTTCCGACAGAATAAGCAAAAAGAACAGAGCATGAGTTCTCAAGATCTTCAAGATCCTATGCCTCAACCACATGCATACAACATGAGGATAAGCATACAACATAAAGACTATACACATTACACCAAATAAGGGCACAAGATACACCATAGATCCTAGTGTTTGCAACCTTTGGCTCTGATACCAAATGTAATGCCTCGCCAAGAAACCCTAAAGGATACAACTAAAACTCTCGAAAAGAGTGCAAATAATTTTTATTTTTTAAACATCGGTGAACCTTAAGATGCATTAAATTCAATATTGCAATAATATTTGCACAAGTGGAAGACTTAACTTAAACACCTAAAGGGTTTCCAATGAAGATTACTAGATTAATCCAATGAACATTAAGGTTTGTTAATCCAATTAACAAAACCTACTCTTGATAAAATGATTACCACAAGGACATAGAAATTAAATTCCATAAGTGATTTAACAAGCATGTTAGAATATACACATCTGACATTAGCTATATTACATCATAATCCATATTACTGCATCTAATTGATTTTAGACATGCCTTTAAGATTAATATCATCTAAATTACATTATACATTTAAACCATAATGCCATTCATACATCCAAAATAAAAAGAAACCAAATGAACACATACACCATACAACACCAAAATTGATCTCAGAGTTCACCCCTAATGGGCTACATCTCTGGGTCTGCTTCAAATGCAAGACCCTTCTAATAAATAATAGGTGGAAAATACATAAGGTTCACATCAATTACATCCTGCCATCGAGGCGTACAAAAACAAATGATACATATGACCACATAGGGTCCAAGAGATACATGGATGATCCAAGAAGAAGAAAAAGGATTCATTTCAAACATAACATGGAGTAAATACAAGAGAACAATTGGAGCACTAGCGAAACTAAATCCTCGCATTCCATCATAAGCGTCACATGATCTAACATGAATATCAGGTACTCACAAAAAGCATAAACAGCCAGATATGACTCCCACAATAGTGCTCCAAGAAAAGAAACACAAATTGCACACTAGTGAACATAAGGGAAGAGTGTCATCACATAGCTTGGTATGGTTACCCTGGCATGCCTCCATAGATCTCAGCCCCCATCCACTGGGTTACCCTGGTAACCTCTCCCGAACCTCCAACCCCATCCAAGTCTCATGTGGACCCAAACAATCCTTTCATGAGGACAAGGTTGTTGGTTTTCCATTCCATGCCTTCTCATTGCATCCTAGGTCTATACTATCACTCAACCCATGTGTGAGGCACAATTATCTTACTTATTGTTTTTCATCTATCAAACCCCCTAATAAATTATTAAGTTATCACTTTCTTAGAATGAATTTCGATGGGTTATCCTACTTACCACTTTGGGTGCGGCCCCCACTCGAAAGCCGCTCTCCCATATGACACTTAACCACAAATCAAATGAACTCCCAAACCCAAGGCATACACATGAAATAGTATACAGAGTTCAAAGCAATAGAAAATCACTTGGCCAAACAAGCCCTTGCCCAGAGTTAACAACTAATGATTCTCTGACTAGAAACATGAACAGATACGATAACAACCTCATGAAACAACTAAAACACATATCCAAGGACTTGCCATTTTCAAAAGCAAATGCGAATACAGTAAATGAAAATACACATCTTTGCTACTCTAATATGATGTTAATTTTTCCATTTCATTTAACATACTATTTGGCCAAAGTTTTCTAATCCATCCGAATTTCCAAAATACTACATTTAAAAAATCACCATAAATCAAACACTGAAATATTCATTTATGCATTTGAACTATACCTATAAAATTAAATAAATTAATATAGGTATTGATTCGTCCAAAATCAATATTTCACTAAAATGAGAAAATCATTAATTATCCAACTATATCTTTCTCTAATTTATAATTTCAAAAGTTCCCAAATACATATGATTTAATTTACAAATTTCACCAATAATGGATTATTTTCCAAATTTCCATATAATATATTTTTATTTATTTATTTTTTATTTCTAAAATATCCATTTTCTATTTTACATTTTGAAATCCCAAAAAGATATATTTTAAAACCACTAATTAAAAAATATATAAATATATAAATATATATATATACATATTTATATATTTAATATATATTTATTAATTACAAATCCACTTTGCAACCAAGGCCGAATGGAGGGAATAGCACAGCTGGAGGGAAATTTGAATTCTATGAATGGAAGGAACAACTCGGCTGGTTCCTCTGGTTCTGCTGCCTTTGCAGCTCAAGGACAACTTGTCTCTTTGGGATCTACGATGGATGATAAGGATGGTCAAAAGGATGGGGACCCACGGCATTAGGACCCTCCTCTTGACTTTAAAAATACTAAAGATTCTTCAAATTTGGGTCCCGAGAACTTGAACACTGAGTTGGAAAAGACGGCTGAAGTCAAGGTTCTCAAACCCTGGAACAGTTTATTTGCAAATAAGCCCACTGGTAAATCGACCTTTCCCTCTGTGGAAGATATTTTTGATAGAAAGGTAGGTAGATTAGCTATTGCAGTACCAGATGTGGTCATAGACCACAATATTTCTCTAATGGCTTTTTCTCTAGTGGGGAAATTTGTTGGACCTAGACCTAATATTGAAGTTGTTAGGTCTTTTGTGAAGATAAAATGGAGGTTGAAAGGATAGGTTGATGTCTCAGCCTTGTCAAAGGGTTTCTTTGTCTTTTCCATCTCCTGTGGTGAATATTTGGAAATGGCTCTGAGTGGAGGACCCTGGATGCTTGGGAAATCTTCTTTATCCTTAAGAAAATGGTCTCCAAAAATGGAGCTCAATGATTCCTTTTTTGAATCTGCTCCAATCTTGGTGCGGTTGCCTAGTTTTTTGCTTGAATTTTGGTTGGAGGATGTGTTCTCAAGTATTGCTAATTCCTTCGAGGAGCTTGTGGCTATAGACTCTATGACAGCAACATGAAAGAGACTAGTGTATGTGAGGATATGTGTTAATATCTCACAGAGTATGGACCTTCCTAGCTCTATCGAAATAAATTCCAAGCTAAGTAAGTGGGAACAAGTTATAGAGTTTGAATCCCTCCCTTTTGTGTGCTTTTCTTGTAATAAAGCTGGACATTGGGAAAAGGCTTGTCCTAGTAACCCAAAGAATGCTCAAAAGCACAATAATCATGTCAAATAGATCTGGAAAGAGAAGATGAACAAAACTGAGGGTAGATCAGAAGGAGGAATTGGACTTCCTAGAAACTCAAAAGATATAACAAAGGATGAAAGGAAAGCTAGTCCTTCCAAGGATACTCCTCAGAAGGAAGTCAGAAAGGATGAAGAGAATGTATTTGAAGTTAAAACAATCAATGGATTTGAAGCTTTACAGATTCAAGAGGAAGAAAATGTACTTATAGAATAAATTCTTGAAGATGGTGAGATTGGCAACATAAATGAATCACAATATGAGTCTCTAAAAGATACAGAACAAGAATGTAATAAAGTGTGTTCAAAGGACTCTGAAGGTCCAGATGTTATCATTGAAAAAAAGACCCAGTTCAAATCACCCCAAGTTAACCTTAACTCTCTATTCCAGAGTTTTGGAACTGATTCGCCCAGCTCTTCTCAGAGAAAAGGAGAACCTTGGAATAGTAAACAATCTGCATATAAAGATGAAGAAGATGAAGAGATAATAGGAGTGGGAAAAAAGAAAAACAAGACAACAGGTTGTTCTAATGGGGTTAAAGCTAGAACCAGGTCTAAGGTGGATATTGGTCTTTCCATATCCCCATAGGGACATAAAACTATGAAGTGGCATAGGGACCAGGAGAGAAAACAAAATATAGCTGATGGAAGGTAGCAAACCATTCAGGAATCCTACTCCCAGGTTTCCAAATGAAGATAATCTCCTAGAACATACGAGGCCTAAATGGTCTCCATAAACAGGATGTGCTTAAGAATTTTATTAGAGATCATAAGCTGGACATTATCCTGGTTCAGGAAACTAAAATGAGTAAGGAAATAGTTGAAAATTTTAAATTCTTTAAACAGGGGGGTGTTTGTGGTAGTAGTTCTAATGGAGCGTCTGGTGGGCTTGCCATATTTTGGAATAATAAAACTATTGATGGAGATTTGATTGATGAAGATGGTAATATCATTTCTATGAGAGTGAAATGCATTGCTGAAGGACAGGAATGGGTGGTCACCAACATTTATGCTCTAAACTCTAAAGCTACTAGGAGTAAGTTTTGGGATAAAATCCAGCAGAAAAGAGGGATTTTTTCCCAGGATAGTTGGCTTTTGATGGAAGATTTCAACACCCCTCTACAAGAGATTGACAAATTTGGAGGAACCCAAGCTCAACTGGATAGCAGGATTGATCTTATGGACTTCATCAATGCCAATGCCCTCATTGATGTTGACCTTTTTGGAGCCTCCTACACTTGGTCTAATCAAAGGGATGGAGGAGATCTTATTCAGGTAAGGCTAGATAGATCCCTTATCACTCCTGATTGGGTCCTTAAGTATAAATGTTCTTTGTTTGTTATTAACAGAATAGGATCGGACCATTATCCCATTTCTTTTATTGCTGACCCTATTAAGGGCAAACGCTGCTTTCCATTCTGGTTTGAAAAAATGTGGATTTTGCACCCTTCCTTGGAAGCTTCCATTTCCAAATGGTGGAATATAACTGTGGATGGTTCTAACATGTTCAAATTTGTTAAAAAAATTAAGAAATATCAAAGACAACATTAAGATTTGGAATAAAAAGGTTTTTGGAGATATTTTTGAATCCAAGAGGAAGCTTAAGGAGGAATTAGAATAGATTCAAAACTCTATTCAGGAATATGGTTATAAGAAGTTCCCCAAGGCTAAAGAAGATGAGGTTCTATCCAAATTACACATCACTATTTCAAGAGAAGAAATTTACTGGAGGTGGAGATCCAGGGCTATTTGGTTAGAAGCTGGTGATAGAAATACTAAATTCTATCATGTGACATCAATGAAGCATAAAGTAGCAAGCAGAATTTCCAAATTAATTGTTGATGACAAAATTCTTGTCAAAGATGATGACATATGTGATGAAGTTGTAAGGTTCTTCTCTAACCTCCTGACAGGTAGCAAGGAAATTGACATTATTAAGTAGCAAGATCTGGTTGATAATATTCCTAAGATTATTGGACCTAATCATAAATGATATTATCTGCCATCCCTTCAGCTGATGAAATTTAAAAAGTTGTTTTCTCCTTTCAAGGGGATAAGGCACCGGGCTCGGATGGCTTCGCCATGTTTTTCTTTCAAGAATATTAGCACATTGTTGGGGCTGATATGGCCAACGCTGACAAAGAATTATTTGGATCTAGAAGAATTATTAAAGAAATCAACTCTACTTTCATTGCTCTAAATCCTAACATGGTTGGAGCTGATTCTATGGGTAAGTTTAGGCCAATAAGTCTTTGTAATTCTTTTTACAAGATAATTTCAAAAGTCCTAACTTCTAGATTGTCAGTTGTTCTTCCCCTTGTTATCTCTGAGGAGTAAAAAGAATTTGTCTGAGGCAGGTAGATTTTGGATTCTATATTTCTTGTGCATGAGAATATCCACTCTCTTAATGCTACAAACAAAGAGGGATTTCTCATCAAGCTGGATTTGGCAAAAGCCTATGATAGGGTTGAATGGCAGGTTCTTTTTAGGATCATGAAGGCCTTTGGATTTGCTGAGAAGGTTATTAAAATCACTAGAGAGCTGATATCTACACCAAATTTTTCTATTCTTATTAATGGATCTCTGTCCATATTTTTTAAATCTTCAAGGGGTCTCAGGCAAGGAGATCCTATCTCACCCATTCTTTTCACTATTTTGGTGGAATGTTTGAGCAGATTGATTCAAAAGTTGAAAGAGAATAGGACCATCAAAGGGTTGCAACCCTCTTCTATTAATTTCTTCTAAACACATCAACATTTTGTTGATGATACAATATTGTTGGGATATTCTTCTGTTAGCGAAGCTTCTACCTTCAAAGGTGTTCTTAGATCTTATTCCCTTGCTACTGGACAATAGGTTAATTGGGAGAAATCTATTATTTACTTCATCAACATCCCCTTGTTGAGGCAGCAGAGGATTGCTAACATAATTGGTTGTAAGGTTGAGATGCTCCCCTCTACTTATTTGGGTCTCCCTCTTGGTTTGGCTCCTCCAAACTCTTTCTGGAATTCTTTAATTGATAAGTTCAACAAAAAATTGGTTGGTTGGAAAGGCTCTATGTTATCGTAGGCTGGTAAGCTTCAACTTCTTCAAGCCACTCTTCAGAATCTACCTGTTTATGCTCTTAGTTTGTTTAGTATACCAGTCAAATTTGCAGAAGCTTTAGAAAGAATTCCAAAAATATTTCTTTGGTCTGGTGTGGAAGATAAGAAAAGGATTTCTTTGGTTGCCTAGGATAAAGTCTGTTGTCCTAAAAGTAATGGGGGATTACATATTAAATCTCTTAAACCTTTCAACAAAGCTTTGTTAGCCAAATAGATTTGGAGGGCATATGGTATTAAGAGAGATTGGAGTAGGGTGTGGTTTGACAAATACATACATAATCAGCCCATTCATTCCCTTCTCTATAATGAACATATCCCTGTTGGATCTTTTATATGGAATAGTATGATCAAATCTATTAAAGTTGCTAAAGCTGGAGCTGGATGGGTCCTTGGCAAAGGTAACTGTTAACATTATTTCAGGATGAGTCCATGGGCGGCATTTTTCTTTTTTTTGGTGGCCCCACCTCTTTTGTTCCTCCCGCTCGCATGCATCAAGTGAGACAGATGGCAACTCGGCAGGGGTTCTGTGCACTTATTTTTCCCTTTTTGTTCTTGCAGTAGCGTCGAGCTGCCATGTGGTGTGGGTTGTTCACATAGAAGCATCTTTTTTTGTCCCTCTGCCCACCGTTTTGATCGCGACTCTTTCATCGTGCGCCAGTAGAGCAGAGCGTCATGGGACTAACAACTTCAAGGACTAACAAATTCAAGGGTGGTTTGTCTGGTAAATCAGACAGGTGGACCACGATGTGCAAAAAGAAAGGTGGTGGAGTCTGAGGTTGGTAGGAGTTGAGGCTCTATTTAGTTTAGTTTTTTCCCTGTTGAAGAGGTTCAGAACTTTGCAAGGACAATTAAGTTTCTTAGTAGTTTTTTCAACCTTAAGAACTATTTTATTGTTTTCTGGAGAAATTCAATCAGGCTGTACCTATGGCCTTTGTGAGACTTTACTCTCAGTATGCATTAATGGTCTTTTATTTGCTCTTCTATTAGAATTTTAAAGACTTCAGGAATATATATATCTAAGATTTTGCCGATTGAACTATGTGTTGCACTTGTTTTTGATTAATTAAAAATAGGTTTTAAGGGACCCAAAACCCAGATACATAAGAAAGATATTCAATAAAGCAACAAAATACTACAACAACAAAACACCAGCAAAAAGACCAGCAACATAGGAAAGGACAGCAAAAGGCCAGCAAGAAGTTGGCCCCAAGCCCAACAAAAAACAAAATTTAGAAATTCTTCATGGTTTCTTTTGCATCCTGTACCAAAAGCATCATTTCCTTTGCTGCTTCCCTCAAATCAGTATTTTCCTGAGTAGTCTGGATATCTTTCATCTTCATTTCCTTCTCCGCTATAGTCTGCCTGGTTCTGCGCCTAGAGGTCTGGTGTTTTAGGCTGGAAGTAGGAGCATCTTCAATAACCACCAGGTTCTTCTCCTGGTTTTTCTTTTCCAGGTGATTCACCAGCGCGTTCATGTTCTGGGAGGAGACTTTTAGAACCTGGAGGCTATGATCCATAAGGCTTTTCAGGGCTTTCTCATTTCTGGCCATCCGGGCATTGACATTGTCCTTATCCTCCTCCACCTGTTCCTTCAGAATTTTGATGACGTCCTCTAGGTGTTTCAGGTCGCCTTTAATCAAGTCTTTCTCCAGCCAGTCTTCCATTTCCATTTCTTCCTCCGCTTCACTATTCTCCATCTCCTCGTGCTACTTCCCAGAATCAGACATATTGATCATCTTGTTGATCTTAACTTCCAACTCGCTCTGTTTACCTTGCATGCTGGTAATGTTTTCCACCACCCACTTCTAAAAATTGAAGAATTCAAGGGTGCAATTGCAGGCGATATCCAAAATGGTTTCCGTAGAATCCTTGCTTTGTTCCATCTCCTCCGCATTAGGGTTTTCACCTTCCTTAGGCTTCAGAGTCTCTTTCTCAGTTTCTGAGCCTTCAATATTATGTTGACGATTCCCAGAATTGCCCCCTTCCTCTCCTTCCCCATTCTTCTCCTCCTTATTGATCTCCTTTTCAGAAATTTCTTCATTATTCTTTCCCTCTTCTTCCTCACAAAGCACATCCTTTTCTTCCTACACAATATCAACCTTCCTTTTTTTATGGGTAGGGGTTCTGGTCTCCTCAGTCGAACCAGAGTCTATGCTTTTCTTAGAAATCTGAGCATTGAGAATTAAGGGGTCATCCTTTGTTGCCCTAGTCTTATCCTTCATATATTCATAAATCAGCAAAATGAGACCCTGGTGCGCAAGAGGGTAGGAACTGGGTTTTTTAATATGGTCGACCAAGCTCTCGTTAAGAGAAGAAGCAAGATAGAATGGCAAAGAAATTTTCACCCCATGGCGGAAGTGGTTCAGGATGGCGAAGTGATAATTGTAAATTTTTGTAACCTACCATCCACAGTTAAATATTCCATTAATGCCTTAAGAATTTTTTGCCAGAAAGGTTTTATCTGTTGGGGGGTGAAGTAAGATGTATTATCCTTCTTCTCCAGGTTGCTCTTCTCATCCTCTTTCTTAGGGAAGTTTTTGAAGGCCTCAATGGCATACTTTCTATCCCTATAGAATTTGGTCCCCTCCATCTTGAGCCCTGTAACCTCCGAGATCAGACTTTCATCAATGTGCCAGATTTCCCCAAAAAAGGTAGCCCTGTTATTGCTCCAGCTTTTTGCAAACCCCTGAGAAACAGAGCTTCTACTACCATGGAGCTTCTCCATATAGTCCATGAACCCATGTCAGTGGAGCCTTCTCCACACCTTCCTTTCGCTCTTCCAGTGCTCATAGCCAGACGGTTCATTCCTGTTAAGGTTGCCTCCCATTCTGCTTTCCAGGTCACAATCACCTCTGTTACAACTCTCGGCCCGCAAGTAAAACTCTGTGTTTCTGGTTTCTCCTTGAAAAGAGACTTTCACAATTTTGAGATTACCATTCATGTTCATACAAACCTGGCTATTATTACAATTACCTCTCGCACACATGTGTTCTTGGTTATGATGCTGAGAAGCACTCATCGACTGGCAGTTCATCCGCCCCCAAACTCTGTCATTGGTACTCGTTCCCCAGAATTCAATCATAATATTTGCTTGCTCCATTAAGGCGATCAAAATATAATTGTTCCTTAATCTCCCACTTAATGTGATCTTCCCCTATATATTTGACCCCCTTTTCCAAATTAACCCCTTCATTAGCAAGGATATCCACTACCTTGTTACCCTCTCTAAAAGTATGGGTTAAAATAATGCTAACATAGTTATTAAGGATAGTCTTAGCATTTTTAATAATATTAGCAATATTCCAAGAGACTGAACTAATACCTTTGAGGGCTTGTATAATATTTAAGGAATCCCCTTCAAGCCATATTTTTTAAAATTTGAATTCCTGGGATAGATAGAGGCTCTTAAGCATGGCCATAGCTTCAGCCACATGGTTGTTTTGGATTCCAAAAGGGGAAGCAAAAGCAGCAATACACTGTCTTTGAGCATTTCTGATAACTCCACCTCCACCAGCCTTTCCAGGGTTCCCTTTGGTGGCCCCATCAAAATTAACCTTTATCCAGTCATAATCAGGGCACCTCCAAACAATGTTTTCTCTCTTCTTCTTGTTATCCACTCTATAGACCTTATGAATCAGGTTCCATTCAGTAATAATGCATTTTTCCATATCATTCATATTTATAATAGCCCATTGTTGATTATTCTTGTGAGGGATGTTGATGTTCTCCTTTATAGCCCTGCATATTTTTTCAAAGACAACCTAAGTATTACACTCTTCTTCCCTAAATATCTTGTTATTCCTTTCTTTCCAAATGCCCCAGCATATCATGGGGAGGGTCAGGGACCACAGGTTTTTAATAATTTGACATTTGGTAGGATAATTCCATTGCCATATTATATCCTTAATGCTTTTGTTCATGACCCAATTAATTTTCCATTTTTCCCATATTTTACACCAGATTTCCCTAGTGAAGGAGCAATGAAAAAATAGGTGATCAATTTATTCCTCCTTCTTCTGACAGAGCTCACATCTGTTAGGGAATTTGAAGCCCCTTTGAATTAAATTATCAATAGTAAGGATACTATTATGAGAAGCAAACCAAAAGAACATGTTGACTTTAGGGATCAAGATGTTGTTCCAAACTTTACTCTAAAAGGGATTGCGGATTTGAGAAAAAGTGTTTTTATAAGCAGAAGAAACTGTGAATTCACCTTTAGGGTCACTTTTCTAGAGGAAAACATCATCATAGTTGTTGTTAGGGGAAAAGGACAACAATTCATTCTGAATAGAGGAAAGACCAGGATGGATGTCCTCAAGATTGGCCCACTTATTCTCCTTCCAATAGTCACAAACCATCAGCCCAAACCTCCTTTTACATTCTTCAATAACTTGATTGTTGTTTTGATCAAATAGGGCTTCATTCTTCATCCAGGGGTCTTCCCAAAACCTTATTTTGTCAGCTTTTCCAAGGACCCATCCAGCTCCAGCTTTTGCAACTTTTATGGCTTTGGTTACACTATTCCAGATGAAAGATCCAACCGGGATATCTTCATCATTGAGGATCCCTTGGATAGTCTGATTCTTAATGCATTTGTCAAACCAAATTTGGCTCCAATCTTTCTTAATGTCAAAAGCTCTCCATAATTGCTTGGCAAGAAGAGCTCTCCATAATTGAACTATGTGTTGCACTTGTTATTTGGTAAATGCATGATAGGTATTTCTTTATGTTATAGAAAGATTTGATTGAACCTTGGATATGTTTCTAATCTGGACTTGTAAATTGTTGAATGGGCTCAGAAAAGTCATATGTAGTTGGTTTTTATGTACTCATATCTTCTTAAAATATGCTCTGGGGCATCGCCTCAATAGTCTTGTTTTTACTATTTTAAAGTGTTTCTTTCTTCCCCTTTCCTCAAAACACCAAGGAAAAGTCGTCTTCTCAATCTTGAAGGTCATTCAGTGAACCCTATGCAATCAGTCCCCCATCACTGAATTTCCCATTAGGCTATTTGTTTCCAAAGTAAAATTTAGAGTCAACAGTTCTTTTTTTGGCACGCCCGGTGAGACCTTACTTCTCAAGATTCAGGCTAGTATATGAGCCACAAACCTGTTACTAGGAGCCAGACAGCTTTGAATCCCAATTTGCTTCTTCCACCCCTGGTTAGTGTTTATCAATTTGCTGCCTCTTCATCCCAGGGCCTCCCTAGCGCTTCTATAGTTACTCCTATCACAGTAATGGCTCAAATACCACCTAGAAATTTTGTAACATGGGATAATGGAAGTCCTCTCATTCCTCTGGTTTTACCCACCACATGGGCCCAAATACCTTCTGCTGCGCTGAAAGCGTTTCCTAGGTTTACCGGGGAATGTTCTAAGACTCCCAAAGAACACTTGCAAGACATAGCTAGCATCTGCATAGTCCATAGTATAACCAAGCATAACGTAGCTTTCAGATTACTAGTGGCGTCATTCAAAGGAAGAGCTTTGGACTGGTATAGATCCCTCACTCCAAATTCTATTGGCAACTGGGACCAGCTAGGCAATCATTTTTTCCAAAGATTCTTCGACAAAGCAGATAGGTCGTCTTTGATGCATCAACTGATTACAATAAAGAGAGCCCCAAAAGAATCTTTAATAGAGTTCAATCTGTGCTTTCAGAGGACTTGGGAGTGAATACCTTTATCTTCTCATCCTCCCATCAATATGGCATTTGTTTTTATCTAAAGGCTTTCAACTCAGATATATCGGTGATGATTCAATCTTTAGGCGGTAACACTCTCCCTCAAGCTTTCAACTTAGCCATCTTTGTATAAAATAACCTGATTGATGCAGGGAAACTATCATCGCGGACGCTTATGTCTATCTTTCTAGATCTATCCAATTAGCCAAATGGCCTAAATATCCCAGAAATGGTTGTTGCCAGTTCATCCGCTCCCCAATCTATGTATGCTTATCCTAGACCCCAACAAGAAAATCCGCCTCCTCCCTCATCTTTAGCTATAGAGGTTAGTGATATCAAAAATTTACTAAGGTCTTTTTCTAATGAAATAGTCAATCTAAAGAGATCTCAAATACCACAAACTAGACCCCCTGTTCAGCAAAACTACCAATATAAGAGGCCTGCTTATCAACAAAACCAGTACTCAAATAATCAAGTTGCTTCGAATCAACCGGCTGGTCAAATAGTTCCCGTGCCCAATCCATTGCAAATGGTCTACCCTAGCATTGGTAAAGAGTTGACAGCAGGACAAAATAATCTGGCAAATGATACCAACTCTTGGTATTTTCCATGTAACAACGCACACACTCCGAGTAATTGTCCGTGAGGCAATCTACAACAAAATCTTGTAGAGCAGCATTGCCAAGGCATGGCAACCAACGACTCAGCCTATGCGGCCCTTGGTATGGATAATGCTTCCTTCATTGCACAAATGCAGGGCACGTCGATGGAGCAGGAAGCAGAAATAGCCCCAGATCATGCACTTTTCTCTTGGATGGAAGGAGAAGATATTGTGATGACTAATGATCCAGCATCGTCGAGCTCATGGACTCCTCAAGTGCAATTAGATTACAATCTCATATTGAAGAGTTGGCTAACAGGAGAAAATGTAAATGTGCCAGGGAAGTCCTTCGTCGACAATGCTCCTGAGAAACCCACAGCCGCCGTTACTTATCCAAGGAAAGATTTCATTCCTTATAAGCCCAGAGAAACAAAGGCGTTTCTGCCATCAATATTGGACGTAGTGGAGCAGTTAAGGAAAGCCCCAGCTAATGTATCCTTATGGGATCTTCTTGCGATCCTAGAGAAAAGGATTTTTTTGAAGGAGGCCTTGTCAGAGGAGGTTACCCCCCTAGTAGGAAGGCTGCTACTTCTCTGCCGACGAGTGGGCAAGCTTCTCAGCATCCTGCAGATAGGTCATATTCAGCAGCGACATTGAAAAATCAAGACGTCCCACCCAAATATCAATCAGAAGTTAAGCCTAAGCCCAAACCTTTTTATTTGACCCTCATAGTAGGGGATAAGCTGCTACATAACTCTATGATAGACTTCGACGCTAGCACTACCGTCATGCCTAAGAAAATCGTTGAGGTTTTGAATATTAAGTATGAGCCATTAAATCATGGCATCATGCAGTTAGATGGGAAGAAGGTACAAATCGTGGGCATCATTAAAAGCCTCCCGCTAATGTTGTTCGCATGTCCTAGCGTCACAGTGTCTCAAGAAGTAGTGGTTATCAATATTCCCCATGTTTTTGGTCTTTGCCTCTCTAGAGATTTTACTGCTGAGATAGGAGGTTACCTATCCTTGGACTAGTCCCACCTCATCCTCCGTACTAAGCAAGGTACTAGGCTCAAAATCCTCTCAGAACCCCTTCATGCTGAGTATGTTGCAGATCAAGCTATCCTCAATTTTGAGCCAATCCACACCTCAATCTCCGGCAAAGAAAGAAGGATAGTAGAATTCATCAAGGATGAAGAAATAATAGGAGATGCTTCTCCAAATCAAGAGGTTTTTCTTGAAGAATTCATTGACTCTGACCCCTATTCAAATTATCATGCCATGGGTCTTGGTACTTACTGCATTTTTTATGAAGATCAAGTTGTCCCAAAACTAGTTAAAGAACCCTTTACCCAAGGAGATTTATCCTCTTTACTTTGTACCCTACATTTTGATGGTGCAAGATGTAAAGTAGGTTCAGGAGCTGGAATTTGTTTTACTTCACCTTCGAGCGAGCAGATTCCAAAGTCTTTTCACTTACAGTTCACATGTTCCAACAATGAAGCAAAGTACGAGGGACTGATTCAGGGCCTGATGTTGGCGGAAAACATGGGTATAAAGAAATTGAAAGTTTTAGGGGACTCTGAACTTGTTGTCAATTAGATTTGGGGAATCTCCAGTGCAAAGCATGTCCATATGAGGTCTTACCACCACAGAACTTGGGATTTGATCGAAAGCTTTGATTCTTTTAACATCCAAAGAATCCCCCGCAAAGCAAATGCATCCGCTGACCGGATGGCCACTATTGGGTCAAATTTTGACCCCACTATGGATTTCCTAGTCAACCCCCAAGTAGTTGGCATCATCATTCGACTATCTATCCCAGATAATGATACCCACTGGCAGGTTTTTGAGAATGATGAACAAATTGCTCTGTTCATTCAGAATTCAGGAGAGTTTGCACATCAATTACAGCCCATGGTTAAGGAGGCGTACGGGGATCAAATCATGCAGTTGAAGTCAAACAAGCTCCCTAATGGGCTAATCACCTTAGAGAATCTTTTTGACAAGGATGATGCCAAACGTGATAAGAGGAAGCTCACAGCTGATAAAGGAGACTATACCGAAATGTCGGTAGGTTATGGTAAAATCCTGAAAGTCGGGAAGGAGATTTCACTCCAAAACTGGTAGAAATTGGTCTGATATTATGATAAATACATGGGTGTGCTAGCATGGTCCTATGAGGATTTGAAAGGATACAACCTTGATATCATTTAGCATACTATCGAACTTACCGATGGAGCCAAACCAGTCCGATAGAAGCAGAGACCTGTTAATTCAAAAGTTGAGTTACTCATGGCCCAAGAGCTAAGAAAGCTGATAGAGTCAAAAATTATCTATCCCATCAAACATAGCACATGGGTGTCCAATTTGGTGCCCGTGAGGAAAAAGAATGGAGATATCTGACTATGTGTGGATTTTAGGGACTTAAACCAAGCATCCCTAAAAGACCACTACCCTCTGCCATCAATGGAATAGTTGTTAAGCATAGTGGTAGGATTGAAGATGTTCTCAATGCTGGATGGTTTCTTAGGTTACATCAGGTTCTGGTGAAAGGAGAAGACCAGCATAAGATAGCCTTCACAACTAAATGGGGAACATTCGCCTATCAAAAAATGTCATTCGAGTTGTCAAATGCCAGTGCAACTTTCCAGAGGGCTATGGACCTAGCTTTCAAATAGTTTGCTAAAAAAATCATCCTCATTTATTTGGATGATCTCATTGTGTTTTCGAAAAACAAGGAGGATCATTTTGATCATTTGGAGCTTGGTTTTCCAAAAATGTCTAGAATTTGGAATCTCTATGAACCCAAAGAAGTTCATTTTTGGCATCCCAAAAGGCAAATTGCTTGGACATGTTGTATCTAAGGAAGGAGTCTCCACTGACCCTGATCAAGTCAAAGTGATAAAACAGATCCCCTTTCCTATAAATAAGAAAGGAGTCCAATCCTTCCTAGGCAAGGTTAACTTTGTTAGCCACTTTACTGCAAATTTTGTAGGGATGGTGAGGCCCATCACCCTGATGCTTAAAAAAGAAATGCATTTTAAATTGACTTTTGATGGGAAGGACACCTTCGAGAAAATCAAAGAAGCTATTTGTTCAGCTCCTGTGTTGTCCAATCCTGATATGGCCAAAGATTTGATTATGAATGTTTTCTCTGGCCCTTATAGCATTGTCGGGGTCTTAACCAAGAAGGAGGCAAAAACAAATGGAGAGCACCCAATAGCTTTCCACTCCAAGACTCTTAAGGATTATAAGGTGAAGTACAACTTCATCAAAAAATAAGCTCTGGTAGTAGTCAAGGGCCTCAAGAAGTTTAAGCATTTCATTGCCTACAACAAGATCACAGTGTATGTCGCTCACCCTTCAATCAGAGAATATATCATGGAGGACGACATCATTGAGAAGAGAGTTAATTGGATTACCAAAATATTGGGGTATGACATTGATGTCAAACCTACCAAGATAGTCCGTGGAAAAGGTTTATGTGAATACTTAGCACAGAATCTCGCACCTCGAGACCCCAAGGTAGCCGCAAGCGAATCTAGCATGGCCATTTCAGAGCCAGCAGAGGCATGTTGGGTGGAAGAGCACAAATGTTTTATGAAGACAGGAATTTTCTTGAGAGTCTTTCCCTAGGAAAGAGGAGGTTCTATAGGTTACAAAATAGCGGTTTTAAACTGATAACTGATGTCCTTTTCAAAAGAAATTTTGACGGAGTCCAGATCCGCTGTGTGAATCGAACCCAAGCTGACAAGATTCTTCATGAATTTCATCACAGTTCATCTGGAGGTCACTTCTTGGTGCCAACCACCATCATCAAAATCACACATGTCAGATATTTCTGGCCATCCATGTTTAAGGAGGCGCACGCCATGGTGAGAGCGTGCAAGGAATGCCAATATTTTACTGGCAGGTGCAGGAAAGCAGCAATGCCACTTTAACCCATAGTGGTGGAGGAACCTTTTGCACAATGGGGACTCGACTTCATAGGGATGATCAATCCCCCGAGCTTGGCTAGGCACAAATAGATCTTAACCGCTACGGATTATTTCACTTGATGGTCTGAGGCTGTCCCTTTGAAAAGTTCATTCAAGTTTGAAATCCTGCCTTTCTTGGAAGATCTAGTGTGTCGTTATGGTCCCCGAAGACCATAATTTTAGATAACGTGCGTGCATTCATGGGCTCATGACTCACCCAGTTTTCCCTTAGCAAAGGTATTTACCTAAAGACCTCCTCAAACTACTATCCACAAGGAAACGGGCTCGCAGAGTCTACCAATAAGAATCTCATTAGGCTCATCAAGCGGATTGGCTCAGAGCACAAAAGGGATTGGCATCACCATCTAAGGAGCGCATTGTGGATAGATTAGATAACACCAAAGCAAGTTTTGAAGACCTCCCTATATAAACTGGTTTATGGGAAAGATGTTTTTTTCCCCATATCCCTGGAAATCCTAGCTTTGCAACTACTTAAGTCTTTTGAAATAGCAGAGAATGGCCCTATGGACGTGAGGTTGGCTGAAATTATGGAGCTAGAGGAAGCAAGGGAAGCGATGTCACCTCCCTCCAGACACGTCAACAAACCATTAAAAGGTGGTTTGACAACAAGAAAAGTTATCCCCCGCAATTCTTGCAGAGTGACTTGGTCCTTAAATTCAACGAAAGGGCTGTCAAACCCCACCAGCATGCAAAATTTGATGCACTATGGGAGGGTCCTTTCCGTATAAAAAATTGTAAAGGTCACAACACTTTTGATCTAGAAGATATGCAGGGAGATCTTCTTACGATCCTGGTTAACGGTTTCCATTTAAAACTACGCCTCTATTGTACATAATGTAATTAGTACTTTTGTGTGTGTTTTTATTTATTGCTTTCTCTTTGGGTAATGTTGCCACTCAAAATGCTATTATTAATAAATAGAAAGAGACACTCAAATATTCCATTACTAAAGAAAAATAAGATTATCATATTCTGAGTATGTATACGAAGATTTACAAATATTGAGAAAGGCCTCTGGCCGCATTTGGCAAAAATCAAAACAGAGAGAAGAACAAGAAGAGTGGGGGCTATGTCGTAGCAGAATCATCTTCATCTTCCTGCTCCTCCATGAGGGAATCAAAGTCTTCGGTTTCATCTTCTATGTCCTCCTCTCCCAACCACTTACAATTCTAGAAGCTTCGGTCGTGATGATGAAGACCAAGTCAGGGAGAACGTCCAGAGTCAGGACCCGCGAAAATATATAGTCCTTGAAGCTGGTATACCAGTCGGTACCAGCTGGGATGGGGACAATCAGATAAATACAAAGAAGGAATTCAGTGGAAAGCTCTATCTATAAGCGATGAGCAGATAGCATCATGGTCCGCAGTCCACCAATGAGCGGATACCAAGGCACTTCTTCCCCAGATGTAATGGACAGCTGCAGGTCTGTCGCCAAAGGTAAGCCTTGAAAAGGAATGTAGTAGGCTATAACCTCCTCCAAACCTCTAAGATAGTCTCCTAAGAAGAGAGCTCTCGTAAGCTCAGAGGACTCGTACCCACTAGTCGCAGCATCGAGCAGAGAAGCCATGAAGTGTGAGAAAATGTCCGAGTTAACTCGATAGTGGTCAGCATTATCTATGAAATCCTCTTTGAGCACCCATTTGATGGTGGCGATGATCAAAGGATTCTTCCTCTTCGTCATCCTCCATAGCCTCTGATCAGAAATGTTGCCAATGAAAGCAACATGTGCCTTACTACTGACGAGCCAGATAAGAGTATCCATCTTTCAGAAAAAACCCCATCATTAAAGTTGGTGATATAAGAAGGTTTGTTCGAAAAGGCATATTTATAGGATTTCTTGACTCCAGGTGACAAATGATGACAATGCCAGTACTCCCAACCCCAAGCTGCACTAGCCAATCTGCATAAATTGGCACAAGGGAAATGATACCTGCTGACAAGTTTTCATAAATGGCAAGCTACCAGGCTGGTACCTCATTTGGAGTGGACATGTACCTGAGTGCCTCGCATTTTGTTAAAGGTACATTGCTTTTAAAGAAAAATCCCTGCAAGACCGCTTCACCTCGTGCCACCCTGGTGGGCATGAGATTTTCTTAATTAAGGGGAAAAGTCCTTCGTATAAGCAAATCATCACAAGTGGCTCAACTAACAACAGGCAGCGCCAACGCTTTCTTGGTAATTGCAAATGGCGGTGCCAGTCTTCCTCATAAGTTTTCTCAACCCTAAAAAATGAGCTAGCATACATGCGAAACGAGTGCCCTTTCCTAAGTTCTTTTATTTCACGGCGATCTAGGCATGCCATGCATTAAAGAGAGAGATCCACTAGTTTTTCTTTCATTCTATCAACTCATCCTTCAGTCAGAGCTGGGCAGAGAATTGAGAAATGGATTTTTCACGAGTAAGAGATGGAAACTCAAGCTACCTCTTCGGCCCCTACTCAAAAAGCATTGTAGGTGATTGATGATTTTTGGAGCTATGACCTAGATGGGTGCATGTCTCATAGGAATGCAGTTAAGCATGAGTTGTGGAGTGTAATGGAATAATGCGCTAATCCATGGGTGGATGACCCAAGCTTGTATGTGGGTCTCAATGATTTTACCATGCTCAAGCACCCCCCCTGGTTGAGTTTTTACTCTATTTTAAAAAAGGTACAACCCTGCGAAGCCCATTCCTCAAGCTACGCGTGAAACCATGGCGACAAACGCTTGGCCATGGAGAAAGTGGGAAGATTTTTGGATCTACTAGCAGGAAATAAATCAGCCCAGAGAAAACATTGGGAATGTTCCTTCAGATGAACATTTTGATCTTGAATGGTGCTAGGAAAATGGATCTGATGAGGGAATAGGCGATAGCTCGCCACATGGGTATTCATCTCCCGAGGTCGCCCAACAGTGAGAGGTTGAAATTATAAATATTGAAGAGAGGGATAGCGAGCTTAGTACTCTCCCCCCTCTCGATGTTTCTGCTCATAGGTCCCACTCCCAAACTAGTAAAAGGCAAGCTGAGAAGAAATTTCAGGAGGACCCTCCCAGCAAAAGGTAGTATTTGGGCTCTCAAATGAAGGGTTCATCCTCTCAAGTCCCAAACAAGCCCTTGGATCTTTTGAGGTCGATGACCCACGTAGCCCAAGTACAATCTTCCTCACCATTTTCCTCTTCTCAAGCTAATATTTCTTTTGCTGCCCATATTGCAGATATGCATGCTCAAATTCCCACTGCCCTTATCTTAGCACTAGCCAAAACACCGATTGGCCCATTTGATACCTTTTCTCAAGTTCCAGTCCCATTTCAAGCCCCAGCTTTCGTATCCCCAACTTTTTTCGCTCAGATGTCAGAAGCAGCCACCGTCTCACGCAGACTTGGTTTTAGAGAGTCCACTCCTCCCCCAATTGTTGGAACAGTGCCTGCTGATCCATTTCTCCCAGGAGCCTCTCCCTTCATCCCATTATTTTCTCCCATGATGTTGTCGTGTCCTATCCAAACCACTTTTGACAGCCCTATTTCCCAGTTTCCCTTTGCAATTCCCCCTGGTGCTGCATTTGTAGGTCAAGCTATTACCAACCCAGATGCCTACCATGTTAGGATTCCCACAGATACTGAGAGGGGGGGGTGAATCAGTATTTAACCGATGAGGTGAATTTCTTAACTTAAAACATACAGGAAAATATTATAATAGTGTACCGGTATGCAAGAAATAATGCAATAAATAAAAATGAAAGTAACCACATAAGAAACACACCATAACACAATGTTTTAATGAGGAAACCCAGTGTGGGAAAAACCTCGGTGGGATTTGTGACCCATAATATTCACTTACTGGCCAATAAGAGAATATTACTGCTACAAGAGGGGCATGCATATGCAGGAAGGCCAACTGCCTAGAGCTCACTGCTCAATTGGAAGTCTCACTGACTTACAATTTGGATTATACAAATCCAATATCTTGTGCTGCTTTACAATAGCATCTATAATGCCAGATCGAGTACCAGTTTCTACTCTGTTCTTTACATAAAAACTTTAACCTATATTTCGCATAATAGGTCTGTCTAATATCTTTTTCTTATCTCCTTCAAAATTTCTACAATGATCTCTCTTATATATAAGAGTCATTTTACAGCTTACCAAGTCAGCTTACAAATTTTTTACAATAATAAACAAAATATAATATATCAAAAATTATATCGGCCTCTATGTCGGTATGCTTCCTTTCTCTGTGCCAGTGTAATGTAATGTCTTGTCGGTGTAATGCCTTAACGGTGCCATAGGATTGTAAGGTTGCCATCAATGACAAAACCTTCAATCACCTATAATGTCTCATTGGAGTGTGCATATGTCAACAATCTCCCCCTTTGGCATTGATGGCAACACTCATGAGAAAATTCAAAAGTGTATCCAAAACTTTAATCCAAAAATGTTTCCAAAAATATGTTACCAAAAATATAAGAAATCCCCCTGAGTAGATAAGTCTTTTGCCGGTTATTTTCTCATAATACTACTCCCCCTTTGGCATCAATGACAAAGGTTGTCAAGATGTCAGTAGAGTTGTAGTCTCGACTTTGTAACTGGGTAGTTACAATTTGAAATAGATCCGCCAAAATCAAGTTTATACTCTCCATAAACTTCTTACTATCTCTTATTGCTATCTCTGTTCTTTTAGTTGTACCGATGAGGTGCTGCATATGCTCTGCTGGTGTTTTTTGTCCCTGTATCAGTGCCTCAGATATTTCCTTCCACAATGATGCTAGATAGTCCAATGTTGGACTCAGTTTTAGTCTCAAATTCTTTGCCTTATTTACTATTCTCTCATTTTCTCTTTCTAACTTAAGTAACTCTTCGTCAAAATTTGTTATCCTTTGCTCAAAAACTGATAATGTATCAGGTGAGTTAACAAAATTATCAGCAAGTTTATTGATTTCATCTTGTACCTTGCTCATTTTCTTATCTATGTCTACTATCAAAAAGTTTGTCTTGCAGGTATCTTTGTACAAAGTTTTGTATTCTTTCAATAAGTTACATAGTTCTAGTAGAAGTGTGTCAAATTCCCTTGTACACTTCTTTATCTGATATTCAAAGAATTTTTGTTTTTCAATTTCTACCTTATTCTTCAAAGTCTCTTCCTTTATTTGCTCGACAGTCACTGTGTTCTCAGATAACAGATTGTAGTTCATAGGCTTATAAAGCTATAGATGACACAATCCCAATTTTGAAGGTAATTGCTCCTAACTATAACATAGACAATAAGGATTTTTTAAAATAACTTGATACTTTGTGTAAATACATCTCTGAGAACATAGTGACTATCGAGCAAATAAAGGAAGAGACTTTGAAGAATAAGGTAGAAATTGAATAGCAAAAAATTGTTAGGATTCCCACAGATACTGAGAGGGACGGGGGTGAATCAGTATCTAACCGGTGAGGTGAATTTCTTAACTTAAAATATACAAAACATTATAACAGTGTACCGGTATGCAAGAAATAATGCAATAAACAGAAATGAAAGTAACCACATAAGAAACACACCATAATACAATGTTTTAACGAGGAAAACCGATGTGGGAAAAACCTCGATGGGATTTGTGACCCACAATATTCACTTACTGGCCAATAAGAGAATATTACGACTACAAGAGGGGCCTGCACACGCAGGAAGGCCAACTGTCTAGAGCTCACTGCTCAATGGGAAGTCTCACTGACTTACAATGTGGATTATACAAATCCAATATCTTGTACTGCTTTACAATAGCATCTATAATGTCAGATCCAGTACTAGTTTCTGCTTTGTTCTTTACATAGAACCTTTAACCTATATTTCACATAATAGGTCTGCCTAATATCTTTTTCTTATCTCCTCCAAAATATCTACAATGATCTCTCTTGTATATAAGAGTTATTTTACAACTTGCCAAGTCGGCTTACAAAGTTTTTACAAAAATAAACAAAATATAATATATCAAAAATCTTGTCGGCCTCTGTGCTGGTATGCTTCCTTTCTCTGTGCCGGTATAATGTAATGTCTTACCGGTGTAATGCCTTACCGGTGTAACGCCTTGCCAGTGCCATAGGATTGTAAGGTTGCCATCAATGAAAAAACCTTCAATCACCTACAATGTCTCATTGGAGTGTGCATATGCCAACATACCAACAGCAAGTTACTTATTCCAAGACCGCCTGTGTTGGCAAAACATTCAAAAGAAAAGAAAAGGAAGGCGCTAGTCCAGCCCGCCCACACCTGCAAACTCATTTTAGTGAAGAGAAAGAGAGTCTATTCTTTGCAACTAGTTTCCCTTATTTTAACAAATTTATATGTTTCTCATTGGGAAAAGGTGAAGTAGTAGTGCCCTTCACTGCAACCTGTGCTAAGATTCCTTAATGACGCACAATCCCTCTGTACCAAAGCCAGTGCGCTCATAAGCAGCTCTATGCTTGTCATCGGTCCTAAGCTCCCAGTGGCCCAAGATCTTGTCGATTTGTTGCACTCTACTCAAGATGAAGAATTAAAGGAAAAAGGGATTGTGGACCATTGGCAATTGATCAGAAGGACAAATGTTTTCATCAACCGACATAGGGAAATCATGCAGGCTTCAGAAGCTCTTGCACCTCTATAAATTTTGGTTCTGGACATCAAGCAGCACATAGAGAGGTTTGTTTTATTGGGCCTACCTTCTCCTTTTCCCACATATAGTACTGTGCTAGGGATTGAGCAAATATTAAGCCAGATTGAGCATTTGCAACAAGATAGAACTTTCCTCCAAGGTCTAGGCAATCCTATTTCAGCAGATGAGGTTGATGATCTTTTACACCCTCTGGCCCAACTCTTTCCTCTCCTAAAGATAGTCCAGGACAAGTCAGCATCCTTTCCTTTTGATGAAGTGATTTGTCTGGAGCAGCATTTCCAGAATTTAGAAGCGCAGGTGTTTCCCCCTAAAGATGAATGGTTGCAAATACAACAGGCCTTCAACTCGCTCCGCCCTGTTTTACCATAAGGCCTGGTCTGCAAACTAGAGTTTTTGGGTTCTAAGCTTTCTGCAGGTAGAATTCCCCTTTTAGTCGCCAAGAAATGTTAACATTATTTTGAGATTAGTCTGTGGGTGGCATTTTGCTTTTTTTTTTGTGGCCCCACCTCTTTTGTTCCTCCCTCTTGCATGCATCAGGTGAGATAGATGGCAGCTCGGTGGGGGTTCTGTGCACTTTCTTTTCCCTTTTTCTTTTTGTAGTAGCATCGGGCTACCACGTGGTGTGGGTTGTTCACATAGCAACATCTTTTTTGGTCCCTCCACCTGTTGTTTTGATCGCGACTCTTTCATCATGCGCGAGCAGAGCAGAGCGTCGTGGGACTAACAACTTCAAGGACTAATGACTTCAAGGGCGATTTGTCTGGTAAATCAGACAGGTGGATCACGATGTGCAAAAAGAAAGGCGGTGGAGTCCAAGGTTGTTAGGAGTTGAGGCTCTATTTAGTTTAGTTTTTTCCCTGTTGAAGAGGTTCAGAACTTTGCAAGGACAATTAAGTTTCTTAGTAGTTTTTTCAGCCTGAAGAACTATTTAATTGTTTTCTGGAGAATTTCAATCAGACTGTGCATATGGCCTTTGTGAGACTTTAATCTTAGTATGCATTAATGGTCTTTTATGTGCTCTTCTATTATAATTTTAAAGACTTCATAAATATATATATCTAAGATTTTGTCGATTGAACTATGTGTAGCACTTGTTATCTGGTGAATGCATGATAGGTATTTCTTTATGTTACAGAAAGATCTGATTGAACCTTGGTTGTGTTTCTAATCCGGACTTGTATATTGTTGAATGGGCTCAGAAAAATCATATGTAGTTGGTTTTTATGTACTCATATCTTCTTAAAATATGCTCTGGTGCATCACATCAGTAGTCTAGTTTTTACTGTTTTAAAGTGTTTCTTTCTTCCCCTTTCTTCGAAACACCAAGAGTCGGTTTCTCAATTCTGGAGGTCATTCAGTGAACCCTGCGCAATCAGTCCCCCATCACTGAATTTCCCATAAGGCTATTTGTTTCCAAAGTAAAATTCAGAGTCAACAGTAACAAAATCAGATTTTGGGAGGATGCCTGGATCAAAGATGAGCCTCTTTTTAATCAGGATTGTAACCATTTAATTGAAGACTATAAAAGGAGGTTTGGTTCTATGGTCTGTAATTATTGGGAGGAGAATAAATGGGTTAGACTTGATGCGGTTTATGCTGGATTTTCTTTGCTCCAGCATGATTTGCTATCTTTTTCTATCAGCAAAGATTCTGATGATGTCTTCTTATGGAAGAGTAATCCTAGGGGTAAGTTTACTGTTTCCTCTGCTTATAAAAAAATAGCTACTCAGGCCTGCAACCCTATATGGACTAAATTTTGGAATAGATTCCTCATTCCTAAAGTTAATATGTTTTTTTGGCTTGCAACTCACAACAAGATACTTACCATTGATAACCTGGTTTGAAGAGGATTCATGATTCCTAATAGGTGTGAGTTATGTCAAAAAGAGGCTGAGTCTATGGATCATTTGTTCATTCACTATTCTTTTACCTAGGAGATCTTGGGTAAAGTGTGGACGCAATGGAAAGTTGATTGGGTAATGCAGAATAGTTTTAAGGAAGTCCTTTGGCACTGGATTTTCCCTACCAAGCTTCCCATGATTAAGACCCTCTGGTTCTTTGTCCTTCCTATGACCTGTTGGCATATTTGGAAGGAGAGAAACAATATAATTTTTAGGGAGACTAAGTGTTCTTCTCAGGTGGTTTTTGAAAAGATTTATAGGGCTATTAAAGAAAACATCAATACCATTCACAAAAGTAACAAGTAGTGTAGTTATATTGAGATGACTGATAATGAGAAAAGACTTCTAACTGAATGGAATTTGATACACAAGGTCTAGAAGTCCAATATGAAGAGTAGAAGAGATAATGTTGTGTGGAGGTTCCCTCCTCATGATTAGGTTAAGGTGAACTTTGATGGTTCAGCTAAAGGAAATCTAGGGAATGCTAGAGGGGGAGGGGTCATCGAAAACTCTTATGGCTTTTGTGTTGCTATGATTGTCTCTCCCTTTGCAGTTCAAAACAACCATGTGGCAAAAGCTCTGGCAGTGTTAAAATGTCTTCAACTTGTTCAGAGATTTAATTTTAAAATAATTTGGCTGGAGGGGGACTCCCTTAATATAATTCAGGCTATTAAAGGTATTAGTTCCCCTTCTTGGAATATCCAAAATATCATTGATAATGCAAAAAATTTGTTAGACACCTATGATAGTGTGATTATTACCCATACGTTTAGGGAAGGTAACAAGGTAGCCGATTTGTTAGCCAATGAGGGGGTCATTTTAGCAGAGGATGCTAATTATATGGGAGAATCATCATGTAAGAATGGAGTCCGAGAGCAATTATTTTATGACAGAGTCCATGGTACATATTAATTTCATTATTACCTTTCTGGGTTTGGACTTCAATGATAGATTTTGGAGTGAGGTGGATTATCAGTTGATTACCTATCTCAGGCGTCGCGATAATGAGTATTGGTGTGAAGGGCCTTATCATATTAAGTATTGGGTTAATTTGCATGTTTTAAAAGGCTACTTGAAAAACAATAAAATCACCTTGGTTTTCGATTCCAGTGTCTTTGTTCTTCAGCATTTGGTCAGTTTGTGCTCCTTTGAGGGTTTCTTGAACAACTATCACATTATGGGAGGAAATCTCAACAGTAATGAGCCTACCAGTTGTGATAGCTAGAAAGGTGAAAGGAAAATTTGGAGAAGGTTGCACAGATATGGCTTCACTGATTATATGGATAAATTGCATGGGAGCAAGAAGTCCATTTCCCGTGGTTTTGCCAAGGGCTGAAAAAATAATAAAGTTACTCTGTTTGGTTAGACCTGGAAAGTGGATGAAGATTTGATGGCTGAGGTTATTGGTTTGCAGAAGGATGGCATTAAGTTTTACAGAGATCACAAGTTCTCGGTGGAAGCCATCAAGAATTTCCCAAAAAATGAAGAAGAAAGGGCTCTGCTCACCAAAAAGGATAATGCTTCCTATTATCTCCCTAACCAGGTAAAATCTTTCTGGTAGAAAATGTTGAAAGTGTTAATGGAGTATCTTACGGTTGATGGTAGGTTTTCAAAATTCTACAATTACCACTTTGTTATCCTTAACCATTTTTGTCATGGCTCTAAGATATCTCCGCCCTTCTACTTGGCCTCCTCCCTTAATGATAGTCTGGCTGACCATGCTAAGAAACCTAATTCCTACCCCATTGCTCACCAAGGCCTTATTTTCTTAATATATGAGCATCTTAATGGTAAAGCTAAGGATAATAAGGATGATCCCTTTGTGGAGAATGCCCATATTTCTAAGGATTATGACAGCTCTGACTCTGATGAGGATTCTTCTAATATTCCTCCTAGAAATAAATTGAGGGTTAGTGAAAAAGCTAAAGAAGACACTGAAGAGAATGTTGGTTCTGAGCAAGAGCGGGAGAAGGAGGTGGAAGAAGAGGTGGAGAATGAGCAAGAGAAGGAGGTTGAGGGTGAGGAAGGGGACAAAGTTAATGAGGAGAGAGAAGAGGATGTTGAAGAGTCAGAGGCGAAGGATAATCCCTATTTTTCAGAGAATAGGGATGATGCTCAACATAACATGGAGGAGGGAAACCCTAGCTCTGAGGATTCTGCCCCAGATATGGAGAATGCGGATTCCATTATGAATGCTGCTAGAAACAACACTCTGGAAATTTTCCTTTTTCCAAAAGTGGGTGGTTGATAACATCACTATCATTCAAGAAAAACAAAGAGAGTGGGATTTTAAAATTGACAAATTGGTTAAGGATATCAACATTAAAGGTAAAGAGGATAATGCGGAGGATACTAGTGCTACAGAGGATGAAAAAGAAATTCCGGACTGGCCAGAAAGTGAGATTATAAAGGGAGATTTGAAGCACCTAGAGGATGTGGTGAGGAATTTCAAAGAAAAGGGTGAGTCTGATAATGGTTTGATAAACAATCGAATTCAAAAAACCGAGAGTGCTTTGAGGAAATTCATGGAGCATAGTTTGGCTGTGTTGAAGGTGTCCTCTCAAAACATGAATGTGTTGGTTGCTTTCCTAGAGAAGGATAAGCAGAATAAAGAAACTATGAATATTGATGATGAGCCGGCTTCTAGTTCTGTTCAACACTTCTCCAGATGCAGAACTAGGCAAAATGCAAGTGAGCTGGAGCTGAAGACCAAAGGCAATCAACAGATGCGGGAAAATAAAGACCTGAAAGAGGTAGCAAATGTGATGATGATGCTGGTCAAGGATGTGGAAGAGACTATAAAGATTTTCACCTAAAATGTAATTTTGTTTTAGGTGTGCTAGTCTCTCACTAGCCTTTTGATGTTCTTTACTTTGGCTATTGTCTTTTGTGTTGTTCTTTTGCAACCTTTCTCTCTTTGTTTCGTCTTCTCTAGTTTCTCTAATTGATTTTCTTTTCGATATGTAAGCGGGTTTTGGGTCCCTTAAGACCTAATTTTCCTTAATCAAAAAAATTTATTAATTACAAAATAATTAAAAATAAATAAATTTAAAAAATAAATAAATAAATAAAAACTTTATTAAAAACAAATTTTTAAGCACTATAAAGTGATGTGCACTATGTGGGGGGAGGAGGGGTTGGCCCACCCATGAGGGTTGAGCGCTCCCCAATGCATGGGGATAGCGTTGCCCATAAATGGGGACAATGCTTCCCATGCATTGGGGATAGCGCTCCCCAAAACATGGGGGTTCCACATGTGGTGGTGGGGTCGAGCCTTCGGGCTCCCCCACAACCACATAAATTAAATACCTTTTTTTTTTTAAGCATTTACAGAGACATGTGAATACTCAGAAATTTTTTCTGAGTCTTCACAGCAAACTCATTTTTTTGAGTTCTAAAACAAAAATTAACAACTAACAAAATTTAATTTCCTTCTCTATATTTAAAAAAAAACAATCCCTCCCAATACCAAATATATTCGGAAAATTTTCTGAGAAAAAGGAAAGGAATATAGTTTTCAATTCTGAAAAGTATGAGTCCCAAAAACTAAAAATTGAAAAAAATTTACTAGCATAACCCCATACAGGGGTGAATTCAACAATTTCCAAATATTCCCCACTCTAATTTTGTCATCCAAAAACTAATTTCTCAATTGAAAACAAAATTTGAAAGCATCCATATGTTATTTTTGACAAAAACCCACTGTGAATAGCCACACCCAATTTCAATTTTGAAACCAATTTTGATCAAACAAGAAATTGATTTTGAAATTGGAAATGAAATCAATGAGGATCTAAATTCAAATTTTAATTACAACTCTTCTTATTCCACAAATTTAAGAGATTTTTCAACCAAAACACACACACAGATTTCTTTCAGATCAAATAAAATTTCTTTTAAAAGAAAAACAAAGGAATTTAAATAAGAATCCAACCTCAATATGCAATCCTGGAAGTAGTTGAAGAAGAGCCCAACCTACAACCTAGAAGATTTCTTCAAACAAGGATGCCCAAATTTCCTCCAAAACTTTCCCCAAAAATTTTCAATCCCCAAAAACAACTTCCCCCAAATTTCATGAAAAATATAGGTTAAAAGGAAACTTTTTGACCTAAAACTCCATTTTAGGTTGAAATTATTTTTGACCAAATAAATCATTTCCACAAATTTAATATTCAGAAATGCTTTTTCCTCTCCAAAATTTGATTTTTTTAATTTTATATTAAACTTCAAATTTACATATTCAAAGTCAATGGTAAAATATTTTGGAGATATTTTAATTTTCTTAAAAAGTTTATTTTTATAAATTCAAAATGCATAATACAATTACATTTCACAATTTAAATTGATCAACTCAATAGTTAATTGAATTTAACGATTTGATTTATCGACTAATCATTTAAAAGGGGTTGTAATAATTAATTTGATTTAGTTATGAATGAGCAATAAACACATTTAACCAATTAAAATGCTTAACATTAATTAAATCATTTCACCCATTGCATAATATGAACTTAAGTAACCTAATTAGGCACATAACCCACAAACCAAATAAAAAGAGAACTTACGGATGACCGACACAACTCACATTGAGCATGACTAGGGGTAACACAAAGGGTTTAAGAACTTATCTTCTCCCACATCCATCAAATCAATAAGGTACATTCAAACCTATGAAACCTGTGTTGGCAAATGCACACTCCAATGAGAAATTGTAGGTGATTTAAGGTATTGTCATTGATGGCAACCTTACAATCCTATGGCATCGAAAAGCACAGGCACAGGCACAGGCACAGACACAGACACTGGCACCAGCAAAGATGTTTACCAGCACCTTGGCCGACAGGATTTTGTTTATTGTATTTTGTATTTAATTGTAAAATCTTTTTGTAAGCTGACAAGGAAAATTATATTAGGACTCATATAAGTATGAGATCTTGTAAATCATTTGTAAGAAGGAAAATACATGGAAGGAATGTAATAGGTAGATGCGAATATTAAGGAAGACTTTGGATTAGGGTTTTGAAGTTGTATGAGCTTAAACCAATACTGAACCTGGCATAGCAGATGTTGAACTGAAGTAGTACATGACATTGGATTTACATAATCCACTTTTGTAAGTCAGTGAGACTTCCCTTTTGTATTTAAGCAGTGAGCTTTAGGCAGTTGGCCTTCCTGCATGTGCAGGCCCTTATTGTATCAATAATATTCACTTATTGGCCAGTGAGCAAATATTGTGGGTCACAAATCCCATCGAGTTTTTTCCCACATCGGGTTTCCTCGTTAAAAATATTGTGTTATGGTGTGCTTTCTATGTTGTGTTTACTGTTCATATTTACTGCATTAATTATGGTTTACCGGTACACTATTTTGGCATGCAATTCATTTAATAAGTTTAGAAAATCCATAAACTGGTTAGATACTAATTCACCCCCCCCCCCTCTTAGTATCTTTGGGAATCCTAACAATTGGTATCAGAGCTTGGTCCTCTATTTTCAAAAGCCTAACAGCTTGAGGAAGATTCTGACACCGTTATAGATGGAAAACTTGAGAAAACAATTGGAAACAGCTCTTGCAGATTATGATGCAGAAAAATTGAAGAATATGAAACTTGAAGATGATCAGGGGGTGCAAAGGAAATCATTCAAGGACTTCAAGAAAATCTCACTATTGCTAGGAACAAAAGAAGAGAACTTCATGAGAAGATACAGAGTGATGATGATGAAAAAGAAACTCTTAATGATCTTGTAAGCAAGATGAAGCAGGATAACATGGCCTTGAGGAATGAGATGCAAGATATGACTATGAGGTTTTGTAAAGACATTGAAGACCAAAAGAAGAATGAAGATGACTTGGCTAGGAGAATCAATGATGCTAGAAATGAAAATCTAAGATTCAGTCATGAAAATGATATGTTGAAGATAGATATAATTCACTTGGAGCATGATAAAACTGAACTCATGAGATAGAAAGATTTCTGAGAAAATGAGTTGGCTACTACAAATCAACACAAGGAGAAATTCAAGAAAAGTTCAGAAGAACTTGATGACATGTTGAAAAATAAAAAACCTAATGGAGATACTAATGGTCTTGGCTTTGAAGTTGGTGAAAGCTCCGGTACTACAAACAATCATGATCATAGTAAATCGGTAAGACAACCTAATGCCTACAAATTTAATGGAAAATGCTGTAACTGTAACAAGTATGGTCATAAAGCAAATCAGTGTAGATCTAGAAACTATGAGAACACCAATGCACCCACCGGTCAATGTTCTAAATGCAACAAAGTTGGTCATAATTCAGAAAACTACAAAGTGAATGTAAGATGTTATATTTGTGGAAGATTTGGACACTTAAATAATCAATGCAGAACACATACCGGCATAGGATATGGAAAAGCTATTCAGAAAAACAATGTGACTTGTTATAATTGTAACAAGATTGGACACATTGCAAAATTTTGTAGAAGTAAGGTATCACTGGCAAATAACAAAGGACCCAGTTTGAAAGGTAAAGAGAAGGTTGAAGAAGTGAAGCAAGAATTTTCAAAACAATGGATCAGAAAGTCAGATATGAATGTTAATGAAGCTATTCCTTCACCAGTAGAACAAAGTATCACTCCATCGATAGGAGATTCTTCATCTAACTAAAAGAAACCTTTTTTGGGGGGGTATGGCAACAAATTGAAAAACATGCTAATTTACCCTCAGTTGATGGTGAGAAGTTGAAATACTTCCTTACCGACAGATGTGTTAAGTTTGACTTAACCGATAGGCATTAAATGTGGTAGTTGAAGGAAATGATATTATAAAGCAAGTATTTTTGGCTCTTTTTCATTCACCGAGCATTTTAATTTCCTAAGAGCACGAAAATCTCGAGCGAAGGTATCCATAGCGAGAAGTGAAGCAAATAATTCAAGCACTCATACCTAAAGGCAGATTAAGGTATGGATTCCTCCTCTGCACTTGAATTCATTGCAAACCCTACTATAATTGAAGTTGTTAAGCACTCTAGACCCGTATTTAAGATTATTCTTGAAATTGCAAAGAAAGATGATACCCTAAGAGAATTCTCAAAAATACCTAAAGGAGTTGTATATGTTGAGGAACCTAGAATCTACATACATTGTCATATAGAAGAACTAGGAGATGATGAAATTAAAAACTTGTACAAGATTGTTTAATGTGATGTAAATGGAAATGTTAAACCGGAACATAAGATAGTTGAAACCCTAGGGTTTGTGGAGATTCTTAGTATCACTGATTTTCCAAAGGATGTTATAAGCATTGTGTTAAGAAGAGTTCATAGAGAGTTCATTTGGTTGGATTCAATTCACAAGATAACAAAAGAAGCAGTTAGGGCAATGACAGGCTTACCTTTCATCGGTAGTAGGCATGACAAAACTAAAAAGGTTCCAAATGACATTGTAATGACCCTAACTGGCGCAACCTTTGATAAGAGATCCTTGAGAGTAAACGATGCAAAGGATATCAATGTAAGGTTCATCAGCATGATTCTTGGATACAAAGTTACACATGCCAACAGATTAAACTCCATTTCTAGCTTATGTATCAAGAGTGCCTATGACATGGTAAACAACAATGCAAAGATTGACATATGCAAATGGTTGAAGGATGAACTGATAGACAATCTGAAGAAGATCAAAGGTGATAAGAAAGGTACATTCATATTTGGCAACTTACTTTTATAGTTAATGCTATATATTACCAAGGAAGTACCCAGTATTGGTAGAAAGGATTTTGGTTTTGACATACCGGTAGGAAACAACTTCTGGACATACTAAACAACATGGGAGGTGATAGGGAAAAGAACATAAATTAACATTTTAAGGCATTAAAGGCTAGAATGAAAACAAGGATAAGGCTATCTCAAGCTATTGTTGACAAATATCAAAAGGAGATGTGGATGTAGGCAATAGTCCTAAGGACTATTTGGGTTACGGAAATGGGATATGAGGTAGATGAGAACATAATTGAAACTTATGCAAAAGTCCTCCTAGAAGCTCCTAAAGAACCAACATAAAAAGTATTTGGAAATGGGGAAACAATTGAAAGCAGTATTCAATCTTAGAAAAGAATAAAGAAAACTAATCAGATAGTTAGAAAAGGAACAAGGCAGGCAAAAGCAATCAAGGAAGATGTATTGAATAAAACTGGTATTAAGGAGAGTGACTTGGAAGGACTACAACCGGAAGCACATCTTTCATCGGTTACTACCTCCCCTGACAGTGAAATACCAGCAGAGTTTAAAAGGGTAGTAAGGAAAAGGAAACCTTCACCGGTACCCGCTCCTACACCTAAGAGAACAATATAGAAACAACAGGCAGTTAGGCCTCTGACAAAGAAGTCAACACCAAAGAAAAGAAAAGAAAAACAAGTTGTTCCTCCACTTGACAACCTTTTGAATGAGATAACGGAAAATGGTAACTTATCAAACATTAGCAAGTTGTATGACACTTTTAACAGTGATGAAAAGGAAAGCATTGAACACAGTGTTATCCTACACTTGGATATATACAAGAAATTTTTGATTGAGGTTGTAGATGATTTACCCAATGAGTTGTATAGAAGGTTAGAAGCAAGGAGAGCAGCAATTGTTGAATTGGATAAAAAGATGAAGATAAAGAAACTACTTGCAGTTCACCCAGTGAATTCAATAGAAGAAATTGATGAACTGATAAGTGAGGCTAACCGGACAATATTTTCAATCGGTCACCGACATGTAGCACTAATGCTTGGTAGAGTTAATGAGATATTAGAAGAAACTGCAGACAAGTGGGATATATTCTTTGTTGAGAAAGAGAAACAAGAAGAGCTTATGAGACCAAAGACTTTTAAAGTCTACCAAAAGGATAAGGATAAGGGGAAAGGTAAAGTAGGTGGTCCTTCGAGTATAAAGATAATAGATAACTTACCCTCACCTCCTTCTGATACTCCACCAACACAAACTGTTGATACACCACCGACAACAAAGAGTATGGAAACACCACATGAGGACACAAATCCTGACTCAGAGGTGTTGTACACAATGAATATTGACACACAGGAAGTCAACATTGTGGTTGATAAGGAAACAAGTGAGAAGAGAGATGTGGCAACTGAGCCACCGATAGAAGACACTACAATTGAGACAAATATGGAGAATACAGTTGGAAACACTGAAATTGGGACTGAACAACAAACTGAACAAGCAACTGATTCCTCAAATACACGAAAGGCAGATACCACTATTATACATACTGATGTATCTACTGAGTCACTAGCAGTGGATAGTACTTAGGTGAAAATAGAAAAATTGATAGTGGATACCACTTTAAAATCATTAGAGGCACCATCAGAGAAACCATCAGTAGAGAGCACAGAGAAATAGGTAGAGACACATACAGAGAAACAAGTAGAGCAACAGGTTCATTCATAGGTACATACAGAGACAGTGCCACTAGCTACAACTGAAAACCCTAAGCCTTTGGTAGTTGAAATGCAGACACAAACTGACGCTCCAGAGAAAGAGGAAAGAAAACCTATTACTACCACCAACGGATTACAAATTGTGAAGGTAGTTGGACAGTCATCTGGAACCTCCATGACTAAATTTAGACCAACTAATGTGATAGAGGTATTATTAGATTCAATCAAGAAAATAACTAATTGTAATGCACTAGCATGTAAAGCTATTCATGACACCATACCAATTTTGAAGATGATTGCACCCAAGTGTAACATAGAGAATAAAGATTATTTAGGCAAATTAGACACATTGTCTAAGTACATAACTGACAATCTTCTAACAATTAATCAAATTAATGAGGAGACTTTCAGAGAGAAAATGAATAAAGAGAAGTAAAAATTATTTGAGGAGATAGTAAATAAGAGTAAGGAACATATGGATACATTATTACCGGTACTAGGAAAGACAATTTTGGACTTCAAGAAACTGTACAGAGACACATGTAAACAAACATTTTGACAGAAGATATAGATAAAGAGATCAGCAAAGATCAAAAGGAAATCAATGATATTGCTGACAATTTAATAGGTTCATCAGATTCAATATCAGTAGTAGAACAGGAAATTACCGGCTTTGAAGAGAAAATTGAAAAATTTGAAAAAGATAAGGAGAGATTAAGGTTTAAGGCAAAGGAACTCAACTGCAGACTAGGTCCTAAACTAGATATC
Organism: Cryptomeria japonica; assembly: GCF_030272615.1. NCBI lineage: Eukaryota > Viridiplantae > Streptophyta > Pinopsida > Cupressales > Cupressaceae > Cryptomeria > Cryptomeria japonica. The sequence continues at coordinate 337,217,900 of NC_081405.1, read as the reverse complement.
CTCATCTCTTTGAGAAAAGAGATTTTTGAGGCTCTTGTTCTAGGAATTAAGACACCGGAAGAGCCAATGCACTTAGTCACCAGTACAATCCAAAGGACTGAAGTAGCACTAAAGGACAGTGAAAGATTCTACAACAGTCTGAATGTTGCTTTTGTAACCCATCAGTTACAGGGATCATAACAGGAATTACATTCAATTGACATTGAATGATAGCCTTTATCATTGATGCCAAAGGGGGAGTAGTAGAGGATGATAAAAAGGAATAAGGATAAGAAAAATGTATGACAGAAGAGATCATCTGCTCAGGGGAGCACACATTGATAGTTTTTGGTAAGATAGTTTTTGACAATACTTTTGGATAAACTTTTTGGCTTTTTCTCATGAGTGTTGCCATCAATGCCAAAGGGGGAGATTGTTGGAAAATGCACACTCCAATGAGAAATTGTAGGTGATTGAAGGTATTGTCATTGATGGCAACCTTACAATCCTATGGCACCGGTAGACACCGACACAGGCACAGACACCGGCATCGACAAAGATGTTTACCGGCACCCTGGCCGATAGGATTTTGTTTATTGTATTTTGTATTTAATTGTAAAATATTTTTGTAAGCTGACAAGGCAAATTGTATTAGGACTCATATAAGTATGAGATCTTGTAAATCATTTGTAAGAAGGAAAATACATGGAAGGAATGTAATGGGTAGATGCAAATATTAAGGCAGATTTTGGATTAGGGTTTTGAAGTTGTATGAGCTTAAACCAGTACTCAACCTGGCATAGTAGATGATGAACTGAAGTAGTTAATGACATTGTGTTTACATAATCCACTTTTGTAAGTCAGTGAGACTTCCCTTTTGTATTTAAGTAGTGACCTTTAGGCAGTTGGCCTTCTTGCATGCGCAGGCTCCTATTGTATCAGTAATATTCACTTATTGGCCAGTGAGAGAATATTGTGGGTCATAAATCCCACCGAGGGTTTTCCCACACTAGGTTTCCTTGTTAAAAATATTGTGTTATGGTGTGCTTTCTATGTTGTGTTTAGTGTTCTTATTTACTGCATTAATTCTGGTTTACCAGTACACTGTTTTGGCATGCAATTCATTTAATAAGTTTATAAAATCTATAAACCGATTAGATACTGATTCACCCCCCCCCCCCTCTTAGCATCTTTGGGAATCCTAACAACCTGGTGGAGTTGATAACTCGTACCCACATGGTACTCAAACCTGCAATTTCTTGCATCACCGATACACACATGCATATATTCATAAAAACACGGTAAACACACCGATGAAGGAGAATCATGACTTCTCATGTCTCACCATAATGAGTGACGAGAACCCATCTCTGCACACCCCATACACGCACATACATGATACATTCACATGGCACACAACATGCATAAGGAAAATGAGTCAGTCCATAATCATTAATGCATAATTGAAATCAACATTTAATCATCGTCAATAAATTAATGCATAATCATCATTAACTAGAACACACACACATCAAAGAATATGTCATCATGATAGCATACTAGCTACACATAAACATCATGACCAAGGGGGGCATCTACAAAGGTACTGAAAAGTCAAAGTACGCACGTGAACAGTACGATCGGGGAAGGGGTACTACATTAGGTATATGTTATCCCTTTAACTGGGTGACCAAAAAGCCAAACCCATCTTTTTCATGCTTTATTTCATTTTCTTCATTAGGATAACACCTTTAGAATGTTTGCCTCCCAAGTAGCCCATAAGGCCAAGTGAGAAGGAATGACCTTAGTGGCAATGACTTAAGCTAAGTAATCCAAGCCACTATAAACAAATGTGTATGTGATGAAAATCATATGCGATGAGTGTTACATGTTGTCACAATGGCCTTATGCCTCCCTCGATTCCTATACAGTACGTTAAAATATATAGAGCGTAACCTCTACAAACTGGGAGACCTCCCTTAACGAAGTGTAAAATATTGTTGATTGTGACCACTCAAATGAAACCCTTTCTAAACACCTTAGAAATTAGAAGCCCAACTGAGTTACTAATGAGACACTTATAGTATCACAGTGCATAGGTGGGGAAGAATCTGCCCCTAAGACACTCACCATATATCTCCCAGGATAATGTGCCAATTGAGGAGAAATATTCTTTGGTTCAATTTCTGGAAAAAGGCAAAAAAACCGGCACACCCTAGGGTGTGATAGGGTTGTTTGAGCTGACGGAGTATCAAGATGTGGGTTATGGTAATACTTGTAACCTTTTGACCTTAGGAGAGTCTCCTTGATGTGTTATCGATTGGCCAAAATCTTATCGAAAACAAAATGGGGTCTTGAAAAATATCTCAACATCTATAAGGATTTGAAAAAGTCCTTTAAACAAGTTCTCTCTTCTCTTAGTTTAGAATTGTTTTATTTTCTTTGCTATTGTGTCTTTGCAACATCAAGATCAACAAGATAAAACACCCTCAATAATTCAAGTGTCAACATCAACATCAAATAAAAATTAAACATTACAACATTCTAGAAATGGAGAAACCATCTTACATGTTATGATCTTAGGTCCAAACCAATCAAGAAAACATCATGGACTAGCGTTATGCATTTTGTATGGAAGGTGAAGATTTCATCCCTTCTATTCTTATTTCTGCACCATGTCATCCATAGAAATTTTGGCTCAACAAATCAAGACTTTGCAACAACAAATGAGAGACATGACTAGTCCTGACAACCATAGGGATTGGTTAGAAAAAATGATGAGAGAATTAATAATCAAAAGAGAATCAGTATCATGCCAACATTCTTTCTCTTGTGAGACCATTCAAACATGCCATCCTTCATTCTCCAACAATCGCTCCTACTTTAGTTCAACCAACATTAGAGTCATGTCAATCTTCTTTTTATTTCAACCCAACATATCAATCACATCAAACACATCAACCCAACATTCAAAGTTCCCCTTTCAACCAAAATCAAACCCCATTCAACCAAAGTCCACATCAAAATTCATTCAACCAAACCCAAAATCAAAACCCAACCATGTCAAAGCCTCAAAACAATTCATATGATCATCCAAAGAAGATTCTCACAGGAGCTTCCCAATTCATGTTTTCCAAGCAAGATCAAATTCATATACCAATTCCTAGCAAGGGCTTGTCCTTTCATGAAAAATTTGACCCTCAAGTCACCTCCATATCTTCCACCATTTCATCATCCCCTCAAGTCACACAAGACCAATCCATGCCATCTCTATCCAATAACACAATCTCCCAAGGGCTATCAATAATACAAATCCAATCTAATCCAAGTCATGATGTTAGTCCTTTTCATGCTTCAAAAATTCAAGATCCAATGCCATCATATATTCCATTTCCAAGGAAACTCACTTTAATTGTCTCATTCAAAGTCATTTCTCATTAGGCCAAAGTGTTGAAACCTTCCAAAATTCTCCCATGCATATCTAAACTCCTTGCCCATGTCAAAATGATAATCCAAAATCACAAGAAATCAGTCATGAAACAACTCAAGATCAAGAACAAACCCTTCCATCCTACCCAATCTTTGATCAAGATCTAACCTATCAAGAATCTTATGATGATCCCCTCATTCTTTTCTATTCCACTCATAATGATACCCTTTCATCTCAAGAACAACATATCCTTCCAAGTCCCATCTAACATCTACCTCCTAAGAAAGATCAAGACATCCCTTCCATCCTTCCTAATAATCCCTTTGCAAGTCAAGATCAAAGTGTTCCTTCACCTTTGTGTCTTAAAAAAGATCCCATTATTTCTCAAGATCTCGATCAAGATCCCTCCATCTCCATGTCATAATCCTCCATGTTCCTCACAAGATTCCCTCTCAAATGAACTTAACATTTCTCCTAGTCTCCCTCATGATCCCAATGCCTCTACACAAATTGTTCATGAATCGCTTATCAATAAAATCACCAATCCAGATCATATTGCAAAGAACAGTTTATCAATGATTGTATGTGTTCCATTTTCACATGCCAATGTGGTGACAGAAGCAAGCATGGCACTAGCTAATGATATCAACGCCCAAATTATTCCATCATCTTCTTCAAGCACAAGCATAACACTAGCTAATGAGATCAACACCTTGTTGGCTTCATCATTTTCTAAAAGTACATCAATAGAAACAAGCATCGCACCAACCAAAAATTCCAACATGGAACCATCACTATCAGTACAAGATGATGTGGTGATAGAAGTAGCCCTATCACCAATAGGGGATTTATATATTGAAAGACTAAAGTTCTTTACCCCAGAAATGAGAGGTTTCTCCATCACAAAATAATATCATAACCAAGTGTGCGTAATGTCAGAAACACCTCACATAGAAGAAAGAAATAAATGGTCTCTCATCTATCCGCACTTGAAAGACTAGGGGCAAGAAGATCTACCACAGCTAGATTGGTTTGAAAATAATGAGGCTATAGCAAAAACTACTATACATGAAATACACCCAACTGAATATCCTATTGAAAAAGAAAATTGTATCCAACTCTTCAAACACAGACCAATGAACTATCTACAAAAAATTCATACTAACCCAATAACAACATGGACCTTAAAAGATATTATGTCTAAGAGTTGGGTTAATTTAGTCTTTACTTTATGCATATGCATATCATTTTCTTTAAAGAATTGCATATCATATAGTTCATTTTCTTGCATCACATTCACAATCTTCATAATATAGTCTTTGCTTGCACATATAGTTGCATCAATAAAACAAGGAGATTGTCTGAGTAATTCACCTATCTGCACTAAAAGGAGAGAAGGTAGTCTCATTTCCTAGATACTTTTCCATGAAGTCTTTAGGAGGTCTTCAGTCATTCATCTTCAATGTCACCTTTTGATTGAGCTTTATCCATGGTTGAGTAGAGGTTTCACTATTGAGCCTTGTTAACCAAAGTCTACCAATTTCTATATCTCACACATTAATCAACAGCTCTAAGTCAATACAGATACCTAGCTAGTCATGTGGCTAGTGAAAAATCCAAAATTATACTTCAGTGCCACTATAATTGCCATACCCAAGTGGGTTTCATTACTTACAAATCAAGGCATAAAAAAAAATGTTATGTCAATATCCATCTCAAGGCAAAATAGCATAGATATATAACTAAAATATCATACAAAAATGTGCAATAAATCTTGACTAAGGGAACATGCGAGTAACTCCATCAGGGCTATAAACGCTTGTTAGCAATGGAGCAATATTTGAGATTACGGTGTATAACCTCATCGGAGCCCTAAAAGCTTGCTGGCAGCGAAGCTCTATCCAAGGTGCTTTTGAAGTCAAAATAACTCACGTAGCTAGTCACATAGGATTCCAAGGGTCTTTAATGGTTATAAGGGTCGTAATAAACTCAATTGCACACACATGGGAAAAAGAAGATCAAAGTTTCAAAAAATGATGAAGTTTTTTGCGCCTCCATTCATAAATCTTGGTTACATAGTGTGTTAGGTTGGATGGTCTAAAGTCTTTTGAGAATGGATTGAACTCCTATCTCTGAAAATTTTCACACCTTTAATCCAATTAGTGCATCTCAGAATGAAAGACACACACAATCATCCTTGTTCGAATAGGGATTGCATCTTCATCATGCAGCTTACATTAGCATAACGCATATCAAAAATTCATTGTATCCATGTGCATTTTGCAAATCATCATGTCATAATAGGTCTGTATACTAGGGGCATAGCTGGAAAAATCCTAAAAATCAAAAAATGATAACTGAAAAAATCTTTCAAACATAGATAAAGTCTTGAAAAAATCCTAAAAAATCGGAAAAAGTCCTTAAAAAACAATAAAAAACAGCCATATATAGCCCTGAAAAAATCAATCAAAAGCATTTAAAAAAAAGATCCTGAACAAATACCAAAAACAATAAAAAAACAACAAAAATCAAACAAAAACATTCAAATATGATCCACAAAAACCCTAAACATCATAAAAACTCAAAAACAAACTAAAAATAAAAAAAATCAAAACTTGCAATAAAATGTCTCATAAGAAACAAATACCCTACCAGATATCCATCAAACACTTCACACGAAGTTGAACAAAAGATATAACTATCTTATCAAACACCTACAACCAACCTGATCAAGTCATCAATCGTCAATATCCACATCAATGCGATCATTATCATGTCTTAGACAAAATCGAATACACTTGAAACTAGACAGATTAGTCTTAAACGGGGTCCAAAACTTCTGAAACCGGACATTATCAACCATCACATCAAACAAATCAAAGCAAAGGCACAGTCAGTCTAGTTGTTGAGTTTTGTCTAATTTGATTTATCTTTTATCAATTGGCAAAGATCACGTTTCTATGTTACTCAAGGATGTCCAAAATTGATTAGAGGAGCTATGATGAGCATGATCCTTTTCTTTGTTTGTTGTTTGTGGTGTTAACCAATGAAGTTCTAGGGCAATGGCTCTAATGGGTGTTTGTGATAGGAGCATTCATCTTGTGAATGCCACACATACCTCGACCCCTAGCACTATTCCCGGAATGGAGGGTTTAGTCCTTGTCTTCTACGTATTTGTTTCTTGCAATGCAATATCTATACATCTTGGTTCCTTATACCCTGGTATACTAAGCTTCATTGTTACATAATAAGGCTCAATGATGATAATGTGTTGCACTATGAATAAAGGGAAAGAAGAGTATTCATCACCATCATTCACTATCATCATCAATCATATTAGTTCATTCCATCAAGATTGACTCGTGTATCATCATCAACCATATCATTTCATTTTCTCATCTCATCATGTTGATTCTATCTCAAAGATCATATTCTCATCTAACATATTCTACTCTCAATGAGTTCATTTCAATTTCTACTCACATCTTTCTAATTCCATCTTAAATCATTTCCTCATATCAACTATTCTATCTATCAATCAATTATTCCTCACCTTAATCATATTTCATTATTCATCCAATTTTGATCTATCATTTGTCTTATACATGATTAGTCCTTCTTGAAACCAGACACGATCATCTATCATTTGTCTTATATAGGATGTATCCTTCCTAAAACCAGACATTTTTATCATCTTTTTCTTATACAGGATGTGTCCTTCCTGAAACCAAACTTTATCTTTATCAGATCAATCCTATCAATCAAATCAATCTGATCAATCCCATTAGTTTTATCAGTCTACAAATCACTCTAGCCATTTCTTCTATCCAATCAAACCCATTCATCTCATCAACTAACCATTCTTCCATCTCTCATATAACTTATTTCTTCTTTCGATAGATCATTCATGCCTTCAATGCACAAACAATCTCTCGAGGGGGCATTATACCCTAACGTCATCGGGGCATACTAGGGCAGAATTTTTCTATTTTCTTTGAAACAACGTCATCTCGACATTGTGTCAAAGAGGGACAAATGTATACACCTAAAAATGTCTCATTACTCATACACTAATTATTCATCTAATTAATTAAGTAATTATTTAATTATTTAAGTAAGCTAACTAATTATTTTCAACTAACTAAATCATCTCATTCAATATTTTTAATTATTCAATTTCTATTCTTTAATTAATTAATCGATTAACCCTTTCTCAAATATTAATTAAATATTAATTATTTAATTAAATACGATTAATTTCTTTAATTAAATAATATTTATTATTTAATTAATCACATTTCTAATGTTTAAATAATTTCATTTAAGTTATTTAAATTAATTAACTTATTCCTCCAATTCCCCAAATGCGAATTTCAAATAATTCCATGTAAATTCATTTCTCTCAAATTCACAATTCCCCAAATGTGGATTTCAATTAATTTCATCTAATTCCAAATCATCAAATTAACATTTCACCGAATCTGAATTTCAATAAATTTCAGTAAATTTCATGTCCATTTCTGCATTCGAAAATCCAAATTGAAAATGAAAATCAAATTCAATTTAAAAATCCTACAACACATGTTGAAATCGTAACTGGCTAGTCAAATCAACTAACTCAGTTAACTCTCTAATCACCCCTTTTCACTCCAAATCACCTTTTTTGACTAATCAATCAATTCAGTCATCTCCCCAATCTATCCTGTCAACTGAGTAATCTATTTAGTTCACTATTCAATCTATTTAGATGACTACTCAATCAAATGAGTTATCAAGTCAATCAATCTAAGTTAACAAATCAATCAACTCTGTTAACTGATCAATCTAAATCAGTTCACTCCCAATCAGGACTTGAGTTCAAAATTTCTCCCCCTCTCTCATGAAAATCTATATAAACAATACCATTTTCTCAAATCAATCTAGATCACCTAAGAATTTCAATGCAATACCTAAGAGCCACCCACACAATTTTAGAGAAGAACAATGAAAGCACAAATCAGAAATAGGGAGCTTTACTTAGTTTAAAGATTTCATTTCTTTCAATTTGATATTCTATTGCATTATGTTTGATTATATTTGATTAGTTAAAGATTTGCGATCGTCTTTACCCCCTAATCATATTTAATTTTATGATTTTCAAGCATGAAACATCCCCAGTTGGGGTCATAACTATAATCATGGTCAATAGCATCATATCTCACTAAATCAACATAACATCAACAAGATATCATCAAGTAATCACAAAACATCCGTATATAACCAAAATATCCTCCTAATATATCTAGACATCTTCATGTAACATCATGTCACATCATCATAGAGTCATCACGCATATATGATCATCACTAAACTACCAGTATAACCTACTATCCACATCCATAGTGATATCATATGAAAAAAAGAATATAATTGTAAGAATAATACACCTCATGGGTGCTAATACAAAATAATGATACACACATAGTCACGATACAACATATAAGGAGTCAATCTCAGTTCAAAATAAGCAAATGACAAAATGCAAACATGGGAAGCATTACATTTACCAATCTAATGGTTCAGATTTTTTTGTTAGGAAAGTAACCCATGTCATTCTATAGTAATCATCAACAAGCATCATAAATTACCTTTCACCTTTTATTCTTCTTGTTTTAATAGGTCCGCATATATTATTGTGCACCAACTCCAAAGGTTTTGAAGTAGAAAATTATTTTCTCTTGAATCATGTCTTTGTTTGCTTTCCCATCTAATATTCTTTAAATACTACATTGGTAGGTTTGATAATCTTGGGCACGTCCATTATGGCATGTGTGGTACTGATTTTCACAATGTTATCAAAGTCTATGTGTCCCATCCTTTTGTGCCAAATCCAGCATTCACTGCTTTGGGCTATCAGATAGTTTCCTCCTTTATCTTCTTTTAGGTGGTAGATATTTCCATCAGTCCTCGTCCCCTCTATAATTAATCTTCTTGAGCTTCCTTTTCTAATTTCACATACATTCTTATGAAATGTAAGTTTGTATCATTTGATTCATATTTGACTAACATTGAGAATATCATGTCTTAGCCCCTTTACATAGGGAACATCCTCTATTTTATTCTTTCCATCAATGGTTCTGGCTCCCTTACCATTGATCTAAGCAACTTCTTCACTACCAAACTTTCCTAATCCACCATTCCATTTCTCTAGACTATAAACTTTCTTCTGTCACCATTCCTATGATTAGAGAAGACATTATCAATTACCTAAGCATTAGGCTCTTCTTTTGTATGAAGAGCAATCCACACAATCAAAGATCTCTCATTGTTACTATTGTTAGATAGAATACTAGTTTTTCCACATTTGCCAACATTAACATCTTTTACAACTATGAATAGTGTTTCATTATTTGAATCATCACATTCTTCTTCTTCAAATGAGTAGCTACTTTACTTGGAATAAAAAATTTCTTTTAGGTTTGTCTCACTTACTTTTATCATCTATTCTTATATTGTTATCTTATTTGAAGGTACATCTAGATGCATAATGACCAATTCTTCCACAATCAAAGAATTTGAAAGGCAACTCACCTTTATATTTGTCAGTGCCTTTGTTCAACCTTCTTACAAATTTTTCTTCTACATTATCAACATCATCATTAGGATCAAAATTGTCTTCCATTCTCTTATTGGCCTTGAATGCAACTTCTTTCTTGGAATTATACAACTCAATATCTCTAATCTCAAAGGCAATGAGGGTCCCATAAAGTTAATCTATGTGTAAGTGTCTAGATCCTTACTCTCTTCAATAGAAGACATGTTAGGAATGAAGGATTTAAGAAGAGTTTTGAGTACCTTCTTTACTACTTCATTTTCCTTCAATTAACAACCAACACTTTTGATTCCAATGACTACCTCAATTGCTTGGTGTATGTAGCTATCAATATTTTCATCTTCTAACATCCTTAAATTCTCAAACCTACTTTTGAGGTTCTGCAACTTTGCTTGCTTTACCTTCTTGTCTCCTTCATATATGCTTTTAAGTTTCTCACAGATTTATTTGGAAAATTTATAGTCAATCACCTTCAAGAGTTCTATATCAGAAAAGCCACATACAATTACATTCCTTGCCTTTCCATTTTTCTCATGTGTTACAATTTCATCTGAAGTAGTGAATGAAGTAGAGGGAGGTGTATAATCATCTCCAATAAAATTTTAAATTCCAAATCCCATAGAGTTCAAATGTGATTCCATCCTCATCTTTCGTAAGGAGTAGTTTGTACCATCAAACTTGGGAATCTTGCACCATCTTGGACTTGCCTCAAGTGAATAAGCTTCTTCTAGAGGAACATGGCTCTAATACCAATTCTTGGACACACTTTAAGACTGAGAGAGGGGGGTAAATTATTTTGGACCAAATATCTTTATTCAACAACCCATAATCAGTAAAACCTTATTCTTGTTGTCAACAATGAAAGAAAAAACAATGAAGCACCATGCACAAGAGAACACTAGATTTATGTGCAAAATCCAAATAGGGAAAAACAAGGTGAGAGTCAACTCACAATATATGAAATTATTACAATGTTGTTTTAGGCTCATTGCCAAGGAATCCAACTGCTCCCTGAAAGACTTGCACACCAAGATGCATTATCTCAAGGCAAGATACAAAGGACTTGCAAGCTAAGATGTACTACCTCTAGGAAAGATACAGAACTTGAAAAGAAGACTTATTGTCTCCAAGCAAGGTACATGAATATATGAATTAGGAATGAATAGGCCCTAAAAAAAATTGCCTCTTGTAATCTCCAAATATGAAGTCATCCTTGAATCACTCTCTTTAAGCAACCAACTTCACTACAATCATGACAAGATTCCTCTATCACAACTTCCCATCATTAACTCTGCAAATGATATAATCATGTAGGCATAGAAGACATATTAATTCACATATTCATCTAAATCATCAACATCAATTTGGTCTTCTATATATACCATCTTGTTTATTTTAAACATCAATTAGGTTGGCCAAACATAGGGCAAGCATAGGTCTTATCAAGATCGCCACCAAAGCAAAATTATGGTGAATGCAATCCAATCCAAGAGATAAAGAGGACCTAAAAATCATATCACTTATTTCTAAGGAGATCAAAACCATTCATATGCTATCACTCATCCTCCAAGGTCAGCAACAAGGTAACATGTAGATACACCAAGCAACACACCACTAATCAACCCAAAACATACCTTCTAGATGAACAAGATCAATGTGGATCCCCACACACCAAGGTAGGACCCAAAAATAATGCAACACAATCTTCAAGGTAAGTGGATACATCCAAAGATTCACTGCAAGCAAAAAAATAGCTTATGTAGGCTAGATCAGAGAAGTTACCATGAGGCACACTTTTTAGTCACGATGAAACATCAAACAAACCATCTAGCATTATATGGTGTACACCAAGATGTTCCTTGAACATCCAATAATATTATCAAAACATTATTTCATCTTTCTACATCAAGGTCATATTGGCACAACACATCTGATACAAAGCACTTCATTTCAGAGACTTGACCAAACAAAAAACACACCATAACTACTTTTAGACCCTAAAAACATCTAAAAAATAAATTGAGACATAGCAGATATGTTGTAAGCATGTCCTCAAAGATGCAACAATAGCGACATCAATGTGGAGAAATGTGGAGCATTTCTCAAACCAATTTTGACTAAATACCAGACTGTCAATCAACTGTAATCATCAACCAAATCAATTGCAACATAAGAGACTTGAAAAGATAGGAGTGTAATATCCACAAAGCATAAACATTATATCTGAGTCTGGAAGACCATATTTAAAAATGCAAAAGAATGAAAAGGACACACATTCAATACATACTTTTGTACCAACTTGCTTAATCAAACCTCCAAGAACCAGAGTGTTTTAGAGATACCATCTTCTCCCTTAGTACAACATCTTCATTCTTTTCTCATGCATCTAATCATCATCTTAATGACTCAATTCATATAAACCTTGTTATGTTGTTATTCTCATCAGCCACACAGTTAGAACCATAAACTATATTAGCATAGCATACATACATTAGATGCCAAGAAAGTGGGAATCCACAGACCATCAGTCATACAAAACACAATGATAACAACTGACAATTAGCTACCAACAATCGCTTCCTAAAAAAATACAACAATACTCTATTCAACCAATCATCATATCATCAATGACCACAACAATTAAATAAAACATTTATTATCAAATATTAGGTTGGCATCAATGACAACACATATTGCCAATAGTTATAATATTATAAATTTCATACAGGTTATAATTTCAGATCACATAAACCTCTCTTTAGCCTAGGAAAAGATAATTTTATAATTAAATCATAATTTAATTAAATACACTTATTTATAGAAAAGTGGGACTAATACTCGACTAACCATTGGAGTGTTACACTTTCTACATTTTGCTAGTGTAATGCCTTTGTCAGCCAAGTCGGGTATTGTAGGTAAATCTGAACCTACTAAATTTACATTTGAGCTTCTATTTTGAAAGAAAAAGAAGCTCTCCAAATCACTCTTACATTCTCTCCATTTTCCTCATTCACTTTTGCATGTGTAGTTAGACATTCCTCTCTTGAAGCTTTCAACATCATGTTTGCAATAACTTTGAAGCTTCAAAGCTTCTCTCTCTCTCTCTCTCTCTCTCTCTCTCTCTCTCTCTCTCTCTCTCTCTCTCTCTCTCTCTCTCTCTCTCCCTCTCTCTCTCTCTCTCTCTCTCTCTCTCTCTCTCATGGTATCAACATGAAGATAACTCTATCCATGGTTAGGTTATCTTCCTTCGTTGTGTAGATTTATAAATTGTGTCTTTGAAGTAACTTCTACAATTTCATTGTCTTTTGGTAGAAGCACATAAATCATTTTTGTTGTCTTTTCATGTCATTTTATCTCTATCCATGGAGGTGAAAACACCAAAATGGGGGTTTGACTAAGGAAAACCCTAAAAAACCACCCCCAACCTTCTCTTTGGTCTTTTATGTGCATGTTTTTGGAGAAGAGCTCTCTTTGAAGTTTTTGTGGATGTTTAGACTCTTGGGTGATTTATTCTCCCTTTTTTCATTGTGCATTCAGTCTATTTATTTTGATACAAATTGACAATGTACCTTATTTTGGTACTGTAGTTTTTTTATATTTGTGCATGGTTTTAGTTGTCATCCTTTATGCCAACTCTATTCTTTGTTTGTATGGGACAATACCACATTGCACTGTAGTCTACACACCATACTAACTTCTATAGAAAATAGCCAATTTAGTTGTCTATTAAATCATTGTCATCAATGCATTTCATTTATAAATTTATCTCTATTTAGTTTTGTCAATACCACTTCATATTCACACTATAATCGAAAAACTAATAAAATTTCCTCTTAAATTATAATTCAAGTATATATAAATAAATATATACATACATACATGCATACATACATACATACATACATACATACATACATACATACATACATACATATATACATGCATACATACATATATATACATACATACATATACATACATACTGTAAAGTGGAAAATTGGATCCTAGTGACTCCCCACCTAGGAGAGAGAAAGTAAGCCACTAGGATGATTTTCACTTGGGAGGAACTTTACATTCAAAAGAGGAGTTGGATCTGCTAGATCCAAATCTGAGGGGAAGAAGGATGTGATTTTTGAGTGGATTGTAAGTTATTGAAGTGTGATTTACCCTCTTTTGTAAATGAGAAAGTTGACTTGTTGACTATGTGGAAACGAGAGAGGAAATGGGTGAAATGAGGAGCTACCAGTTCGGGATCGCATTTTAACTTTGGATCTGAGCTAATTAGACTAATATGGACCTGCCCTGCAAATTTGGAGAAAAGTCGTTGGGACCGTGGCGGGAACATACATGATCCGCCACAAAATCCGTGAAACAAAGAGGGTTCTTCTGTCTCTGCAAATGAAGCCCAGACCTGCAATTATAGTTGTGTACGTGCAACCTACACACATAAAAGAGAGGGAGAATGGTTGTGGATAGGGGGTTGCCTTATTCAAACAAGGAGTATAAGAAACCACTAATATTGAGGAGCAAAAAGCCCCCAATCTTAGGGTCTCAACTCACGCCAACATATGCAAGAGCACACAAAAAAAAGGCACATGACACACAAAAACAAAGACAAAAATACACACAACAAGAACAAGACACAAGACGACAATCTAACTAGTCAAAGGAATCTCGAGCTTAGATGTCTCAACAACTAATCAGGTTACAAAGACCAATGCCATTATGTAAACATGAGTGATCACATAAAAGAGAAAAGGTGTCATCATCCATGAACTATCAATAGTAAAACTATGAGTTCATGAGAGGAAGAAGAGAGAGAACATGAATACACGCTTTGGTGATCCATGAGAAGAAAGGCGAAGAAGAAAGAAACCATGGATACCTCACCCCTAAAACTAGGTAATCCATGGAGAGAAGGACATGGAAAATATTTCCCCTAAAGCCTATCTAGGTGATCCATGTAAAGAGAGAGAGTGAGAACACCATTAGTTCCACTCAACCTCATGCATGTGTGTGCAAGTGAGGTTCAAAGTGCCTCATAGGAGTCTATGCCTGAGTACGCTACAACCTGTATAGAATGTATAGTACAAGTGTCAAGAAAGGTGTGATATCCCACTCTAAGAGACCATTCTCTAGTTCCGAGAATAATCACCCAGGAATAAAAGAAAAGTGGTGTCATCTCGCTCTAAGAGACCATGCTCTGGTTCCAAGAATGACCCACTATACAAGAGAAAGGTGAGGACATCTTTCCCTAAGAGGTTTCCCTCTGGTTCCAAGAATGTCCCACTATACTAGAAAAGAAGAAGTGAAGACATCTCACTCTAAGAGACCATGCTCTGGTTCCAAGAATGACCCACTGTACAAAAAGTGACAACATTTTTCTCTAAAAGGTTTCCCTCTAGTTCCAAGAATGTCCCACTGTACAAGAAAAGTGATGACATCTTGCTCTAAGAGGTTTCCCTCTGGTTCCAAGAATGTCTCACTGTAAAATGCATGAGAGAAGTATAGTACAAAGGAGCAGTGTGGGTGCCCCCGCTTAAGATGTCAATATAGGTTGATGTTGATATATTAAGGAAAGAAGAACAAGGATACCTACCTTCACCACAAAGAAGCTATCCACTATGCAACAATGTTATAAATCCAAGCAAGAGAGGGAATACTCTTCAAGAAAGGATAAGATAGTTGAAAAGAGATATCTTGTTGTAAGTGTAAAGGTGATCCTTGGAGGAGAAGAGATCTTTGTTCAAAATACATCCACCCCCAAGAGGAGTTGTCTTAGACAAATATAACATCTTCTAGAACATGAAAAGGAAAGAACAAGAATGCAATCCTTCCTCATATTTCTAGGTGAAAGGGATTCTTGATGAGGGATGACTCACTTTTAGCCCCGAGAGGGATGGGTGAATTTATCATAGATGTACATTCCCAAGTGTAAAAGAGGTCATAGTCAAGGACTAACACCTCTTGTATAAGAGAGAATCCTTGAGTGAACAACAACAATTCCACACTAAAAATGACATCAAGTAATAGAACTCACACCATCCACTTAATAGAGAAAAGTGGATCCCTAGAGAAAGAGAGAGAGAAGGATCATTTCCCCCCAAGAAAAGGGACAATGAGAAGATCTTACACAATCTACTAGAGAGAGATTAAACATAAGAAAATGTGCAATGAACTTACATGAACACATGCAAGAAAAGACATTAGTAAATGTAAAATACATGTCTCAAGAAGTGGTAATCTTAGAAAGGAAGAGAGAAAAAGCATCATATAGTCCTCAATGGGGATTAATCATAAAAGCATACCATTGTAAGAAATTATAATCACATATGAAAAATGCAGCCCCTAAAGGAAATAATGATAAGAAAGAAAAGGGAAAGGAGTGAAAATCCTTGCCCCCCAAGTAAGGAGAACAAGGAGAAACATTACACATTTTCTGATGATGATTAGTTTCAAGTGATATGTTGTCCTAGTGAAATAAATTCTCTCAAGAAAAGGATACATACCTCCCAAGAGATCATTCCCTGCTAAGGGGCATATCATACTTGTGAATAATCAAAACCATAGAAGAGGTAAGTGTAGATGTCTAAAAATGGTCAATGCTTGTAGAATCATACTTTAACATTTGCGCATTGCCTTATTTTAGGGTTTTTGCATCGCATTAACATTTCTCCTATGATTCACACTTGGTCTTTATCATTTGCGAGCATCGAGTCTTTCTTCTGCATTCTTTATTTGTCTCGCTTTCGAATTTGGTCTTGTCGATAACAATATTTGTCATGATTTTGGTCAATCATATCCTGTCACATCAATGTGCATATTCATTTGTCATCATTTTGGACATTGTCAATCCTAATTAGGGTTTTTTCCTCTTATCAATCTTATCATCATGCGATCGATTTGTCATCGATCATTGTCATTTTCAATCTTATTATCTTGCGATCTATTTGTCATCGATCCTTGTCTTTTGATCAATTTATCATCAATCTTGTTGTCTTGTGATCGATTTGTCATCGATCATTGACATTTTCAATCTATTTTGTCATCGATCCTTGTCTTCTTGTCAATTTTGTCATTTTTGTGATCAATTTGTCATCAATCGTCGTCTTTCTCAATTGTGTCAATTTGGATCAATTAGTCATTGTTCCTCGTCAATTGGTGCATTTATTAATCAAATCACTTATCAGCATTGGTCATTTATCAATTCAAAATCATGATCAAATTGATATCAATTATCTTTTGTCAAGATCTAATTGTCATCCTTACATTTCTAATTCATCTTTTAGGGTTTCATGATTTATTCATTTAACCTTGTTTGTCATTTCCCCCTCTAGGATTAATAAATTATTTATTTATCCTAAGTCTTCGTGTCACAATTAAATGTTTATTTAATTGGCTAACTAATTATTCCTCTTTTTGTGAATTAATTAATAAATGACAAATTATTAATTGATTTACCTAATTTCTTCTAATTCCTAATTTCCTAATTTTTCGTCAATTTCTAATTCCCAATTTCTAATTTCTATTTCATCTAATTTCAATTCTCTCCTATTTTCCTCCTAATTTCATGGGAATGACATTTCAAATTGTCATAATTTGTCATAATTGACAATCAATCAATTTTGACATAGAAATTTGTCATAATTTTGTCATGAATTATCAATCAATCAATCTTGCATAGAAAGTGCAAATTTGTCATAATTTGTCATAATTGACATTCTTGATTTGCAATTTCCATTCGAATCTCTTCATGCTAATTTGATCTTTTCTCCAATTTGTCAATAAATTGGATGAATTTCTTCAATCCTAATCTAATCACTTTTTTGAATCCCTACATGGTCGAATCAATCATGCTTCGAGTATTCTTGTGCTACAATCTTGTCTACTTGCTTCCATATCATGCTTATGCACTAGTAGGTGAGATCCACAAACAAAGATATTTGAAGGAGAAAGAAGGACAATGGAGCCACATGAAGGAGACATTCAAGTTTGCATTTGGTTTGCTTAGTTTTCAATCTTGAATGTCTTGTTTTTATGTCTTTATTGAGTGTGTTTAGGATTGATCATTGCATTTGAGCTTTCATGGTTGAGCTAGATTAATAATACTACTTGCTTTGATGATTTCCGATTTCCTAGCATACATTAATTGGTGAACCCAACATGAACTAACCCCCTAATCATGCTTTTGAGTGCTTTTGAGTTGATTTGCAGGTTAAAAACCCAAGAAATAGGGTAATGCAGGGTTTTCTGAGAACTTATGCGCCTGTATGAGACAATCTGCACCTGTGTCAAGCATTTTGTGCCTATTTCAAGGACAATATGTGCCTATGTCAAGCATTCTGCACCTGTGTGAGACATTCTGCGCTTGTGTAGGGCCAGAAACAGAGGTAAAAGGCAGTGTTTTTCACTTGCAAATTGTTTTGCTTTGCTTTCTGTTTCTGCTTTTTTGGTTTTTGGTATTGATTCTCTGTGCAGCACCTTGGCATATGCATGGCAAAGACAATATATGAAACTACTAACACATTTTATGTAGGTTCGATAGTCAAAGACTAAACATATCAAACTTCTGACTTGGGTTTTGCAGGTTGCCTTGGACTACAACTGAACTTTGTGTTTGTAATTAATATTTAGGCACCTAGTATGATTTCTAAATAGGATGGAATGAATGTATGTTTGCTTTGATTGTTGAGTTTGACATTGGAGTAGGAAAGTATGCTCTCATCCTTCTTAGGGTGATCAGAAATCCAGATCTTCGATACCATGCTCATGTTTTTGATTGTGTGTCACCTTTAGAGGGCCTGCCTTCCCGACCATTTGCTTTTGCAAGCAAGTGACAATCGTGAGAAGGGAATGACCCAAAGTGAGTATGGCTATAATACCTTGGCATTCTAACTCACTATAAATAAATACCTGATGAGTGAAAGCTTTGAAGGAAGGGTTACGTGGGAATTGCAGTTACTTGGGAAGTGATGACCCTTGAACTCTTTCTCATATCAACATCTAAGTAGGACCTCATAGTCTAAATCATGCCTGCGCGACTACATTTGTTTGGTATCTTGGTGGGCTTAATGTCTCAATCACGCTTGCGTGACACCAAGGAGTAACGATTAACAGAAATCCTTACTAAACACCTTGTATTTAGAGGCCAAAAATCCTTCTAGTTGCTTGAGAAGGACAAGTTCGAATACTTGGAAGAGATACTAAGTTCGCCATGGGGAGATTTCCATGGGGACTGATGCTTGGCTGCCCTGAGAAGTGAGTGCCATGGAGGTGAGCCCATGGGGTCAAGCATCTATGTATTCTCCTTGAATCTCATAACGAGTCTGCCTCTCAAGTACCTACTGCCCTTGCCTACCATAAGAAATGTGTGAATGAGCATGATTGTCTTGAGTCTAAGTTAAAATATTTTGTCTTCTTTGCTTGTCAAAAGTTGAGTTGTGTCTCATTTCAAAAACAAGATAAATGGATTCAAAACAAGGTTAAACACAAGAGTATTTCATTCAACAAAGTTCAAAACACCTTCAAACATGGTTGTCAAACATTTTTCAAAATCTTGTCTCAACATTCATGTCACTTAGATTTAGGTCCTCCATTGTCCATACTTAGGTCTTAGAGCATCATTCTTGCATTCCACTTGGTCCATTTCATTTAGGTGTCCCCTTGCATGTCCTTATTAGGTTCTCATTTAGGTGTCCCCTTACATGTCATTATTAGGTCTTCACTTAGGTGTCATATTGCATGTCCAACATTAGGTTCATCCTAGGTTTGCATTTTGCAAATTCATTGTCAACTACCAAGGTTAGGTTTCACCTAGGTCATACTCCTTTGCATATCAATAAGGGTCATCCATTTGCATGTGTCCTCTTGCATTAGAGTAATATCATTGTCATACATTTGCATTTGCATACCCTAGGTTTCTTCATTAAGCTTAGGTCATTATCATATCATATTAGGGTCATTTGCATAGTAATTGTCCCTTTGCATATAGTGTCAAAAACTAGGTTTTGTCATACTTGAGTAATCCAAATCTTTGATAAACAATAAGTCACTGTTAGGAAGTCTAGACCTTATCAAACATTTTCTCTTTTTGTCATTATTGTCATTTGGTCAAACCTAGCTTAGTATCCAAGCATATAGGGGAGACATTGTCATTTTGTCCTTTGAGGTCTAGACATCATTTCAATTTCCTAAGGGTCTCTTTTAGATTTGCATTCCAAAAAGTTTGTCAAAATCTTGAAAAACAACCAAAAACATAGGTTTCATTCTTGCCATAGATTGCATTCTCATTTATTTAGTTTGCATTTAGTTGCATATCATACATTACCCTTGAAAAATTCCAAAACTATTGCATTTGCATAGTGACATGTCTATTGAAACAAGGTTCCAAGCACCAATGATGCAACAAAGTTTGACATATCAACTGACAATGCAATCACAATTCTATCCAACCCAACAACAAAGCAACATTGATCAAACTTTTTATGATGAAACAAATCTCCAAATACAAAAACTAGAGGAGAAACTAGCTCAAGAAGAGGAGATATTGGAACAAAGAGTGAAAAACATTGAGAAGAATAGATCACAAATGTCCAAAATGTTTCAAAAATTTCCAGGTCAAAATCCAAAGATTGAGCCAATTGATGTAAGATCTCTTCTTGACTGATTAGACATACCAGCTCTCCTCTCCCAAATAGAGATGATGAAACAATTTCAAGAAAAGAGACAACATCAATTTCAACATTATGTGCCTCCACAACAAGAACAAGAAGGTGTTCACTATCAATCAGATTTTCAACCACCACAACCAATTGTTCAACAATTTCAACATATACAACCAATGGTTCAATTTCAACAATATGTCCAACCAACTATACAATGTCAACAAATGGTTCAACCAATGGTGGAATATCAACAAGTTCAATCAACATATCAATGTCAACAACCACAACCAAACATTCAAAAACAAAGGTTGCAGCCCACACCAAGCCAAATTTTGAACATGTCAAACCAATCTAATCAACATCTAGTTCGAAATCAAAACATGACATCAAACCAACTCCTTGCCAAACAAGTTCAAATTGCAGATAAAACTATGTCAAAACCTCAAAAGAAAGGTGGCTTTATTGCAATGATCTTAAGGAAATTACCAAGTGAGTTCTTTGAGGAAGATCAAGATAATACAATTATGTCTAGCAATGCCTCATCCCCCCACAAACAAATTGACTCTCCAGTGGCATCTATCCCTACACCTTTAGAAGTTTCACAAGAACCTTCCATATTGTCCTCATCAAACAATACACCCAAGGATGAAATTACCCAAGGGCTATCCATAATTGATTGCCACGATAATCCAATTCATGATGCACATCCTTGTCATGGTTCAGAAATACAAGACCCAATGCCACCATGCACTTTATTGCCATTACCTATTTTAGAGGACCCCATTTGAAGTCCCTCTTCCTCATGTTCAAGCATTGATTCCTTGCTAGAATCCATCACAAATGTTCAAAGTGCATTTCTTTCATGCCAAACCATTGATCCCTTGTCAGAATCCCCCATTCATATCCAAAGTCTAACCCCATGTCAAGAGGATAATTTAGAGCATAAAGAAACGCGTGTTAAAACAGATCAAGATCAAGATCTTGAAACCTTATCATCCCATCCAATTGTTGACCAGGACCCCATGTTCCCAGACACTCACGATGATTCCCCTATTCTTGTCCACCCTATCCAAAGTCCTATTGACACTCCACTTCCTGAGAAAGATCAAGATATCCTTTCCATCCTTTATGATGATCCCATTGAAAGTCAAGAGCAAAGCACCTTTAAAGAGGATTCCAATGATCTTCCTCCTTGTCAAGATCAAATTATTCCTTCAGATCCTCCACAAGATTCACTTGTTTCTCCATCTCCTTGTCTTAATGCTCCATATACACTCCAAGATCGTATTTCTTGTGATGATCCCATTATTCCTCCCATTCCATCTCTTGAAGAGCCTATCATTGAACCATGTCCACAACACAATCCTAGTCCCCCTCACGATCCTAATCCCACTCATGATCCTAACATGTTAGTGCAAGATGTTCATGAACCCTCGACATGCATAATGGGCTCTTCCACTTTGGTGCAATCCGATCCACTTCAAGATCTCATTATTTCTCTCATATCATATCCACCTCATAATGGACTCGTGTCTTCTTCCCAAAGAAAAGAGTATCCTACAAGTCAAGATATTCATAAAGGCAAAGGAGTTGATCTCCATAAGCAAGAATCTCTCCATATCAAAGAATATCTTAAGGGTCATGTCTAAACAACTCACTCTCAAGACGTTGGTATCCCTCCATCAAAATCAAAACATACACCTTCCCCATCATACTTTCCATCCATCTTAGGTCCTTATATCCCTTCATCCTTTATGCAAGGTCAGCAAAGGCACACATCCTTGAGTAAATTTCATCAATCCAAAAGAACTCCATTTCATTCATATCCATCCATGCATTCCTTTCCCCCTCCAAGCAATTTGGATGCCAAGTATAAAAGTCATAAGTCTAGCAATCCACATGTATTCAAGGATCAACATGTCCAATATAATCGACATGTCAAAACAAAGAACAATATGATCTATAAAGAAAAAGAAATATCCAAAAGGCCACAAAGGCCCACTAAGAAAAATAAAGCAAAGTCAAAATATATATGGGTTCCTAAATCCCTTGTGTTAGCAATGCACTCCAAGGAACCACAAAAGCATGAAAAATCAAAAACCATGTGGATCCCTAAGCGGCTCCTTGAAGCACAAAAGCCTAAAGAAACATCCAACTTGGCATCCAAAGTTGCTATTACTCCATCCAAACCTCTCAAATTTATTCCTCCATCACCTTCTTCATCCATTTTGGGCCCTTATGTCCCAAAATCACTATCCTTTCCTCCATCCAAATCTCACAATTTGAGATCCATTTTTCCTCCATCAATCCACCACCCATCAAGGTGTGTTCCAATGTTGATCTTGCTAGCATTTCCATCCACTAAAGCCCAATTCTTCCAATACCCTACCTATTATCCAATGCAAATTTTCCATCCTTCCATCCCTTTGGTCCAATCCTTTGCATAAATCCTTGCCTTAGTTTCATCTCTTTTTCAATGTCCTTATCCTACCAACGTCTTTGAGCATGCTTTTAAAGGTCATGGTCCATTTTTTTTTTAAGGCTACTATCCAAAACAAAACAAAACAAAAAAGATGTTTGAGTCCTTCTTCCATCCCCTATCATGTGTCCATCTTCTATTGAAAAAATCAAAATACAAAAAAATCAAAAAAGTGAAAAAAAAAAGAAAAAGAAAAAAATAAGTAAAGCAAAAATAATTTGTCCACTGGTGAAAACCTAGCAAACAGGCGCCTTGGGCAAGTACCATGATGAAAACCTGGCAAATAGGCATCATGTGTAATCTATGAACTTCTTGCATACCGTACTTGGGGGCAGATTTCCTCCTTCATATCCTATTTCCCTTCATTATCCTATCATACCATGTCATTACCCTTCATATCATGTTGTCCCTCATGTCTAGTTTCCCTTTCCACCTTTGATCTTGACAAGGCTGAGGATCGTCATGAGCATCATGCATCTTGTTTGCAGCTTTTAGTCCATCATAGCTTTTGGTCTTTATCCATTTGCTTATTATAACTTTTCATGCATATTCACTGGCTTATTGCAACTTTCTGCCACTATCCCTTAGCCAACCCCGACTTTCAGTCCATGTCCATTATCCATTCTTGGTCTTGCTTATCCTATCCATATCTTATCACTATCCATACACTATTTTTGTAACTTGATCTTGATCTGACATAAGGACGTGAAATGCAAAACATGGTTTCAAAAACCTCTTGACATGTCCCTCATGCCATGTTCCTGCTTTACATTGTCATATCCAGTCTCTTGTCCCATCACGCCATAGCCCTTGAAAATTGCATCCGTATTGTCTTCATAATAAAAGGCCTTTGTCTTCCCTCTATCCACCAACATTTCAGAAAGCCTACTTATTCACCTATCATATTCCTTGCCTTGCTAGACACTGGGAGCAAAATCATAAAAAATTGAAAAATGTCCTTAAATAATTCAAAAAAAATGAAAAATGTCCTGAAATAATTCAAAAAAATTGAAAAATGTCCTGAAATAATTCAAAAAAAATTGAAAAATGTCCTAAAATAATTCAAAAAAAAATTGAAAAATGTCCTAAAATAATTCAAAAAAAAAATTGAAAAATGTCCTGAAATAATTCAAAAAAAAAAAATTGAAAAATGTCCTGAAATAATTCAAAAAAAAATTGAAAAATGTCCTGAAATAATTCAAAAAAAAAAAAATTGAAAAATGTCCTAAAATAATTCAAAAACATTGAAAAACGTCCTGAAATAATTCAAAAACATTGAAAAATGTCCTTAAAAAAAAAAATCCCTCAACATCAAATAATGTCCTGAAAAAATCTCTAAAAATCAAATAATGTCCTGAAAAAATCCTTAAAAAATCATATAAAAAGTCCTGAAAAAATGAACACAAAAAAATTGTAAAAACTCGAAAAGCATTTTGCAAAAAATATATCCCCTCTGTGCATAAGACAAATCACTAAGCATACCTCCAATGACACGCAATCCAACACTGCACTTTACTGCGAATCACGCATTAACAGATGAGCTTTTTCAATCAAACCAGACATTCGAACTGATCAGAATTGTCATATCAATCAACCTCAAAATCATTCATCCTTGGCACACCATCATGGGTCTTATATAGGGTGTGGTATACTTGAAACCAAACTGTGTCCTGTCTTAGATGGGGTACCACATTCCCTGAAACCAGACAGCATGATCGTCCTATCAGCACTTTCAACTTTTGACAATGAAGATCAAGATGTTTGTTTGACTTGTTGGAATTAGCGAGTCTTATCATTTATTGATTTATCTTCGATCATGTTCCTATGTTGCTCGATGATGTCACTGAGTGATTTAGAGTGACCAGGATGGTTCATGGTCCCTTTCTTTTTTGTTGTGATTGCTGTTTGTCTGCGATGTGTCTGTCTTTTGCAAAAAAGATTGCATTTCAGCTCTGGCCTTCAATACCATGATGTTACGCATCCATTTTGCTACATTAAAATAAAGGTTCTCACCTACAAAGTGCATTACTGAAAGCAAGTTTTTCCTTCGTCTCTAACTGTCCTCTGTCTCATTTCTTCTTACTAACATTTCTTCTGTCAGTTTGGATAGTCAATTCGGTCTAGTGCTCCGATTTCCCCTCACACATATGTTGCATCCTGCATCCATTCAGTTAGTACATTTGCATTATATCAAACATCACATCAAGCATTTTATCCATTTCATATTATAAATGCATCAAAAACACATCAAAAATACATCCATACATGTTCCACAATGGTACATCAACAGTGCATAAGTCATCCATACATAGAAAATAACATACGTCATAACACATTGCATTCCATCATATCGATGCATATCATATCATATATCACAATAATATCGGAGTACAAAATTGGACTGTCTATCCTAAGTATGGCCCACAGGCTGACTACATTATATCACACTACATAATGTCAAACTACATCTGTCCGTCATAAGGAGCATGTGCCTCTATCACTAGGTGCTCCCTTTGTCCTCCTCATCCCTGCCATGTCTCACGGATGTTGTCCCTCCTGGTCCTGGCTATGGTCGTCTCATAGGTCCACTCACCCCCATGCTGCTCACTGACCTCTGAGAGTGTGCCCTACTCTCTGTCCTCGATCGTGCCCGATATGAAGTTGCTCTCTGCTCTGGTGGAACTGCACTCTCATATAGTGTCCTCCAATGGCGTATCTCCTCTCTAGTCTCTACCAACATCTGTGCCATCTCCCGTGCACTGGCATCCCTAATCGACCCAATATACTCAGTGACTCTTTGTTCTTCTCGTTGTGCCTGAGCTATTGTTGTATCTCGAGCCGCTGTAAGTCTAGCTATCTCCGCTCTAAACTGATCCTGCTCTATCCTCAAGATGGCATTCTATCTCTCTAAAGTCGCAATGTGATCATGCTGACTTGCTATAGTTGCCCTACACATCTCCATCTCCTCTATGCTAGATGTCTCCGGCTCTATGGGTATATCTTGTAATGACTCCTGATCAGCTGCACCTGGCTCATAATCATCATCCCCCTCATCATCTCTATCCTCATCGTCCCCCTCATCCTCATCCCCGCCCTCATCCTCCTCATCCTCATCATCTCCATCCTCCTCTCCTGCGAGTGGGAAGTCCTCCTGTCTCCTTGGTACTAGAATGTCAGGATCTGTCAATGGCACTGGCCATCGTCGTGCAAACCATTGCTCATACTCCTCTGTCATCCCGACGTCCTCCACATCTGATCTCCAATCCCACTATCTCTGTTGTAGCTGTGTGAAGTCAGCATATGCTATGTGTGGCTGAATCATACTCCCCCACTGACTCGTCTCTCTGTGTGATTGGGCAAAGAGTGCAGTCCTCCTAGGTACATCCTGCCTCTCTCCAAACTGTCGTCTGACTCTCTCTGGTAGGTACATCTCAATCACTCTTTGGCAATTCACTAGTCACCCAATCAGGTACCTCTCCTGTCTACAATATGGTAGCTCATCACTATCATCTGACCATCTAGGGCAATCACAATATAGCCTCCATGTGAACTCTCTCAATTTGTCTAGCTCATGTCACCAATACAATATGTATCCAAACGAACCCTGTCTCAGTACTCCCCCATAACAGTACACATATGGTCAGTGTGGTACTACCTGTCTCTCTGCAATCGGTCGACATATGGCTATGTGCTCAAATGCCCATACCTGTAACAATGTG
Organism: Cryptomeria japonica; assembly: GCF_030272615.1. Classification (NCBI taxonomy): domain Eukaryota; kingdom Viridiplantae; phylum Streptophyta; class Pinopsida; order Cupressales; family Cupressaceae; genus Cryptomeria; species Cryptomeria japonica. The sequence continues at coordinate 337,191,037 of NC_081405.1, read as the reverse complement.
ACTCCACAACTCAAAGTCTGAATTCCCTGATATGCTATCTAATGCAACTGAAAATATAGCATAGCCAGCACACATGGTCCCCATGTGTACACCGTACCCTCTATCGCCATCCGCTCTAGCACTCTTCCCCATCCAATCGAGAATCCATGTCCTCGTCTGTCCCCTACTAGTAGACATGCTATCACCACTGCTATCACCACATATCGTCGATCATACTCTGATGCCATGGTCTCCCAGCCAATCTCCCTCTCTACGATATCCAGATCATCTGTGTCGCACTCAAATAATCTACACAAAGCGTCTCTCCCTGTCACTAGGTCATATTCTACCATCTCCCCATGAATTGGAATGCGGAGGATACGCCATACATCCTCTAGTGTCATAGTCGCCTCTCTAGTCGCCAAATGGAAAGAGGAGGTCTCTGAATGCCATCGCTCTGCCAATGCGGTAAGCAGTCCTGTGTTTGCCCTAATCTTGGGCATGAATGTGATATAGTATATTCCAAGTCCTGCTAGTGTATCTCTATCCATGCTCCTGAGTCTATGTCGTAACATGAAGCAATCTGGTTGGTTCTCCCGCGTGATCAATGGATACTGTCGACTCTGCATCACAATTGGGGCACATTTTTGTCAGTTTTAGGGTTTTCTCCTACGAGATGCATTTCCTTATTTCATGTCAAAATCAGAGTGTTTCTACTCTATTTTGACCTATCCTATTCTTATCCACCCTTTTCGAACCCTTCGCATGTTGTTTTTGCCCAAAATTGAGCTCCCAGTGCACAACTGCACTTGTGTTCTGTATCCTGTGCCTATGTTGCATTGAACTGCGCTTGTGTACCCTACGCAAGCGTAGAAGACCCTACACAAGCGCAGGATGCGCTCACACAAGCGCAGAATTCAGTTTCTGCATTCCTTGTGGGCCCCACAATGTCCCGCAAGCAAGTCAAATTCATAAAATTGAAAATATGGGTTTTTAAGATACATACCGCTGCTCCCACGTCGTCCGGTCATCTGTAGGTGCGTACACATTCTCTGAGGTGATCTGCCATTGGAATGTTCACCATCTCTCTGCAAGTGTCCTTTTCCAGAGCAACAAATTCTCCTCCTTGGCTAGTGCAAATGAGCAATTTTCACTCTCTTTGTCTTATTTATAGATCTTTGTCAGTGCGTAGATGGACGTGCACCCTCTCCATCTTATGCTGGTCGCGGTCTTTTGCATCATCAATTGCTTGTCCTTTGTGTATCCGATCTCAGATTATCGGTCTGTTCGATCCTATCATTTTTATTGATCAATTGGCCTCTTTTCTGCATGTTTCCGGCCAATTCCTCGAGGGGGCATGCATATGTAATTCTCAGTTGTCTGTTCTTTGAAACAACACTTAAAATTGCATTGTCTCAAAGAGGGGCAAAATGTAGACGTCTAAAAATGGTCAATGCTTGCGGAATCATACTTTAACATTTGCGCATTGCCTTATTTTAGGGTTTTTGCGTCGCATTAACATTTCTCCTATGATTCGCACTTGGTCTTTATCATTTGCGAGCATCGATTCTTTCTTCTGCATTCTTCATTTGTCTCACTTTTGAATTTGGTCTTGTCGATAACAATATTTGTCATGATTTTGGTCAATCTTATCCTGTCGCATCAATGTGTGTATTCATTTGTCATCATTTTGGACATTGTCAATCCTAATTAGGGTTTTGTCCTCTTATCAATCTTGTCATCATGCGATCGATTTGTCATCGATCGTTGTCATTTTCAATCTTATTATCTTGCGATCGATTTGTCATCGATCCTTGTCTTTTCATCAATTTGTCATCAATCTTGTTGTCTTGTGATCGATTTGTCATCGATCGTTGACATTTTCAATCTATTTTGTCATCGATCCTTGTCTTCTTGTCAATTTTGTCATTTTTGCGATCAATTTGTCATCAATCGTCGTCTTTCTCAATTGTGTCAATTTGGATCAATTAGTCATTGTTCCTCGTCAATTGGTGCATTTATTAATCAAATCACTTATCAGCATTGGTCATTTATCAATTCAAAATCATGATCGAATCGATATCAATTATCTTTTGTTAAGACCTAATTGTCGTCCTTGCATTTCTAATTCATCTTCTAGGGTTTCATGATTTATTCATTTAACCTTGTTTGTCATTTCCCCCTCTAGGATTAATAAATTATTTATTTATCCTAAGTCTTCGTGTCACAATTAAATGTTTATTTAATTGGCTAACTGATTATTCCTCTTTTTGTGAATTAATTAATAAATGACAAATTATTAATTGATTTACCTAATTTCTTCTAATTCCTAATTTCCTAATTTTTCGTCAATTTCTAATTCCCAATTTCTAATTCCTAATTTCCTAATTTCCTAATTTCTATTTCATCTAATTTCAATTCTCTCCTATTTTCCTCCTAATTTCATGGGAATGACATTTCAATTTGTCATAATTTGTCATAATTGACAATCAATCAATTTTGACATTGAAATTTGTCATAATTTTGTCATGAATTATCAATCAATCAATCTTGCATAGAAAGTGCAAATTTGTCATAATTTGTCATAATTGACATTCTTGATTTGCAATTTCCATTCGAATCTCTTCATGCTAATTTGATCTTTTCTTCAATCCTAATCTAATCACTTTTTTGAATCCCTACATGGTCGAATCAATCACGCTTCGAGTATTCTTGCGCTACAATCTTGTCTACTTGCTTCCATATCATGCTTATGCACTAGTAGGTGAGATCCAAAAACAAAGCTATTTGAAGGAGAAAGAAGGACAATGCAGCCACATGAAGGAGACATTCAAGTCTGCATTTGGTTTGCTTAGTTTTCAATCTTGAATGTCTTGTTTTTATGTCTTTATTGAGTGTGTTTAGGATTGATCATTGCATTTGAGCTTTCGTGGTTGAGCTAGATTAATAATACTACCTGCTTTGATGATTTCCGATTTCCTAGCATACAGTAAGATTTCCAAAAGAATGTGTGTGCAAGATCATATTGTAGTTGAACAAATTTCTTAAATGCATAACATTTTCCAAGAGAATGTGAATATGAATCATGAAAAATGCAATATTCAATACCTTTCACTTTCTTAAAAATTTTGTTTTTATTTTGAGGAGGAAAGGAAATGTTCTTGTCATATTTCAACCTCCAATAGATTCTTGCAACTAATCTGTCAGGATGATAAATATCTTCTTGCCACAAAGGAGAGGGTTTGTTACGAGAATAAGTTTCATTATCCACAATTCTAATTTTGCCACTATCTATGCCATCTTGAATAGATTTTTCAAAATCAGGGCAATCATCAGCATTATGGTCATGGGTTTGATGAAATGAACAAAAAGGATGCTTTGAAGAAGAAGCATTCCTGCAGGCTCTCTTCATTTGATGTTTTTGAAGGTAATCTTGAAAGTTTTGAAGCCTAAGGAATTCATCCATAGAAAGAGGGGTACTACTTCCTAGGCCTCTTGTAGTAGTTTGTGTAGGAGGATTTATAGGGACACAAATTCCATGCTCAATTTGTCAACTCCTTGTCCATTAAAACCTTGTTTTGTCATTATATGAAAGCCACGACTATAAGAATGTTGCAATTAACTAGATGGAGGAACTAAATCATGAATTTTTTTGAAATTTGATGTGTAAGGAGGCAGAAAAGGATTTGTAGATGGAGGAGTATCATGTGAAATGACAATCTTGTTGCCTTTATCAAGCTTATCATTTTTTGGAAGATTGGGGAAGAACATCTTCATCATCTAAAATCTCATTTTTAGTGATTTCTATGCAAGGAGAAAGGTCATGAATAAAATGCATAACATCATCCTCTCTACATAGACTTTGATGTTGAAGATAGGTCTTAGGAGAATAAGGAGGATCTAAAGATGTTAGAATGTTGATGTTTTCATATTGCCCCCCTTGCTCAAGGGTATGTGTAGAAGAAGAAGATGGATCCATATTACTTTCCAATGCTTGCTCTCTTGTAGAAAGATCATTGGGTAAAGAATTAGATCTTATTTCTTTCACACAAGATACCCTAGGAGAGATACAAAGATTAGGATCTTTAGGTTTAGTATCTACAAAAGCTTTAAGTTGATTAACATAGTAAATGCATTTTGTTAACAACATCACCATAATGCAACATAAATGATACATGAAAACTTTGAGATCTAATTGAAAAGAAAATAATTTGGAAATCCTAACAACACAATATGACCAAGTGTTATGAAGAAAGAGAAGCAACAGGAAATGAAAGAAACTCTTATCCGACACATGATTGTAGTAAATATATGCAAAAAGCAATGTAATCATATGCGAAAGAGCAAGTAAACCCAATTTATTAATTGCCATAAAAGTCTGTTAAGTGAAATCTGAATTTGCTAGAAAAGCATATCTAAAAGTAGGACCTTTTTATGAAAATTAATTTTAAGATGTGAATTTGATGAATTTTGAATTTGTGTTGGACCTTAGAGAGTGTTAAAATTGATAAAGTATGTTGATTTTCTGGATCTGAGCAAAAAAATACAGTCAATTCCATCTCCCTAAATTTCAGGAAAAAAGTCAAGGACCGTGGCGAGAATGCACATAGTCTGACCAAATTTATTTGAATTTTTTTGATAATGATAAAGATTATGATTTTAATGTAGAATCCAAAAAATAGCCGATTTGGAGATGTCTCGATCGGTCAAAATTGCAGTCAAAGGTCGAAAATAGAAGAATCTTAAAAATTAGGGTTTTATGATTGAACCATGGAATTTTCAGAATAAAGAGACAGATTTGAATTGCAATTTGAATTAGAAATCAGACCTGAATTAAGCAACTAAAATTTTACACCTCACAAGCTTAATTTTCTCGAAATGAAAAAGTAGGGTTTTTATGCAATTAACCTCTAAAATTTGCAAATAGATCAAACTTGAAAATGAAATTTTGAAATTCAAATTGCAATTAATCAGATCTAAGAATGAGAAATCGGAAGTAATGTGTAATACATTGGGTTCACCAAAATGTAAACTGGGAAATTGGATCCTAGTGACTCCCCACCTAGGAGAGAGAAAGGAAGCCACTAGAATGATTTTCACTTGGGAGGAACTTTACATTCAAAAGAGGGGTTGGATCCACTAGATCCAAATCCGAGGGGAACAAGGATCTGAATACTAAGTGGATTGCAAGTGATTGAAGTCTAATTTACCCTCTTTTGTAAATGAGAAAGTTGGCTTGTTGACTATGTGGAGAAGAGAGAGGAAATGAGTGAAATGAGGAGCTACTAGTTCGGGATCTCATTGTAACTTTGGATCTAAGCTAATAGAACTGATACACACCTACCCTTCAAATTTGGAGAAAATTCGTCAGGACCATGGCAGGAATGTACATGGTCTGCCATAAAATCCATGAAACGAAGAGGGTTCTTCTGTCTCTACATATGAAGCCCAAACCTACAATTATAGTTGCGCACCTGCAACCTACACACAGAAAAGATAGGGAGAATGGTTGTGGATAGAGGGTTGCCTTAGTCAAACCCCAGTTGAGGAATCAACCTTAAAAGAAAGTAATTGCAAATGTTTGAATGTAAACAATGGAAATGTATACCTTGTAGATATGCAACTTTTTGATGATGATTGATTTGCTTCTTGAATGTAACCACAAATGTTGTATGAAATGGCATGTAACATTAGAAAACCCTAAAACACACACATGCTTGCAAATGAATGTTGTAATGTTGCTCCAATGGATGAGTGAAGAAGACTTGAATGCTTAAATGTTTGATGATGACCTTGAAATCTTGTATCTTCTCCTTATGCTCCTTATCTATCTCTTTGTTATCCACCCGTCCATGAATGAGGGTATTGAATTCCTTTTTATACATGCCTCAAGGATTAATTTTCAACCACTAAAGGCCGACAAAGAGGAATTACAAACCTCGAAGATAAATTGTGCATAGGAGACTAACAGACCTAACATAGGGCCACCCTAAGGGGTGGGGACAAGGGGGCCACGCTCGTGTCCTAGGGGACAGGGGTGCCATGCCAATGTCCTACCCTATTTTGGGGCCTAGACAGGGTCTAGAGCAGACATAGGTCATGACGGAGAAAGAGTGAAGGGATGGAAATGCAAAAATAGGTCTCAGTTGGGGAAGAAGATGCCATCACCAAGGTGAGGACCCAAAATATGGTTAAAATTGCAGGGGCTGCAATTTTATGACACTACACATACATACATACATACATACATACATACATACATACATACATACATATACATACATACATATTTGCATACCTACATATATGGATATATGTATATATATAATTATAATTCAAGTCAATATATGTATGTTGGTGTATACATACATGCATACATACATACATACATACATATATGGATATATGTATGTGTGTGTGTGTGTGTGTGTGTGTGTGTGTGTAGGCAGTCAAGGGTTGATCCTTCTAGTGGGAAGAGAAAGGAGGTGAGATGGGGAAAATGAGATCATGGATGGTGTAGACACTTAAATTTTAATTTTTTATTTAATTTCCTTGCATAATTAATTTATTAATTATGCCAATCTCTATTCTTTCTCAATATTAATTAAATATAATTAATATTATCACTATAGTCTAGTGATTGATTTATTTAATAAATCAATCTACCTTTATTCTTCTAAAAATCTCTAAAGTTAATTCTCTACGAATCCCCCCTTTAATTAATTAATCTCAATTAATTAATTCTTACAAATCACCTTTTCCTAATCCATCATTAACCTAATGAATTATTCTAGAAGCACCCCTAATCTCACTTATCATTATTCTTCTAATTTTTAATTCCCTCCACTCATTCTCTCTCCTAGTCAAATCTTCCTACAAATCTCATTTGTCCTAATCCCACCTAATCATTCTTATAATCCCTCTCCTAATGAGTTGATAGTGGTTAATCCTCATGATTAGCCACAAAGTCAACTCCTTGTCTCCTCACTCACCCACCTCCCTTAAATGCCCTTTTCTTAGGTGAATGTGAGATTTTCAAAATCTTCAAAATCTCAAATTCCTCTAGGTATCCCTTCACCCAAGGAATTTTTAGTTGCTCTCTATTCCTCCAATCCCTATGAGCATTCTTTTAAGAAATTATTAATTCCTTCTTTTCATCACTCAAGGAATATTTTATTCCTTTTCTCTTCCCTAGGTTCATTGGGAAGCCTTCCCAATGAACCTTGAGGAGTGTGGAGACAAGAAATGCCTTTAAAGCATATCTCTTGAACTCCACACTTGTCTTGTCATCTCCTCTTGGGCCATGTGTGGGCTCACATGCAATCTTGACCCTCCATCTTGGATCAATCCTAGCCCTTCATTTCCTCCCCTCTTCTCCTATAAAATGGAGGCTCCACTCCTTCATTTGACATCTCCAAATCACTCGAACTTATGTTGTCAATTTGTATCTAGAATATCCACCAAATACCCAAACTCTAGCCAAATTGTCATTCATTCATCACTTATCCAATTCAATCAATCCCATTCCATCATTCTATATCATTGTGCACAAGCTTGGAGAGCCAATCCACTCAATCCAAGAAAGAGGTGCAACTTTGGATTCCTCAAAGGCTCAATCCAAAGGAGAAGGAGAAAATTACAAAGGCATAATAGTTTCTTAGATGTTTTTATGTGTTTATTGCATATTTTATTATATTTGACCATTGTATCTTCCTTCCAAGTCTTTCCCCCTCTTCGTTTTGGCACACCCGGTGGGACCCACGTCCCTAAATTTAATCTTTTTTGGAGTTTTTGTAAGTCTTTTTATCACAGGTATCGAAACAACGTGAGCAACTACAAATTAGCGCGACCGCCACGAGACCAGCATGAGCATTTTCTATTTTTACGCATGAGCAGGCGCTTCAGTGTAGGTGATTTAAAATTTAAATATTACCTGCCCATTTTGCAGGATCCTAGAACAATGCGAGCGTTACTGAAACAGCGCGTCTGACATTGGCATTTTTATACATGTTTTCGGATTTGTGTTTTTGTATATTTTTTGTTTCTTTCCTTAATTAGCATTAAAAAACACACTAAAAAACAAAAAAGCTAAAAGAACAAAAAAAAATTTAGTTTTGTCCAATCACATTTTTTTTATTTTAGAAATCTCGATTCAGCACAAGCGGTCTACGAATAGTGCAAGCACTCTAATAGAGTTCCCGCCTGTTTTCAATTTTTTAAATTTGTGGATTTTATTCTGTTTTCTGTATTAACCTGTTTCAGCACGTACGCCTATGCTTTAGTGCCTCCGAAAACTTATCAATGCAACCACTCAGGTATATTCTGCATTTTTTATTTTCTATACTTTTTCGCATTTTTTTGCTTTTTTAAATTTTTGTCCCACTTTAGCACGTATGCAAGCATTTCAACGCCTACGCAGGCGCTTTGGCGCGGGTGCCTCCAAAATAGCGTGAGCGCTGTTTCTGCAGACCTTTGTCTTCTAATTGGATTTTTATGAGTTTTTGCAAGTTTTTCTAATTGGTCCAAGGCATTATTCAAGACTACTAACCTGTGTTTTTGCAGGACATTGGCCCAAGAATCTGCTTGTCAAAGATTTCATTGATTAAACTTTGAAAAACTACTAACATGTTTGTTTTGTAGGTTTCCAAGGAGATACAAGCAAATATCATGTCTTTTATTTTTTACCTTAGGCACCTAGATTCAATTAGGGGATAAAAAGAACATATGTTTGATCTTGTTTGAGGAAAGTAGGAGAGTATGATTTTGTCTATCTAGACAATCAGAAATCTAGACCTTTGACACTTTTCTAGTCTGTTGTGTGCTTTTCCTTAGCGGGTCTGCCCTCCTGATTTGCTTAGGCATTGATGAGAGGGGAACGACCCAAGTGAGTACAGCTGGACCTGGGCATTCTGACTCACTATAATACATAGACCTCTTGAGATGAAATTTTTGGAGGACAAAGTTATTTGAGAGTTCACTATCATATTAGACATTTTGTAGGGCCTTTAGGTCTCAATCACGCTTGCATGACTACATCTTGCTTGGTACTTTGTAGGGATATAGGCCTCAATCATGCTTGCACAACTACAAGGAGTAGTCTTCGAATAAAAATCCTTATTAAGAACTCTAGGATTAGAGACCACTTGGTTCACCTCTGAAAGGTGGATAATCTTTGTGCAAGGGAGATAGTAACTTCTCCAAGAGACTTGCCATACCATGCCCCCATTAGCATTTGGATTCGGCTAATACGGCATTGGGAATCCATTACATGAGACCCAGTGGTCGTATTCTGATTAGCTATTGGGTGCGTACCTGAGTCAGCAAGTAAAGGTTTTTCTCCTCAGCCAATTTCCCAAGGTAGCTTCATATGCTTGATGTGTTTGTTTGAATTAATGTCCAATGTGTTTTCTTTCTCTTCTTGCCAAGAGTATAATTAGTCAACATCCTAGTCATTGTCATCAAATTCAATTCTAGTCCATATCATATTCAAGTCATTCCCAAATCATGTCTTAGTCATACAAAAAAATTTGAACCAACATCAATCAAGTCCAAGTCATAACAAACTCAAGTCTTCCAAACAAGTCCTAAACTACGTCGGAACTCTGTCCATCTGATGTTTCATAAGCCCAAGTTGTATAAGCATCCCAAGAAGTCAATCTATCAACCAATCAAGAAGAAGAAGCTCACCCAAGCACAACTCGTTAGACGTCAAAAGTTTTGGTACACCAATTGAAAACTCTTTCTTAAACATAGTACCTTTTTGCACCATTACCATGATTACATCCATGTTCATAGAAATGAGTTTGATGCTAGTGATGAATTAAAAGTCTGTGCTCTCCATCAAGGTTCATGTTTGTCTTTTAACACCAACTATCAATAGAATCAGGATGGTCGCATCCCTTCATACAACTTGTCATCGGAACCAATCATCTATTGAGTCATGTTCATGCCAAGAATAGCCTAGTCATCAAATTTCTTCTAATCATTACTATTACCTCTCTTTGATCAATCATCCTCAATATTTCCTAAGGACTTAGCACATGAACCAATGCTCAATCAATCATCTTTAATCAAATCAATCCTCAATCAACCATCCTCAATCAACCATCTTCAATCAATCATCCTTTAACCCAATTAACATCACGTTAAGGTTTTATGCCTTGTGGATTTTTATTTAGACCTCATCCTTAATCAATCAATCAATCAATCATTTGTCTTTTGTGCTTGAAGAAGAATCCTCTCCAAGCACCTTTGCCCCATCCTTTGAGTCGATCAAGACTCTTATCTCATGTCTTTACTTTTCTTAGGATCATTAGTCAATACTTAGTAGAACAAAGACTGTGGTCATTATCCTAAGGTCTAAATTTTACCCAACTTGGTCATTACCTTTCTTGTGGTTTCATCAACATCCCCCACCTAAAATCCTCATTCAAGGACTAAGGTGCAATCTTAATCAAACGTGTGTCCTTTCATCAAATCATTTTTCCTCTAATCAATATTTCTAAGGCTATTCTTGTATGGTCACAACTCGATCTCAAAAGAAAAAGATGGTCGAACAACAATATGGCATGTTGGACATTAGTGTCCTATATCAAGACTCTACACAAGATCTTACACAAAGTGTGCAACCCAACATCCAAAATTAACCACAAGAGGACCCTAATATTGTTGATCAAGATGAACTCTCTCCAGAAGTGCGAACATTTTTAGAAGACTCTTATATTCAAGAAATGATGGAGAATTTTATCTGACATAATCCTAGTGCTCTTCTAAAGACTCTTATTGAAAATGGAGCTCGCCTTCCCCCCAATTTTGATAGATCCATTCTTGATCAACAACCACAATGAGATGTTTCTCTTACTCATATCATCACACCCATTCTTCAACCTCAATCAATTGTGCCCCATCTCATCATTCAACCCCAATCAATAGCGCCCATGGCATCTGTCCCCGTGGTCTCCATTCCGCCTTCTTCCTTCTTAGCATCTATGCCAATATCCAATCTAATCTTGTCTATTCTCCAACATACTTCTATGCCATCTTCTTCTACCTAACCATACGTTTCTATTCCACAATCCTCCATTCCTCTCAACAATGTTGCTAACTTCATTCAATCTTTGCTTCCTCCTATCACAACAATTTGCGGGTCGCAACCAATTGTCACTCATGTCCTCATGACATTGGTCATCACATCTCACATCCCCACTTCATCATCATATCAATACATTAGTGGTGGTGGTCCACCTTCCATGAATCATCCAATTATAGGGGAAAACACAATTCATCATGTCCAAATTCCACAACAAGACATCATTAAAGAAATCCAGGACATGAAAAACATTATCAAAAACATGAAGGAAGGGACTAACAAAAGAAAACCTTACTCGTTTGAGGAATTTTGTCCTTGTCCTTATGACCCATCTATATCTATCACACCATACCCACCAAGATTTGAGATGCCTAAGTTCACAAAGTATGAGGGCAAAGGGGACCCCCGAGACCATGTTCGTGAGTTTCACATCTTATGTCAAGAAGTCTCCTATAGTGACTTATACCTTCAAAGGCTCTTCCCTAAGAGTCTCACAGGAGATTCTCTTGCATGGTTCTCATCCTTACCTTGAGGTTCTATCACTTCCTTTGCAGACTTAGCAAAAAAATTTGTGGCCCATTATGCCTACAACATTGTTCATGATGTTTCCATGATGGACCTTTGTAACACAAAACAAAGGCTTGGAGAGACTTTTGCTAACTTCTTACAAAGATGGCAAAATCTCATCAAGAAATTCCAGTGGGACATGTCAGAACAACACCAAGTTGAATTATTTCAAAAGAATCTGGTGCCCAAACTATCAAGACCTTTGACATCTCAATGTATCAAATCTTTCCAGAAATTGACTGACAAGGGCCAGCCCTTGAACGTGTCTCGTTAGAGGAAGGAACCTTAAAAAATTACCAAAAAAAAAGTCAAAACTCTTCCTCTTATCATATTGATAAACCAAAATTTTGGTCCAAAAACAAGAACGTAGTCAATGAAGATATGAGTGATATAAAACAGGTCTAGACCATGGCCGCTCCTCCAAAGCCCACCACCACCAATCGCCAATTCAACAATAAAAACAATAAAAATCAATCTCAAAAGCATCATAACAATGTCTCAGTTCAGGGGTGACCACCTCGATCTAACAACAAGACTCCAAGAGACTTCACTCTTCTTGTCGAGCCCATTGAGGTTGTGTTCCAAAAGCTTGTCCAAGCAGACACGATAGTCTTTCTGATAACTCGCTTATTCGATCCTAATCAACCCAAACCTAGGTGGTACAATGAGAATGAGTATTGTGAATATCATCGTATCAAGGGTTACACGATAGTGTATGAAGTTGAAAATCTACATACAAGACCTCATTGATAAGGGTGATACTGAAGTAGCAATAGCTAAACCTGGTAACAACAATGACAAACTTAAGATGTACCAGGAACCTTTCTCGAAGAATGATAAAGGCAAAGGCTCATCATCTAATGTTGTGAACTATGATTACACAAATCATATAATGGACTTTGACTTTTTAGTGGGTCACATTAAGCCTACAGACAACCATGTCAATGTCATAACTATCCAAGGAGTTAACCTTCCCCCTTCCCAAAGCAGACCTAACCCTGCTAAGATAGTCATTCAAGGCACCACACCTTTCACTTCCCACTCTCAGAATGACTTCAACGTAAGCACCCGTCGAGGTAGATTCATTTTCCAAAGAGACCCTCCCACACCAAACCCTCCCCTCATGTCGTCCAGCTATCGATATGACCTACTTGACCATCTTGGGAAGACCCCTGTGCAGATCTCCATCCTATAACTTCTCAAGACTTCCCATGTCCACAAGGAGATTTTGGAACAAGCCTTCCTTGAGTCTCACATTCCTGATAATATCAATGCTACCCAATTTCAAGCTCTCATTGGAAACCTTTCCACCCAAATACACCTTGTGTTCACTTCCAATGACGTTGTGTTCACTTCCAATAATGCTCCTGCAGATGAAGACCATAATAAAAATTTGCACATCAAAGCCCTTATCTAGAAGCACAAGGTTAAATGTATCTTGATAGATGGTGGATTCTGACTCAATCTTTTTGAGGATCTGGTAGATACATCGGGAAGAATCACAATAAAAGCATATGATGATGCAAAAAGAGTTTCTAAAGGTATGATCACCTTGCCTCTTCAAGTGGGCCCTATTACAATTGAGACCCCTTTCCAAGTCCTAGATCCTGATCTCCCTTATAACATCCTCCTTGGATGACCGTGGATTCATTCCCTTCAAGCTGTCCCTTCCACTTATCATCAATGCATCAAATTACCCTTCAATGGAAGAGAGATCACTATCAAAGGTGATCCACAACCCTTTCAATATTGCAATCTCTTAAAGGGGAAGCATCCATATCATTTCCCATTTAATAGACCCTCTCCAACTTGTCCATCTGATACATCAAACGTCACCTCCACCTCATCCCAAGTAGAGCTCAAAATCAAGATCCTAGATAATGGTTGCGGAGAATACAAACTCGAGGATGTCCTATTAATAGGCAATCTCCTCATGTCTCCCAAGTCATTTGGCAAACCAAAAGATTTAAAAAAAGATCAAAAACTTGTTATACAATGCAAGGATACCACCTTTCAACAATGGGGTCCACTTGATGAGGAGAGTCTTGAGACATATGTGTCTTCATGGTTGTACCAAGAAGAAGATGAAGACCCAACAAAAATACCTAAGAAAATGTATCCAAAAGCATCAGCTATGGTAGAAAAGATGGGTTACAAAGGACACGGCATGGGACCAGAGGATAAAGGAATAAAAACACCAATAATTTCCATCTCATACAAGTATAACAGGGGCTTGGGGTATACTCCAGTACCTAAGATCACTATCACTGGTGCCCCTTCAAGTCCTTCTTTGGATGTCTAAGACTATGATGAAGAGAATTTCCATGAAATGCCTTTTGAATACGAAGATGACATCTTCTTTAACACCCACATCAACACCATCACTCCCATAACCCCTCCCATTCCACATGAGCTACAACTCATCCATCCCAAAATTATAGACCGAGGCCAACGAGACAAACCTGCTTTAGATGTCTATGTCAATGACAATGCTCTCATGACTCTCCTGACTATGCACAATTTGGAATACTGCAATAGAGTTCATGGGTTTTGGTTACATGAAAAAGGATACTTTGGTAGTCAGGTCAATGCCCTTAGTTGCAAAAAAGATAATAAAAAGAAAAACCATGATTCCCTAGGTGAAAATCTCTCCGAGGCACCTTTGGATGAGGAAAAAGTAAAAACAAAGGGTGTATCCAAAAGTGAAAACCTAGATTAGGCACTTGAGGACAGGGATAACTTTAAGAAACCACCCCCCGGGCAACTGTGTAAAATCCTGGCGAATTAGACATTATTTTCGGGGGAAATTTTCATATTGATGGCGAATTTATTTTTTTAAATAGGGAAAAAAATTATTTGGTATTGGCAATTTTTTCTAGGGTACGAAAATTCCATAAATTTCTGGCAAATAATACCTTGTTCTATGGGGAAAATATTTATTGTGGGAGGTGAATAATTTTTGTTAAAAGGAACAAATATATAATTGTATGAGCGAAAAATTTTACTCCGAAGGAAAAATTATTTAAATGTATTGGCTATTTTTATCCACCGCTTGAAAATTATTTAATTTGTTTTGGCGAATATTTTGTTATTTATGGAAAAATATATAATTTATTGGCAATTTCATGAATTCATTGCCATTAATAGACAAGGCACATCACATCACATAATACATTGAGTCTGGACTCTGCACGATGTATCAATAAGTGCGGCCTCTTTGACATGTGAAGGGTGACACATACCTAAAATCTATAAATGATTTTAAATCGTTCGATGATCGTAGATCAATGGTTGAAGTTTTATTTCGGCCCAATTTTCTAAAGAGAACATAGCTCACCAGAAAGTACCTAGAATGGAATTGGATTCAATAGACACGTATCAAATGTCACGAATCACGATCGACAATTTTGTTCATTTAATATATATCTTTTCACTAATTGTAATCCACTCTGTCCCCAGGACTTCCAATGTGATGCTTGCCAACTTGGTACTGGTTTATAGTTGTTTCCATTTTCGCACAATAGTGCATTTATGGGAAAGATTTGCAGAGATACGAAAGATATAAAAAAATTTAAAGCAATACAGTTAAAAAAGTAATTATTACAATCAAGAGCTTCAACTATTTATATACAATCTCTGCTTCTTTCATCTTCAATTAGCCTTTACCATTTGGTAGATAAATCGTCGGAGCTCACGATATTTAAATTCTTCCTCTGGTTTAGGTTTATAGGCTCGGGTTGTTTAATTTGTTAATCTATTTTCTCAAGATGGACACTCCCATCCGCTTGAGAAGCATTTCTGCAGAGGACCAGAGGGCCTTTCTAGGCTTCATTAGAGACCCAACCCTCCAACCAGTCTGTAAGGAGGTTGGGTCATTCACCAATGAGGCTATGCGGATGGTGTTGGGCAGAGAGTTTATGTGAAATGAAAAAATAGGTATCATGTTAACACGGACATTACATCCTGATTCTTAACGTCTTTTTTGGACCTTGGAGGAGACAAGGTGGATATGTTGATGCTGTTGAGGAAGGTTTTTAAGGAAGACTTCCTTGGAGATGACATTACTCTTGTTGTCCTTGCAGAAGTAGGGATGAGGATCCCTTTGGCGAGTGAATTATCCAAGCTTCTCCTCCCTGACCAAATAGTGTCAGTGGCCAGGCAACTGTTTCTCCTGAACCTGAATGCAGAGCAGTTGACGCGTCACAGGAAATGGGCGCAGATTGGTAGGGACTTCCTTCGAAAATGGTTGCTCCCGGACGACTTTCCAAACTACATGTGGCTTGAAGAATTCTCTCAGCTTATGCTGTCTGAAGAATTCTACATGGAAGGAGGGTCAGATTCTTAGGGCAAAATTGTAAACAATTCCACTACCTGTGCCCTAGCCCCGCCCCCTTGGGCCCCTAGTAGTTTTTTTTTCCTATGTCCTCGAACCCTAACAGGCTCAGTGGCTCACTCATTTTGGCTTTTAAGTTTTTGAGGGACTCAAGTCTTAGACGTAAAAATTGTAAATTTCCAAAGCATAAATATTAATGATAATTTTTCAAATTCCAATTTGTTTCAATTTGCCTCTTAGAGTCTTATGGATATAAAAATGCTTTCTATAATTCTATTTCATTTTTATTAATTAAAGTTTTTCAAATGCTTTTTGTATATGAGCTACATTATTTCAATTATTTGTTAAACAATGAAAATAAATTTAATACTGTGATCTTTTTTATGTAATGCTTCTTCCTCTATATTTAATATATTAAAAAAAAAAATCAGTTCGTTCCATTAATTATTTGTACATTGATTATGGTTGATTATAATTTTATAAATATATAGTTAAGATTTGAACTAAAACTCCAACTTACTTATATTAAACTATATTAAATTTACTTATTTTAATTATATCAAACTTACTTATTTTAATTATATTAAATTAAAGTCTATATTAAACTAAATTTATGTTGAACTTTTATATATATTTTTAATCTTTATTTATTTATTAAATTAAAAGCTATATTACACTAAATTTATGTTGAACTTTTATATATATTTTTAAACTATTTTTTAAAATTATATATCATAAACATATTTTTAAAGAATTTTGTTAAACTTTAAATTAATACACTAAATTTATGTTGAACTTTTATATATATTTTTAAACTATTTTTTAAAATTATATATCGTAAACCTTTTTTTTTTTTAAATTTAAACTTTAAATTAATATTTTAGATTTAATATTGAATGTTTTCTTTTTTATATTAAGCTTTTAACTTTCAAATTGTATATCAAAATTTATATTTTTATTTAGTTATTTGTTTTATTCTAGAAACTAAGTTTCATGTTTTATACTATTTTTCAATTTCATATTATTACAAATCATTAACATTAGATTTAATAGTTATCTCAAACTATTGGACATCTTTAAAATTTAAATGTCTCTTATTATGGGACCAACGACATCTGACAACATTCAACAAGTACCATCATCCGTTGGATGAGAAAAGATCAACGACTTAGGGTGGATTTTGGCCCAAATGTGGGAAGTGAACACATTTGTGAGAACTTCGCCCGGAATTTAACATTTTAAATTTAATTAAACATAATTAAGTCTATAAAGCTATTTTTCGAACGGGATTTTAAAATGATTAAATAGACTTAAAAAACAGACTAGAAAAGTGACACAAGTATGGTGACGTGCCAGAAAAATGGCAGAAGTCATGGGACCCATGACATCTTACAATAGGTACCATCGTCCATTGGATGAGCAAAGATCAATGGCTTAGGGTGGATTTTGGCCCAAATGTGGGAAGTGAACACATTTGTGAGAACTTCGCCCAGAATTGAACATTTTAAATTTAATTAAATATAATTAAGTCTATAAATCTCTTTTTCGAGCGGAAGTTTAAAATGATTAAATAGACTTAAAAAACAGACCCGAAAAGTGACACGAGTATGGTGACGTGCCAAAAAAATGGCAGAAGTTATGGGACCCATGACATCTGACAACAGGTACAATCGTTCGTTGGATGAGCAAAGATCAACGACTTAGGGTGGATTTCGGCCTGAATGTGGGAAGTGAACACATTTGTGAGAACTTCGCCCGGAATTGAACATTTTAAATTTAATTAAATATAATTAAGCCTATAAAGCTCTTTTTCGGGCAGAAGTTTAAAATGATTAAATAGACTTTAAAAACAGACCCAAAAAGTGACACGAGTATGGTGAGGTGCCAGAAAAATGGCAGAAGTCATGGGACCCATGACATCTGACAACAAGTACCATCGTCCATTGGATGAGCAAAGATCAACGACTTAGGGTGGATTTCAGCACGAATGTGGGAAGTGAACACATTTGTGAGAACTTCACCCGGAATTGAAACGTTTTAAATTTAATTAAATATAATTAAGTCTATAAAGCTCTTTTTCGGGCGGAAGTTTAAAATGATTAAACAGACTTAAAAAATAGACCTGAAAAGTGACACGAGTATGGTGACGTGCCCGAAAAATGGCAAAAGTCATGGGACCCACGACATCTGACAACACGTACCATCGTCCGTTGGATGAGAAAAGATCAACGGCTTAGGGTGGATTTCGGCCCGAATGTGGGAAGTGAACACATTTTTGAGAACTTCGCCTAGAATTGAAACATTTTAAATTTAATTAAATATAATTAAGTCTATAAATCTCTTTTTTGAGCGGAAGTTTAAAATGATTAAACAGACTTAAAAACAGACCCGAAAAGTGACACGAGTATGGTGACGTGCCCAAAAAATGGCAAAAGTCATGGGACCCAGGACATCTAACAACAGGTACCATCATCCATTGGATGAGTTAAGATCAACAGCTTAGGGTGGATTTCGGCCCGAATGTGGGAAGTGAACACATTTGTGAGAACTTCTCCCGGAATTGAACATTTTACATTTAATGTCCTCAAAATTTATATTGAAGTAATGAATGTTTTTTCATTCGGCATGGAATAGTTATTAATAATAATTAATAAAATTACAACATGATTCTAGATATTTATCCCTTTAGGTATCACTTTTGTACTTTTCAGAGTTTTCAAAATAAGAGACTCGTAAATCATAATCGTATTTCATTTCATGGATAAACCTGTAAATCGAGGGAGATTCAGAAACAGCTACTAGATTGAGGAATGCAAGTTGCAACAGAGAATGTCTACGCCAATCTAGTGAAATAGAAGTTCTGGGTAAAATCTAGAACACCTACATCCCACCTTTTTTGCTTTTTTTAATCTCGTGGTCCAATTTGAGGTTTAGCAATTTTAGGTTTTTATCTAGCATTATTTTGAATTATTAACAATAACAGCAATGGAGAAAACGGGAAGCAGTAATTCAATAGGAAGCCAAGTAAAAAACAAAATTTACCTAACCGAACTGGTTAAAACACCAGATTTCACTGATGAATACCATGATATGTATGACCCTGCTATCTATGGTGAAAAGCGTGTCATAGATATTAGATATGCATTGTCTAGTAAAGTGGCAGATGCATGCAGGGAAAAATTTACTATTTTCAACCCAATGTTACAACAAAGAACATATTAAATCTCATCGTGGGATGCTAGATTGGGAAGCATGGTGTTACCTGAAGTATTCCCTTGCCCTGATTTTGTCATGGTCTGTGCCGAAAATTATGATGAAGATAAAAAAGCAATTGTCAATAAAAATACAAAAGAGCAAATTCTATCCATAAATGAGGGAGAATTTGCTCGTTTGTTGAACCTAGGATTTGAAGCACAAAACTCAAACGTCCAAATTGACCTTGGAAAGCTGGTAGGGAATTATGAGAGTCTCGATCCAAGTCACAGAGATTCATTTATCAAAGCTCTAATAAAGAGTGGTACTGGTATTGTGTTGGATCAAAATCATAAGCCTCCTTATGATTCTAACATTTTTGTTCCATGGGTTGGGGATACTATTTCCTTGCCATCATTTTTCCTGGGATTGGAAAATAATAGGGAAGTGGGTTCAAACCTTCTTGAAATGATTTATAATATCCATTGTGTAGGTCAGCTAGTAAGATATAATTTTATTGAGCACATTGTTCAATCCATGCAAAAACAATTTACTAATGATCAAAAAGGGTTCATATAAGACATTTAGGTTCTCATCCTACTTGTGCTATATCCTTCTATCCAAGTATCATGCAATATTTGAGACCAACAAGCTTCAAATTGTGAACTATAAGATTGATGAGAAGACTAGGAAGAGAACAGAGTGTCCAATATATGAATGGACACCAAAGATAAGGATGCATGATAACAGAAAGAACTACAACCATTTTGTAGACTTATTTTTGGCACCAATGTATAATGAAATTACAAGCACTCCAATGCCTAGGTTGCCTATTTCTTGTAGAGATTGCATTCAACTCGAAAGTCAAATAGAATTGGCTGACTGGTTCTTTATGGAAGAATTCACTATGTTAAGGTTTTACGGATTGGCAGTAAAACCATACAGACTTCCAATACATGTAGCAGAGAGGGTATTTGCATTGGAGTATGTACGGCAATTGGAGAGCACAGATAGGCACTTCCATGGTCAGCAAAAGAAGAGCATATTTCCTTCCTTGCCTTTCTCATGTGGAGGGTTCACATTTGAGAGAAAAGCATTCAATGTGGCACATGATTTTTTGATAGTTTTTAACTTTGGTGATAAGGGTCTCTGGCAGTATGATCCAATCGGTGTAGTTCAAGCAAGGCTTAAGAAAAATGGGAACTCTTCCATGTTATGTCAACCGGAAAGTAAACCATTGCTAGAAAATCTTAGAAACATGGACTCCTGGGATGAGGTTAAAAAAGAGATGGAGAAAATTGTAGCTAACAATAACATTTCAACAGAAGAAATTTCATCACAAATTATGGCATTGCACACACAAAGGACAACAGAGGAGGGCCAGGGCATCCAAAATAGGAGGTCCTACAATTTCTACCTAAAATCTGCTAATAAATCTAAGAAATCTATTCCCAAATCAATTTTGCAAGAATGTAAAGAGAGTTTTTGGACTCAAACCAAAATAAATGATTTTTGGACTGAGGAAGAATCTCGGTGAACCAAAGACCAGTGTAGAATTTGAGACCATCGACGAGGATGGAGAGTTTAGCAAATTGTGGAATATGGAGCATCCCACAATAGCACATGATAGGAGTGAAGATGATGATGAGTATGAGGTTGAGCCCACTCCAACAACTACTATAGTCTCTAAAATATTAGGTGCAGTCAATGAGTCCATGAAAGAAAAATATAGCAAAGGGGAAAGCATTGTGGAAAAAATGGGTTTTGAAGGTGGTGGTCTAGGTGCCAGAGGAGAGGGCATTTGGTATCCACTTCAGGTACAACTTCCATCAGGGTCAAAATAAACAGCTCCTGCTAAACTAGCCATTTGACTTGATTCTTCAGATTCATCACGGATAGGTACTACTCATTACCCTCAAGGTCCACCTACATTTGTTTCAGGTTCAAATCCACAACCACCACCACATCATGGTATTCCCATTGGTGGTGAATCAAGTTCCACTACCACAAATGGGGAATCTGGGGATAGTATTCCCATTATTGTTTAGTCAAGTGATGTTGTGATTGGTGGGGTTGGCATGGGTACTACTAGTACTACTGATACTAGTTGTCTTGTTGTTGGACAAGGGCTACAACAAAATATCTCTCGCAAGAGGCCACTAGTGGTAGGTAGATACTAATATTATTCAAAATCCTATATCAAGTGCCACTGACACTACAAAACAATCATTTGCAGCTTCAGATCACACACCTAAAAATATTATGAAAACTACACATGAAAGTGTCAGTGGGAGTGGGATGAGATCAAGAATTGTTGTTGGTAATCCTAGTCAAGCATTAGTTAAAACCACATAAATAAGTGGAACTGGAGCCTCTGGTATTCCTATGTCACCTTTCAAACATTCAATTGCTTCATCAAGCCTAGATTTTCAATATCTTGATTACTATTAAAAAATATGAACACACAACAAAAGCAAATAAAGAAAAAAAGAAAGCATTTCATAGGGTTTCCCTGACTAAAGTTTTAAACGAAGAGCATGCAAGGAATAGGGTATTTCCAACATATGACTCACAGAAAGATATGATGGAGTTCATGGTTGTGATGCCCTTGGACCCAACTAAAGATAAAAATCCACCACACAGTCAGATAGATCCCTCTGAATTTCAAGTTAGCACCCTCCAAATGGATTTTTCCAAAGTACTTAATGTGGAAAAAATTAATGTGTCAAAAAGGACTAACAAAGTGGTCTACACTTCACTGCTAAAGGTGGAGAAAGAAAAAAATAAACAGGAGAAACAAATAGAAAAGTTATAGGCAGACTTGGCAAACGAAAAAATCAATGAGGCAAGCAGCAGATAGCAAGTGCAATGATTTACAGAAAAGGATAAAAAAATTTGGCGAGAAGGAGAAGATGGATGCAGAATTGAAGGACCTGACAGAAAAACTGGCTAAAAGCAGTAAAAAAATTGATAAGGAAAAACCCAGTTTTCAAAAATTATACAAAAGTTATGAGTCCACTACTACCAAAATGAGAAAATTGCAAGACCTATTGGATAATGGGAAGGAAAAAGAAAAACATTTGCAAGAGGAAGTAGAGGAAGAAAGAAAAAAATGTGCACAAATGAAAGAAGACCTGCACAATGCAAATGATAAAATAAAAACTTTGGAGGATAGATTGAAAGATAATATGAAAAATACAATGAAGTATACACAAGAAAACAATTGGTGGATAATAATGTAGAGGAGTTACAAGTTGTGGGAATGGTTTGAATTGAATGAAAGTCTGAGAGTAATTTATATGAAAATCAAAGGGCACTTTGAGAAGAGCATACATGTTTATTCAAAAGAGGATATGGCAAAAAAGATTTTGCAAGCAGTCTACAATTCCAGTGATAGCCACTTGGCATCCAAGGGAATTAAGAGCCGCATTGATGCCATAGTTAAGACATCATCTATCATTCAAAAATGCCAGAAAAAAGGGAAACATCAGAAGTTATGGAAAATTGTGGAAAAAAGATATTGAAGCTACAAGAAAAGAAAAATAATTTGATTAAACTCGTTTTTCCTAAGACCATTGACCCATCAAATAAATTCATTGGAAAAGAAGCTTACAAAAAAAGAATGGAGATAAAAATGAAGTCTGATTTAGACTTACTTCCTAAGGACACAACTCCCCAAAGCTTTCTGGAGTTCATCCAACCATTTACAACTCTAAATTCGGTATTGGATGAAACAGTGATGTCAAGTCAATCTTCTAAATATGGAATGTTGACGAAGTTGTAGTTGACTTTCCATAGTTTACAGAATATTGACCTTCCATCAGACGAAGAGTGGAGCACCCTACAAAAACTGGCACAAAAATCTTAAGAATCATAGTATGTATTGCACAATTTTCTTCATTTACTCTTAATTTCAAGGTTTTATGTTTTTTTTGTTTGGAATTTGGTATCGCTTGAAATAACTATGTTTTGTGAATAGGAAAAAACTAGCACTTGCACAACTATGATGCACAGTGAAAAACTTCAGCCAGTAAATTTGTATTCTCAAATTCTCCCTTGCTTTAACATTTATGCATTTCTCTATTTCTGATTACTAGGTTTTAGGAACTTCTATTATCTATATTTAATTTGTCATGGCATGAATTAATATTTAATTTTGAACTCTATTTTTTGAACAGGAGACATCAGACATGTAGCAGATGTTAAATTGTTAATATGGCATGTGATGGCCATATAAATCTGTCTTGAGTTTGTGATTTTGATGTTGAGTCTTCACATGTTGCAAACTTGCAATTCGACCTGAAGCTGTTGTTGCTCCCTTGTTTCTTTAAAAGGGAATTCAGGGTCATTTGCAAAGGGTTCTGAAACTTTGTATTCACTTTTGCATGGACATTGGAGAATCACATAGGAGCTATTGTTGCTCTCTTGTTTCTATAAAAGGGAATTCAGGGTTATTTGCAAAGGGTTCTGAAACTTTGTATTCACTTTTGCAATTTGCATGGAGAATCACATAGATTGGTTTATTACTATTGAATGAATTGTAGCATATGGCTATATTTTGAAAGAATTAATGAAAATCTAAGTTCTCGACATGTGTATTACTATTGAATGAATTGTATCATATGGTTCTGAAATGTATCACACAAATTTGAGACTCAAACATGTCTAAATAAACAATAAACATCTTTGTCTCAATAAACACATTATGGTCTTTTTTTAATGCTATTTTAAATCTGGAAATAGAAAGTTGAAAAATATAATTACAAATCAATATTAAATTCTAATTGCAAAAAGTAATATGCTTTTGTAAAATGGATGATGAGATACAGTAATAAGATTAATAAATACCAATCTCTTACAATTGCCATTCATCCTCATCAAATTCAGAGCTTTCTTCATTCTTGTCTGTGTTTTCTTCACTCTGAGTCTGCATACCTTTGTTGAACTGCATCTCAATGCTACCAGTAGGTCCAGTACATGATTCAATAGTCCCACTGGCACTTTGGTTTTAAGTGTTTCCCAAACCTCTTCTTTCACATTTGGACCTCCAGATTTGCAATGCCCTATCGTAAGGAAAAGTGTGGACATCATACCTAGATGTATAGAGCCTCAAGCAATTTTCCAAATTTTTGTCTAGTTTGTTTCTTAGCTTTAATTTTAGGAACCCCAAAGCACTAAAAACTCTCCCATCTTCCACCAAACCCATTATCATGGTAAGACATAAATCAGCAAGCTTCACATATTCTGGCATTGAATCATGCAATACTGAGTTCTTAGCTATAGTTTTCCAAAGCCTTGTTACTGATCCCTCTTCATGCGGGTTCTCAATTTTTCCATATTGTTCTCTCATAGTGTATGCAAAATGAGATGATTGCTCTCGAAGATGAGTTTCATCTAATATTCCATTTATAGTTACTCCATTCAATTATCTGGATGCGCAAAATTGTTTTATCAAAATCAGTAGCTTACTTTGAAAATCAAATGCAATATTGAGGCTCCAATAATGAGGAAACACAAAAGACATGGCTTCGAGAAGGTTGTCAGGAGGGAATCTACTTCTAATTTGTGAGGAAAGATCATATGCAATTTTCTTCACAGAAGTAGTTAGAGTTTCAACAATCTTGTCAAAATCTTCCCTTGTAACTCTTGCTAGTTGCTTCTTGGGGTGCTTTCCTGGTTCCTCGAGGTTGACCGTGGCATAGAAGTGCATTGGTATCTCAAATCCTCATACATTGGCACATACCTCCCCGTCTGCACCAATTTGTAAAAAGTTATCAGGATTGTTCAAATCTATAAGTGTCCACCACTTAACAAATTTTTCATCTGATAGTGTTGGTTGATTTCGATAGAGATTGTTGAGGGTCATGCATGTCATCTTACGCAGCATAGCATATTGTGCAATATATAGGGCTCTTTTTTGGGTAGCCTTCATAATATTCCTCATTTCCTCTAGCATGGGCAAAAGAGCTACTAAAGTTAAGAGTGTCTCTAAATTACTTAACCTCCGAAGAAGGTCAGGAAATTTTGGTTGATCTGATTCGTCGCGACTTGTGTGAAATAGTCCAATCAAAGATGGATACTCTGAAAAACACTCGATGCGTTGGACCATCCAAAGAGATCCATCTGGTATCATTATCCTTGATAAGCTTGTTCCCATCAGTTATTCCATCAGCAAAGTGTTGAAATTCCAAAAATTGCTTGGGACTTCGACAGAAGTGTGAGTAGAGCTCTCTGATTAAAATTTCAGTTTTTTAACCGAAGCAAACTTGCTCACAATTCCAAAAACTAGATTCATTATGTGAGCCATGCAGTGAATTGCAGTAATGTATGGTGCAAATGAAGTTTCAATCTTTGTACAAAGACCGTTCCTATAACCTTGCATTACTGAAGCTCCATCTGCTCCAACACAAAACAATTTTTTGGCTACCGTCATGTCATCCATACCTCCATATTCAATTAAACTTCTCTTTACTAGTTGAAATAAATTTTCCGTTGTCGCACTCTCCTTAATTTTAGCAATAGATAGTAGATAAGGTTGGTGGGTATGATTCTCTACAGTATAAACATGCATGCATACCCATGAAGTATTGTCTATTACTGTAACTTCATCTAAAGAAATGCAATAAAGTTTGACTCTCTTATTTTTTCCTTTACATCTTTTTAAACCTCAGCAAGACAACTTGCCCATTCCCATCCACTGTTTACTGACCAGTGTCTATTAGGATAGTTAGGAACTTTCAAAAAGTGTAATAAATCACTAATTGATGGGAAATCTATCATAGCACATCCTTTGCTCAAAATATTAAAAACAACGCTTAACTGAACAGCTTTTCCCAGTTGTTCTATTTGCATTGCTTTTCCAAAACTATCTTCAATAGAACCTTTAAATTCAGCAAGCTTCATCTTTATTTTCTCATGAAAATAATACTCTTCAGCATTCCTTACATTCTTACATTCCTCCTTTGTTTTCCATCTTATCACTAATTTTTGAACGCCATCTATCATTTGTTTTTCATAAACTTTACCCATATGCTTTTCTATGGTTTCAAATTTTAGTTGTAACCTAATTTTCTTGATATGTTTCCAAGTGCAAATCTTACACCTGCCCTCTATTGGAGGCTCACCTTCAATTGGATTCTCCACTGGTTTAATGAATGGATACTTTGATGCCCAATTAATTTGAAAATTCTTCACTGACATATCCCACTCCCGATCCTTTTTTGATTGTGGTTCACCCTTTTTTGACCTGGCTTTTCTTTTCCCCTTCCGTGAATTATCATCAATGGCATTATCATCCAGGTCGATTATATCATTCCGGCTAACTTGGGCATCTACCAGATAATCTTCTTCAAGATCATCCTGATCTAAGATATTAGGCTCGCCGTCGTCTTCAACATGCGGTGTAGGTGGCGAATTTTGTACTTGTAATTGTGATGATGTACCTTCCTAATTTTTACCACAATCTTTTCCAATGCCAAAGTATGAAGACAATGTTGTGCTTTTTGTTGGCCTCTAATGGCCTTCCCCACATTCATATTTCCTACCCCTCTTCCTATTCTACATTTCCAAAGAAATAAAGGCTGGAAAAAAATATCAATTTGTTGAAGAAGCAATAATAGGCTATATTGTATAATATATTTTTCATTGGCCCTATGACCTACAATCTAGATGTTTGAGGTTTGAATGTCCCTTATGAGTCCTGACTACTTGGCACTGACAGGTCACAACTAAATAAAAATGAACTCAACAATTCAAACAAATATAGATAAATTTAGAATAATATTATCACACTTCAAAAATATGATCGCTCACCTTTAGGTCACTAGCAGTAGCCAATGCAGTCAACAACAATGATTTTACTTGGTCTAAAACTTCGCTATTGATCAGAATTCAAAGCCTAGAACCCACCAGATTGTGTTGAGATAGATCTGATCTTTGCATGTATTAATAACAATCCTTATATGGCGAATTCCGTAGTAATTTTATATGGTATACAAATATTTGGCGAATCCCGTGTAATTATAACATGACATGTAATTTTTGAGGCGATTATAGGTCGTCCAAATAATTGGTAAATACAATATAGTTGGCAAAAGTTGGGGTGAATGGAGACACGCATCGGCAAAATGTCAGGCGAATTGGGTCCTCCTAGCTAACAAATCTTCACATGCCTATAGGAGAATTATAGTCATCAATTAAGGCAACCTCAGAGAGTGTAGGCGAAAAAATTAAATTTACCGTGTGTCCACCATATATTGTATTGGTGAAATAATCACATAGAAGCATTTAATTGCCTAAAACATATGGTGATCGGGCCGTGACTTTAATGAAAATTGATAATGTTCTGGCGACATGGCCACCCCCACTCGGTACAAAATATTCGCCATTTCCCAGGTCGTCGACGTGAAAAAATTTTCATTGGTGAATATTAACCACTAAAGTAATCTCTGCTTGAGGATGAGGGACTTGAGCTCCCTACCATTGTTCCTCCTCAGCAAGACAAGTCAACTTCACTAATAGAGGAAATAGAAAGTATCAATATGGGCACCAAAGACACTCCAAAGAATGTGCTCATTGCCAAGTCCCTCATAGATCAAGAGAGATGGGACTTCATCAGTTTCCTCACAGAAACAAAGATCAATTTTGCCTATTCATATGTTGACATGCTAGGCCTAGATCCTGACTTGGTAGTTCACAATCTTGTTGTCTGTCCAGATGCAAAACCAGTAAAGCAGAAGTTACGCAAGATGCATCCACACATTGCACTCTTGGTCAAAGCATAACTTCAAAAGATGTTGGATGTAGAATTCATCAAACCAATAGACTACCCTGAATGGGTATCCAACATTGTACCTGTCAGCAAATCTTATGGGGGCATCTGCATTTGTACTGATTTTTGAGATTTGAACAAAGCCTGCCCTAAGGAAGATTTCCCGCTCCCCAACATAGACATGATTTTAGACCTCACAGCAGGACATGAGATGCTATCACTTATGGATGGATTTTTTGGATACAATCAAATTAGGATTGCAGAGGAAGATCAACACAAAACAAATTCACAACACCATGGGGCATCTTTTGTTACCAAGTCATTCCCTTTGGTCTCAAGAATGTCGGAGCTACATATCAACGTGCAATGACAATAATTTTGCATGACCTCTTGCACAAAATCATGGAGGACTATGTGGATGATCTTCAAGTAAAATCCAAAACAAGACATGAGCACATCCCTATCTTAAGGAAAATTTTTGAAAGATTGGAAACATACAAATTGTGCCTCAATCCTAAGAAATGTGTCTTTGGTGTCACATCAGGAAAACTGCTATGTTTCATCGTTTCCCATAGAGGTATAGAGTTTGATCCTACAAAGGTGAAAGTTGTCATGGAAATACCTCCCCCAAAGACCCTTAGACAGTTGCACAGCCTCCAAGGAAAGCTCCAGTCTATCAAATGCTTCATCTCACAACTCACAGACAAATGTCACCCATTTGCTCACTTATTACGCAAAGATACCAAATTCAAATGGGACTGCTTGTGTCAAAAGGATTTTGAGAAGCTTAAGGAATATCTTGCATCACCTCCGGTTCTCATGCCTCCTATTCCAGGAAAGCCACTTCTTTTGTACATATCTACTACTACAGTGGCATTGGGTGCATTATTGGCACAGACAGATGGTCAGGGAAAAGAGCAAGCTATATAGTACATCAGTCGCACACTAGTAGGGTATGAGCTCAATTATACCCCCATTGAAAGATCATGCTTAGAACTTGTCTTTAGCATGCAAAAGCTTCGGCACTACATGCTTAACAACAACAAAAATTTGATTTCTAAGATTGAACCTCTCAAATACCTCTTGTCAAAAGCTGCTCTCATTGGCAAAACTACTAAATGGGTCATGTTGTTAAGTGAATTTGACATTGAATATGTGGACAGAAAAGAAATCAAAGGATAGGTAATAGCAGACCAACTAGCCAACACTTCACTTCAAGGTGACCATCTAATCCTTACAAAATTTCCAGACCAATTCATAATGATTGTCACCACATCCTCCACATGGCGGTTGTACTTTGATGGTTCTTGTACCCAAAATAGATTGGGGTCAGGAATACTATTGATCACACCTCAAGGAGATTGCATCCCAAAACCATACAAGATAGCCTTTGCATGTACCAACAACATCGCAGAATATGAAGCACTAATTACTAGACTACGCCTAGCTATCCAATGAAAGATATTGGAATTACATGTCTATGGTGATTCCCAACTTGTCATAAACAATTCAATGACAAATATCAAACAAAAGATGACAAGATTCTTCCCTATTGCAATATGGCTGAAGATCTCAAGCAGCACTTCACATAAATTAAGTTTAATCAAATTCCATGAACAAACAACAGAGTTGCAAATGCAATGGCCACTATTGGCCCCCTCCTTCAAATGTCAGAACATAGTCAGAAGTGTGAGTTCTTGGTCGAGCAACTCTTCATACTAGCATATGATTTACCAGAGTCTAAAATGGTGTTCATACTCGTTAGTCCCGAATCCCCTTGGTATCAAGAGACCTTCACTTACCTAAGAGACAACACCATTCCCCCACACCTTACTAAAACCCAACAACAAACCTTCATCCGCTGATGCGCTTGTTACACTATCCTTGGAGACATCCTATTCGAAAGGCATTTTGATGGTTCCCTCCTAAAGTGTTTAGACAAACAAGAGGTTGAATGGGCACTACATGAAGTGCACGAAGGCATCTGTGAGGCACACTCAAGTGGGATCACTTTGGCTAAAAAGTTCTTGCGAACAGGATATTACTGGCCTACAATGGAAGTAGATGCATATAATTGTGTAAAGAAATGTATCCCTTGCCAAAAACATGGCGACAAGATCCATGCTCCATCACAAGAATTGCAGTCATTCATTACACCCTGGCCCTTCTCATAGTGGGGGCTCGATCTCATTGGGAAAATCCACCCTACATCCTCTAACGGTCATAAATTCATTATCACCGCCACCAAATATTTCACCAAGTGGGTGGACGCCATCCCTCTTACCTTCACCACTGGTAAGTAGATCTCTAAATTCATTATAAACTACTTGATCTGTCGATATGAAATCCCTAAAGTTATCATTACAGATAACGACAGACCATTAAAAAATCAGAATATTAAAGAGCTCTATCACAAATTTGATATCCAACACTGTTTCTCCACTCTATATTACCTGCAAGGTAACGGTCAAGCTGAGGCTTCTAACAAAACCCTAATCAAAATCCTCAAAAAGACAGTCAATGAAGCTGGCCATGATTGGCACCTCCAACTCCACCCTGCTCTGTGGGCTTATTGCACCTCCATCCACACACACACAGGCGCAAACCCATATTCCTTGTCTTTGGCTCTAAAGTTGTCCTCCCTCTTGAGATTGAGATCCCCTCCCTAAGGGTGTCGTTGTAGGATATCCTCCCAGACGAGGAATACAGAGTTGTCAGACTACAAGAGATAGAACTGCTTGATGAAAGATGCCTCAAGGCCTTAAACCATCTCCGGGTATATCAAAATCGCCTATGCTTAGTTACCACAAGAAGGTCAGAACCCAGGAATTTTAAATTGGTGATCTTGTCCTCATGGAAAATCAAAGAAACCTTCAAGAAAGAGAGAAGAAAGGCAAGTTTGAGCCTAATTGGCTTGGACCATATGTGATCACAGCAAAGTATAGATCAAGGGCATATCAGTTGGCTACTCCTAAAGGATATCCTTTGGATGATCCAATGAACATCATGCACCTAACGATATTCTATGCCTAGTCCTCAGAAGGTCATCAATTGTCAAAAAAAAAAAAAATCAAAACAAATTAAGAAAAAAGAATTCGTCCATTAGTGAAAACCACTTTGTGGTGCTTTGGGCAAGTACCAATGTAAAAACCTGCATGCAGGTGCCAAAGTAAATAATTTGGATCCATCGTCTATCAGATCAAACTCCTTCACCATCTACCCATCTGATAGCCATAATTCTCCCTACCACACTCCTAGTAGCATAATCACTTGTATGATGATGAGACTTTGCCCAAATCATGAATAAGGATTGTCCCATCAAACTAAGCTTTTATCTCCCATTTCCTGAGCTTGTGCCTCCATGTGAGCTTCATCAAGTCTTGATGTTAGTCCTACATCCACAAGTTGGTCCTCATGGTCATCTGGTCAATTGTCTAGTCAATCCCAATCCAACCCATCCTTTGCCCTAGGGATGAATCCTTCCCTCACCCGACAGTTTAATCTTCCATCCTAATCCTACTCTTGGAAAGAGACATCAGTTGGTCATGTATGGGTGACTTGTTTGATTTCTTGGATTTTCATTTTTACTTGCATCTTTTGTCCTACAGCTGCATCTATCTACGATTGCCTAGATCTTCCATATGCGGGTATGTTTACAATAGGGTTTTTCATGGCATGGCATGTTTTTTATCTCTCTTGTATGAACCAGTGACCTGGCACTAGTGTTTATGAACACTTACCTTCTTGTGTAAAAGAGGTATCAGTTTTTTTGAGGGTTTCCTTGCACGTACCCACAACTTTCTACTAGTGTTATTAAACACTTAAATAGCTATGTGTAAGGAATTTATGCTTGACTATGAGTCAGTCCACGCCTTGGGTTTCTCATGGTGTCCTGGTTCCTATAATCAGTGGTGCGGTTTACCTAGGGCAATATTAAACTAGGTTGGCTCTCCACATCTTTTGTGCACAACTCTCCCCATCATTCCATAAATTCCTAATTCTCCCCATCTAATAACCCCGTGGAGTTCATTTTTTCCCTCCTATTCTTCTTTTTTTTTAATCTAAAATCATTGTATTATTACGGGCATATTCACAAAAACATTTTCCAATACTCATTTACGTTGCATTATCCACTTAGGTGGCATCATTCATTTCATTATTCATCTAGATTGCATTATCTACTCATTTACATTACATTATCCATTCATTTCATTACACTATTCACTTAGATTGTATTACCGATTAACCATTTCCACAAGCATTAACCACTTAGATTGCATTGCATCCTACATCCATCTTGCATACGTCATTTAGGTTACATTATCCATTCATATTAGATGGAATTATCCATTTATATTACAAACATTCTCTTAGATTACATTCATCATCCATCTTGTATTTACATTGAATTATTCATTCATTTCATCATTCCTTTAGATCGCATTATTTGCATAGCGTTAATCATTTACATTGCATTATCTGTGTAGGTGGCATTACATCTATCATTCATTCCTCATGTAGATTGCATTTATAACTCATTTAGACTAATCATTTGCATCCACATTTATTATTACATTGCATATTCATTTTCTCACATCATCATATCCATTATACATTAAATATCCTCATATACAACATATATACACATCAAAACATCTCAGAAACATGTGCACCCACATAATCACTCTTCCTGCATCTACAACATATCATACACACATACACATGCATCCATCCTGCATCCATGAACATGTCAGTAACACATCATAAGCATAGATATATAAGTATCCATCCTGCATCACAAATAGGTCAGCACAATACATCCATAATCATAATCCATCATAATAAGATACATGTATCACCGCCGCCAAAAATCATAAATATATAAGCTCAAAAAATGAATATGTCTGTCATAATATAATGATCACCCTGAAGGGTCAAAATATAACACATAAGCCAAAATGGAGCTAGCTCTCTCCACCTATCTCCCCAGTCCCCTCGTCATCACCTTCTCCCCTGGATCCTCCTTCTCCCCTTGCTCTAGGTGACCTAAAACCCATCGATCCACTCGTTTGTTGGCTTTGTGTGAGCCGCTAGTTATGTGTCCTATGAGATCGCACACTCTCATTGTACGAGGTTGCTCATTGCTCCATAGGTACCACTCTATGGTATAACCTCCTATAATAGGTCACCTCCCAACCTGCCCTCTCCACCCTCTCTCTCTGCTGCATTATATCAGAATACATATGCCCAAGCCCTACGGGGACCAACATCTGGCGTACTACATCCGTCTCCCCTGCAAGCGTGTGGCATCTGCCTCTTCCCTATGCACCCTCACCTGCAGCCCCTCCAACTCCTCATCCTGTAGTTGAAGAGCATCTTGTAATGTGCCAATGGCGGTCCCTAACCTAGCCTCCTCTAGCATCTGCCCTAAATCCTCCCTATCCATCTTTAGATCATCCACCTCTAACCTCGCTATCTGGAGGCTCTCTGTCAAATCTGCCACCTCTTGCCGCAACCGCTCACTCTCTACCTCCAGGCTCTACCCCCTAGCTCTCTCAATCTGTAGCTCATCCTCAAGCAAGTGTAGCCTTGCCCAAGTGGTATCTCTCTCCTGTTGGACTCTATCAAAATCAACCTGTGACACTCCTCCCCCAACCCCTGGCCCTACACCCTATACCTGTGCCTCTGGAATGTCCATAGGTACGGCCTCCTCTACCCCACCATCCCCTCCCTCAGTTTCCTCCC
This sequence comes from Cryptomeria japonica, assembly GCF_030272615.1. NCBI lineage: Eukaryota > Viridiplantae > Streptophyta > Pinopsida > Cupressales > Cupressaceae > Cryptomeria > Cryptomeria japonica. Next base: position 337,157,362 of record NC_081405.1, on the reverse strand, counting down.
CTACCACTGGTGCTCCTACCTATCCCTATCCTGCCCTAGGCTCTCTCCTCCATATCACCCTAACCCCTCTCTATTGTCTTCCAGCACCCCTCCCTGCTCTCACCGCAACCTTGTCACCAGGTGCATCATCCTCTCTTCCAACTACCTCATCTACTATTGGTTGTAGCTCATCATCCTCCAAAACTCTAGGGATAGTAAGGCACACTAGAAAATGTCCCTCCCACAAGCTCCTATATCCTCCAGTGGTCCCTAGATCCTCCCCTCCAATGGACTCACTGTCGGGCCCCAAAATCTCACCTCTCATGTCGTTCGAGGATATAGCGGTATGTCCCTCACTATATCCTACACAAAGTTGAACTATGTAACCACTCTAAAAGGGGCATAATACTCCATAATGTACATGGACCTACCAAAAAGCCACATCTCCACTCCGACCCAATGCAATGACCAGTCCCCCCTCCATATCTCACTGTCCAAAAATGGCTTCCATGTGAACTGCAAAAGCTCGTCAAAAATGCGGTGCCAAAACCATATCGATCCTATTTGTGTATAATGTAACAAGCCCCTATACCTGTCTATATATGGTCATCGAGCCCACCTATCCTGTACACCTAATGACCATGTAACCGCAATATGTTCCCAAGCCCATATGTGAAGAAGAGTCACCCCCGCAGATAGGTTGGCATACTCCCGGTATACTACAAGATGCATATCATGGTATAACTAAGCTAACATCATGGCTCCCCAAGCATACTATGCAAAATTATGAATCATGTAATAAACGCATCTGCTCCATCCAACGAGAAACCCATGTCCTCCAAGATTAGACATGATTCGTCTACTCATAAACTTGCATATCACAAGTACTAGATGAGGAATGTGTCAAATACCCATCGCCCTGCCCAAATACATCCTGCTCCTATCTAGCATGGGCAGTGCCTCATACTTATAAACCTCTTAGAGGTAGAAATCTAGTGCATCTAATCGATACTCTGGGATCACGCCGTGAATGGGGATCTTCAAGATCCTCCATACATCCAGTAAAGTCACTGTCGCCTTGCCAATAGGTAGGTGGAAGGTGTTATGCCTACTATCCCATCTCTCTACTAAGGTTGTCATCATCATAATGTGAGCTCAAATCCTCAACCACCGACTGATGAAATGCAATCCCACAGCAGCTAGGATCTCCAACTCATCTGACTGCAACTATTGATATAGTCTCATGGTCGTCAGCTAGCGCTCCCTCGATACCAATGGTCCTAAATCTACCTGCACCCAAGCAAACCACTTCATCATCTCATATTCTTGGTTGTATCCTATTCTCGATGCATTTATGATGCCCCCCAAGCCATCTTCTATACCAAATCTCCCATTTTCTTCTCCCTTGATGCACTCACTTATTTACTTAGCACTTGCACCAAACCTATGGCGCTCGCGCTACGCCACAGTCGGTAGCGCTAACCGACTCTGATTTTGGGTCTGCAAACCTAATTAGCGTGACCGCTTGCGTCGTGCTACCCTATCTCCCTCCTCGACCTAATCCTAATCTACCCTAGCGAGAGCGCCCATGTCGTACTACCCTATCTCCCTCCCCGACCCAATCCTAGTCTACCCTAGCATGAGAACCCCCTATTCTCCCCTTCGACCCATGAGTGCTTGTGCTCGTGCTACCCTAGAGGTGCATGCACCAAAATAGCGATCAGTGCATCCACCTCGCTAGACTTATACACCTAATTTAAGCCCTAATTATAGCCTAAATCTATAAAATCACAAAGAGGATTAGTTGTACATACCGGTAGTACATAGCCTTGAGGTCTGTCATATCGGCAAACCCTCTCGACATGGTTCTTACATTTTAGAATGTGATCCATCTCTCCTTCTCTTCTTCTAGGCTCTAAAATGCTCCAATGCTTATGTGTGATAATGACCCTTCATTGGGCCCTATGTTTCTTATATGGACCCCCTTATGGGCACACTCCCTTCGTTTTCTCCCTCCTTTTATCTCCTCTTCTATTTTCTCAATCCCCTCTATCTTTCTTTCTCATTCACTTGTCACCCCTTCTCCTTCTTCTTTTCAAGAATTTTCCAAAAAATCTAAAAACATTCTCGAGGGGGCATACACCACTCGCACTTTGCGCCAGGGCTTCCTTCTTCTTCTTCTATGTTTTACCCATCGCCAAATTTACCACTGCGTAAAAGAGGGGGGCAAAATGTAGACACTTAAATTTTAATCAATTTATTTAATTTCCTCACATAATTAATTTATTAATTATGCCAATCCCTATTCTTTCTCAATATTAATTAAATATAATTAATATTGTCACTATAGTATAGTGATTGATTTATTTAATAAATCAATCTACCTTGATTCTTCTAAAAATCCCTAAAATTAATTCCCAATGAACCTTGAGGAGTGTGGAGACAAGAAATGCCTTTAAGAAATATCTCTTGGACTCCACACTTGTCTTATCATCTCCTCTTGGGCCATGTGTGGACTCATATGCAATTCTTACCCTCCATCTTGGATCAATCCTAGCCCTTCATTTCCTCCCCTCTTCTCCTATAAATTGGAGGCTCCACTCCTTCATTTGACATCTCCAAATCACTCAAGCTTATTTTGTCAATTTGTATCTAGAATATCCACCAAATACCCAAACTCTAGCCAAATTGTCATTCATCCATCAATTTGCCAATTCAATCCATCCCATATCATTGTGTACAAGCTTGGAGAGCCATCCACATCTAACAAGAGAGACAATCCAATCAAGCCAAGAAAGGGGTGCAACTTTGGCTTCCTCAAAGACTCAATCCAAAGGAGAAGGAGAACATTACAAAGGTATAATGGTTTCTTAGATGTTTTTATATGTTTATTGCATATTTTATTATATTTGACCATTGTATCTTCCTTCCAAGTCTTTCCCCCTCTTCAGATGAATTAAGATTAATTTTGATGGACCCTCTAAAGGTAATCCTAGAGTATCTGGGGTTGGATGTGTGACCTGAGATGAATATGGAGTGAATCCAGCAATTAAATCCCAAAGAGTTAAAGATGGAACCAATAATGAGGTCGAAGCTCATGCGACCTTTCTTGCAATTAGGCTAGCAAGACATATTGGTGTTTCTAAATTACACCTAGAAGGAGATTCATAGGTAATTGTTAATGTTTTATCTTTAGGTGAAGCTCAAAATTGGAAGATCAACAAAGTAATCAAGCTTATTACGAGCCTCTTAGAATAATTTCAGGGTTTCAAACTGTCACATGTACTAAGAGATTGGAATGTACTTGCAGACAAAGCTTCAAATTAGGGGTGCAAGTTGGACAAAGTGGATGAAGTTCAATGGTGGGAAGAGATGGTAAACCTCCCTTTTCCAATTGAAGAAGCCACCGATAATGAGATTGAGGTGATAGGAGAGGGTACATGAATAAGATATTTTGACTAATTTAAACTGAAGGAGGAAATGATGTTGGCAAAGGGACTATTGATCACAACATCAAAGCAAGTAGATTGGTTTGATGCAATCTGAATTCCCTTTAAAATCACATTTGTGGGTGTTAGTCTAGAATAAGAAGAAGAAGAATGAGCACTAGATATAAAATATAATAGCAAAGGGGTGAATAGAGAATAGATGGAAGCCAAGTTTTCTCTTGTTGTAGCTAAACAACAACGAGCTTTCAAAGGGGTTGTCAATGAGGAGCGAATCAGGTATATTATCAAGATTGTGATGGTATGATGAAAGAATAAGTATCTGGTAGAATACTGAGAGGGGGGGTGAATCAGTATATTGAAAAATTGATACAAAGTTCCCAAACTCAAATTCAATCACACAAAGTAAACATATCTCAGTCAAGATCAATATTCATAAGAATAGTTGACATCAACTAGTTTGACTGTTATGACAACTTAATAGTAAACAATCTTCAATCTTGTAAACATCAACAATGCTTAATCATATCTCAACATATTCATCTCTCAATGCTTCTAGTTATCATGCCTTATCTGAAGTTAATCAAATCAATAAATAATATCATACCCAAAAAAACATTCACCACTTGACACAAATGTTTATACCTGGAAAACCCAAATAGGTAAAAACCATGGTGAGATAAAGACCTTAGCAATATCCTCCAATTTTTTATTGACAGCTGACAAGATATTTGGGATAATACCCATCAAATTTTTCATGGACTCTCTCCCTTCTTCCAGCGATTTAACCTTCTCCTCCATATCCTGCTTCCATTTTATCTTCTCCCTATCGTCATTCTCCTTCTTCTCATCCGTATTTTTCCCCTTTTTTTTCTAGGTTCTTCAAGAGTTCATAGGTCCATCTGTCATAATCCAGTCTCACCTCGGTAAGTTTTTTGAGGTTATCCAGGAATAACCTGTTGTTTTCGTTGTCCTCGCTTAAACTTTCCTTAGTCATATTCTTCTCAGGTTCCTTGTTTCTTTATGTCTCGAAATTTGCATCTATTTCCTCATTATCCTTGTAATCCACATCCTCCATAGGATGGTTGTTGTCCTTGCCAGGGCATTCACTATGGATAGGGCTTTCATTGTCAGACTCATTATCACCACTTTCCTCCTCAATACCCACCTCCTCATATTTCCAGCTGTCATCACCATTGGAATCATCTATCTCCATTTCGCTGCCTTCTTTTTCAATTTCCTCTGTTTCCATCCCAAGGGCATTCTTTCTTTTTTTGCTCGAAGATGCCTTCTCCTTCCCGAAATCGCCTCCCTCCATCTTTCTCTTCCCCAGGGAGGTGGATATCCTCTTGTTTTCCAGTAGGGTAAGCGTTTTGTAGTGCTCATAGATGAGCAACAAGAGCCCGCAATGGAGAACCGAACTAGAGGGATTCTTACTGTGTTTATTGAGGGACCTCGAAAGGGACCAAAAAAGGTAGTAGGGCAGGGATACCTTTTTGTCATGTCTGAAATGGTTTAAAAGAACAAAGTGGTAGGTGTGGGCCCTGGAGAAACGGCCCTCAACCATGATATATTCCATTATAGCGTTCAAAACCCAGCCCCATATTTTCTTGATATTAATAGCTTCATAGTAACCTCATGTGGCTTTGCCAATTTTGTCCCTCTCTTTTTCCTTCTGTGGGAATAGATTAACCGTGTTGTTGGAAACTTTAAGGTCTCTAAAAAAATTAAGCCTAGTATGGGGCATGTCAATCACAGTAGCTATGAAGCATGCATCCAGCTTGAACTTAACTCCATAGATTTTAAAGGAACCATTACACCAATTTTCATAAATTTTGGTAATGGCAAGATTTACCCTTCCTTTATCATAATCCACAAGCTTCTCCATAAAGCTTGTGAGGGATCCTTTTTCCAGTTTCGCCCACACCTTCGGCATTGCTTTCCATGTTGATGGATTATCAGGTTCCTCCCTCCTTAAATCTCCTCCCATCTTCGAATTCTGATTATCAGCTCTATTCCTCTGTAGACTCAACACTCATTTTCTGTAGTTGCTCGAGATTTTGAACTGGGTGACCCACAAAGCGTGCGATGTATTATAAGAAATGGTTGGGAATCTGCCGCTCTGCCAGGTAATAATTACCTTTCCATCAAGGCAATAATTAATCATATGCTTTGTCAGGATTATGTAGTCCTTCCCTTCCCATATATATGTCCCTTCTAAGGAGCTCTTTAGTGTTTACGTTGACATCTTCCCCATGCCAAATCATTTGGGAATCAAAATTAACCACTAGGTTCACCAGACAATCCACCACCGTATTTTTTTCTCTAAAGGCATGTTGAATTATAATATCTTTAAAACTAGCAATAATTTCCCTAGCTTGCAAGATGATATTTTCAATTGACCATGATGGCTCTGACTCCCCCTTCAGACACTTGATAATATTAAGTGAGTCTCCTTTGAGCCATAATTTATCATGATTAAGATTCTTGGCTATAATTAAGGTGTTCAGGGTAGCTGAGGCTTCGACAAAGTGACTTGTTTGACTCCCCAAAGGACCAGCCACCGCCACTAAGCAACTTCCAGCAAAATTCCTGACAATGCCCCCATATCCAACTTTACTTGGATTCCCCTTAGAGGCCCCATCAAAGTTATCTTTAATCCACCCCTAAGGAGGATAACACCAAAAGACACCTTCTCTTCCCTTTTACTTGCTAGAGGTAGTAGTGGAGAGGTTCCACCTATCTTTGAAGTCATCTTTAGCAACTGGTCCACAATTAGTGCCATAGATACATTCAAATATACTCCTATAAATTTTATCCGCCACCACTTCAGGAGTAGCACTTTTATCCCTAAAAATCCTATTGTTGCACTCTTTCCAAATATTCCAAATAACATTTGGAAGAGTAAGTCTCCAAGTCTCCACAATCTTAGAATTAGAATTGGGGCAGTGCCATTGCTGCCAAGTTTCCCCTAGGGAGTTCGGGAAAACCCAGCTCAAGTTCCACCTACTTAATATGATTTTCCATATATCCTGACTAAAGGTACACTGATTAAGAATATGGCAGGAAGTCTCTTCTTCCCTGCAACAAAGAGAACACCTATTAGGAAAAACAAAACCTCTCTTTTGAAGGTTGTCCAGGGTTAAAACCTTGTTTTGGATGAAAATCCAAAAAAAGATATCAACTTTAGGAACTAACTTCTTGTTCCAGACTTTAGCCCAAATAGAAATTTCTTCCATAGATTCATTATGGATAGCCACAGTTGAGGAGACAGAGTATTTCCCATCAGGGGTTTCCCTCCATATCAGTTTGTCATCTTTGTTGTCTCTAGGAACTATAGCAGAGATAGCAATCTGAAGGAACTTAAGCCCCGGACACTGCTGGCTGAAATCAATCCAATTCCCATTTCTCCAGTAGTCTCTGACTAGCTCCCCAAACCTACTTTTGAACCAATCTTTCCATTCATTAATGATTGGAACATCCTCCAGAGGTTTTTCCAATTGTAGACATCTAAAACTAGTCAACGCTTGCGGAGTCGTATTTTAACATTGGCGCATTGCCTTATTTTAGGTTTTTGCATCGCATTAACATTTCTTCTATGTTGCGTACTTGGTCTTTATCATTTGCAAGCAATGAGTCCTTCTTCTACATTCTTCATTTATCTCACTCTCGAATTTGGTCTTGTCGACAACAATCTTCAGTCATATTTTGGTCAATCTTATCCTGTCGCATCAATGTGCGTGCTCATTTGTCATCATTTTGGACATCGTCAATCCTAATTAGGGTTTTGTCCTCTTATCAATCTTGTCTTTTTGTGATCGATTTGTCATCGATCGTTGTCCTCTTTTCAATCTTGTCGTTTTACGATCGATTTGTCATCAATCATTGTCATTTTCAATCTTGTCGTCTCGCGATCAATTTGTCATCAATCATCGTCTTTCTCAATCATGTCAATTTGGATCAATTTGTCATTGTTCCTCGGTGCATTTATCAATCAAATCACTTATCAGTATGAATCATTTATCAATTCAAAATCATGATCGAATCGACATCAAATCAATCTTACATCAAGACCTAATTGTCGTCCTTGCATTTCTAATTTATCTTCTAGGGTTTCATGATTTATTCATTTAACCTTGTTTGTCATTTTCTCTCCATTTTTCTCTTTAGGATAAATGATTTATTTATTTATCCTAAGTCTTCTTGTCACAATTAAATGTTTATTTAATTGGCTAATTAATTCCTCCCTCTTTGTAAATTAATTAATGAATGAAAAATTATTAATTAATTTTTCTAATTTGCATCAATTTCCTAATTTACAAGTCATTATTTCTAACCTAATTTTCTAATTTCTCCTAAATTCCTAAATGTCTATTTCTATTTCAAATTCTTGTCATAAATCCTTGCATAGCAATTTATCATAAATTGTCATAAATTGTCATAAATCCTTGCATAGCAATTTGTCATACACTTGTCATAATTTTGCTATTCCTGATTTGAATTTCTATTCGAATCACTTTCATGCTAATCTGATATTTTCTCCAATTTGTCTATAAATTGGATGAATTTCTTCAATCAAAGTCCCTGGTCGAATCAATCACGCTTCTAGTATTCTTGTGCTATCATCTTGTCTACTTGCTTTCACATCATGCTTATGCACTAGTAGGTGAGATCCACAAATAAAGCTATTTGAAGGAGAAAGAAGGACAATGGAGCCACATGAAGGAGACATTCAAGTTTGCAATGGTTTGCGTTTGAAGTGATGTCTTGTTTTCATGTCTTTATTGAGTGTTTTTAGGATTCTTGTCACTGCATTTTAGCTTTCGTGATTGAACTAGGCCAAATTCCTATTTGCTTTGATGATTTCTAGATTCCTATCTACATTAATTAGTGAACCCAAAATGAACTTAACCCCTTAACTATGTTTTTGAGTGCTTTTGAGCTGATTTGTAGGTGAAAAATCAAGAAACATGGCGCCTCAGAGCTTTCTGCACACTTCTGCGCCTGTGTCAAAGCATTTTGTGCTTGTGTGGGCACCTTCTGCGCCTGTGTAAGGTGTTTTGTACCTGTGTAAGGTACACAGGCATAGCTTGATGCAACACAGGTGCAACTTGATGGGTTATGTGCCTGTGTTAAGGGAATTTGCGCTTGTGTAAAAAAAAAATTTTTTTTTTTTTTTTTTTTTGGGGGTTTTCATTCTGTTTCTTGCATTCTGGTTTTCTTTGGTACTAATTCTCTATGCAGCCCCTTGCCATTACGCATGCCAAAGACAAAAATGGAACTACTAACAAATTTTATGCAAGTTCGCTAGTCAAAGACCAAACAAATCAAACTCCTAACTTGGTGATTTTGCAGGTTGCCTTGTATTTCAACCAAACTTTTGTGTTTGTAATTCATAATTAGGCACCTAGTATGATTGCTAAGTAGGATGGAATGAATGTGTGTTTGCTTTCATTGTTGAGTTTGACATTGGAGTAGGAGAGTATGCTCTCATCCTTCTTAGGGTGATCAGAAATCCAGATCTTCGATACCATTCTCATGGCTCAGATTGTTTGTTACCTTTAGAGGGCCTGCCTTCCCAACCATTTGCTTTCTTTTGCAAGCAAGTGACAATCATCAGAAGGGAACGACCCAAAGTGAGTACAGCTAGAATACCTTGGCATTCTAACTCACTATAAATAAATACCTGATGGGTGAAAGCTTTGAAGGAAGGGTTACATGGGAATTGTAGTTACTTGGGAAGTGATGACCCTTGGACTCTTTCTCATATCAATATCTAAGTAGGGCCTCAAGGTCTAAATCGTGCTTGCGTGACTACATTTATTTGGTATCTTGGTGGGCGTAATGTCTCAATCACGCTTGCGTGACACCAAGGAGTAACGCTTAACAGAAATCCTTATTAAACACCTTGTATTTAGAAGCCAAAAATCCTTCTAGTTGCTTGAGAAGGACAAGTTCGGATACTTGGAAGAGATACTAAGTTCGCCATGGGGAGATTTACATGGGGACTAATGCTTGGCTGCCCTAAGAAGTGAGTGTCATGGAGGGGAGCCTGTGGGGTCAAGCATCTATGTATTCTCCTTGAATCTCATAACGAGTCTACCTCTCAAGTACCTACTGTCCTTACCTACCATAAGAAATGTGTGAATGAGCATGATTGTTTTGAGTCTAAGTTAAAATAACTTGTCTTCTTTGATTGTCAAAAGTTGAGTTGTGTCTCATTTCAAAACCAAGACAAATTGATTCAAAACAAGGTTAAACACAAGAGTATTTCATTCAACAAAGTTCAAACACCTTCAAACATGGTTATCAAACATATTTCAAAATCTTGTCTCAACATTCATGTCACTTAGATTTAGGTTCATCCTAGGTTTGCATTTTGCAAATTCATTGTCAATTACCAAGGTTAAGTTTCACCTAGGTCATACTCCTTTGCATATCAATAAGGGTCATCCATTTTGCATGTGTCCTCTTGCATTAGAGTAATATCATTTCATAATTCAAACTTAGGTTGACATTGTCATACATTTGCATTTGAATACCCTAGGTTTCTTCATTAAGCTTAGGTCATTATCATATCATATTAGGGTCATTTGCATAGTAATTGTCCCTTTTCATATAGCATCATAACTAGGTTTTGTCATACTTGAGTAATGCAAATCTTTGATAAAACCCTAAGTTATTGTTAGGAAGTCTAGACCTTATCAAACCTTTGTCTTTTTGTCATCATTGTCATTTTGGTCAAACCTAGCTTAGTATCCAAGCATATAGGTGAGACATTGTCAATTTATCCTTTTGTCACTTGGTCCTTTTGTCCTTTGAGGTCTAAACATCATTTCAATTTCCTAAGGGTCTCATTTTTAGAATTGCATTCAAAAATTTTGTCCAAATCTTGAAAAACAACAAAAACATAGGTTGCATTCTTGCCATAGATTGCATTTTTATTTATTTAGGTTGCATTTAGTTGCATATCATACATCATCCTTTTAAAATCAAAAATCCCAAAAACATTGCATAGTGACATGTCTATTGAAACAAGGTTCCAAGCACCAATGATGCAACAAAGTTTGACATATCAACCGACAATGCAATCAAATTTTAATCCAAGGCAATCACAATTATATCCAACCCAACAACAAGGCAATATCGATCGAACTTTTTATGATGAAACAAGTCTCCAAATAAAAAACTAGAGGAGAAACTAGCTCAAGAAGAGGAGATATTGGAACAAAGAGTGAAAAATATTGAGAAGAATAGATCACAAATGTCCAAAATGTTTCAAAAATTTCCAGGTCAAAATCCAAAGATTGAGCCAATTGATGTAAGATCTCTTCTTGAACGATCAGACATACCAGCTCTCCTCTCCCAAATAGAGATGATGAAACAATTTCAAGAAAAGAGACAACATCAATTTCAACATTATGTGCCTCCACAACAAGAACAAGGAGGTGTTTACTATTAATCAAATTTTCAACCAGTACAACCAATGGTTCAACCAATTGTTCAACATATACAACCAACACAACCAATGGTCCAATTTCAACAATATGTCCAACCAACTATACAATGACAAATAGTTCAACCAATGGTGGAATATCAACAAGTTCAATCAACATATCAATGTCAACAACCACAACCAAACATTCAAAAACAAAACTTGCAACATACACCAACCCAAGTTTCAAACATGTCAGAACAATTGAACCAAGTCCAATATCAAAATATGACATCAAACCAAATCCTTGCCAAACAAGTTCAAATTCCAGATACTACTATGTCAAAACCTCAAAAGAAAGGTGGCTTTATTGCAATGATCTTAAGGAAACTACCAAGTGAGTTCTTTGAGGAAGATCAAGATAATACACTTATGTCTAGCAATGCCTCATCCCCCCACAAACAAATTGACTCTCCAGTGGCATCTATCCCTACACCTTTAGAAGTTTCACAAGAACCTTCTATATTGTCCTCATCAAATAATACACCCAAGGATGAAATTATCCAAGGGCTATCCATAATTGATTGCCAAGATAATCCAATTCATGATGCACATCCTTGTCATGTTTCAGAAATACAAGACCCAATGCCACCATGCACTTTATTGCCATTACCTGTTTTAGAGGACCCCATTCGAAGTCCCTCTTCCTCATGTTCAAGCATTGATTCCTTACCAGAATCCATCACAAATGTTCAAAGTGCATTTCCTTCATGCCAAACCATTGATCCCTTGTCAGAATCCCCCATTCATATCCAAAGTCTAACCCCATGTCAAGAGGATAATTTAGAGCATGAAGAAGCGTGTCTTAAAAAAGATCAAGATCAAGATCTTGAAACCTTATCATCCCATCCAATTGTTGACCAGGACCCCATCTTCCCAGACACTCACGATGATTCCCCTATTCTTGTCCATCCTATCCAAAGCCCTATTGACACTCCATTCCCTGAGCAAGATCAAGATATCCCAGTCCATCCAATCCCAAACGATACCCTTCCATTTCATGAACAAAATGTCCTTTCAAATCCCATTGACATTCCACTTCCTAAGAAAGATCAAGATATCCCTTCCATCCTTTCCGATGATCCCATTAAAAGTCAAGAGAAAAGCACCTTTAAAGAGGATTCCAATGATCTTCCTCCTTGTCAAGATCAAATTATTCATTTAAATCCTCCACAAGATCCTTTTGTTCCTACATCTCCTTGTCCTAATCCAGCATATCCACTCCAAGATCGCATTTCTTTTGATGATCCCATTATTTCTCCCATTCAATTTCTTAAAGAGCCTGTCATTGAACCATGTGCACAACACAATCCTAGTCCCCCTCACGATCCTAATCCCACTCATGATTCTAACGTGTCAGTGCAAGATGTTCATGAACCCTCGACATGCATAATGGGTTCTTCCACTTTGGTGCAATCCAATCCACTTCAAGATCTCATTATTTCTCTCATATCATATCCACCTCATAATGGACTCACGTCATTTTCTCAAAGAAAAGAGTATCCTACAAGTCAAGATATTCATAAAGGCAAAGGACTAGATCTCCATAAGCAAGAATCCCTTCATGTCAAAGAAGATATTAAGGGTCATGTCTACACAACTCACTCTCAAGACATTGGTATCCCTCCATCAAAATCAAAACATACACCTTCCCCATCATACTTTCCATCCATCTTAGGTCCTTATATCCCTTCGTCCTTTATGCAAGGTCAGCAAAGGCACACCTCCTTGAGTAAATTTCATCCATCCAAAAGAACTCCATTTCATTCATATCCATCCATGCATTCCTTTCCCCCTCCAAGCAATTTGGATGCCAAGTATAAAAGTCATAAGTCTAGAAATCCACATGTATTCAAGGATCAACATGTCCAATATAGTCGATATGTCAAAACAAAGAACAATATGATCTATAAATAAAAATATATATCCAAAAGGCCACAGAGGCCCACTGAGCAAAATAAAGCAAAGTCAAAATATATATGGGTTCATAAATCCCTTGTGCAAGCAATGCACTCCAAGGAATCACAAAAGCATGAAAAATCAAAAACCATGTGGATCCCTAAGCGGCTCCTTGAAGCACAAAAGCCTAAAGAAACATCCAACTTGGCATCCAAAATTGCTATTCCTCCATCCAAACCTCTCAAATCTATTCCTCCATCACCTTCGTCATCCATTTTGGGCCCTTATGTCCCAAAATCCATAGCCTTTCCTTCCTCAAAATCTCAATATCCAAAATACATTTTTTCTCCATCAGTCCATCACCCCTCAAGGTGTGTGCCAATGTTGATCTTGCCAACATTTTTGTCCACCAAAGCCCAATTCTTCCAATACCCTATTCATTATCCAATGCATATTTTTCATCCTTCCATCCCTTTGATCCAATCCTTTACATAAATCCTTACCTTAGTTCCATCTCATTTTCCATGTCCTTATCCTACCAACGTCTTTGAGCATACTTTTAAAGGTCATGGTCCATTTTTTTTCAAGGCTACTACCCAAACAATAAGATTCTTGAGTCCTTCTTCCATCCCCTATCATGTGTCCATCTTCTATTGAAAAAGTCAAAAAAAAAGAAAAAAAGTGAAAAAAAAAGAAAAAAAGTAAAGCAAAAATAATTCGTCCACTGGTGAAAACCTGGCAAACAGGCGCCTTGGGCAAGTACCATGATGAAAACTTGGCAAATAGGCATCATGCGTAATCTATGAACTTCTTGCATACCACACTTGGGGGCAGGTTTCCTCCTTCATATCCTATTGCCCTTCATTAACCTATCATACCATGTCATTACCCCTTCATATCCTATTGTCCCTCATGTCCAGTTTCCCTTTCCACCTTTTGATCTTGACAAGGCTGAGGATCATCATGAGCAGCATGAATCTTGTTTGCAGCTTTTAGTTCATCATAGCTTTTGGTCATTTATCCATTTGCTTATTATAACCTTTCATCCATATTCCCTAGCTTATTGCAACTTTCTATCACTATCCCTTCACCAATCCCGACCTTCAGTCCATGTCCCTTATCCATTCTTGGTCTTGCTTATCCTATCCATATCTTATCACTATTCATACACCTTTTCTATCCCTTGATCTTGGTCTGTAATAAGGATGCAAAATTTAAACATGGTTTCAAAAACCTCTTGACATGTCCCTCATGCCATGTCACTGCTTTACATTGTCATATCCAGTCTCTTGTCCCATCATGCAATAGCCCTTGAAAATTGCATCTGCATTATTTCCATGATAAAAGGCCTTTGTCTTCCCTCTATCCACCAACATTTCAGAAAGCCTATTTATTCACCTGTCATATTCCTTGCCTTGCTAGACACTGGGGGCAAAATCATAAAAATTGAAAAATGTCCCGAAATAAATCCAAAAAAATTGAAAAATGTCTTGAAATAATCCAAAAAAAAAATTTGAAAAATGTCCTGAAAAAATCCAAGAAAATCAAATAATGTCCTGAAAAAATCATAAAAATAAAAAAAATGTCCTGAAATAAATCCCTAAAAAGTCAAATAAAGTCCTGAAAAAATGAAAAAAAAAATTGTACACACTCGAAAAGCAAAACAAAAAAAAAAATATATCCTCTTGGTGCATAAGATAGATCACTGAGTATACATCCAACGACGCGTAATCACACATTGTGCTTTAATGGAATCACGCATTAACAAATGCACTTTTCCATCAAACCAGACATTCAAACTAATTAAAATTGTCATATCAATCGAACGTTAACATCAATATCATTTGTCCTTGTCACTACTATCATGGGTCTTATACAGGGTGTGGTATGCTCGAAACTAGACTGTGTCCTGTCTTAGACGGGGTACCGCATGTCCTGAAACCAGATAGCATGATCATCCTATCAACGCTTTCAACTTTTGACAATGAAGATCAAGATGTTTGTTTGACTTGTTGGAATTAGCGAGTCTTATCATTTATTGATTTATCTTCGATCATGTTCCTATGTTGCTCGATGATGTCACTGAGTGATTTAGAGTGACCGGGATGGTTCATGGTCCCCTTTCTTTTTTTTGTTGTGATTGTTTTTTGTCTGCGATGTGTCTGTCTTTTGCAAAAAGGGTTGTGTTTCAGCTCTGGCCTTCAATTCCATGATGTTATGCATCCATTTTCCTACATTAAATAAAGGTTCTCACCTACAAAGTGCATTACTCAAAGCAAGTTTTTATTCGTCTCTAACTGTCCTCTGTCTCATTTCTTCTTACTAACGTTTCTTCCGTCAGTTCGGATAGTCAGTTTGGTCTAGTGCTCCGATTTCCCCAAACACATATGCTGCATCTTGCATTCATTGGTTAGTACATTTGCATTATATCAAACATCACATCGAGCATCATATCAAGCATTTTATCCATTTCATATTATCAATGCATCAAAAACACATAAAAACTATATCCATACATGTTCCACAATGGTACATAAAAAGTGCATACGCCATCCATACATGGAAAATAAACATACATCATAACACATTGCATCCCATCATATCGATGCATATCATATCATATATCCACATAATATCGGAGTACAAAATTGGACTGTCTGTCCTAAGTATGGCCCGCAGGCTGACTACAAAATGTCCAACTACATTTGTCTCTGTCCTAAGGAGCACATGCCTCTATCGCTGGGTACTCCCTCTGTCCTCCTCATCCCTGTCATGTCTCAAGGATGATGTCCCTCCTGTCCAAGGTCCTGGTTGTGGCGGTCTCACAGGTCCAGTCACCCCCATGCTGCTCACTGACCTCCGAGAGCATGCCTGATATGATGATGCTCTCTGCTCTAGTGGAACTGCACTCTCATATAGTGTCCTCCAATGGCGTATCTCCTCTCCAGTCTCTACCAACATTTGTGCCATCTCACGTGCACTGGCATCCCTAATCGACCCAATATACTCAGTGACTCTCTGTTCTTCTCGTTGTGCCTGGGCTATTGCTGTATCTAGAGCCACTGTAAGTCTGGCTATCTCTGCTCTGAACTAGTCATGCTTTGTCCTCAAGATGGCATTCTATCTCTCTAATGTCACAATATGATCATGCTGACTCGCTATGGTAGCCCTGCACATCTCCATCTCCTCTATCCTAGCTATCTCTGGCTCTATGGATATATCCTGCAATGACTCCTGCTCAGTTGAATCTAGCTCATAATCTTCATCCTCATCATCTCCATCCTTGTCATCCCCCTCATCCTCCTCATCATCTCCTTCTTCCTCTCCTGCGAGTGGGAAGTCCTCTTATCTCCTCGGTACCAGAATATCAAGATCTATCAATGGCACAGGCCGTCATTGTGCAAACCATTGCTCATACTCCTCTGTCATCTCGGTGTCCACCACATCTGATGTCCAATCCGACTGTCTCTGTTGTAGCTGTGTGAAGTCAGCATATGCTATGTGTGGCTGAATCATACTCCCCCACTGACTCGTCTCTCTGTGTGATCGGGCAAAGTGTGCAGTCCTCCTAGGTACATCCTGCCTCTCTCCAAACTGTCGTCTGACTCTCTCTGGCAGGTACATCTCAATCACTATCTGGCGATTCACTATTTTCCCAATCAGGTACCTCTCCTATCTACAATACGGTAGCTCATCACTATCATCTGACCATCCAAGGCAATCACAGTATGGCCTCCATGTGAACTCTCTCAATTTGTCTAGCTCATGTCACCAATACAATATGTATCCAAACGGACCCTGTCTCAGTGCTCCCCCATAACAGTACACATATGGTCAGTGTGGTACTACCTATCTCTCTGCAATCAGTCAACATATGGCTATGTGCTCAAATGCCCATACCTGTAACAATGTGACTCCACAACTCAAAGTCTGAACTCCCTGATATGCTATCTGATGCAACTGAAAATATAGCATAGCCAACACACATGGTCCCCATGCGTACACCGTACCCTCTGTCACCATCCGCTCTAGCACTCTTCCCCATCCAATCAGGAATCCATGTCCTCGTCTGTCCCCTACTAGTAGGCATGCTATCACCACATATCACCGATCATACTCTGATTCCATGGTCTCCCAGCCAATCTCCCTCTCTACGATATCCAAATCATCTGCGTCGCACTCAAATAATCTGCACAATGCGTCTCTCCCTATCACTGGGTCATACCCTATCATCTCTCCATGAATCGGAATGTGGAGGATACGCCATACATCCTCTAGTGTCACAGTCGCCTCTGCAGTCGCCAGATGGAATTAGGAGGTCTCTGAATGCCATGGCTCTGCCAGTGTAGTAAGTAGTCCTGTGTTTGCCCTAATCTCGAGCATGAATGTGATATAGTATATTCCAAGTCCTGCTAATGTATCTCTGTCCATGCTCCTGAGTCTATGTCATAACATGAAGCAATCAAGTTGGTTCTCCCGTGTGATCAATGGATATTGTCGACTCTGCATCACAATTGGGGCACATTTTGTCAGTTTTAGGGTTTCCTTCTACGGGCTTCATTTCCTTGTTTCATGTCCAAATCAGGGTGTTTTGACCTATCCTATTCTTATCCCCCCTTTTCGGATCATTCGCATGCTGTTTTTGGCCAAATTAGGGTTCCCAATGCACAACTGTGCCTGTGTGCTAAGTCCTGCGCCTATGTAGCAACAACCTGCGCCTGTGTACCCTACACAAGCACAGGATGCACTCACACAAGCGTAGAAGTTAGTTTCTGTATTCCCTATGGGCCCACAATGTCCCGCAAGCAAGTCAAATTCATGAAATTGACAATTTGGGTTTTTGAGATACATACCGCTGCTCCCACGTCATTCGGTCATCTGTAGGTGCGTACACGTTCCCCAAGGTGATCTGCCATTGGAATGTTCACCATCTCTCTGCAAGTGTCCTTTTCTAGAGCAACAAATCCTCCTCTTTGGCTAGTGCAAATGGGCTCTTTTCACTCTCTTTGTCTCATTTATAGATCTTTGTCAGTGCATAGATGGATGTGCACCCTCTCCATCTTATGCTGGTCATGGTCTTTTGCACCTTCAATTTCTTGTCCTTCGTGCATCCGGTCTCTGATTGTCAGTCTGTTTGCTCCTATCATTTTCTATCATTCTTATCGATCAATTGGCCTCTTTTTTGGATGTTTCTGGCCAATTCCTCAAGGGGGCATGCATATGTCATTGTCATTGTCTAGGGCATTTTCATTATTGTTCTTTGAAACAATGCTTAATATCGCATTGTGTCAAAGAGGGGCCAAATGTAGACATCTAAAACTGGTCAATGCTTGCGGAGTCGTATTTTAACATTGGCGCATTGCCTTATTTTAGGTTTTTGCATCGCATTAACATTTCTTCTACGTTGTGTACTTGGTCTTTATCATTTGTGAGCATTGAGTCCTTCTTCTACATTCTTCATTTATCTCACTCTTGAATTTGGTCTTGTCGACAACAATCTTCAGTCATGATTTTGGTCAATCTTATCCTGTCGCATCAATGTGCGTGCTCATTTGTCATCATTTTGGACATCGTCAATCCTAATTAGGGTTTTGTCCTCTTATCAATCTTGTCATTTTGCGATCGATTTGTCATCGATCATTGTCCTCTTTTCAATCTTGTCGTTTTGCAATCGATTTGTCATCAATCGTTGTCATTTTCAATCTTGTCGCCTTGCGATCAATTTGTCATCAATCGTCGTCTTTCTCAATCATGTCAATTTGGATCAATTTGTCATTGTTCCTCGGTGCATTTATCAATCAAATCACTTATCAGTATGAATCATTTATCAATTCAAAATCATGATCGAATCGACATCAAATCAATCTTACATCAAGACCTAATTGTCGTCCTTGCATTTCTAATTTATCTTCTAGGGTTTCATGATTTATTCATTTAACCTTGTTTGTCATTTTCTCTCCATTTTTCTCTTTAGGATAAATGATTTATTTATTTATCCTAAGTCTTCTTGTCACAATTAAATGTTTATTTAATTGGCTAATTAATTCCTCCCTCTTTGTAAATCAATTAATGAATGAAAAATTATTAATTAATTTACCTAATTTGCATCAATTTCCTAATTTCCAAGTCATTATTTCTAACCTAATTTTCTAATTTCTCCTAAATTCCTAAATGTCTATTTCTATTTCAAATTCTTGTCATAAATCCTTGCATAGCAATTTATCATAAATTGTCATAAATTGTCATAAATCCTTGCATAGCAATTTGTCATACACTTGTCATAATTTTGCTATTCCTGATTTGAATTTCTATTCGAATCACTTTCATGCTAATCTGATCTGTTCTCCAATTTGTCTATAAATTGGATGAATTTCTTCAATCAAAGTCCCTGGTCAAATCAATCACGCTTCTAGTATTCTTGCGCTATCGTCTTGTCTACTTGCTTTCACATCATGGTTATGCACTAGTAGGTGAGATCCACAAATAAAGCTATTTGAAGGAGAAAGAAGGACAATGGAGCCACATGAAGGAGACATTCAAGTTTGCAATGGTTTGCATTTGAATTGATGTCTTGTTTTCATGTCTTTATTGAGTCTTTTTAGGATCCTTGTCACTGCATTTTAGTTTTCATGATTGAACATAGCATATGCTGACTTCACAGCTACAACAGAGACAGTGGGATTGGAGATCAGATGTGGTGGATGCCGGGATGACAGAGGAGTATGAGCGATGGTTTGCACGACGACGGCCAGTGCCATTGACAGATGTTGATATTCCGGTACTGAGGAGACAAGAGGACTTCCCACTCGCAAGAGAGGAAGAAGGAGATGATGAGGATAGAGATGAGGATGAGGAGGATGAGGGGGATGACAAGGATGGAGATGATGAGGATGAAGATTATGAGCCAGATTCAGTCGAGCAGGAGTCATTGGAGGATATACCCATAGAGCCGGAGATAGCTAGGATAGAGGAGATGGAGATGTGCAGGGCTACCATAGCGAGTCAGCATGATCATATTGTGACATTAGAGAGACAGAATGCCATCTTGAGGACACAGCATGACCAGTTCAAAGTAGAGATAGCCAAACTTACAGCAGCTTGAGATACAGCAATAGCCCAGGCACAGCGAGAAGAATAGAGAGTCACTGAGTATATTGGGTTGATTAGGTACGCCAGTGCACGGGAGATGGCACAGATGTTGGTAGAGACCAGAGAGAAGATACGCCATTGGAGGACACTATATGAGAGTGCAGTTCCACCAAAGTAGAGAGCATCCTCATATCGGGCATGATCGAGGACAAAGAGCAGGGCACGCTCTCGGAGGTCAGTGAGCAGCATGGGGGTGAGTGGACCTATGAGACCACCACAGCCAGGACCTTGGATAGGAGGGACATCATCCTTGAGACATGGCAGGGATGAGGAGGACAGAGGGAGCACCCAGTGACAGAGGCACGTACTCCTTAGGACAGAGACAGATGTAGTTTGACATTTATGTAGTTAGCCTGCGGGCCATACTTGGGATAGATAGTCCAATTTTGTACTCCAATATTATATGGATATATGATATGATATGCATCGATATGATGGGATGCAATGTGTTATGACGTATGTTTATTTTCCATGTATGGATGGCATATGCACTGTTTATGTACCATTGTGGAACATGTATGGATATATATTTTATGTGTTTTTGATGCGTTGATAATATGAAATGGATAAAATGCTTGATATGATGCTCGATGTGATGTTTGATATTGTATGCGGGAAAAGTGGGCGAATAAAACTTAATATATGAAAATATGTAAAATAACTAGTCCACACACACACAGAGGACTTCTTGATGCAAGCTATGGAGTAACGCAGTGTTACTCAGCTTCCCAAGGAGGGTCCCATGGTTCTCTATCTCACAATGTCCCTCAAACCAACGTTTTTGCTCTCAGATCACTGAGCAAAATGGTTTAGGGATGGCAAATATGAGAACGAGAGATGCTTTTGATTGATTTTAGTATGAGATGTGTTGTAAGCTATGTATGATGCTAAAATGCAATAATCTAAATGATAAGATGACAAGATTAGTATGGATACTATCCTAGCATACTATAATTGAACTAAAATGATAAAGAAAGTAATCTAAGCATGCATATTAGTCTAATTTATGATCTAAAAGAGGCTAAATGATGAGCATATATGAAATGAAAACTTAAAAGAATTTGAGCATAAGTGTAATGCTTCAAATTTGAAAGATGATTGTTTTTTAATGGAGGATTGAGAGCTCTATTTATAGCACAAACAGGGCAATGGATGGTCAAGATTGAAAGGTTTAATCAAGGGCCAAGCTTGAAAGTTGGGGATCCATGTGCACAATTTGCACCAATGACATGGCGACAAGTGTCAACATAAGATTGGGTTGAAAGAAGGGGTTGGAGGCATTGAATGCCTGAGAAGACCTCATAGTTATCTAGAGGCTAAGGGTCAAGTCTAAGTTAGGCTTACCCACTGGATTAAGAGTTAATCCAAGGATAAACCTTTGTGCAAATGATTAAGAGATAATCATGGTCAAAGCATTAATGGCCTGATGAGACCCTTGGGTTGGGTAGAGGTTGAGTCAAAACAAATGTTTTAACCATGTAGGAGGGTTTGGGTTAACCATTAATGGTTATTGGAGACTTTGTGGATTAAGTGGTTGAAGGTTGGAAGCTTTCAAAGGTTATCAAAGACTTTGAGACATTTAGTGGTTGAAGGTTGAAAACCTTCAATGGTTATCAAAGACTTTGGGTCATTTGAGAAGTGACCTCCCTTTGCTTAGGGATGTGACAAAGTTTAGAGGAGGGTTAGGTTAATTAGAATCGATTAGAAGATTCTAGAAGGGATTAGGAAGGGGTTTGGGATTTTGCAAGTGGATGGGGGATAATAGGATTTAATTGAAAATAAAGTAATTTTCATTCAATTTGGTTGCAATTTGGGGAAATTAAATAAATTGGATTTATTCAATTTAGGATAACTATTTAATTAAATTTGAATTTAATTAAAAGTGGATAGAAGGGATTTAATTGAATAAAATGATTTATTCATTAAATGGATATAGTGAATTTAATTTAAATAAATTGAGTAATTTATTTAATTAAATAGAGGAATGTGGATAATTTAATTAAATTGGATTTAATCAAATAGAGAAATGAACATAAAATATTCATTTAGGAATGTGGTCATTTTTATACGTCTACAGATATAATGCAAATGTACTAACCAATGAATGCAGGATGCAGCATATGTGTTTGGGGAAATCAGAGCACTAGACCGAACTAACTATCCGAACTGATGGAAGAAATGTTAGTAAGAAGAAATGAGACAAAGGACGGTTAGAGACGAAGGAAAAACTTGCTTTCAGTAATGCACTCTGTAGGTGAGAACCTTTATTTAATGTAACAAAATGGATGCAGAGCATCATGGCATTGAAGGCCAGAGCTGAAACGCAACCCTTTTTGCAAAAGACAGACACATCGCAGACAAACAACAATCACAACAAAAAAAGAAAGGGCACCATGAACCATCCCGGTCACTCTAAATCACTCAGTGACATCATCGAGCAACATAGGAACATGACTGAAGATAAATCAATAAATGATAAGACTCGCTAATTCCAACAAGTCAAACAAACATCTTGATCTTCATTGTCAAAAGTTGAAAGCGTTGATAGGACGATCATGCTATCTGGTTTCAGGACATGCGGTACCCCATCTAAGACAGGACACAGTTTGGTTTCGAGCATACCACACCCTGTATAAGACTCATGATAGTAGTGACAAGGACAAATGATATTGATGTTAACGTTCGATTGATATGACAATTTTAATCAGTTTAAATGTCTGGTTTGATGGAAAAGTGCATCTGTTAATGCGTGATTCCATTAAAGCACAATGTGTGATTACGCGTCATTGGATGTATACTCAGTGATCTGTCTTATGCACCAAGAGGATATTTTTATTTTTTTTTGTTTTTCTTTTCAAATTTTTACAATGTTTTTGTTCATTTTTTCAGGACTTTATTTGACTTTTTAGGGATTATTTCAGGACATTTTTTGATTTTTTTTTATGTTTTTTAGGACATTATGATTTTTAGGGATTCTTTCAAGACATTATTTGATTTTTTTTATGATTTTTTCAAGACATTTTTCAATTTTTTTGGATTATTTCAGGACATTTTTCAATTTTTATGATTTTTTCAGGACATTTTTCATTTTTTTGGATTATTTCAGGACATTTTTTAATTTTTATGATTTTGCCCCCAGGGTCTAGCAAGGCAAGGAATATGATAGGTGAATAAATAGGCTTGCTAAAATGTTGGTGGATAGAGGGAAGACAAAGGCCTTTTATTATGGAGACAATACAGATGCAATTTTCAAGGGTTATGGCGTGATGGGACAAGAGACTGGATATGACAATGTAAAGCAGTGAAATGGCATGAGGGACATGTCAAGAGGTTTTTGAAGCCATGTTTAAATTTTGCGTCCTTATTACAGATCAAGATCAAGGAATGAAAAAGAGTGTATGGATAGTGATAAGAGATGGATAGGATAAGCAAGACCAAGAATGGATAAGGGACATGGACTGAAGGTCGGGGTAGGATAAGGGATAGTGGCAGAAAGTTGCAATAAGCTAGGGAATATGGATGAAAGGTTGTAATAAGCAAATGGATAAAGACCAAAAGATATGATGGACTAAAAGCTGCAAACAAGATGCATGATGCTCATGAAGATCCTCAGCCTTGTCAAGATCAAAGGTGGAAAGAGGAAACTGGACATGAGGAACAATAGGATATGAAGGGTAATGATAGGGGTTCGATAGGATAATGGAACAATGAAGGACAAAAGGATATGATAGGATAAAACTTGTCCCCAAGTATGGTATGCAAGAAAGTTCATAGATTACGCATGATGCCTGTTTGCCAGGTTTTCACCAGTGGACGAATTATTTTTGCTTTACTTTTTTCTTTTGTCTTTTTTTTTCTTTTTTTCTCACTTTTTTTTTTTTTTTGGATTTTGACTTTTTTAATGGAAGATGGACACATGATAGGGGATGGAAGAAGGACTCAAGCATTTTTTTTGTTTGGATAGTAGCCTTGAAAAAAAAATGGACCATGACCTGTAAAAGTATGCTCAAAGACATTGGTAGGATAAGGACATGGAAAATAAGATGAAACTAAGGCGAGGATTTATGCAAAGGATTGGATCAAAGGGATCGAAGGATGGAAAATATGCATTGGATAATAGATAGGGTATTAGAAGAATTGTGCTTGAGTTGATAGAAATTTTGGCAAGATCGACATTGGCACACACCTTGACGGGTGGTGGATTGATGAAGGAAAAATGGATCTCAGATTGTGAAATTTGGATGGAGGAATAGCTTGGGATTTTGGGACATAAGGGCCCAAAATGGATGAAGAAGGTGATGGAGGAACAAATTTGAGAGGGTTGGATGGAGGAATAGCAACTTTGGATGCCAAGTTGGATGTTTCTTTAGGATTTTGTGCTTCAAGGAGCTGCTTAGGGATCCACATGGTTTTTGATTTTTCATGCTTTTGTGGTTCCTTGGAGTGCATTGCTTGCACAAGGGATTTAGGAACCCATATATATTTTGAATTTTGTTTTTGAGCAATGGGCCTTTGTGACCTTTTGGATATTTCTTTTTCTTTATAGATCATATTGTTCTTTGTTTTGACATGTCGATTATATTGGACATGTTGATCCTTGAATACATGTGGATTGCTAGACTTATGACGTTTATACTTGGCATCCAAATTGCTTGGAGGGGGAAAGGAATGCATGGATGGATATGAATGAAATGGACTTCTTTTGGATGGATGAAATTTACTCAAGGATGTGTGCCTTTTCTGACCTTGCATAGAGAAAGAAGCGATATAAGGACCTAAGATGGATGGAAAGTATGATGGGGAAGGTGTATGTTTTGATTTTGAAGGGATGTTGGATTTAGTAGGGGTACCCACGTCTTGAGGAATTTCACTGAGGCCATGACCCTTAATATTTTCTTTAACATGAAGGGATTCTTGCTTATGGAGATCTACTCCTTTGCCTTTATGAATATCTTGACTTGTAGGATACTCTTTTCTTTGGGAAGAAGACACAAGTCCATTATGAGGTGGATATGATATGAGAGAAATAATGAGATCTTGAAGTGGATCGGATTGCACCAAAGTGGAAGAACCCATTATGCATGTCGAGGGTTCATGAGCATCTTGCACTGACACATTAGAATCATGAGGGGGATTAGGCTCATGTAGTGGACATGGTTCAATGACAGGCTCTTCAAGAGATGGAATGGGATCATCAAAAGAAATGTGATCTTGGAGTTTATATGGAGCATTAAGACAAGGAGATGGAGGAACAAAAAGATCTTGTGGAGGATTTAAAGGAATAATTTGATCTTGACAAGGAGGAAGATCATTGGAATCCTCTTTAAAGGTGTTGTGCTCTTGACTTTTAATGGGATCATAGGAAAGGATGGAAGGGATATCTTGAATGTCAATGGGATTTGAAAGGACATTTTTTTCATGAAATGGAAGGGGATCGTTTGGGATTGGATGGACTGGGATATCTTGATCTTTCTAAGGGAATCGAGTGTCAATAGGACTTTGGATAGGATGGACAAGAATAGGGGAATCATCATGAGTTTCTCGGAAGATGAGATCCTGGTCAACAATTGGATGGGATGATAAGGTTTCGGGATCTTGATCTTGATCTGTTTTAACACGCGTTTCTTTATGCTCTAAATTATCCTCTTGACATGGGGTTAGACTTTGGATATGCATGGGGGATTCTGACAAGGAATCAATGATTTGGCATGAAGGGGATGGAATTTGAACATTTGTGATGGATTTTGGCAAGGAATCAATGCTTGAACATGAGGAAGAGGGACTTCGAATGGGGTCCTCTAAAATAGGTAATGGCAATAAAGTGCATGGTGGCATTAGGTCTTGTATTTCTGAAACATGACAAGGATGTGCATCATGAATTGGATTATCATGGCAATCAATTATGGATAGCCCTTGGATAATTGCATCCTTGGGTGTATTGTTTGATGAGGACAATATGGAAGGTTCTTGTGAAACTTCTAAAGGTGTAGGGATAGATGCCACTAGAGAGTCAATTTACTTGTGAGGGGATGAGGCATTGCTAGACATAAGTGTATTATTTTGATCTTCCTCAAAGAACTCACTTGGTAATTTCCTTAAGATCATTGCAATAAAGCCACCTTTCTTTCAAGGTTTTGACATTGTTCTGACATGTTCGAAACTTGGGTTGGTGTGTGCTGCAATCTTTGTTTTTGAATGTTTGGTTGTAGTTGTTGACATTGTATAGTTGGTTGGACATATTGTTGAAATTGGACCATTGGTTGTGTTGGTTGTATATGTTGCACCATTGGTTGTGTCTGTTGGAAATGTTGGAACTGTTGAACAATTAGTTGTGATGGTTGAAAATCTGATTGATAGTAAACACCTTCTTGTTCTTGTTGTGGAGGCACATAATGTTGAAATTGATGTTGTCTCTTTTCTTGAAATTGTTTCATCATCTCTATTTGGGAGAGGAGAGCTGGTATGTTTGATCGTTCAAGAAGAGATCTTACATCAATTGGCTCAATCTTTGGATTTCGACCTGGAAATTTTTGAAACATTTTGGACATTTGTGATCTATTCTTCTCAATGTTTTTCACTCTTTGTTCCAAAATCTCATTTTCTTGAGCTAGTTTCTCCTCTAGTTTTTGTATTTGGAGACTTGTTTCATCATAAAAAGTTCGATCGATATTGCCTTGTTGTTGGGTTGGATATAATTGTGATTGCCTTGGATTAAAATTTGATTGCATTGTCGGTTGATACGTCAAACTTTGTTGCATCATTGGTGCTTGGAACCTTGTTTCAATAGACATGTCACTATGCAATGTTTTTGGGATTTTTTATTTTAAAAGGATGATGTATGATATGCAACTAAATGCAACCTAAATAAACGAAAATGCAATCTATGGCAAGAATGCAACCTATGCTTTTGTTGTTTTTCAAGATTTTGACAAACTTTTTGGAATGCAAATCTAAGAAAGAGACCCTTAGGAAACTGAAATGATGTCTAGACCTCAAAGGACAAAAGGACCAAGTGACAAAAGGACAAAATGACAATGTCTCCCCTATATGCTTGGATACTAAGCTAGGTTTGACCAAATGACATTGATGACAAAAAGACAAAAGTTTGATAAGGTCTAGACTTCCTATCAATAACTTAGGGTTTATCAAAGATTTGGATTACTCAAGTATGACAAAACCTGGTTTTGACACTATATGAAAAGGGACAATTACTATGCAAATGATCCTAATATGATATGGTAATGACCTAAGCTTAATGAAGAAACCTAGGGTATGTAAATGCAAATGTATGACAATGTCAACCTAAGGCAAAACCTAAGGTTGAATTATGAAATGGTATTACTCTAATGCAAGAGGACACATGCAAATGGCTGACTTTTATTGATATGCAAAGGAGTATGACCTAAGTGAAACTTAACCTTGGTAGTTGACAATGAACTTGCAAAATGCAAACCTAGGATGAACCTAAATCTAAGTGACATGAATGTTGAGACAAGATTTTGAAAAATGTTTGACAACCATGTTTGAAGGTGTTTTGAACTTTGTTGAATGAAATACTCTTGTGTTTAACCTTGTTTTGAATCAATTTGTCTTGTTTTCGAAATGAGACACAACTCAACTTTTGACAAGCAAAGAAGACAAGATATTTTAACTTAGACTCAAGACAATCATGCTCATTCACACATTTCTTATGGTAGGTAAGGACAGTAGGTACTTGAGAGGTAGACTCATTATGAGATTCAAGGAGAATACATAGATGCTTGACCCCACAAGCTCCCCTCCATGGCACTCACTTCTCAGGGCAGCCAAACATCAGTCCCCATGGAAATCTCCCCATGGTGAACTTAGTATCTCTTCCAAGTATCCAAACTTGTCCATCTCAAGCAACTAGAAGGATTTTTGGCCGCTAAATACAAGGTGTTTAGTAAGGATTTTTGTTAAGCGTTACTCCTTGGTGTCACGCAAGCGTGATTGAGACATTAAGCCCACCAAGATACCAAACAAATCTAGTCACGCAAGCACAATTTAGACCATGAGGTCCTACTTAGATGTTGATATGAGAAAGAGTTCAAGGGTCATCACTTCCCAAGTAACTGCAATTCCCGCGTAACCCTTCCTTCAAAGCTTTTGCTCATCAGGTATTTATTTATAGTGAGTTAGAATGCCAGGGTACTTTGGCTGTGCTCACTTTGGGTCGTTCCCTTCTCATGATTGTCACTTGCTTGCAAAAGAAAGCAAATGGTCGGGAAGGCAGGCCCTCTAAAGGTAACAAACAATTCGAGCCATGAGAATGGTATCGAAGATCTAGATTTTTGATCACCCTAAGAAGGATGAGAGCATACTCTCCTACTCCAATGTCAAACTCAACAATCAAATAAAACACATGTTCATTCCATCCTACTTAGCAATCATACTAGGTGCCTAATTATGAATCACAAACACAAAGTTTGGTTGGAATATAAGGCAACCTGCAAAATCACTGAGTTAGAAGTTTGATTTGCTTGGTCTTTGACTAGCGAACCTGCATAAGATTTGTTAGTAGTTTCATTTTTGTCTTCGCCATGCATAATGCCAAGGTGCTGCACAGAAAATCAGTGCCAAAGAAAACCAAAATGCAAGCACAGAATGCAAAACAAAGTAATTTGCAAGCAAAAACACTGATTTTTACCTCTGTTTCTGGCCTTACACAGGCACAGAATACCTTACACAGGCGCAGGATTGCTTACACGGGCATAGGATTACACAGGTGCAGGATTGATTACACAAGCGCAGGATACCTTACACAAGCGCAGTTTTTTTTTTTTTTCTTACACAAGCTCAAATTGCCTTAACACAAGCGCAAAACCCATCAAGTTGCACCTTTGTTGCATCAAGCTACACCTGTGTACCTTACACAGGCGCAGAACACCTTACATAGGCACAGAAGTCTTTGACACAGGCACAAAACTCTTTGACACAGGCACAGAAGTGTCCAGAAAGCTCTGAGGCACCTTGTTTCTTGATTTTTTACCTGCAAATCAGCTCAAAAGCACTCAAAAACATAGTTAAGGGGTTAAGTTCACGTCGGGTTCACCAATTACTATGCAAATGACCCTAATATGATATGATAATGACCTAAGCTTAATAAAGAGACCTAGGGTATGCAAATGTGACCTAATGTTATGAGGACAAAGATGCAAATGCAAATGTCAACCTAAGGCAAAACCTAAGGTTGAATTATGAAATGGTATTACTCTAATGCAAGAGGACACATTCAAATGGATAACCTTTATTTATATGCAAAGGAGTATGACCTAGGTGAAACTTAACCTTGGTAGTTGACAATGAATTTGCAAAATGCAAACCTAGGATGAACCTAAATCTAAGTGACATGAATGTTGAGACAAGATTTTGCAAAATATTTGACAACCATGTTTGAAGGTTTTTGAAGTTTGTTGAATGCAATACTCTTGTGTTTAACCTTGTTTTGAATCAATTTGTCTTGTTTTTGAAATGAGACACAACTCAACTTTTGACAAGCAAAGAAGACAAGATATTTTAACTTAGACTCAAGACAATC
Source organism: Cryptomeria japonica (assembly GCF_030272615.1). Lineage (NCBI taxonomy): Eukaryota > Viridiplantae > Streptophyta > Pinopsida > Cupressales > Cupressaceae > Cryptomeria > Cryptomeria japonica. The sequence goes on along the minus strand of NC_081405.1, from coordinate 337,127,835 downwards.
ATGCTCATTCACACATTTCTTATGGATGGCAAGGGCAGTAGGTACTTGAGAGGTAGACTCGTTATGAGATTCAAGGAGAATACATAGATGCTTGACCCCACGGGCTCCCCTCCACGGCACTCACTTCTCAGGGCAGCCAAGCATCAGTCCCCATGGAAATCTCCCCATGGCGAACTTAGTATCTCTTCCAAGTATCCGAACTTGTCCTTCTCAAGCAACTAGAAGGATTTTTGGCCACTAAATACAAGGTGTTTAGTAAGGATTTATGTTAAGCATTACTCCTTGGTGTCACGCAAGTGTGGTTGAGACATAAGCCCACCAAGATACCAAACAAATTTAGTCGTGCAAGCATGATTTAGACCGTGAGGCCCTACTTAGATGTTGATATGAGAAAGAGTCCAAGGGTCATCACTTCCCAATTAACTACAATTCCCATGTAACCCTTCCTTCAAAGCTTTCGCCCATCAGGTATTTATTTATAGTGAGTTAGAATGCCAAGGTATTCTAGTTGTACTCACTTTGGGTCATTCCCTTCTCACGATTGTCACTTGCTTGCAAAAGAAAGCAAATGGTCGGGAAGGCAGGCCCTCTAAAGGTAACAAACAATCTGAGCCATGAGAATGGTATCGAAGCAAATAGGAATCCTATCTACACCAATATCCACCTATCTTCCCAAAATATTATTCTCCTACCATCCACAAGGTTCCAAGTTCGTCCAGCAGCAGCCCAGCTTTTAGCTGATTGAACAGCATTCCATATAGCCAAACCTTCAACAATAAAAGAATCATCTAAGAATTGTTCCTCAGAAGGTTGCATATAGAGATATTTGTTATTCCAGATGGAGTTCCATTCTTTTTCCTCCCCTTTCATTCTCCAAATATTTTTGGCTAATAAAGCCTTATTCAAGGAACTAATATTCCTTAAACCCAACCCACCTGAGGCCTTAGGAGAACAGATTTTATTCTAAGCAATTAGGGGAATTTAATTTTTGACTTCCACCCCTGACCAAAGAAACTTTTTTTGGATTCTTTCAATAGCTTCTGCAAATTTTTGGGGGATTTTGAACAAACTGATAGCATAGACAGGTAGGTTTTGGAGAGTGGCTTTAAGAAGAGTAACTTTGCCCGCTTGACTAAGGACAACCCCTTTTCAACCAGCAAGTTTTGAGTTAAATCTATCCACCAGCTTATTCCAGAAAGAATCCTTAGGCTTAATACACAGAGGAAGCCCCAAATAAGAAGAGGGAAGCTCAGAAATATTGCAACCAAGAATTCTTTCAATACTCAGTTTCCTTTGAACACGGGTGTTAATGAAGAACAAAGAACTTTTATCCCAATTAATTTTTTGCCCCGAGGCAGATTCATAAGTATTCAACACCTTCTTCATGTTTTTAGCTTCTAAGATGGAAGCTTCCCCCATAGTAATAGAATCATCAACAAACTGTTCATGGGAGCAAGTGACATTGGATGAAGATGGTTTCAGACCCTTAAGATTGCCATCATCCACATTTTTAAGAATAAATCTACCCAAACATTCAGCTAAAATGGTAAACAGGATAGGGGAAATGGGGTCCCCCTGTCTAAGTCCTCTAGAACTTTTGAAGAAACTAGACGGGGAACCATTGACAATAATAGCAGAAGAGGAGGTTTCCATAAGTTGAGAGCAAAGCTGAATAACTTTTTCACCAAAACCAAATGCTTTCATGATGCTTAGGAGAAACTACCAGTTCACTCTATCAAAAGCTTTAGCCATGTCTAACTTCAAGAAGAAACCCTGTTTATTCGCCACTTTCAAGGAGTGGATATTTTCATGAACAAATATGATGGAATCCAGAATCTGTCTACCAGGGACAAAGCCATTCTGCTGGACAAAGATAATTCTTGGAAGAATTTCCAACAACCTGGAGGTCAGAACCTTGGATAAAATCTTGTACACAGAGTTGCACAGACTAATGGGTCTAAACTTATTGAGAGAGTCAGCACCTGGGATCTTCAGCATAAGGACAATGAAGGTAGCATTCAGTTCCTTTAGGAGCCTTCTAGAGCCAAAGAATTCTTTAACACCATTGCAGATGTCTATCTCCATGATTTGCCAAAAATTTTGGAAGAAAAACATAGGAAAACCATCCGGTCCAGGGGATTTATCTCCCGAAAAAGAAAACACCACCTTTTTTATTTCCTGATTTGAGGGAATACGAGATAAAAAGTTATTATCATCAACAGTCAAGGTAGAAGGAATAGCTTGCAAGAGGATGTTTTGATTACTGATATCCAGGTTATCCACTTTGCCCAGCAGGGTGCTGAAATACTCCATAGCTTCCTTTCTAATATCATTATCCTCCGTTAAGATCCCTTTATTACAGGATAATCTAGAAATCCTGTTAGCTACCTTATGCTTAAGTGCAGTTAAGTGAAAGAACTAGGTATTTTTATCACCTTCCTTCAAGAACAAGGCTCTAGATCTTTGTCTCCAGAATGTCTCTTCATTAGAAATAATGGTGTGGTATTTAGACAAAAGAACATTTTCTGCCACCCTGAGTTCTTCAGACAGCCCAATCTCTTGAATTATATCCTGAACATCTTTAATTTCAGTTTTGATTTGAAATTTACTCTTGAAAATGTCCCCAAAAATCTCTTTCTTCCAGATTTTGATTTTGGCTTTTTAAATGTTGAGCTTTTTAGCTATTCTAAAGAGAGTCGTACCCTCAACCTCAGAATTCCACCACTCAGCAATACAAGCTTCCAAAGAGGGGTGGGATAGCCATGCTTTTTCAAATCTGAAAGGGAAGTTTCTTTTAGCTGAAAAAGAGTTAGCAGTAAAAGAGATAGGATAATGGTCTGACCCAACATTGATAACAAAAGCAAGGGAGCAGCTACACTTGGTTAACCACTCAGGAGAAATTAAGGTTCTATCTAACTTGGATCAGGTCAACTCTGGTTCTTCTGTTAGTCCAAGTGTAGTTAATACCCTGAAGATCCACATCCATAAGAGCTTGATCATTGATGAACTCCATGAGGTCTTGTTTCCCATCTAGCTGCAAGGGGGGACCTCCCATCTTCTCTTCCTCTTTTAGCAAAGTGTTGAAATCTCCCATTATAATACAGCTTTGATCAACAAAACTTAAGTCTATCATTGGCAAGGCTTCTCAAATATTTAACTCTTCCAGTTTTGGTGTTAAGGGCATAGACATTAGTTAGCACCCACACAAAGTTATCCTTAATATGCTCAAGCTGCACTGAGTTCCTATTAAGAGCAGAGATAATTTCCTTACCTTTGATGGTTTTTTGGTTCCAAAAAATCACAGTTCCTCTAGAAGCTCCCTCCAAGATAGATCCTATGACACCATTATTCTTAAAAATTATGATCTTTTCCACTTTTTCCTTGGACATCTTGGTTTCCTGAATGAGGACCACATCCAGTTTATGAGCTCTTATGATATTTCGTAACACATCCTACTTTTGAGGGGCATTCAGCCCTCTGATATTCCAGGATATTATCTTCATACTTTAACTGGGGATAGGACTGACTCGATGGAACACTGTGTTCCATCAGCATAGTTCTTCTAGCTTTCCTATTCCCTTTCATGTTTTAGAGATGACCTTCCCTGCTTTTTGTTCTAGCTTCCAACATCTGCCTTTTTCTTATTCCTCCTTCTAGTTGAAATCCCTCCATTGAGATCCTCCTTATCCATTTTTCCTTCTTTCGATGCAAGAATCCAGAGATTCCCTTCTAGGATATCCACAACCATACTATGAGATGGGGTTTTACATAGAGGAGGCTTTGGGCTGCCATTAGTTAAAAGCAATAAAGGCTCAATATCAGAAGAGTTACACTCTTGAGCTTCATTATAGTCTTCCTCTATTGATTTTGAGAGAGAAGAAATAGGGACATCTTCATTGGGGCTTGCCTCTTCCTTCTTCTGACTAATGGATCTAACCTCTTGGACCTCTAGGTTGTATTTGTTGTTTGACTCTATACCTTGCTCCCCTTCTTTAGAACTCTCTATTTGGTTATTAGAGCAAACACAATCTTGTTTTTCATTATACTGTTCTTATCCTTCTTGACTTCATTTACTAGTTTTGTTACATCCTTATTTTGATCAAACTCAGCAGATGAGTTTCCTTTTTTATCAATCATTTGCTAGGTCTTTTTATACTTGACATTGATGTCAGTCTTGCTTTCCTTACTCTTCTTAAGCGAACAATATTTTTCCCAATGCCTTGATTTCTTGCAATGGAAATAGGCAAATGGAAGTGATTCATATTCAATGGCTTGGGTCCATTTTCCTAGTTTAGAAATGATATCTATAGATTGCGGCATATCAGTCATTTGATTTACATTTATACAGATGCGAGCAAAGACCAACCTTGATTTAATCACCTTCATCAGATCAATTGAAAGAAGTTCTCCAAAAGAGTTTGCAATACCCTTGAAGACTTCCTCATTCCAGAATTCCAGCAGGAGACCCAGGAGGCGAGTCCAGACTGGTGCAGAAACAAAGAAGGAATCATCAAGGGCGAGATTCAGGACCCATTTCTGAAGAGCTAAAGTTGACTTGCCAAACATCCATGGGCCTTCACATAGAGCCTTATTCATATCTTCTTCAGAGTTAAAAGCAAAGGAAAAAAACCCCCTAGGCAGCGCTGCCACATCCACTTGACCTTTTAAAGTCCATTTCCTCCTTATGAAATTCCTAACAATATCAATGTTAGGCCTAAAGCCAGGAAATCATCCCACTAAGGTCATGGTTAAACCTACAATAGTCAGATCTACTAGTTTATCTGGAACGGAAATAGCAACCAGCCCTGAAACTGGATCTGAGATATTTGTAACTTCTAGGAGCCTAGATTTAGCCAGGGGCTTCACTCCAAAGAGAGAAGACCATTTTTTACCTTTACCTCTATCATGTGGGACCCCAGTTGTAGAATCTTTGTCCTCCCCTAGTTTGACTGATTCCTTGTCCTCTTCTGACCCTTGAGATGCCTGTCCTCTTGCCTGGTTGCCAAATCCGACCCCTAAAAAACTACTTTCCCTAGGAAATCTACCTTTCCCAGAAAGTTCGCCATTCCCAGTTTTGAAATCTGGAATTCTCGCTCCTTTTTGCTCCATGTTTTTTCCCTCTCGCGAATAAGTAACCAAGATTATTAGAGCTTACTCAATTAAGGGATTTCAAATCTGCTGTAATTGTTAGAAAACAACAGGTTTTCTTGATCTGTCTGAATAGCACTACATTTGCTTGATCAGATCCTTTTAAGATTCAATCTTCCTTTACTCAAAGTGCAGATCCATTCACTGGTTAGGTAACTACACACTCAACAGGTTTCTGCCAATCTTGCCAACAACTTTTACAAACAACTTCATCGACCTTAAATACAAATCAATTAGGTCGGTAACACAACAAAAACCTAATTCTCATCATTGAGATTAAAAACAAATTGGTACAATCTTGACCATTATAAATCATAACAATCTCTTCATATTCTTCAAGAAAATTCCAACCGCTCCATGATCACCACTTCATCAGACTTTGTAACTCATCATGCATTGTGCATTAGATGTAATCCACTTTGCTCCTTCCCTAGACAATAAACAAATGCACCAAAACAATTTGAACTTATCCTCATACAATGATCACACATGTCTCCATCATTACTGCTCATCAGATAATAAACCAACAAACTTGATCATATAGGGTTTAACAATTAATAGGGTTTACCGGTTACATTGCATAGAAAGGTTTAACCCTTTACACTGGTTTACCAGTTCAGCTCACAAACTCAAAACACTAGTTTACAACATCTTCCACAAAACTCTTCTTACTAGTTACTAGCCAATATCAAAAACAACAATATCGGCAATAACATGAATACCATTACCGGTTCAATTGACACCAATGACAACATATCATCAATGCAATCTATATGCAAAATGCCAACAAACTGCAAGTGCCAACAGATTGATCATCCCCAATTCTTTCATATGGTAGAAATGATGTTGGGGGAGAAATACATGAACTCCTCTTTTAGATTTAGAACCAATGTGGATGTGGCCTCTATTTTTTTATCCTGGTGCTTGGAGTTTGGCATCAAAGAGGATGTAAAATGGGTTGTGAGAGAATGCACCAGAGAAGAATGGAAAGATGGTCTTAATACTTCCAAGGCAGTGATAAGACCATGTGAAGGCTTTGTAACCACAAATGGAGAATGGATACATGTAGCTGAGTTTGAGCCACCAGTACAACCATTTCTCATTTGGAGAGTGCATGATGATTATAAAGATAGGAGAGTTGAGGCCTAGGATGGATGGAGTCACATTAAAGATACCTCAGGGATAGAGAGGTGGCTTTACAAGATTAGGAAGAAGAGGATGGAAAGAAGAACAACAAGGTGAAGCCATGTTTTAGAAAGGAGGATTATTGGCTTAGCAAAGCTTTTAGCAAAGGTGAATCATCTAGTTAGATAGTGTTTTATATAATGTCTGAAATTATGTAATGGCCATTGTACTAAGGCATTTTTTTTATGTATTTTTAAAGGGAGAAGTGTAGTAGAGCGTTATTAAGTGTTGCAAGTTTGATATGGATCAGTAGAGTAGGTTTAGAGGTTTGGATGCAAAGATATGTAAGGGTGATCTTATATATAGATATATAACTTTGTATTAAAAGAAGGATAAACTAGAAGATAGTGTTGCCTTTGATTTATTTGAATGTAAAGTTGGAGACCAAGCACTAAAGGGATTTTTTTATTAGGATAGATGAGTTTAGAGGGGACCTGAAACCCCTTAAAACAAGTTTTGAAGGGACTCGAAACCCTCAGATTTTACCAAGATCTGACACCCGAAATAGACAGCTGCAAAAGATACATCAAAGATAATCAGCAACCAAAAGTTAGCCTAGCAGCAAAGAGATATCAATGAAACCTAGCTGGAAAGGTAGAAAGCCAAATCCTTTCACGAGCATAAGGGTTTTATCAAGGCTCCCTTAATATTCAACAGATACCAAGGGTTTTTCCAAGCACCCATAACCTGATTAATGGGTTTTACAAGGCTCCCACAACCTAATAATAGATGCTCCTAGCCACAAAAGACCACACAACCAAAACCTAACCAAAAAGCAATAATGGCCAGGTTGGGCCCTTGAAAACTAACAACTAATCAGTCCCAGAAAAAAACTAAAAACATAGGGTTTTTCCAAGCTCCCTCAACCTTGAAAGTGGGTTTTACAAGACTCACACTGTTGGCATTTTGGTATGGTTTTGTCATTGATGTCAACACCTACTAAATACACCTACTTTGGAGATCCAGCAACATTCACCGGCAAACAATAAACTATGCAATAGTTACCAGTATATGATTAACAGGCAGGATATAATGTTCACCGGTACCTGGAATGACATGGAAGACACTTGGTAATGTCGAAGACATCATGTGGACACTTTATTTTGAAGTAATAATCATTGGTATATTCTTATTTGCATATTTTCTTTTACTGGCAAATAGGTCCAGGTTATCTAGGGTTACACTGGCAGGTTTATCTTTTCCAGATCAGCATGGCACGCTATGAAGATGATTTATTATTTTTGTAAATGCATTAAGCCGACATGTTCAATCGGTTATTGCATTATTTGTAAAAAAAATTTATTGTAATATCTTGTAGAGCCAACCTACTAAAATTGGTCTTAGGGTATGGTATAAATGTAAGATCTTATTTGTAAGATCAAGTGTGAAATGCGAAAAAGATTCAAGTGAAAGTATATGCGAGATAAAGAAGAGGCATACATGAAGACATCATTTGAAGGTGAAGTTAGGTTTTTGTAGAAGCATATCAGCATTACACCGGTACTGAATTCAGCATACGAAGATGCAATTTTGTGCAGTACATTCTTATTGGATTTAACCATCCAACTGTAGTCAGTGTGACTCCCATTTGTGATTGAGCAGTGAGCTCTAGGTTGTTGGCCTTTCTGCATGTGCAGACCCCTCTTGTACACTTACTATCTGCAGTAGTATCATCTGATTGTGGGTAAGGTTTCCCACTGTGGTTTTTCTCTTACAGGATTTCCACGTACAAATATTGGTGTCATGTGTTGTGGATGACTTTGTGCTTATGTTTCATGCATTAATTCTTACTGGTATAGCAATTTACTGTTAACACTATCTACTGGCATACTTAACTGATTTACCGATATTAAGCATTAAGTTGGTTAATAAGTTTTTGGTTTGAATTTATTAGACAACTGATTCACCCCCCCCCCCTCTTAGTTGTCTCCGGGACCTACAATTGGTATCAGAGCCTAGTCCTCTTTTTGCAGAAGTTTAACAACTTGAGGAGATCCAATGTCTACTAATTATTTCAAAAAGGATAGCCCTAAACTTGATGGAACCAACTATGGGATATGGAAAATCAGAATGGAGACACATCTGAATTGCATTGGTAAAGGCATCTGGGAAGTTACTAAGAATGGTTATACTGCTGCTGTAGCTGGTCAGACTACTCCCACTACTTTAGCTAAAGATGAAGAAAATGATTGCAAAGCAAGAGAAGCACTCTTGAGCGCATTATCAGATCAACAAATCATGGGATTATCAGATAGGTCCACTGCAAAAGCTATTTGGGATCATTTGGAAACACTGAATGAAGGGGATTCCACAGTCAAAATTGCAAAACTTGAAAGCTTTCGAGTCAGGTATGAACATCTGAAAATGGAAGAAGATGAAAGGATTTCTGCTTTTATGGAAAGAGTAAATGAAATTGTTTTGGGTATCAAATGTTGTGGAGGAACCTTGACTGAAGATGAGATTGTTTCAAAAATATTAAGAGGTTTGCCACCAGCATATAAAATGAAGGTTACTGCTATAAATGAGTTGAGAACAATGCCTAATACATCAGTAACTAGGGATACATTGATTGGAAAACTTTCAGCTTTTGAAATTGAGGAATTTGGTCCTGTTACTACTATAAAAACTGATTTGGCCTTCAAAGCATCAACATCATCTGCTCCATCCTTTGACAAATTAGACTGGAGAGCCTTTTATGCAAGAGAACTTGAAGAAAACAGGAAGGAGAATGAAGAGCTTGAAGAACTTGAAGCACTATTTGCAAGAAAAATGCCAAAAGGCCCAATTGGAAGTAAGTATGAAGGTAAAGCACCCTTTAAATGTTTTAACTGCAATAAGATTAGTCATATGGCTTCAAGATGCCCTGATAGACATGCTAGACTAAGAGAAGAAGCTAGAAGAACATACAAACCTAATCCTGAATATCAGAGATACAGATTTAAGAAAAACAAAGATAAATCTTGTTACATTGTTGATGAAGGTGTGACTGATGATTCTGATGAGGATCTAGCAAACAATGGATGGGTCTTTGTTGCTATAACAGAAGATCAACCGATACCTATTGCTCAACCGGTAGAACAAGCCCTAGCAGCTAAAGTTGAATCAAAGGATGAATGGATTATTGACTCAGGATGCTCACATCACATGACTGGAGACAAAGGTAAATTCTTGAACTTTCAAGAATACAATGGAGGTTTAGTAAGATTCGGAGATGACAAAGCCTGTTCAATCAAAGGTAAGGGTTCAATATCTCTTGATGGTAAACATAACATTAACAATGTCTACTATGTTGAAGGATTAAAACATAATCTTTTAAGTGTTGGTCAATTAGTTGAAAAAGGTTTTCAGTTACAATTTAAAAATGGAAAATGCAAAATCATGAATAGAACTAGTTTGGAAATTGCAATCGGTAATCAGACTAGAGGTAATATCTTTCATTTGAATAATAGTGAAAAGGCATGCTTAATTGCACATATAGATGAAAGTTGGCTATGGCATAAAAGATTGTGTCATGTAAATTTTGATTGCATGGTAAAAATCAATACTTCTAAGGTAGTTAGAGATCTACCTAAAATTGTGAAACCTCGTAATACAATTTGCAAGGAATGTCAATTTGGAAAACAAGTTAGAGCTAGTTTCAAAAGTATTCCAGAAAAATCCAATAATGCCCTTGATTTAATTCACACTGATTTATGTGGTCCAGCTAGAACTAAAAGCTTACAAGGTGATAAATATTTCATGCTAATTATTGATGATTATTCTAGAATGTGTTGGGTTACTTTTCTCAGAGAAAAATCAAAAGCACTTGGGAAGTTCAAACTATTCAAAGCAATGGTTGAAAATGAAACCGGTCAGAAAATTAAATGTTTAAGATCAGATCAAGGAGGAGAATTCACATCTAAAGATTTTAATACATTCTGTGAAGTAAATGGAATCAAAAGACAGTTATCAGCACCTCGGACACCACAACAGAATGGAGTTGTTGAAAGAAAAAATAGAACTATTTTGGATGTAGCAAGAAGTATGTTATCAGAAGCAAATCTACCACATGTGTACTGGAGAGAGGCAGTAAGCACTACTGTCTATACATTCAACAAAGTTCACATCAAAGGTGAAACCGGTAAGACCCCTCATGAACTATGGTTTGGTAATACTCCTACTCTTAAGTATTTTAGAATTTTTGGAAGTAAATGTTATATTAGAAGAGATGGGTATATTGGCAAGTTTGATCCTAGAAGTGATGAAGGGATATTTCTTGGTTATTCATCTAAGAGTAAAGCATATAGATGTTTTAATAAAAGATTACAGAAAATTGTTGAGAGTACAAATGTAAATATTGATGAACAATTCAGAGGAACTTCAAGGTATATAGACTCTGAACCAGGAACAGAAATTATGACAAATGGACCTACAATAAATCCATCGGTACAGAATGATGATCCAGTTACTCCGGTATCATCAGAGGATTCCACAGTAATTGAAGAACAACAATAGACTAAGACACCCCAGTATGTAAGACAGAATCATTCTGAAGATCAGATAATTGGAAGCAAACTTAAAGGAGTCATGACAAGAGGAAGATTGGAAAATGAAGAGGTATGTCTTATTTATCAAATTGAACCATTATCTATCAATGAGGCATGTGAAGATAAATTTTGGATTAAAGCTATGGAAGAAGAATTAGGACAAATTGAGAAAAATAATACTTGGACATTAGTTCCCCGGCCTAAAAATAAAAATGTAATTGGAACCAAATGGGTATTTAGAAACAAACGCAATGAAGATGGTAAGGTTGTCAGAAATAAAGCAAGACTAGTGTGTAAGGGATATTCTCAAAAAGAAGGAGTTGATTACAATGAAACCTTTGCACCGGTAGCCAGAATTGAGGCAGTTAGATTATTCTTGGCTTTTGCAGCTCACAAGGATTACAAAGTTTATCAAATGGATATTAAATGTGCATTTTTGAATGGAGATCTTGAAGAGGAAGTCTATATTGAACAACCTGATGGATTTTCCTTGACAGATGACAATGATATGGTTTGCAAATTAAGAAAAGCTCTGTATGGATTAAAACAAGCTCCAAGAGCTTGGTATGCAAGATTGGATAAGTATCTTTTAAAGATTGGTTTTACTAAAGGAAATGCAGATAGTAATTTATATTACAAAGTAACTAATGATGACATCTTGATTATTGAAGTATTTGTTGATGATATAATCTTTGGAGGAGAAGATGAATTATGCAAAGAATTTTCTCTTGAAATGCAGCAAGAATTTGAAATGTCTATGATCGGAGAAATAAAATTCTTTTTAGGATTGCAGATTTTACAGACTGATAAAGGCATATTTTTGAGTCAATCTAAGTACTTGAAAGAACTACTTAAGAAATTTGGGATGGAGAACTCTAAACTGGTAAGCACACCTATGACTACAAATGACAAATTATCTCAAAGGGATGAATCTACACCTGTTAATCCAACTAGATACAAATCTATGATAGGAGGTTTACTATATTTGACACAAACCAGACCTGATATTATGAATGCAGTATGTATAGTTTCTAGATTTCAGAGTAATCCTAGGGAAAATCATGAATCAGCAGTAAAAAGGATTTTCCAGTACTTACAAGGCACAGCAAATCTTGGATTATGGTATCCTAAAGATGAAAATTTTGATCTATATGCATACACAGATGCAAATTGGGTAGGAGATGTGGATGATAGAAAAAGCACCACTGGAGGAGCATTCTTTCTTGGAAATAGATTAGTTTCTTGGTTCAGTAAGAAACAGAGTTGTACATCTTTATCAATAGCAGAATCAGAATATGTTGCAGCAGCAACAAACTGTACACAGGTACTTTGGCTTAAGCAAATGTTGAAAGACATAAAGGTAAAATGCAAGGAACCTATTACTATATATTGTGATAACACTGCAGCAATTGATATATCTAAGAATCTAGTATTACATTCTAAAACAAAACATGTTTCTATCAAACTGAATTTTCTAAGGGAAAAAGTTGAAGAAAAGGAGATAAAACTGGTTTATGTGAATACTAAAGAACAACTTGCAGATATTTTCACAAAACCTTTTCCTAAGGAAACTTTTGAGTATCTCAGAGATCAGCTCGGAGTCATACATCAACCGGTAGAGACTTAGACAGTTGATGATTGTCATCAACCGGCAGAATTAAATGGACAAATCTTTTATTCTGGTATTTGATGAGGAAGCTACTTCTCAGCGGGAGTAGTTGGTATCTTTGTATGGACTTAAATTTTGTAGCTTTGGCATTTGATGTCAAAGGGGGAGAGATATATGGAAAAACACATTATCAATTGAGGAGAGATATCTATGGTGAAAATTGGTACAGGATAACATAAAATAACTCATGTTGCTTCCAGGGGGAGAGATTGTCACTTTAAGGAGATTGTTGGTTTTACACTTGGCATTTCTGTTTTGGCACTTTGATGGTTTTTCCATCTTGTATTGCCATCAATGCCAAAGGGGGAGATTGTTGGTATTTTGGTATGGTTTTGTCATTGATGTCAACAACTACTAAATACACCTACTTTGGAGATCCAGCAACATTCACCGGCAAACAATAAACTGTGCAACAGTTACCGGTATATGATTAACCGGTAGGATATAATGTTCACAGGTACCTAGAATGACATGGAAGACACTTGGTAATGTTGAAGACATCATGTGGAGACTTTATTTTGAATTAATAATCATTGGTATATTCTTATTTGCATATTTGCTTTTACCAGCAAATAGGTCCAAGTTATCTAGGGTTACACCGGTAGGTTTATCTTTTCCAGATCAGCATGGCATTCTATAAAGATGATTTATTATTGTTGTAAATGCATTAAGTCGACATGTTCAATCGGTTATTGCATTGTTTGTAAAATGTTTTTATTGTAATATCTTGTAGATCCGACCTACTAAAATTGGTCTTAGGGTATGGTATAAATGTAAGATCTTATTTGTAAGATCAAGTGTGAAATGCGAAAAAGATTCAAGTGAAAGTATATGCGAGATAAAGTAGAGGCATACACAAAGACATCATTTGAAGGTGAAGTTAGGTTTTTGTAGAAGCATATTAGCATTACACCAATACTAAATTCAGCATATGAAGATGCAATTTTGTGCAGTACATTCTTATTGGATTTAACCATCCAACTGTAGTCAGTGTGACTCCCATTTGTGATTGAGCAGTGAGCTCTAGGCTGTTGGCCTTTCTGCATGTGCAGACCCCTCTTGTACACTTACTCTCTGCAGTAGTATCATCTAATTGTGGGTAAGGTTTCCCATCGTGGTTTTTCCCTTATGGGGTTTCCACGTACAAATATTGGTGTCATGTGTTGTGGATGACTTTGTGCTTATGTTTCATGCATTAATTCTTACCGGTATAGCAATTTACTATTAACACTGTCTACCAACATACTTAACTGATTTACCGGTATTAAGCATTAAGTTGGTTAATAAGTTTTTGGTTTGAATTTATTAGACAACTGATTCACCCCCCCCCTCTCAGTTGTCTCTGGGACCTACACCCACAACCTTCTAAGGCCTAGAAAACAATAACACTACCTAAATGCACAAACTAGCCAAGAGGGTTTTTACTGACTCTCACAACTAGCAAACCATTTTGGGGCACAATGATAAAACTGTGAACCCAGAACCATCTACGAAAAACCACCATGAGGGTTGAAACCAGCTCCCTCAACTAGTAGCATGACCCACAAAACAAACTAGGAAGTCGAGATCAAACAGGGATCCCAAACCCTTCAGTGAAGAACATCATGAGAAAGCTGATAAGAAACCTCAACCAGTCGTTGAAATGCTCCTTCACCCCTTCTCTCCACCTCCATAGGATAAAATTCCACCTCAATAGGACTAGGAAGAAAGCAAATCGATAGCCAGGAAAGATCAGTCACAGGAAGCAGAAGCCACACCACTCCCCCACACCTAAACTCCACCTCAATAGGAGAGAGGGCCACCTCAATAAGACACGAAGGAGAGTAGACCGTTAGCCCAAACACACCTCTCATAGCCCAACATAGAAGCAGCCTCTCCACCCCTAAAGGAGAGCTTCCCACCTCAAACAAAGCACCAAAAAACCATAGGAGAAGAGTAGAAAAAACCCTCTCCATAGAAGAAACAAGAATAGAACCAAGGGTCTTCTCGAATCTAAAGCCGAAGAGAACCATCAAAATCGACACCCAAATAGGGGCCCGAGCCAAGCCCTAATTGATGTAGCCCCATGCCACAAAAAGCCTCCAACACCAACAAAGAACAGCAGGGGG